>NC_064833.1:34321875-35018750 GCF_024166365.1 Elephas maximus indicus
AGAACTGAAGATTAAATGATGGGTTATTAAAATACAGCTGCATTTGTGTTTCAGAGAAAAACCTTGATTTATGCGAGGATCAATTTAACTTTGATAGAACATTTAGATGATGAGTCTTGAACTATTTTGGTGAAATTAAAAAAATTTTTAATACAAAGACTTGCAAAGCATACTAATTAAAGGCCGTTTAAAATATATATTTATCACTTCATCTAAAGTATTAAAAATATGTTTTAATCTTCTTCAGCTTTTATCATCCACACATTTTGACTGTTTTATACTAGAATCAAGTGATTGGCAGCAATTTCCAGCAGTCGCTTAATTCTTTCCATGTCTTCCAGTGGAGTTCTATCTAAACGGCTGTCAGAAAAATGGTTACCTACTTTTTGACAACGGTAAAGAAGGAAAGCTTTTTCATATTTGCTCTCAGTAGTTCAGTGTCTAATTCCTCTAATAGATAAAGGAGTTAATGTGATTGTGGTAGAGCTTTATAGCTATAATATTACCTGTTTTTTATCTGGGACTTTGTAAAACACAGAAAATTCTTTTTCGAAAAGCTAATTTTGTACATATCTGGAGAGCATTGGATTCTTTTCTTGTTTCTTGGCAAAGCATTCTCTGTAATCTAGTCTTTCTTCAAAGTCCCGCCAGTCCCTTTTTTTTGGTAACATTTCCATTTTTGGTGCCTTCATTTTCTTTCGCTGGTTTAAGTTGTCTAAATTCTTTTTTTTTTTAAATTCAAATAGGAGATATTATTTAACATGTGAAATGTACAATACAGTGCTCTGCGCACCTTACTTCATCCTCTGTGTCCACGACTATTTCTTTTCTGCGCTACAGGCATAGACTGTTAACTGACCCATTTAGCCCAAGTTTCAGCATACTTCTTTAAGCTTGTCTTGCTAAAAGATCATGAGGTTATGCTTTTATAACAGTGATAGCCAATTGCCGTGGAGTCAGTTCCAACTCATGGCAACCCCATGTGTGTCAGAGTAGAACTGATTTTTTGGAAGTAGATCACCAGGATTTTCTTCCAGGATACCTCTGGATAGACTCAAACCTCCAACTTTTTAGTTAGCAGCCGAGTGCAGTAACTGCTCACACCACCTAAGGACTTCATAACATAATAAGAGCTCAGTGATATTCTTCATGTAGTTCTTGTTGAACTCCAGGTGATTTCTCTCACTGAAGTTAGAGGACTAATTTGAAATGCTAATCTCCCCTAGGATATTTGATTCAGTGGTCACTGATTTTCTTTTTTAATTTTTAATGCTTTAAGTGAATACTCCTAGTTGCTCTCCCCCTAATGAGACAGCACACTTCTTCCCTCTACTCTCTCTTTTCTTGTCCGTTCAGCCAGCTTCTGACCCCCTCTGCCCTCTCATCTCCCCTCCAGACAGGAGATGCCAACATAGTCTCATGTGTCTACTTGATCGAAGAAGCTCACTCTTCAAGAGTATCATTTTCTATCTTATAGTCTAGTCCAATCCCTGTCTGAAGAGTTGGCTTTGGGAATGTTTCCTGTCTTGGGCTAACAGAAGGTCTGGGGACCATGACCTCTGAGGTCCTTCTAGTCTTAGTCAGACCATTAAGCCTGGCCTTTTTATGAAAATTTGAGGTCTGCATCCCAGTGCTCTCCTGCTTCTTCAGGAATTCTCTGTTGTGTTCCCTGTCAGGGCAGTCATCAGTTATAGCTGGGTACCACCTAGTTCTTCTGGTCTCAGGCTGATGTAGCCTCTGATTTATGTGCCCCTTCTGTCCCTTGGGCTCATAATTACTTTGTGTCTTTGGTGTCCTTCAGCCTCCTTTGCTCCAGGTAGGTTGAGACCAATTGATGCATCTTAGATGGACGCTTGCTAGCATTTAAGAGTGGTCATTCATTTTTTATTTTTTAAATTTTTATTGTGCTTTAAGTAGAAGCTTACAAATCAAGTCAGTCTCTCACACAAAAACTTATATACACCTTGCTACATACTCCCAGTTGCTCTGTCCCTAATGAGACAGCCCGCTCCCTCCCTTTACGCTCTCTTTTTGTGTCCATTTCACCAGCTTCTAACACCCTCTACTCTTTCATCTTCCCTCCAGACAGGAGATGCCAACATAGTCTCAAGTGTCCCCCTGATCCAAGAACCTCACTCCTCACCAGCGTACGTCTCCATCCCATTGTCCAGTCCAATCCCTGTCTGAGGAGTTGGCTTTGGGAATGGTTCCTATCCTGGGCCAACAGAAGGTCTGGGGCCATGACCACCGGGGTCCTTCTAGTCTCAGTCAGACCATTAAGTCTGACCTTTTTACAAGAATTTGGGGTCTGCATTCCACTGCTCACCTGCTCCCTCAGGGGTTCTCTGTTGTGTTTCCTGTCAGGGCAGTCATCAGTTGTAGCCGGGCAGCCTCTAGTTCTTCTGGTCTCAGGCTGATGTAGTCTCCAGTTTATATGGCCCTTTCTGTCCCTTGGGCTTGTAATTACCTTGTGACCTTGGTATTCTTCATTCTCCTTTGGTCTAGGTGGGTTCAGACCAATTGATGCATCTTAGATGACCGCTTGCTAGCGTTTAAGACCCCAGGTGAAGAGTGGTCATTCATTTTAAATAATTTTTGTAACTTCTTAAATTTTCTCATGTTATTATTGGTAAACTCTTTAGGGTTTTCATGCTTCCCTCTTTAATACCTAAATTAAATAAAACTGAAGAACACAGTGATATGAGTATGCAGGTAAACCGTGCTAGGGAAATACTTTGTGTGTGTGTGTGTGTGCACGCACACATACACTATGTAAGTAGCATCCTTTGATTTTAGTTCGTATTATGTATTTAACAGTCTACACGTTTTTTCTGGAGAGTGAAATACCATTTTCATTTAAGGCATCAGGATGTTTGTAAAAAATAATTAGCTCTATCCTACTATTTGAATATCTGGTACTCACAAAGATATTAGAATTCAAGATAACCCAGGTAGGTTATAGATTTTTTTTTTTTTTTTTAACTTAGGAACGTGATGTTTCTTATAATCTTGAGGTAAGCGGAACATGTCGTTTAGAATTCCTTATCAAATGTTTTTCCCCTAATCCAGATCCCTTGCTGCTACTTGGTAGTTGACAAAGATTCTCTAGTGATCAAAATGTGTAAACATAATATGTATGAGACTTGGTCTGTTCTTCATTTATGTTGTTGTTAGGTGCTGTCTAGTCGGTTTTCAACTCGGAGTGACCCCATGTGACAGAGTAGAACTGCCCCATACGGTTTTCTTAGCTGTAATCTTTACTGGAGCAGATCGCCAGATCCTTCTTCCCCAGAACCACTGGGTGAGTTCAAACCTCCGACCTTTAGGTTAGCAACCAAGCACCTAACTGTCGCACTAGCAGAGCTAGCTGACTTACATATATTATCTCACCTAATCCGGTTTGCACTACCAGGGCTCTTTTTCTTTACTTATCAATAAACATTTTGGCAAATGTTTACTTTCCTTGTCCTGTAAGAATAACAAAGAGTATATGCCCTTGACCATCCCAGTCTTGTATCAAACCAGTGATGGCCGCAGACTCTATCGTATGAGTTTAATGGTCGAGTCGTTAATGGAATGAACAGTTCACTAGGTTTACAGGAGTCTATCATTAAAAGAAAGAAAGTAACACTGACCTTCTTCTTTCTCTTATCCCTAGTTATATCCTTTACTCTCAGGAGATTACGTTCAGTATGCTGCAAAGGTGATGAGAAAAGGTATAGCATATTGGATAAGGGGGTAAGCTTTGAGGCCAGACTGCCTGAGTTCAAATCTCAACTCTACCACTTACTTAATGTATGTAAAGCACTTAGTGTGTGGCACATAGCTAACACCTATGTGGTTCTGCAAACCAACTAAATTGTCTTATGAAACAACCTTTTGATTGTATAAATGAACTTATTCTATAGAGAAAGGCAGGTTTCTGAAATATAACCACACTTCAGTAGAACGTAATGAGAAATGAATCTGCTGTAATATGAATGAGCTACAGCATGTTGGCATGAGCACAGAGGTGTTGTCCTGAGGTTCTGGTGACTTCATTTTGACTCATATCAGCCCCATATGATGGAGAAGAGCTACCTCATAGGTTTTTTTTTTTTTTGGCCATAATCCTTACAGGAGCAGATTGTCAGGACTTTTTCTCCCTGAGCTGCTGGGTGAGTTCGAACCACCAACCTTTCACTTAGCAGTCAAGCATATAACCATTGTGCTACCAGGCCTCCTTGAGCACAGGGCCATTTTCCTGGGTGTGCACGTTCCTCCATCACAGGGGCGGTTTGATTTCTGTGGCTTTCTTTTTGGGGGCATCATCCACAAACAGAGCTCAGGGAACCAAGTCCAGGCACAAGGTGGTGGTGTGGTGTGCTGTCGAGTCAATTCCAACTCATAGGACCCTCTAGGACAGAGTAGAACTGCCTTGTGGGGTTTCTAAAGCTGTAATCTTTACAGGAGCAGATCACCAGGTCTTTTCACCCATGCAGCAGCTGGTGGGTTCGAACTGCCGAACTTTCAGTTAGCTGAGTGGTTAACCATTGCGCCATCAGGGCTCCAGGTGGTTAGCTTCATTTCGCGGTTCAGAAGGTGAATGCCCAGTAAATTTGAGAAGGAGGTTGCAGTTTGTTGTCAGGTACTCGCACCTGGTACTAACTTCTTTATTCTGTCCAGCGTTCCTTTACTCTTCTGCCTACACCTTTCTTAGCCAAGTTTTATATTATCCACTGGCAATCATAACTTTACACTGAATCACCTCTGAAGCTTAAAAATAATCCTGCACTCTCCCCCGTGAGGGTCTCATTCAGGTGTCTGTGTATGGCGATGGAACCTATAGTTTAAAAAGCTCCCAGGAGTATTCTGCATCAGGCCTGTGAAGTGGCTTTTGGATACCATAGCTCTAAACCTCTTCCGACTCCCAGCTGAAAAATAAGCGCCCTGTGTTTTCTTCTCTTGGGTGTTGCCTTGGCCACACTGTTGATGCTGAGTTGGAACTCCTAAATGTGTTGCTTGACCCCAGGAAACTGAGGCTTTGAATGCCTTAACCCCAAGGAATAATTAATGTGAGAAACAGAGGTTGTAGGCCAGCTCATTGGGGAGCTAATGTGACCCAAGGGAGCCCTGATACTGTATGGGATTGGGCGGGGAGTCTGATGTCTTCCTCCAGTTTAGAGTTTACTTATTAATTTGTTTGTACAGCGGCCATTTAAATGATTATGAGATCAAAGGCATTTTGCTGGGCACAAGGGATCCAAAGAGTATAGTGGAAAGAGCACAGGTTTTAGAATCTGCCAGATGTTGGCTTGAATCACTGCTGAGCTATGTGATTTTGAGCTATTTATTTAACTTCTCTAAACCTATTCCCTCATTGGCAAAATAGAAATAATGCTTACCTTGAGGGTTCTTGTAAGAATTAGAAATAATACACAGGAGGCACCTCAGATGGTGCTATAACTTATTTAGGATTTATGTGCCACATGTAGTATTTGGAACTTTACATACATTCCTTGTTACCCCTCACAGCAACCCTGAGGTGGATACCATTGCTATTATCATTTTCTAAATGAGGAAACTGAGGTTTAAAGAAACTAAGTAACTGATCTAAGATCACTAGCTTTTAAATGGCAACGTTCCACCTTGAATTTTGGGCCATGCTATATAACCATGTATCCTAGATACCTTCCTGGTTTAGTATCATGTGATTCTTCCCACTCTTCCAGGCTAGACCTGGGAGTGACCCATTTGGGCCTGGCCAGGCATCCCGGATTCTGGTTTAGTTTGCAAGGGTGGGCAAGGCATGGTGAATTCCTCTTTTGGGATTATGCAATTGAGGCAAAAAAGACTGAGGCTGATACATAAGAGACGTTAGCTGAAAGGTCATGGAGTGTATTCAGGGTCAGGCTTGCCTATATACACCATATGAAACCTGAAGTTGGGGGCAGAAGCCAGGTAGGAGCCCAGAATAGAACAAGAGGGTTCATTTTATGATGAATGGTAAAGACCACATAGCTTTGTTTCCTGACTCAGTGTTTATATCAAGTCCACATATCTTGCTGTAATTCATCTTATTAGTTGAGGTAATTTTAAGTGAATATCTGCAACTTGCTCCTAGAAGGATTCTAAGTAGGACTCAGTGGCACTTATCACATTAAATTAGAGCTATTTATAAGTATTCACAAACCGTTGTTATTAGCTGCCATCGAGTTGGCTCCCACTTACGGCGACATGGATGACAATAAAATGTTGCCCGGTTCTGAGCCGTCTTCATGACCATTGGATCATTGGTATGTTTGAGTCCATTCTTGTGGCTGTTGTGTCAGTCCATCTCATTGAGGGTTTGCCTTGTTTTCGTTGGTCCTCTCCTTAACCAAATATGATGTCGTTTTTTAGCGGCTGGTCTTTCCTGATGGCGTATCCAAAGAAAGCAAGTCGAAGTCTTGCCGTCCTCGTTTCTAAGGAATATTCTGATTGTATATTCTTCTAAGACTCATTTGTTCATCCTTTTATCAGTCCACGGTACTGTTTTGGAGAAATCTGCTAAAACAGACTTTTTTCAGAAAGCAAAGATGTCACTTTGATGATTAAGGTGTATCTGACCCAATCCGTGGTCTTTTCACTCATCTCATGTGCATGTGAAGGTTGGATAATGTAAAAGGAAGACAGAAGAAGAATTGATGTGTTTGAACTGATTAACAAACTAGTAGCCATGCTATACGGGCAAACATAAAATTGCAACCCAAACAAAACAAACCCACTGCGGTTAAGTCGATTCTGACTCATAGCGTCCCTATAGGACAGGGTAGAGCTGCCACATAGAGTTTCCAAGGAGCCACTGGCAGATTTGAACTGCTGACCTCTTGGTTAGCAGCCATAGCACTTAACCACTGTACCACCAGGGTTTCCAAAAAATTGCAACAGAGGGTGGTAAATTTTACAATGAGGGAAGTTCAGAGCATTACAAGGGCTCAGGAATGAATGCATTCATGATCCTTTGTGGAACACCCATCATCTCATGTTACCCTGTATTCACTGTCCTCATATGAAGCCTGCCTCTTCAGTGCACTAGGTGAGCTGTAGGCTTGGACTGATGGCCCACACTCATACATAGCTACCATGTAGGAACCATTATTAACTTTCTTTTTACTTGCAAGCATGTCTTCAGGTTCTAGAGAAATCGTGTTGAATCCAAATTTAATGCCTACCATATATAATAGTTTTAAATGTCATTTCTTGAATTTTTTTTTCAGTTAGTTAATGGTTATTGATTTAAGACCAAAAAGAAAGTATCTAAGCCTCTTGTCCTAATGAAATTATCTTAAAAGGTACCTTGCATTATGAAGTCAGCTATGGAGAAACTTGAAATTCTTTTCTGGTTATCCCATATCTCATAATCAAATGAAAACAGTTATCTCATTTTCTCTGTAAAACTTGATGTTTTCCTGCCATCATTTAGGAGTGCCAAATGAGCCTGATCATTTTCTGTGAATTTTATTTATTTTGAGAAATTTAGAGAGAGTGTCTGCACAATGTTCTGGCAGCACAGCTTAAGTATTTACTTTTTTCCCACAATATTCAATTAATGTGTATAAAGCACTTACAATTCATGGTATATAGCAGAAAAATTTGGCATCTCATGCTACCTAGGAAACTTCTAGATTGCATCTTGCGGTAAGAGTTCATAAAGGGATTTCACAGCTACACGACGCCAATGACTTTTCTCCTAGGGCTTAGTCAGAGGAACCTATTAGTTGTCTTCTCATGCTTCTCTTTCTTGAAAAATAACTCTGTAACTTTGTTCTTATCCAATAACATTTAATGCAGTGAAAGTATATAAGAAAGAAATTGAAACCTGTGGTCAAGTTTAGTTATGCTGCTAATTAGCTGTAGAGACCTGGGTATGTCGACCAGTTTTTCTTTGCATTGCTTACTTCATCTCTAAACCATTTTGCAAAGTTGAACCATAGCAAAACACAAAAAAACTAAAAACTAGCTTCTATCGAGTCCACTCCAACTCATGGAGACCCCGTGTGTACCAGAGTAGAACTGTGCCCCATAGGGTTTTCAGTGCCTGATTTTTCTGAAAGGAAATGGCAAAGATTTTCTTCTGAGGCATCTCTAGGTGGACTTGAAACACCAACCTTTTAGTTAGCAGCCAAGTGCTTTAACTGTACCACCCAGGGACTCCTTGAACGAGAGCAGAGGATAGTAAATGTCTGGTATATTCACTGTCTCTCCACTGTCCCCAACATGGCCAACTAATTGTGACGCTGGGAGGGAGTCTGTCAGAATCCTCCTTCAGGAATGAGCACCAGACTATCAGCTTTCCCATTTGATATAAAATCTATGTACACTCTCTGGACAGAAGATAATGAAGGTCATTTTTAGTTTTACAACTTTATCCTTCCAAATAAGAGACCCAAGAAAGGAGCCTGTTCTTTGCAAGTAGTTTATGTTGATTTCCCCATAAAAAATGTCAGTCTGCATTTGTAAGCAGTCCTTTTTTTCTCTAAATCACTATTTAAATGATGAATTCATCTTAATTTTCTTTCTTTTTCTCACCAGCCCAGCCCCTCTCACCTTCAAGTATCTTTTTAGCAGCACTGCAAGTCTGTTTTTCCTTCTGCTGCAAGTTAGGTCTTATTACTCTGTGGTCCACTACAGAGCTTACCTTTGGCTAGAAAGGAAAAAAAAAAAAAAAAAAGCCTCCCACTGGGGCTAAAAGAGAGTATATAAAAATTTAAAGCCCAAAAGCTCCCCTGGATTTTTTTTTTTTTTTTTTTTGGTAACTAGATATTCTCTTACCATTAAAAATGAATTATTGCCCCCTTGTGGTAAAACTATGTATTAATTTTCTCATGATAACGAAATTGTGGGGAATATTATTTTATAATGGAGTCCTGGTTGCACAATGGTTAAAGCACTTGGCTGCTAACTGAAGTCAGCAGTTTGAACCCACCTGCAGCTTCTTGGGAGAAAAGATCTGGAGGTCTGCTCCTGTAATGATTACAGCCTAGGAAGCCCTATGGGGCAGTTCTGCTCTATCGTATAGGGCCACTATGAGTCAGAATCGACACCACCACCATATTTTTATATGGCCTGAAACTCTCTTTGTCCTTTCAAATCAAATGTAAAGTGTTTATGAAAAAAAACTTAAGGTATTTTTGAAATGACCTCATTTATTCTCACCTATCTTTTTTTTTTTTTTTCCTTTTTTATCTTAAACTCCTTATAGTCCTGTTGTTGAACTGATCTTGATTTTTCCCCCCTACTGTTTGAGGTACCAGATAGCTAAGAGCTTCATTTAAGCAAGTCTGGTGGAGTTCTTCAACGTTATAGGAAACAAACCCACATCTCGTTGAAACAATTTTGCTGTAGTCATTGCTTCAAGTGAGTCAGCAGGGGCTGTGGAATATCCTATTGCTCCTTAAAAAGTCATTTTATATAAAACAATATGTATATTAATGGTTTAATGAGAAACCAATTTGCTCTGTAAACCTTCACCTAAAGCACAATAAAGAAAAATTGGAATAAAAAAGTCATGTTATGCACATGAAGGACAATAATGAGAAAATTTTGAAATGCCATGTGGTTGAAATCTTAGTGACAATTTAGTTAGTTTATAAAGGTTTCGGTTCATCAGGATTAGCTTTTCTTCAATTCTCATCATGTTGAGTATGAAACAAGGGTTCAAAACCAAACTGGACTTGCTGTCAACAAAATAGGTAACAGATCTCACACCTAATAGGCTGTCTTGTGTAAGAAGAGGAAACCCTGGTGGCATAGCGGTTAAGTGCTATGGCAGCTAACCAAAAAAGCTTTCTATTTGTGAAATGTTTTTAGTGAGAAGAAGGGATGTATATATATATACACATTTTTAATTGTGCTTTAAGTGAAAGTTTACAAGTTAGTCTCTCATACAAAATTTTATATACACCTTGCTATATACTAATTGCTCTCCCACTAATGAGACAGCACACTCCTTCCCTCCACTCTCTCTTTTCATGTCCATTTGGTCAGCTTCTGACCCCCTCTGCCCTCTCATCTCCCCTCCAGACAGGAGATGCCAACAAAGTCTCATGTGTCTACTTGATCCAAGAAGCTCATTCTTCACTAGTATCATTTTCTATCCCATTGTCCAGTCCAATCCCTGTCTGAAGAGTTGGTTTTGGGAATGGCTCCTGTCTTGGGCTAACAGAAGGTCTGGGGACCATGACCACTGGGGTGCTTCTAGTCTCAGTCAGACCATTAAGTCTGGTCTTTTTACAAGAATTTGGGGTCCACATCCCACTGCTCTCCTGCTCCCTCAGGGGTTCTCTCTTTGTTCCTTATCAGGGCAGTCATCGGTTTTAACTGGGCACCATCTAGTTCTTCTGGTCTCAGGCTGATGTAGTCTCTGGTTTATGTGGTCCTTTCTGTCTCTTGGGCTCATAATTACCTTGTGTCTTTGGTGTTTAGAAGAAGGGATATATTTCTAAAAAGCCGGATGGGTGCTACCTAAAATGCTACTTTAGGGAACCTTCATTCTTTTGTTTTATTTTTTCTAGCTTCTCTGTCCTCTGACTCCCCAACTAGTGTAAGTAAATAATCATCCGTATGTGTTATTCTGAATTAGTATGTGCAGATTTTTATCTTAGGCTACACAAAACATACTGTAGTAGATCCCAGTCATGTTCATCATATTCATCACAATATGCCTACTTGGATTCCTTTCCCAATAAAAGAAGCTTCATGAACTAACAACCATTGTGAATGTCTGAAGTGTTTAGGTCAGTAGTTCTTAAACTTTTATATCTCAGACCCACTAACCATTGATAAGTCCACTAAAGAAACAGCTTACCACCACAGTAGGAATGCTTTTGAATTACAGACTTTTTATTCCCATTTATGATAAGTTGTAAGGACAGGCCGTAGTTAGCACTCTTGGGAATAAAGTTAATTGCCATGGCCTTGAAATACAAAATTTTTCATCTAGTAGTTAAAAACACACTTCACTGCATCAGTAATCATAAAACAAAGAGGTCATGAAAAATTATAGTAGGACATTTAGTTAAGTTATATATATATATATTTTTTTTTTCAGTATTATAGTAAACGTCTCTACAGTAAACCTTTGTCCATGTTTATTTTCCTAGGATAGATTCCTAGGTGTGAATCAAAAGTTAGGAATATTTTTAAACACTTCTGTGCATGTTGCCAGATGGCTCTTCAGAAAGGTTGTGGGATTTCGTACTCTCATAATACATCCCAATGCCTGTCTCGCCACATTCTCACCAGCTTTGAGTATTTTCACGTTTAAGAATCTTTGCAGTGGCATCTCATTATTATTTGGCAATTTTAAGTGTAACTGAGATTTACTTGCTTAAATGTGTTTATTAGCTATTTTTATTTCCTTCATGAACTGTATTTAGGTCTTTTGTCTGTTTTTATATGGGCTTTTTAAATATTTGAAGGATCAGCTGGCGTTTCTCCAGAGACTCATTAGTCACTGTTAAATAAATAAATTTCTGTTGCTACGTGTTCTCAGGCAAACTCAAGTTGCCCGTAGGAGAACAAGAAATAGCCCAGTTGCTACTCATTGCCTACTCTTAGTCCTTGGGACATCAGAGGTAGGAGCAACCTTTTAGTTCTGCCTCCAAAATGTCCTCAGCTATATGGTGAGATTTGCCAGGCCCATGGTTACACAGGTATTTTATCTTTAAGTTTTCGCTGCTTTGGAGGATGACTGAATGTCTCCATGATGAAGCCTAGATTTCAAGTCAGAGCATCGCAAACATATCGTTAAAATTTGGCAAAAATTGGTCTTGGTTTCGGGTGATTCCCTTTGTCATGGTGTGGCCATGACAAAGGTGGTTACAATTAATTACATTTGTCATAGACTTACTTAAGTTTGTTTCCCTAGTCATTCTCCCCACTTGCCGTTGTTGTTAGCTGCCGTTGAGTCAACTGCAACTCCTGGTGATCCTATAGACAGCAGAATGAAAGGCCGCCCAGTCCTGCATCATCCTCGCAGTCAGCAGCGTGCTCAAGTCCATCATTGCGAATGTTGTGCCAGTGCATCACACTGGGGACCTCCCTGGCCGTTGCTGGCGCTCTGCTTCCCCACACGTTGTGTCCTCCTCTAGTGGCCGATCCCTCCTGATGATGTGTCCAAAGCAAATACGTCAGTGTTCTCTTGTGATCCATAAGGCGTTCATTGGATACTTTTTAAAACTAGATCACCAGGTGTTTCTTCCTAATCTGTCTCGGTCTGGGAGCTCCACTGAAACCTGCTCACCGTGGGTGACCCTGCTGGTATTTGAAATACCAGTGGCATAGCTTCCAGCACCATAACAAGACACGGGCCACCACAGTATGACAAGCTGACAGAGGAGTGATGGCCCTGGTTTCCTAGCCTGGATAAAAGGCTTAGAAACTTTTATCTTTGTTTTTGTAATCACAGCTACTGAATTTTTTCTTTGCATCAAACTGAACTTTTGAAAAGTCTTTGTCAAAACCAATAGGAGTCGTTACAAAAATCCTAGACGGCCTCTTTGCCTTACTGTTGGGTGTCCAAGAACCATTGTTCCAACAAAAAGACTTACCTAAACTAGCGAGAGAAATAGGCGTTTGAAGATCTTCCTCAACTTTGGGAGCTTATGAAAGAATGAAATCAGCATCTGACTGGCAGTGGAGTCAATATCTGCACAGCTTCGTGTAATTTGTGAGTCTGCCTGAGACCTTGGTTCAAAATAATCTTCCCTATTTCTGATTCTAAAGCAGTAACCCACAGCTGGGCCTTAGGAGTATTTCCATAAAGGGCTGTTCACTTTGCTCTGTAGAAGACTTGCTAGGTTCTCCTGCTGGACAGTCTCCACATGTGTGCTCAAGTCAATGTAATTATGTTGGTTAGAGTGCCTTTGTTAGTATTTTTCTGACTTCTTTCATTTTGTTGATAATCTTGTCTTGTCCATCTTCCCTTTCATCCTGGGAGCACAACTTTTCACACAGTGTTTTGTAACTTTATAGTGGAAGATGACTATAACATCTTCATTCTATAAATGTAGAAACTGAGAGTCACAAGTTTAATGCCTTACCAGACATCTCAGTTACAAGACGTTGCCTAGCTACCAGGTTTCTTTCCTCCCAGATGAGAACTTTCTCCATTAAACCACACTACTTTCATTGAAACTTCATATAGTATCTGAGTCAGGTCCTCGTCTTGCATCCATCCGTTCAACAGCTGTGACAAGATCTGCTCCAAAGACGAGTTTCTATCTGATCTTTAAGAGAATCACTCAGTTGTATCGTCCAGACCATTGTATTCTTAAAGCACTCAGGGTAAATATATATAGAATTTGTCATTAAGAGTTGAATATGCTTGGGGGCCGACAATCTCTGCATAAAACTCAATCTTTTTCTGCTGCTCTTGTCAGTGTATTTTCCAAGTCTTCTCTTGTGAACTAAAAAGTAAAGTTAAATCCATGAGTTGAACTGCTCTTTAGGTGACTGCATCATACCTGTCTTTGAATTCTTCCTGAACAGGTAAATGTGCCTGAGAATGTGAAATGATCTGAAAGTCTAAAAGTCATTTTCTGCTTTAGATCTTATATCTAGGAGTCCCTGGGTGGTGCAGATGGCTAAGCACTCTACTGTTGGCCTAAAGGTTGGCAGTTTGAACTCTCCCAGAGCTGCCTTGGAAGGTAGGCCTGGCAATCTGCTTCTGAAAGGTCACAACCTTGAAAACCCTATGGAGCAGTTCTACTCTGCACACGTGAGGTTGCACGAGTCTGGATCAGTTCTGTGGCAACTAACAACAATCTCATATCCACAGATGTAAGGAAGTTAAGTGAAAACATAAATTTGCATGCTTATATGCCCAGTATTTTTCAAATGTATAGATAAGAACAGGAATATATATTTTTTTACTAGCTTTAATCTTACTAATTTTTTTTTTCTTAAATTTGAAAACCTTTCAAAGAAAATGTCTAAGACTTCTGTATCTTATGTTTTGCCACTCTTTTAATTCTTTGAGTTGGGCTTTCAGTCGAAACAACCTACTATGGACCACAAAATAGTTGCTATTAATTTAGGCCTATTCGTGGTTGAAGCTTGGCAACTCCTCTTAACTCTAGTATTGCAACATATCCTATGTGAGAATTGTGACTGACCAAAAACAAAACCAGCCAACCCAATCAATAGCAAAGAGATGTCCTGCAAAGACACTCCTGGGGGAAACTCCTTAGAATTGTAATTAATCAAACATCAAACAACACCCAAACCCATTACCATCAAGTTGATTCTGATTCCCAGAGACCCTGTAAGGCAGAGCAGAACTGCCTGATAGGGTTTCCAAGGCTTTAAATTCTTATAGAAGCAGACTAGCATATCTTTCTCTCACAGAGCGACTGGTGGATTCAAACCACCGACATTTCGGTTAGCAGTTGAGCACTTGAACAACTGCTCCACCGGGACTACTTGTAGAAATTATAATTAAAAAACCAAAAACCAAACCCACTGCCACCGAGTCGATTCCAACTCATAGTGACCCTATAGGACAGGGTAGAACCCCCCCATAGAGTTTCCAAGGAGCGCCTGGTGTATTTGAACTGCTGACCTTTTGGTTAGCAGCCGTAGCACTTAACCACTACACCACCAGCGTTTCCAGAAATTGTAATTAGGGTCCCTAAAATATCTCTAGTTGGAGCTGATACCATGTAACTTAACTGCCAAAGAAATAATCATACAATTTGAAAAATTATTTTATATAAATTTTCAGAGTATTTGGCCATGATACAAACTGTTCTATGAGCTATCGAGTAACTTGCCTATTACACAATATTATGTCAACCAGCAAACCCAAAGACCGTTTAATACTGACAATTACATCAGAATCACATGTTAGATAAATGACACCAAATTGACCCTCTCTGAAAATGAGAGTTTCCAGTCATTTAGCATAGCTTTGCTGTGAGTGAAAAGTAGTATACCTTTAACTTTCAGCTCCATAATTTACGTGAAGAAACTGTACATGTGGAAAACTTTCTTTAAATTACATCTGCTCCATATATTTTTATTTTAGCAGAACACATTTTAAAATTTAGGAATGTTAGCATTATTTTTCCATTCACTTAATTTCAATTTGCTTTTAAAGTCCAAGTTTTACATAAATTAAATGTAAACCCAATGAATTTTTTAAAAGATAGTGAGCCATGATTTTTTTGAACTAATTTAGAACTAAGAAAAATGTGTTCATAAAACTTCATAATTGAAGCTTCTTTTTAAATACACTATTTTGTGTTAAGTATTTCATCTCCCTGCCCTTATTAGGTGTGTCTCATCGCTAGATATGATGTTTCTAAAGAATTGTAACTTTACAGCTGCTTTGATTAATGATGGCTTGAACTAAGATTTCATTGGGTGGGATTAACTAGGTTTAAAAATGGCAAAATGCCATTATGATACTAATGCCAAAATTTAATGAGAACCAGAAGTTAACTTCAAGGACCTTTATAACTCAATATGGGGGCATGATCATGTTCACATTATTTTCATGTCATGTCTTATTAAAAATAAGTTACTCTTTTTTATCTTTTTTCTTGTGATAAGGATTTTTACTCAGCCAGTGTTTATTGAATATGGACTGTGTGCCAACCACTGGGCTAGGGATGATGTGAGGAGTGAGACAATGTTCCATCCTCAGAGAAAACGAACCTTTTCTGATCAGTAAAGGCAGAAATGAGAAACACCTCTCCTCTTTAGAAATCTAATGGCCTCCCGCAATCTAGTTTCTCTAAGGCATCCATCTCCAGCTAGCCTCTCGTCTGTTTTTCATTTCTTCTATCAACCACCTTCTCAACTGCGTGGATTGGAAAGCTGGCCAGCTGTGCCCCTATAATGAAAGGGGCTGGGATATTGAGTTTGCAGGTGTGGGAAGGATGGGAGACATGGATTAGAACTTAATGTTCTATTTATGGTACGGATTGCTGCAGTGTCTAGTAGCTACACCTCACAGGCAGAGGTAACTTTTCTAGAACTACACGATAAAGTCAGAAATAGCACAAGTAGGAGAGAAGAACAGCTGATAGTAGGATTCTTTCCAGTCTTCTGAGGAAGAGTCTCCCTGTACTGAAGGTTGATGGTGGTTACTTGCCTTCTCTAAAACTCAGGTACCTTGAAAACCCTTCTCTGTTCTAAAATTCTATGACTCCAAAAGAGAACAATAGGCCTAAAATGAATGACTGAGGTTCCTTATTCTTTTTTCTCAAAATCTTATGTATACATACTTGCAAAGAGCATCGAAGCCTTATGAAGTAAGGCTATAAACCATCACCACAAGAAGTTACAGGTAAAAGACAAAGGTGAAGGGAACATTGCATCCCAAACTCCAGTGGAGGAAAACCTCGACTATCTAGCTTATGGTTCTGGGCTTCTTAGTGGCTATATCGAAGAGGAGAAACGAGATAACGTGGTGTGATTCTTCAGTAAAACATACCACAGGTTCATCAGAACAAGCAAGCATTTTCCTTGCTCACAGTTAATAAGAATGATTTGTGCCAGGGATTTGCATAAGAAGTCTTAAGCCACGTAATGAATCATGTCCCCCTGAATTTTCATAGAAAATAAGGGAGTATTCCACATATGTCATTTCATATATTGGCCTTTGGAGAGCACAGAGAGAATAATGTTAAAAGCAAGACTTTTTTCTCTCCCGTGGGGCAAGGAGAGGGGAGTTTGAAACTTCTGGTATATTTACTGTAGATAGATGCTTATTTTCTTTTGACCCACTGACATGTGGAGCAGTAGAAAGATGTAAAGATGTCTAGTAAAGGGTAGCATTGTTAAAAGTAGGAGGGGATAAATGGAATTTTTGTGGCAGGATGATATTTGCAAGACTGATCAGGTTGCTGGAAGGTTTTTAAATATGCCAGTTCCCTGTAACAGGAAGATCAGTCTCTATTTTAGACAGCATATCCAATTTAGTAAATTATTATTATTCCGTCAAAATTAATGTGAACAATTTTCTCTTTGAGGCTGCTTTTTCCATAGGTGATGTTTTCCAGATGGCCTTTGTGTAAAACTCTTCATGTTTTGCGTTTTCTTTCACAGAAAAAGAGCCTATTCTGACATCTCTTCATTTCTTTTTCCCTTTTCCACCCCTTGCAGGGAAGAGGACACCAAAAGCAAAGGAGAAGAAGAACAAGAAGAAGAGGAAGCTGATAGAAAGAGCCCAGGAGCAACACAGTGTCTTCCTAGCTACAGACAGAGCTAACCAGTAAAATAAGAGACCCACTTGATGGATTGGGGGGGGGTTGTTTTTGCAAAAGTGCACAAAGCTACTTTCCACTCCTGCACACTGGTGTGTACAGCATTTGTGCTGTTTTCATGCAGTCTCTGTTCCCAGTGACATTGTGAAAGGAAGAGCCACTAGCATGGTCTCTGTGTTATTTATATGTTAATTTGGATCTGGGGTCCGTGGAGTCAGGAGCTGGTTGACCTGAGTCAGTGGAATCACGTGTCAGTGTACAGCATGTGACTTGGTTCCGTGTCTGCTAAGAGAACCTGTCCCTGGCAGCCGTGGAGAGGCAAGAGGTGTGAGACTGCAGACCACCCTTGGCGAATGGACTTGTCCATATTTATGTGAAAGAAGATGCTCGGTAGACAAAGCTCTGTTTCACTTGTGACCTTTATTTCCTCACATTGTGCGTTTTCAAGGATAAATATACGTAGATCTCTGCTTAGCGTTACCACATGTTCTCAGCATCTATTACCTTCAATCCATTGTGCGATGAAACTGCCTTTAGCTGGTGATAGCCTGTAGCAATCCCTGCTCAATTTCACAGCAGTTCTCATGTGTACATACTCTGCTGGGGCTACATATAAATGTCTTATTTACTGTATATTTATGCTTTCTTATGTGTAACAAGTCATATCTGGTTAACATTATATCACTTTGTTTCTAGTGGTGCCTAACCATTGTTCAGTAAGTAACTGTTCTAGTTTTATTAACTGACAAATGTTTTGTTGCCCCTTGAACCTTTTTTGTTTTTTGGGGGGTGGGTTTATTTCTTACTGTAAGGATAGGATAAGCTAGTTTGTGTATATAGTCAAATGACCAGTGTCAAAGAGTTAGAATATCTGAAGCCCTTCCCCACTCTCCATTTCCCCGACAGATAAGGCAGCATATGGCACCCGTCAGCCACAAGCCAAAACTCCTTTTGAATCTAAGATGTGATGACTTTATGAGATACAGCTGAAGGTTGTGTGGGCTTACATGCAGTCACTTGTAGTACTCAGCATGCAATTTCCCTGGTCCCCTGGAGAATTTTTCTGGCTTTATTTCTGACTTTAATTCTTTTTTTTAAATTTAAACAGTCCCTGACTTGCAAGGATAGGGTTTCTATCAATATTCTTGCGTCACTGTAGAAGTTACCATCATGAGACCATGAATAGAATTTGAGGAGCAAACAAGCTGAATTCCTACAACGCCTTGTCAGATTTTAACAGGTCTCTATTGAATCTGTTTCATATCCAAGATGGAGAGAAAGACAATATGGAGACTCCCCAGGTGCCTTTAAGAGCAGTTGTTTGAAAACCTTGGTTCACTTGGGGTAACTGGTTCTTAAGAGGATTGTGAAATGGCTTCATACTTTGGAAAGAGTCATTATCTTCCTCTTTGATACAAGAGAAAATTAGAATGAAAAGGAAATGGTTGCAGATTTTGAGGAAAAAAACCAAAGCAAGGTAAAGCCTTTTTCTCACCTTGCACTGGAAAAACTACCTCTTCAGCATTTCTGTTTAACTTTTGAGTCAAAAGCATCTTACCAATAAGTATAAATGTCATATACATCGCTATGAAATATTATTGCTATGAGATAATAAGCCATATATGAATGTTGTATACAACTTTAGGGTTTGCGCTTAATCCTAAAGTGTTCACCTCCTTTCACGTCTGTTTACACTATATTCCTGTTACTGAAGGGTGAGGGGTCTCCTTTATATAGTGCTTCATCACTAATATCTGTTCTGTTTCTGGGTTGTTCTTTTTGTGCATTAAAAACACTTCAAAGCTATTTTTTGTGGGAATTTTCTTTAGAGAAATTAATTTAGAAAATAAGGCAATGCCTTATATTTTACTTTTAAACTAAAATAGTTTAATATTGGGAAGTAGATGTGAAATAAGACTTTTGGGAATCTGTTAACAAAAGTATGTTTTGTCAACTCTGCTTCCAAATAATAAAACTTAAAAAAAAAAAAAAAGCAAGCAGACAATTTAAAAAGCCTATGTTAGTAACTACATTCACAACACTTATTATTTTCTCTCTAAATTACACTATAGTAATAGTGAGGACTGTGGGGATTTTAGGGCCAGATTGTCTGGATTCAAATCCAACTGCAAGTGGCCTGGGGAAAATTATTTAATTGTTTCAAATCTCAGTTTCTTCATCTGTGAAATTGGAATAGCAGTATCATCTATGCTATAGGGTTGTGTTTTAAGGATTAAATTAGGTAAGAAGTGTGAAGTCCAGTCATCAAAGTGTGGCGCGTTCTAAGTCCTACGTAAGTTGTTACCTGTTGTCCTTGTTAATCACCTGTTTCCTTGGATATGCAAATTTTTTCAAAAATACTCATTTCTCCTCATCAACAAAATAGAATATATTTATGAAAGTATACATTCTCTTCAATCTGTTACTTGATGCCAAACATATTAGGCCAACATTTATTCTTTTTTTAAGTTACTCCTCACGTGAATATTTATTTTCTCTTTTTAAAAATTGTGCTTTAGAAGGTTTACAGAGCAAATGAGTGTCTCATTAAACAATACACGTATTGCTTTGTGACGTGGGTTGCCAACCTTGCAACGTATCAACACACTCCTCTTCTTGACATTGGGTTCCCCATTTCCATTCATCCAGGTTTCCTGTCCCCTCCTGCCTTCTTGTCCTAGACCCTGGGCTGGTATGCCCATTTAGTCTCATGTACATGGTTGAGCTATGTGTACTGTTTGTTTTATGGGTCTGTCTAATCTTTGGCTGAAGGGTGAACCTCAAGAGTAACTTCAGTACTGAGTTAAAAGGCTGTCCAGGGGCCATATTCTTGGGATTTCTCCAGTCTCTGTCAGATCAGTAGGCCTGGTCTTTTTTGTGATTTTGAATTTCATTCTACATTTTTATCCAGCTCTGTCTGGGACTTTCTATTGTGACCTTGTCAGAGCAGTCGGTGGTCATAGCCAGGCACCATCTAGTTGTGCAAACTTTTAAGGGAATTGATTTACATCTGTTTCATTTCTGAGTCTCTTTATTATAGGCTACACACACACACACACACACACACACACACACACACACAGAGTAGTATAATTTTATAGCTTTAGGGTGATTATTCAAAGTTTGGGGACAGCCTGGTGGTTTTCAACAACCAACCACACCATTCCTGTACTTCATACAGTGTATAAATAGAACAGATGAAAACTGGTTTTCTTCCCTATATTTTCGGGCAGCTTAGCCTTCATAACAGTAAAAGATGGGGCTACGAGTTTGTCAATTAAGAAGTGTAACAAATGGGCCTTTTGGAAAAGCCAATTTTATGAGTAAATTTTTCTTTTTCAAGATTCTGGTATCCATCATCCATAAACATGATCTTTCATGTCTTGCTGGAGACAGATGGAGAAAAGTTAATGCTTAGTGTCAGGTGTGTGACTTGTATGTAGGGGATTCCTTCTCCAACTCCATTCTTCTGCACTTACGGGGAGCTATGAGCAGGCAAATGAAAGAAAAGTGAATTGATACTTCTTTTCATTTTAGAGCAGTTTGTGCACTGTAGATACTTACTATCATATTTAAAAACAGAACGAATATCCCTGTTACTAGTTGCCATCAAGTCAGCTCCCACTCATAGCAACCCCCTGTACAACATGAAACTGCCTGGTCCTGTGCCATCTTCACGATCATTGGTATGCCCGAGCCCATATTTGTGGCCACGGTGTATTTTGAGTGCCTTTCTTCTCCAAGCTAGGGGCTCATCTTCCAGTACTATCAGATAACATTCTGTTGTGATCTACAGGGTTTTCATTGGCTAAATTTTGGCAGTAGTTTGTCAGACCTTCCTTCCCAGTCTGTCTTAATCCAGAAGCTCTGCTGAAACCTGTCCTCCATGGATGACCCTACTGGTATTTGAAATACCAGTGGCATAGCTTCCAGCATCGCAGCAATGCACAAGCAACCACAATATGACAAATGGACAGGTGGCAGAATAACCCTATAAATGTTTTTTTATCTTGAACAACGTCATTATCCTCCCTCTTCTTTCAAAAGGGATTACATCCTGCTATTCCACTTACTTTTTTTTTTATTAACTTTTATTAAGCTTCAAGTGAACATTTACAATTCCAATCAGTATGTCACATGTAAGTTTACATGTATCTTACTCCCTTCTCCCACTTGCTCTCCCCCTATTGAGTCAGCCCTTTCAGTCTCTCATTTCGTGCCAATTTTGCTGTCTTCCCTCTCTTTCTATCTTCCCATCCCTCCTCCAGTCAAGAGTTGCCAACACACTCTCCAGTGTCCACCTGATTTAATTAGCTCACTCTTCATCAGCATCTCTCTCCCCCCGCTGACCAGTCCCTTTCATGTCTGATGAGTTGTCTTCGGGGATGGTACCTGTCCTGTGCCAACAGAAGGTCTGGGGACCATGGCTGCCGGGATTCCTCTAGTCGCAGTCAGACCATTAAGTATGGTCTTTTTATGAGAATTTGGGGTCTGTATCCCACTGATCTCCTGCTCCCTCAGGAGTTGTCTGTTGTGCTTCCTGACAGGGCAGTCATCGATTGTGGCCGGGCACCAACTAGTTCTTCTGGTCTCAGGATGATGTAGGTCTCTGGTTCATGTGGCCTTTTCTGTCTCTTGGGTTCTTAGTTGTCGTGTGACCTTGGTGTTCTTCATTTTCCTTTGCTCCAGGTGGGTTGAGACCAATTGATGTATCTTAGATGGCCGCTTGTTAGCATTTAGGACCCCAGACACCACATTTCAAAGTGGGATGCAGAATGTTTTCATAATAGAATTATTTTGCCAGTTGACTTAGAAGTCCCCTCAAACCATGTTCCCCAGACCCCAGCCCCTGCTCCGCTGACCTTTGAAGCATTCATTTTATCCCAGAAACCTCTTTGCTTTTAGTCCAGTCCAATTGGGCTGACCTTTCTTGTATTGAGTGTTGTCTTTCCCTTCACCCAAAGCAGTTCTTATCTACTGATTGATCAATAAAAAACCCTCTCCCTCCCTCCCTCCCTCCCCGCTTCGTAACCACAAAAGTATGTGTTCTTCTCCATTTTTTCTATTTCTCAAGATCTTATAATAGTGGTCTTATACAATATTTGTCCTTTTGCCTCTGACTCATTTCGCTCAGCATAATGCCTTCCAGATTCCTCCATGTTATGAAATGTTTCAGAGATTCGTCACTGTTCTTTATCGATGCGTAGTATTCCATTGTGTGAATATACCACAATTTATTTACCCATTCATCCGTTGACGGACACCTTGGTTGCTTCCAGCTTTTTGCTATTGTAGACAGAGCTGCAATAAACACGGGTGTGCATATATCTGTTTGTGTGAAGGCTCTTGTATCTCTAGGGTATGTTCCGAGGAGAGGGATTT
Organism: Elephas maximus indicus; assembly: GCF_024166365.1. NCBI lineage: Eukaryota > Metazoa > Chordata > Mammalia > Proboscidea > Elephantidae > Elephas > Elephas maximus. Next base: position 34,344,492 of record NC_064833.1, read on the forward strand.
CTGGGTTGTATGGTAGTTCTATTTCTAACTGTTTAAGATAACGCCAGATAGATTTCCAAAGTGGTTGTACCATTTTACATTCCCACCAGCAGTGTATGAGCGTTCCAATCTCTCCGCAGCCTCTCCAACATTTATTATTTTGTGTTTTTTGGATTAATGCCAGTCTAGTTGGTGTGAGATGGAATCTCATCGTAGTTTTAATTTGCATTTCTCTAATGGCTAATGATCGGGAGCATTTTCTCATGTATCTGTTGGCTGCCTGAATATCTTCTTTAGTGAAATGTGTGTTCATATCCTTTGCCCACTTCTTGATTGGGTTGTTTGTCTTTTTGTGGTTGAGTTTTGACAGAATCATGTAGATTTTAGAGATCAGGCACTGGTCTGAGATGTCATAGCTGAATATTCTTTCCCAGTCTGTAGGTGGTCTTTTTACTCTTTTGGTAAAGTCTTTAGATGAGCATAGGTGTTTGACTTTTAGGAGCTCCCAGTTATCTGGTTTCTCCTCATCATTTTTGGTAATGTTTTGTATTCTGTTTATGCCCTGTATTAGGGCTCCTAGGGTTGTCCCTATTTTTTCTTCCATGATCTTTATCGTTTTAGTCTTTATGTTTAGGTCTTTGATCCACTTGGAGTTAGTTTTTGTGCATGGTGTGAGGTATGGGTCCTGTTTCATTCTTTTGCAAATGGATATCCAGTTATGCCAGCACCATTTGTTAAAAAGACTATCTTTTCCCCAATTAACTGACACTGGTCCTTTGTCAAATATCAGCTGCTTATACATGGATGGATTTATATCTGGGTTCTCAATTCTGTTCCATTGGTCTATGTGCCTGTTGTTGTACCAGTACCAGGCTGTTTTGACTACTGTAGCTGTATAATAGGTTCTGAAATCAGGTAGAATGAGGCCTCCCACTTTCTTCTTCTTTTTCAGTGATGCTTTGCTTATCCGGGGGTTCTTTCCCTTCCGTATGAAATTAGTGATTTGTTTCTCTATCCCCTTAAAATATGACATTAGTATTTGGATTGGAAGTGCGTTATATGTATAGATGGCTTTTGGTAGAATAGACATTTTTACTATGTTAAGTCTTCCTATCCATGAGCAGGGTATGTTCTTCCACTTAAGTATGTCCTTTTGAATTTCTTGTGGCAGAGTTTTATAGTTTTCTTTGTATAGGTCTTTTACATCCTTGGTAAGATTTATTCCTAAGTATTTTATCTTCTTGGGGGCTACTGTGAATGGTATTGATTTGGTTATTTCCTCTTCCGTGTTCTTTTTGTTGATGTAGAGGAATCCAAGTGATTTTTGTATGTTCATTTTATAACCTGAGACTCTTCCAAACTCTTCTATTAGTTTCAGTAGTTTTCTGGAGGATTCCTTAGGGTTTTCCATGTATACGATCATGTCATCTGCAAATAGTGATAGCTTTACTTCTTCCTTGCCAATCTGGATACGCTTTATTTCTTTGTCTAGCCTAATTGCCCTGGCTAGGACTTCAAGTACGATGTTGAATAAGAGCGGTGATAAAGGGCATCCTTGTCTGGTTCCCGTTCTCAGGGGAAATGCTTTCAGGTTCTCTCCATTTAGAGTGATATTGGCTGTTGGCTTTGCATAGATGCCCTTTATTATGTTGAGGAATTTTCCTTCAATTCCTATTTTGGTAAGAGTTTTTATCATAAATGGGTGTTGAACTTTGTCAAATGCCTTTTCTGCATCTATTGATAAGATCATGTGGTTTTTATCTTTTGTTTTATTTATGTGATGGATTACATTAATGGTTTTTCTGATATTAAACCAGCCTTGCATACCTGGTATAAATCCCACTTGATCAGGGTGAATAATTTTTTTGATGTGTTGTTGGATTCTATTGGCTAGAATTTTGTTGAGGAATTTTGCATCTATGTTCATGAGGGATATAGGTCTATAATTTTCTTTTTCTGTAATGTCTTTACCTGGTTTTGGTATCAGGGAGATGGTAGCTTCACAGAGTGAGTTGGGTAGTATTCCGTCTTTTTCTATGCTTTGAAATACCTTCAGTAGTAGTGGTGTTAAGTCTTCTCTGAAGGTTTGGTAGAACTCTGCAGTGAAGCCGTCTGGGCCAGGACTTTTTTTTGTTGGAAGTTTTTTGATTACCGTTTCAATCTCTTTTTTTGTTATGGGTCTATTTAGTTGTTCTACTTCTGAATGTGTTAGTTTAGGTAGGTAGTGTTTTTCCAAGAATTTATCCATTTCTTCTAGGTTTTCAAATTTGTTAGAGTACAATTTTACATAGTAATCTGAAATGATTCTTTTAATTTCATTTGGCTCTGTTGTGATGTGGTCCTTCTCGTTTCTTATTCGGGTTATTTGTTTCCTTTCCTGTTTTTCTTTAGTCAGTCTAGCCAATGGTTTATCAATTTTGTTAATTTTTTCAAAGAACCAGCTTTTGGCTTTGTTAATTCTTTCAATTGTTTTTCTGTTCTCTAATTCATTTAGTTCAGCTCTAATTTTTATTATTTGTTTTCTTCTGGTGCCTGATGGGTTCTTTTGTTGCTCACTTTCTATTTGTTCAAGTTGTCGGGACAGTTCTCTGATTTTGGCTCTTTCTTCTTTTTGTATGTGTGCATTTATTGATATAAATTGGCCTCTGAGCACTGCTTTTGCTGTGTCCCAGAGGTTTTGATAGGAAGTGTTTTCATTCTCGTTGCTTTCTAAGAATTTCCTTATTCCCTCCTTGATGTCTTCTATAACCCAGTCTTTTTTGAGCAGGGTATTGTTCATTTTCCAAGTATTTGATTTCTTTTCCCTAGTTTTTCTGTTATTGATTTCTAGCTTCATTTCCTTGTGGTCTGAGAAGATGCTTTGTAATATTTCGATGTTTTGGACTCTGGAAAGATTTGTTTTATGGCCTAATATGTGGTCTATTCTAGAGAATGTTCCATGTGCGCTAGAAAAAAAAGTATACTTTGCAGCAGTTGGGTGGAGAGTTCTGTATAAGTCAATGAGGTCAAGTTGGTTGATTGTTGTAAGTAGGTCTTCCTTGTCTCTATTGAGCTTCTTACTGGATGTCCTGTCCTTCTCCAAAAGTGGTGTGTTGAAGTCTCCTACTATAAATGTGGAGGTGTCTATCTCACTTTTCAATTCTGTTAAAATTTGATTTATGTATCTTGCAGCCCTGTCATTGGGTGCATAAATATTTAATATGGTTATGTCTTCCTGATCAATTGTCCCTTTTATCATTATATAGTGTCCTTCTTTATCCTTTGTGGTGGATTTAAGTCTAAAGTCTATTTTGTCAGAAATTAATATTGCTACTCCTCTTCTTTTTTGCTTATTGTTTGCTTGATATATTTTTTTCCATCCTTTGAGTTTTAGTTTGTTTCTGTCTCTAAGTCTAAGGTGTGTCTTTTGTAGGCAGCATATAGATGGATCGTGTTTCTTTATCCAGTCCGTGACTCTCTGTCTCTTTATTGGTGCATTTAGTCCATTTACATTCAGCGTAATTATAGATAAATAAGTGTTTAGTGCTGTCATTTTGATGCCTTTTCATGTGTGTTGTTGACCATTTCATTTTTCCACATACTTTTTTGTGCTGAGACGTATTTCTTAGTAGATTGTGAGATCCTCATTTTCATAATGTTTAACTTTATGTTCGTTGAGTCATTACGTTTTTCTTGACTTTTTTCTTGAGTTATGGAGTTGATATTCCTTTTTGTGGTTACCTTATTATTTACCCCTATTTTTCTAAGTAAAAACCTAACTTGTATCATTCTATATCGCCTTGTATCACTCTTCATCTGGCAGTTCAATGCTTCCTATATTTAGTCCCTCTTTTTGATTATTGTGATCTTTTATCTATTGATTTCCATGATTCCCTGTTATGTGTATTATTTTGTTTATTTATTTATTTTTTAGAATTAATCTTAATTTGTTTGTTTTTGTGCTTTCCCTATTTGAGTTGATATCAGGACGTTCTGCTTTGTGACCTTGTATTGTGGTGGTATCTGATATTATTGGTCATCTGACCAAACAATCTCCTTTAGCATTTCTTGTAGCCTTGGTTTGGTTTTTGCAAATTCTCTAAACTTGTTTTTATCTGTAAATATTTTAATTTCTCCATATTTCAGAGAGAGTTTTGCTGGATATATGATCCTTGGTTGGCAGTTTTTCTCCTTCAGTGCTCTGTATACGTCGTCCCATTCCCTTCTTGCCTGCATGGTTTCTGCTGAGTAGTCTGAACTTATTCTTATTGATTCTCCCTTGAAGGAAACCTTTCTTTTCTCCCTGGCTGCTTTTAAAATTTTCTCTTTATCTGCGGTTTTGGCAAGTTTGATGATAATATGTCTTGGTGTTTTTCTTTTTGGATCAATCTTAAATGGGGTTCGATGAGCATCTTGGATAGATATCCTTTCGTCTTTCATGATGTCAGGGAAGTTTTGTGTCAGGAGTTCTTCAACTATTTTCTCTGTGTTTTCTGTCCCCCCTCCCTGTTCTGGGACTCCAATCACTCGCAAGTTATCCTTCTTGATAGAGTCCCACATGATTCTTAGGGTTTCTTCATTTTTTTTAATTCTTTTATCTGATTTTTTTTCAGCTATGTTGGTGTTGATTCCCTGGTCCTCCAGATGTCCCAGTCTACATTCTAATTGCTTGAGTCTGCTCCTCTGACTTCTTATTGCGTTGTCTAATTCTGTAATTTTATTGTTAATCTTTTGGATTTCTACATGCTGTCTCTCTATGGATTCTTGCAACTTATTAATTTTTCCAGTATGTTCTTGAATAATCTTTTTGAGTTCTTCAACAGTTTTATCAGTGTGTTCCTTGGCTTTTTCTGCAGTTAGCCTAATTTCATTTGTGATGTCTTTAAGCATTCTGTAAATTAGTTTTTTATATTCTGTATCTGATAATTCCAAGATTGTATCTTCATTTGGGAAAGATTTTGATTCTTTTGTTTGGGGGGTTGGAGAAGCTGTCATGGTCTGCTTCTTTATGTGGTTTGATATGGACTGCTGTCTCCGAGCCATCACTGGGAAACTAGTTTTTCCAGAAAATCCGCTAAAAAAAAATGCAGTCAGATCCCTATCAGAGTTCTCCCTCTGGCTCAGGCTATTCGGATGTTAATGGAGCCACCTGGGGAGGGTGGGGGAGGGATCAGAGAGCTAGGAGTGTAGCATCTCAGAATATAGCCAGAGTTGTTTGTCTTACTTGGAATGACTCTTTTATCTGAGATTTCCGCGGGGCGCGTCGCCTGTATGTACTGGCTGTGTGGAGATTACCCCCCGGGGGGTCTGGCCTGCTGGCATCATGGTCAGATCCTCTGCTGTCAGCCCCACCCCCAAGGTTAAGGCTCCCCTACTGGGACGGTGCACTCCTGTCTCCAAAATCAGTCGCTGCCTCCCGGGGACTCCCCGTCCCGCCAGCCGCGTTGCGAGTCGCTCCCGCGAACAGGGTGGGCTCCCCCCTCCCCGGGGTCAGCTCAGGAGAGCGGAGCAGGTCCCCGCGCCTGAGTCACGACTGCACGTCCCGGCTGGGGCGCAGCTCTCCCCGCTCCAAGACCAGCCACTGCCTCCCGGGGACTTCTTCCACCAGCTGCTCCGCCACACCGCCTGCGCTAACCGGCTGGGCCCGCGCGAACTGGTTGGGACCGCCCCGGGGTCAATTCAGGGGAATGTAGTTGATCCCCGTGCTCACGCCCTGCCCGCGCCCGCCAAAATCCTGGCAGGACGGCTCCCGGGCTGGGACGCTGCTCTCCCCGTTCCAAGACCAGTCACTTCCTCCCGGGGACTTCTCCCTCCGGCCCGCCGCGCCGCTCGCGCAAACAAGGTGGGCGCCGCCTGCACGAACGGTTGGGTCCCCCCCCCAGGGTCAATTCAAGGGAATATAGCTGGTCCCCGCGCTCACGCCCCACCCGTACCCGCCAAAATCCCAGCGGGACGGCTCCCCGGCTGGGATGCTGCTCTCCCCGCTCCAAGACCAGTTACTTCCTCCCGGGGACTTCTCCCTCCGGTGCGCCGCGCCGCTCGCGCGAACTGGGTGGGCGCCGCTGGCACGGACGACTGGGCCCCCCCCCAGGGTCAATTCGGGGCAATGTAGCTGGTCCCTGCGGTCGTGCCACACCCGCTTCCTGCCAAACTCCCGGCGGGACGGTTCCCCGGCTGGGACGCTGCTCTCCCCACTCCAAGACCAGTCACTGCCTCCCGGGGACTTCTCCCACCGGTTGTGCCGCCACTCCGCCCGCGCCAACCGGCTGGGCTCCCTCCTGGGATGAGTTCGGGGGCTAGGGCTGGGCCCCTTGTCTGTGCCATCTGCCCCCCTGGGCTCTGCCCCAAATCGGGCTCCGAAGGTCACGTGCCTGGTACGCTGGCTCCTGGCTCTGAAAACAACTGCTGTCTCCCCGTATTTGTTCATTTTCCGTCTCTAAATCTGTGTTTGTTGTTCAGAGTTTGTAGATTGTTATGTATGTGATCGATTCACTTGTTTTTCCGAGTCTTTGTTGCAAGAGGGATCTGCAGTAGCGTCCACCTAGTCCGCCATCTTGGCCCTGCCCCAAAATCTATTCCACTTACTTTTACAGGACCTTTAGGTATCGACTCCTCTCATTTCTTCAACCTCTCCTTTTCCTCCAACTTAAATGGTACTTTTTCTTTCCAGGTCTTCATTGTTCAACATCCTGAAAAAGTAACATACATTTACTGATAGCTCTGACCTTTTCTCATTTTCCTTTGTGTATTAATTCACTGTACCTGTGTTTCTGCCCCACCACTGTATTGTAATTGTCCCTATGAGCCACTGCTGTAGTGTGGTGGTTTGTGTATTGCTGTGATGCTGGAAGCTATGCCACTGGTATACTCAAATACCAGCAGGGTCAGGAAGCAATGACATTCTCCTTGCTGAGTACAAGGAAAATGTGTTATTTGCCTTGACCGTTTCATATATGTCCCTTCTGCCATCTCCACCATAGTGGACACTGGAACACTCTTTCCTTTAGAGATTTTGTTTCTCACTTGGTGTCTGTGATAATCCTCACTTGGATTTTCTACCTCTAGGCTATTTCCTTTTTTTTTTTTTTTTTTTTTAGGTTACTTCGTTTCAGTCTTCAAGTTCTTTCTTTGCCTAACTTAAAAATATTGACATTTCAGGCATTAGTCCATGGTTTCATATTTTTGGTTTAAACTCATTCCCTTTGGGAAATCCTGTAATTTCAGATACCGCTCATATGTAATTGACTTAAAAAATCCATATCTCTGTCTCCAGGTCTTCGGTATGTTATATCTACGACTCTATTAAATATCTTGACCAGAGAGTTCCACACTTATCTCAAGTTAAATGTGTCTAAAACTTAATTCATTATGGTATCTAGCAGTCAGTGTTCATTCAAGCAAATAAATCCATCTAGGTATCTCAAACAGTGAATTTAATATGGGACCTTGGTTACTCAAGTGATGGAAGAGATGAGAAGCCAAAAGAGGAATACAAGACAACCCAGAGATCAGCAATAGCAGGAAGCCACCATCACTCCTAGAGCAAGAGGGCTGACAAGATACTTCCAGAGTCCAGAAGTCAAGGTCACCACCCAGCTAGGGCCATAAGTCTAGCTGTGGTTAGAGATACACTCACAGAAGGAGCTTCAGTCTTCCACCAATGTCTGCTGTTACTCAAACCTACCCAGAAGGCTAGTGGGTGAGAGAGTCTAGGTAATGTAGTTCTCTGTGATGCAGAGGAGCAGAGGGTGGATCCAGGAGCAAAGAGGCAAATGACTAGTGTAATCACCAACACCTGCTCCTCAAAACTGTTCCTCTTCCTACATTCCTCACTAATAACTAAGATCTTTGCCTATCTTGTTGGTTAAACCAAGACCCTTGTATTCATTACTTATTCCCCATGTTCCCTATATCTAATCAGTTACTAAATTCGCATGAGCTTACCTCAGAAATGTCTCTCTAATTCCTCCCCACCTCTTTGCTCTCTTTGTCTTAGGCCTGGCCTGCTTTGTCTCTTAACTGGACTGTTCCATTATTATTCCTATATTTCATTCTTGCCCCCAGCTTCACTCACTCCAAATATTAATATTCCTCTCACTTATGTTTCTATTAACTCATGGTTCTGCCATTCCCTTGTTTACTTCCTTGTTACTTGTAGAATAAAATCCTAAAAATTTTAACATGGAATACAGCACTCTTTTAACTTCCTCTTTACCCATGTGTCTTATGGGGATAAGAAAAGACTGGGCTGAGATGATCATTATCATAAAATCTCCAAAGCTGCCTTTGGTAAACTTGGACATGTGCATCCTATTAGTTGAATCATGAAGGCAGAGATCTAAGAATAAATATGGCTTTCAAAGTGCATGGTACATATCTTAGTTTCCCAGTGCTGCTATAGCATATATGCCACAAGTGGGTGGCTTTAAAGAACAGAAGTGGATGTTTTTAAGGTTCAGGAGGCTAGAATTCCCAGTTCAGGGCACCAGCTTCAGTGGAAGGCTATTTCTCTGGGGACTCTGGGGGAAGGTCTTTGTCTCTTTCAGCATCTGTTGCCCAGCATTCCTCAGTTCATTGGCAGTCTTCACGTGGCATCTATGTTCCACCTGTTTGTGTTTCCTTCCATGTCTAATCTACTCTTTTTATAACTCAAGTGATTAGATTTAGGACACACCCCTGACATTGATATGACTTCATTAGCATAACAAAGAAAACCCTATTCCCAAACCAGATGACATCCACAGGTATAGGGGTTAGGGTTCGGAGTTATGGTTTTGGAGGACACAGTTCAATCCGTCATATAAACACATTAAATCCGTTTGAGAGGTGAAACAGTCTGAAAAATGTGTGCTTAATAAAGATTTAGAGAGATCCTCATCTTAATTTGTGATGAATCATTACAATAAACTTCCACATGCTGCCACCCCCAGCTGTAACCAACACCCTTGATTGCTGAGCTAAGCACATGGACCCAGTATTCTTCCCAACAAGGTGTTCCAAGGAAACACCCCCGGGAGATTAGTGTTGACAGGAGGATTATAACTTCTGCTTCCCAGGTTGAAGTTAATGCCCTAGAGCATGACAGCTTCTCCCAGAACCCTCCTTTGGTACAATCCGTGCAGTATTTTTTAAACCTTTCTACGAAAGTACTCCTAAACACAGAGGAAAAAATGCACGTATAACCCTGGGATATACATGATAAATAGAGAAAACATTGACGTTTTACTTGGATCCACAATCAATGACCACGGAAGTAGCTGTCAAAGAAATCAAAGGACATATTGCATTGGGAAAATCTGCTGCAAAAGACCTCCTTCAAGTGTTAAAAAGTAAAAAATGTCACTTTGAGGACTAAGGTGTGCCTGACCCAAGCCATGGTATTTTCAATAGCTTCATAAGCGTTCAATAGCCAAACAATGAATAAGGAATATCGAAGAAGAATAACTGCATTTGAATTTTGGTGTTGGTGAAGAATACGGATTATACCATGGATGGCCAGAAGAATGAACAAATTTGTCTTGGAAAAAGTACAGCCAGAATGCTCCTTAGAACAGTGTGGAGTGTGGATGGCAAGACTTTGTCTCATGTACTTTGGACATGTTATCAGGAGGGACCAGTCCCTAGAGAAGGACATCGTCTTTGGTAAAGTAGAAGATCAATGAAAATGAGGAAGACCCTCAATGAGATGGATTGACACAGTGACTGCAACAATGGGCTCAAACATAGCAATGATTGTGAGGATGGTGCAGGACCAGGCAGTATTCTGTTGTATATAGTTTCTCTATGAGTTGGAACCTACTCAACGGCATCTAAAAACAACTCTGGAATTATAACTTGAAGCAGACTTATTTTAAGTTTGAAATGTCTTTAGTCTCCTAATTTTAGCATAAAAATACATTCAAAGCTTGGATTCTACTTAGTAAAATGATTGTTTCTTTTTAAATACAAAATTATTCCCCTAGTCTGCACCCTGCCTCCAAAACTTTGATCCACCACTCACCCAAAAAAAACCTTTAAGCAAAATCACATTCTGGAAAGACATTCCATGTTTATTTGGTCCTGTGGTTTCACATATTCCTTGGCACATAATCACTTATTGCTGGAGAAATTCATATTCCCACTTACAAAGCTCAACAATGGCCCTTTGGTGGTGTTCTGAATTTCGCAAATGGCTTTGCCAACTCACTCATCCATGCATTTTATAACTTAAGTTTCTGTGGCAGCATGCTCTCCAGGTGCACATCCGACTTTGGTTTTCTTTCTACTGGCTTCCTCCCTGTTGCTGGTCGAGTTATAGGCCTCAGCCGCAAGCCTTCTTCTCTGGGCCTGTTTTTGAGCATGTTCATCTAGAAGAGGAATGGGCAAACCTCTTTCTATAAAGGTCCAGAGAGTAAATATCTTAGGCTTTGTGGGCCATAAGATCACAGTCACAACCGCTTAACTCTGCTGTTGTAGCAGAAAAGCAGCCTTAGACAAAATATATGTAACTGTGTTCCGATAAAACTTTGTGGATACTTAAATGTGAGTTTCATATAATTTTCATGTATCACAAAATATCCTTCTTTTGGTGTTTTTTCAACCATGTAAATAAATATAAAAACCACTCTTAGCTCACTGGCCATAAAAAAAAAAAAAAAGTAGATGGCTGGATTGGCCCATAGGCTGTGAGTCACTAACCCAGTGATCTAGAAGATTAGCTTGTTTAGTTCATGGACTATCCTTGCAAACTCTGTGAGAAGCTGCCTCTAATTCTGTCTCTGCTATTTACACTTTGCATCTGGTAAGAGTTCAATAAATGTGTTGAATGAATATACTATTTTAACTACCCTGTATATGGGTATAAAGGAGCCTTGGTGACACAGTCGTTAAAAACTTGGTTGCTAAGCGAAGATCACAGATTTGAATCCACCAGCCACTCTGTGGGAGAAAGATGGTAGCAGGCTTCTTCCATAAAGATTAAAGCCTTGGAAACCCTATAGGGCAATTCTATTCTGTCCTATAGCGTCTCTATGAGTCGGAATCAACTCTATAGCAATTGATATGTGTATCAGCCCCAAATTTATATTTCCACTCTTGATATCTCACATCTTTTCTAGTTTTATCTCCTGTTAGCCATAGGACATTTTATTTTCTTCTGACTCAAACCTGAAGTGAAATATTAAAAGCTCCAAAAGCAAAATTATTTTTATCTGCTTAAGTTCTCTCCTTTATAACATTTTATTGCTGTAAGTAGCAATAAAGGTTATGTTCCAGCATACCCTACCCACCTGCATTTTAATCATAGAATCATGCATTTTCTCTTTATCCGTTATCTCTCCAACATCGAGTTCTCCATCTTTTTTCTGTAATATTTGTCAGTGTTGTAGTCTTCCTTTGTTCTTGTAGCCCCAATTTATATGAGTTACCGCCATGGACTCATTTTAAACACAGCCAAGAAAGCTCATTTCTTAAATGATTATTTGTGTATTCGTATTGGCTTCTTTACATTGCTTCCAGGCTATATATTTTTTAAATTGTGTGCCCATTATAGTAATACTTTTTCTTTCCATTAAAGTTCAGTCCCCATTTTCTGTCTTAGCCTAAGAAACTTTAGTATGTACTGATGCCTTCTAAGGGTAAGACCCTGTTGTCAACAGTGATTGTAGTGCACCTATTCTCTGACATGTTTATTTTGACTGCTAGGTGATTTTTAGACCAACGCTTTGTATTATCTTGAGCCCCTATGCTCTAGAGACAGTAGAACAGATAGATGAAGTGATAGTGGTGGGGGTGTTGAGGTAGGTGTCTCTGGGGAGGTGGCCTTTGGCATGAAGCCTGACTGATGGGTATATGAAAATCAGGGAAAGGAGCAGCCTAGACACTGGGAATGACCAGTGCAAAACTCCTGAGGTGGGATCAGGGTCAATCAATGTGCAAACAAAAGGAAAGAGTTGCAGGGGTATGGTCAGGGGGAGCATGGAACCAGCCTGAGCTTGAGAGTAATCAAGGGCAAGTGAAGAGCTATGAAGACTGTGCTAAAAATCTGAATGTTAGCCTAAGTGCTTGGAAAATCATCGGGGAATTTAAGCAGCGGGGGAGGGGTAATGCAATCTGATTCCTGGGTTCTACTTATTCAGCTGCTATGTGGAGGGTGGATTTTCAGAGGGAAAGCAGAGACGTGTTAGTAAGTCATTGCAGTATTCAGATGAGAAATGTGGCTTGTAGGTGGCAATAAAGAAGGGAAGAAGTGTTTGGTTTCACTACACTGGCAGAAGAGCCCACAAGACTTGCTGATGAGTTGGTTGTGGGGAGCATGGGGAGCGGCGAAGGAAAAAAAAAAATCAAAGGTATCTCCTAGGTTTCTTGGCCTAAGCAACAGGATACACAGGGGAGATGGGAAAGAGTGGGAAATAAATAAATCCACTTTTCACATGTGAAGTTTGAGGTGCGTGTTAGATATGCACGTGGACACACCAAATAGGCAGCTGGATGTAAGTCTGGAGCTTAGGAAAGGGCAGGGCCCAAGATATGGGAGACATCGGGGTATATAGCTGGCACTTACCACCATGGAACTTTATGGGCTTCCCAGGTGGAGAATGTGTAAGGAGGAGAGAAGAGACTTAGGAACACTCAACCTTCAGGCATCAACCGGAAGAGGAGGCACCAGCAAAGAGGCCGTGAAAAAGTTTCCCAAGAGGAAAACCAGGAGCATGTAGTCGCTAAGAGTAACCGAGAGCTGGGACCCAAGGCTTTTGGAGTTCCTTTCCCCCTTAAAAATGACAGGAGAAAGTGAAGGACAATTAGGAATTAAAAAAAAAAAAAAAAAAATTGTTTAGGCCTTTGGCCTCCTCAAATTCATTTCCTCATTCTTCACGCCAAGAGTGAAACTTACCAAAAGTGTATAATCTTCTAAAAAATGGTTTCCATGAAGAAAGAACTTAAGTTACCTAAATGCTTAAAAACTTTGGAAACTATTATTCACATAAATGTGATAATGATACTTAATTTAAGGTTACCATATCATCTATCAGTTTCATCTACATTTATGATAAAATAACTATCTCAATGACTCTACAAAGAATTTTCCTTTATTTTTTTCAAATTTAGTAAAAACAAGCCTTCTGTGAATTACAGTTCCCTGGGTTTGTAATTTTCAGCAGTGAGGATTTTCAAACTTGTAATTATTGAGGTACTTCGGTAAGTGTGTTGTCTGATGTAAAAGCATACATGTTTGAACAGAGTTGGGTATTGCACACCCATTTACGATCATGGTATTTATCTGGACAGCAAGACCAGTGTTAAAAGTACTTTTTTCAGTGTTTGCTGTGTAAAATAACTGAAACTTTAAGTGCTTGCATTGCATTTAAAAAAAAAAAATTAAATATATTCCTAATCTTTGTTTTCCCTATCACACAGGCTTCTCCAGAGTTTCTCTCCTACACATACAAAAAAAAAAAAAGAAAAGAAAAAACCCAAACCAAGACACAACAAAAACCAAACCCGTTGTCATACTGTCTATTTCAATTCATGGCCACCCCATGAGTTACAGAGTAGGACTGCTCCACAGGGTTTTCTTGGCTATGATCATTAACAAAAATTTTGAGCCCTGGGGATGCAGTGGTTAAGTGTTTGGCTGCTAACCAAAAGGTTGGCAGTTCGAATCCACCAGCCACTCCTTGGAAATCCTATAGGGCAGTTCCACTCTTTCCTATAGGGTCACTGTGAGTTGGAATCAATTCGATGACAACAGATTTGGTTTGAACTGATTAATCTTTAAGGAAGCAGATTGTCAGGTCATTTTTCCATGGCACAGCTGGATGGGTTTGAGCCACCAACCTTTAGGTTAGCAGTGGAGTGCAAACCTTTTGTGCCACGCAGAGATCTTGCCTACAGATACTACCTGGGAAAACTAAGTATGGCCAAGACTTCTAGTGCTTGTTGTCGTTGTTCTTAGCTGCCATCGAGTTGGTTCCAACCCATAGTGACCCTATGTACAACAGAATGAAATACTACCCAGTCCTGTGCCATCCTCACAATCATTGTTATGCTTGAGCCCATTGTTGCAGCCACTGTGTCAATCCATCTTGTTGTGGGTCTTTCTCTTTTTTGCTGACCCTCAACTCTACCAAACATATTGTCCTTCTTCAGGGACTGATCCTTCCTGATAACATGTCCAAAGTATGTGAGATGTAGTGTTGTCATCCTTGCTTCTAGGGAGCATTCTGGTTGTACTTCTTCTGAGACAGATTTGTTCGTCCTTTTGGCAGTCCATAGTATATTCAATATTCTTCACCAACACCTCAATTCAAAAGCATCAATTCTTCGGTCTTCCTTAATCATTATCCCACTTTCACATGCATATGAAGCAATTGAAAACACCAGGGTTTGGGTCAGGTGCACCTTAGTCTTCAAGGTGACATCTTTTCTCTTCAACACCTTAAATTGGTCTTCTGCAGCAGATTTGCCCAATGCAATACATCTTTTGATTTCTTTGCTGCTGCTTCCATGGGTGTTGATTGTGGACCCAAGTAAAATGAAATCCTTGACAATTTCAATCTTTTCTCAATTTATCATGATATGGCTTATTGGTCCAGTTGTGAGAATTTTTGTTTTCTTTATGTTGAGGTGCAATCCATACCGAAGGCTGTGGTCTTTGATCTTCATCTGTAAGTGCTTCAATTCCTCTTCACTTTCTCACATCCTTTTCTCCTCTACTTCCCAACCCTCTTGCAGTTAGGTGGGGTGTTGTGATCGATTTTAACCAATGAGATTTGGACGGGAATGGTGTATGTCACTTCAGAGCTGGGATACTTAAGAGCTGGCGTGAGTTCTATACAGTTTGTTTTTTCCTCTAGCTGTGACTGTGAACACAGAGCCATAAAGTGAAAGCTGGCTGGATTACTGAGTCACTGCATGGAAAACAGTTGCATTGGATGGTCACCCAACCTAAATCAGACTTTGCATGAGCAAGAAATAAACCCTCATTGTTTTAAGCCACTGAGATCCTGGGATTATTTGTTACTGTGTCGTAGTCTGGTATTACTTTGTAATGCAGTTATTCAGTTAGTTCTCAAGATCAAGAAATTATTTACTTATTCACTGAAACCAGATCAGTAGATTTAGAAAAGCAGAACAGTCAAAAGGAGATTTGACCAGGATAATAAATAGGTATCCACCTCTCATCTATCATTTGATCATACTGTGATGCTTGCATGTTACTATGATGCTGGAAGCTACACCACCAGTATTTCAAATACCTGGAGGATCACCCATGGTGGACAGGTTTCAGTGGAGCTTCTAGACTAAGACAGAATAGGAAGAAAGGGCTGATAATCTACTTACAAAAATTAGCCAATGAAGACCTTATGGATCACAACAGATGATCCATTGGAAGATGAATCCCTCAGATTGGAAGGCACTACATGATAGCCACAGCAATGGACTTAAACATACCAACAAGTATGAAAATAGTTCAGGATGAGGCAATGCTTCTTTCTGTTATTCATAAGATTGCCACGAGTTGAAGCAAACTCAATGGCAACTGACAACAACAACAATAAATACATGTAAGTTTAGAATTAGAACGATGACATCTACTTTTTAAAAATTTTTATCGTGCTTTAAGTTAAAGTTTACAAATCAAGTCAGACTCTCATACAAAAATTTATGAACACCTTGCTATATACTCCTAATTGCTCTCCCCCTAATGAGACAGCACACTCCTTCCCTCCACTCTCTCTTTTCGTGTCCATTTGGCCAGCTTTTGACCCCCTCTACCCCTCATCTCCCCTTCAGACAGGAGATGCCAACATAGTCTCATATGTCTACTTGTTCCAAGAAGCTTATTCTTCACCAGTATCATTGTCTATCCCATTGTCCAGTCCAATCCCTGTCTGAAGAGTTGGATTTGGGAATGGTTCCTGTCTTGGGGACAGGTCTGGGGACCATGACCTCTGGGGTCATTCTAGTCTAAGTCAGACCAATAAGTCTGGTCTTTTTTTTTTTAATTGTGCTTTAAGTGAAAGTTTACAAATCAAGTCAGTCTCTCACACAAAAACATATATGTACCTTGCTACATACTCCCAATTGCTCTCCCCCTAATGAGACAGCCTGCTCCCTCCCTCCACTGTCTCTTTTCGAATGACATCTACTTTTAATGAAGTATTTCATTTTCATGAAAGAGATTGATGGACATTCTTACGATGGTGATAACAATCATTTGCTGTCAGCTTTTTTGAGGGTTCATGCAATATTGCTAGATGGCCAAGGCAGCACATGATCGCCACAGGTTTTCTCCATGTGCCTACCCTTTTCAACCAGTCTTAAATATCTACTGAATGATATCAGTGATGGCTTATACTGTAATTAGTCTGTGTGAATGAGGCTGGTCCTTGACTGTGCTCTCGTATCACATCATTAACCACCCTGCCCTCAGCACACACCCCCATCTAATTCCCATCCTTCAAGCTTCCCATTGTCCATCACTTACTCCATGTGGCTTACTTGCCTGACTTATCATTGAACTCCTCCTCTATATTTAATTTGATTCTTTATTACACTTTTAAATAAAATGACTTAACCTTTGTTTTTCAACAAATAAGTAATCAATTTTTCGTAAACCCTTTGAGGGGAGAGACCGTACTCTGTATAGCATCTTTTTATTCCTCACAATTGCATATGTAGTAGCAAATTCATCACTAATTAGAATAATTAGGTTGATGGTCTAATAATTGCCTCTTGATTTTTATGATTACTAAAATTTGAATCAGCCCCGAGTCCCGGAAGGAAAGTGTTTGTGAGAGTTAAGGATGAGAGTTTCCATTGTATTTGTAAGATATTTCAAATTTGTATTAGATTTTTTTGTAAAAGGTATATTGTTATACTATAAATTACTTCCTATTATATTTCTAAGGTAATTATGTTTGTGTTATCTGTGTTAATTGGCTTCATAATTTATCAGATCAGTTCTCAATTCTATGTAGTTCGAAGAGTGACATTTGGCCAGTTAAAGTTTTAATTAGAGAAGTAAATCCTCTGGTTTAAATGTGACACCTTTATTTTGTTAGGAACTAAGTGATCTGGGATGAATGGTTATGAGTTTCCTTTATGACAAGGAGAAAAAATTTTCAATCAGGAGTCATACTCAGAATTATATTGAAACACTCTGAACTCTTTCATACACACATCTGTTCAAATAAAAAGGAAAGGATTCTATGTCTCTGTCTTGTATGTCTCTATGTATCTCTGCCTCTCCACGTCTATCTCTCTGTCTCGAACTCTACCCTTGCCACCTTGAGTATTTCAATCTGTATTCATCCCTGAAAATACAAATTATTTTCTCCCGGATGTTTAGGCAAAATACTCCTGAAAGTTCTTGATGTCTGTTCTGAAATTACATTATTAAGAGCTTACTGAGCAAAACGCAACACTGATCAGATGGAAGAAGGAAGCACCGAAGAAGTTACAGCTCCAAGCAAAACCGCTTTTTGAGTGTGTGGCTGGGGTGCACGTTAATGACACCAGTGTCCAGGTGGCCAAATTTATGTCCATCCTCTGGATCTGATAATACAGAACAGGGGGATGAATTGGTAATGAATCAGGCTAAAAACAGATGGTGACTCCATGTGTGTATGCTGCTGAAAACCTACAAAGGGGAAACATTAAATATGTGTCTTTAAATTTAAATTAGTGCATTTCAAAAACACAGCCTGTTGAGCTTTTGAAAATAGTCTGGCTGAATGTGTTTCATCTTGTAGTTTTGAACTCTAATGTGCTTTGTGGAATAGCAAAAGACAAAATGGATAGTATTTTGGTTACCCTTTCTTTAGCTCCTCAATATCAGTTGTGCTCTACTGTAATTAGGTCCTGGCTTGCAGTTCTTTGTCATTAAATTTGCTACACCCTAATTAGGAAATTTAGAAAATTTGAAAGAACACCATCTAAAAATTGGCCCCAATTATTAAATATCTTTTCTTAGATTAAGTGAAATTTGTTTTTGCTCCACAGTGCAGATTGAGTTTAGTGCTTAAATTATTTGTTTTAAAACATTTTCATGCTGTTTAAACAAATACTAGACTATTGAGATTAACTAAAATATAGAACATTCTACTGGCTTTTCATATACTAGGGCTTTATTGGAAATACTTGGGCCTGAGTCTATCCAGAAATGATTGCTTCTTTGACTTACACTCCGAGACAAATAAAAATGGTGCTCAAATGCCAATCCAAACACATCCCAGAATAATTTGGGGGAAAAGCTACCACAAACTCACCCTATGATTCTGTGAAGGCCTTGGATGATTTAATATAAAACTACATAAAAATAAGTGTAGTTGAAAGTTGGGTAAAGTTTATAGCAAGTCCAGAATTTGGTCTGGAATCCCTAGACAATGGAGTTACAGGAAATCAGGGCCCAGATGAAAGAGGGATCATAGTGGTTCATGCCCCCCTCACATCTCACATCGCCTCTGCATAAATCTCTGGGCTGTTATTACCTGAGCAATTCCTTCTCTGTCTTCTTTCAGGTAAAACTCAAACTGTCCAAATTCAAGGCAGATTCAATTTACATCTTGGACGTGCCTGAGTTTACCCCAACTGGCAGGATTTTTTAGCAGTGACAATTCTATACTACAGTATGGAGTTACTTCTTAAATATAATCTCATACCTCCTTTTGGTTGGTACTGATGATAATGATGATGATGTTTTGGTAAGAGTTTATCAATTTAATTTTTTACCTTTTGTATAAAGATACTAAAATCTTTTAGAAATGTCCTCACCCAGTGTATAGTTTTTGTGGAAATATTTTTCAAGTCTAGGAGAGAAGGGGAAGATAAGACCCTAAATGAACCTTTCCAGAGGGACCAGATTCATAATCATTCTCTCTCTCTCTCCCTTCCTTCTAAATTACCACAGTTTGTCCCAACAGGAGAAATACAATTCAGAGAAAACAATGGTCCATGATTTTTGTTGGAAATTACATGTTATTCAAAGCAGAACAAATCCAGAATGAACAATCAGAATCCTTGCCTTTTGTCACTGAAGCAAATGTGCACAATTACCAAAATTAAGGTGCCAAATAGTCTAAAAATCTGAGCAACTGAAGTGCAGGCTCATAAAGTTTGCAATAGAATGAGAAGCCTTGCTAGATTCATCATGGTGGTGCTTTTGCTATGTAATTCATTGGTTATGGCTATTACTAGATTGAACCATTCGTGCTTGTAATTAGATGATAAATTCTCTGAAGACAGGGCACTTGGGTTTAAATCATTAGTTTTCCAGATCACTTAGCATAGTGCTTTGCATATATTAACTAATATTTCTTCAGGGATTTATGGTTTTTAATATCAATATCTATCATCTATCTATCTGTCATCTATCTATCATCTGTCTACCCTTTAATTTGGTCCCTGCAAAAATTATGAGGTAGGATAAGCAAATAGTGGAATTCCTATTTACACAACAAGAAACTGAGATTGAGTGAGAGGACTTGTCCAAGTTTCACGGTTCTTTTTGTACCAGAGTATCAGTGAACATTTGTTCAATAATAATTGAATCTGAAATTGGTGGCCAATGGTCAATGGAAAAGCCTGACAAAGGTGTTTCCCTGGGGAAATGGCTGTCATAACTTAAATGCGGACACATTTCCATCATCTTATTCAAAGTTTCAATGTCCAAGCTTGGTTCTGATTCATTTAAATAATTTCATCAAAATAATTTATAAAACAGGTTTAACATTAAATGTCAAGAACTATGACCCACATTAAGGTGAAAAAGGCCCAAATTTTTACATTTGTCGTTTATTCTCAAAACACTTACACTGTCATGCTACCTACCAGGTCCTGCACTAAGCCTTGGGAGGAAGGATACGTGAAAAACACATGGCCCATTCCCTCAAGCAGCAGGAAATTCAGAAAAGAAAATAGAGCTGCAAATAGACACTCAAACACTTAGAATATGAAGTGCCAAAATAGAGCGACATAGAAAATATCCATCTAAAGCACAGAGTAACTCTGCCACTATTTCCAATAAGACCAGTTCTTACCAATTCCATCGTTATAGCCGTACACATTTACATCAGGATTTGCCACTCTAAATCCCTGCCTCCAGAGCAGAGTTGTTTTACTGCACTCCAAGGTGGTGCAATGCGATTTGCAAAAAATTTGGACTGTTATTGATTTAATTGTGTTCCCCCAAAAGTTATGTTGAAGTACTAACCCCTGTATCTGTAAATATGACCCTATTTGGAAATGCCAGGTTTCTTCTGTTATATTAATGAGGTCACACCTGCGGAGGGAGGCTCCTAGACCTATTCCCTTCTGAGTAGAGTCTCATAAAGGCAACTACAGAAACAGAGAGGACGATGGGTGGCAGAAATGGTTAAGCGCTCAACAAGCTGATAGGTTGGCGGTTCAAACCCACCTAGAAGGTGCTTGGAAAACAGGCCTGGCAATCTGCTTCTGAAAGGTCACAGCCTTGAAAACTCTATGGGGCAATTCTACCGTGCACACATGGGATCTCCGGGAAGTTGGAATTGACTCAAGGGCAACTAACAACAACAGACACACTCACAGGGGGAAGATTCCCATGTGAACGAAGACAGACACAGAAGACAGAAACATCTATAAGCCAAGAAATGCTAATGATTGCCAGCAGCCCTGGTGGTGCAGTGGTTAAGAGCTATGGTGTGCTACAGCTGCTAACCAAAAGTCAGCAGTTTGAATCCACCAGCCGCTCCTTGGAAACCCTGTAGAGGAGTTCTACCCTGTCCTATAGGCTCACTATGAGTCAGAATTGGCTCAACAGCAATGGGTTTGGACGGGTTTTTTTTTACCAGAAGCTGAGGAGTCCCTGGGTGGTGCAAATGGTTAACACTCTTAGCTAACTAAAAGACTAGAGGCTCGAGTCCACCCAGAGAAGCCACTGAAAACCCTATTACGCACAGCTCTCACTGACACACAGGGGGTTGACTCAAGGACAACTATAAACCTAGAAGCAGAAATAGACAAAGACATCCCCCTAGAGCCACAACCTGAATTCAGAGTTCTAGCCCCCTAAACTGTGCGAAAACTTCTTTTCTTTTATGCTACTCACTTATATCTGTGTGTTTTGTTCTGGCAGCACTAGGAAACTAAAATATGGACAGGTGGCATTTGCCCATAGTGCAGATTCCCTAGTTACACTTTTTGAAAGAGTGATGTAAGGGAACACTACTCATGTTCATCTCTTTTAAGGATTCATTGGACTTACATCACTTCTTAGAAAATTTAAATACAGCTTAAAACTTTTCATAGTCTAGATACAACTTTTTGTATATACATATGTGACAACCTTAGAAGATGGTATTTTAAATGTTATCAAAAACTGATATTTTAAAACACTTTATTATTTGAAAACATATATACATAAAACAAACTGAACCTGTTGCTGTCAATTTGGTTTTGACTCATAGCAACCGTATGTGGAGAGGTAAAAAATAAATTAAAAATTATCTATAATTCTGTCTTCCAAAAGAGCATCATTTGCAAACATTTTGATATGTCTGTTTTGACTTTATAGTGCATGTATACTTTAAACTCTACCTTCAAGAGCAAGTTTCAGAGTGTCTTCTGACATTCATTTTGGTCTTCCTTCCTTCCTGTCTTCTTAATGACCTTTTGCTTTCTTCATGTATGATGTCCCTAATGTCATTCCACAACTCATCTGGTCTTCGGTCATTAGTGTTCAAAACATCACATCTATTCTTGATATGGTCTCTAATTCAGGTGGGATATACTCAAGGTCATACTTTGGCTCTCATGGACTTGTTTTAATTTTTTTCAGCTTCAACTTGAACTTGCATACGAGTAACTTATGGTCTGTTCCACAGTTGGCCCCTGGCTTTGTTCCAACTGATGATATTGAGCTTCTTCATCTTTTCTTTCTGCAGATGTAGTCGATTTGATTCCTGCGTATTCCATCTGGTAAGGTCCACATGTATAGTTGCCATTTATATTGTTAAAAAATGTATATTTGCAATGAATAAGTCATTGCTCTTTCCAAATTCTATCATGCAATCTCCATCACTTCTATCATCAAAGCCATATTTTCCAACTACTGATCCTTCTGCTTTGTTTCCAACTTTCACATTCCAATCAACAGTAATTATCAATGCATCTTGACTACATCTTTGATCAATTTCAGACTGCAGAAGTTCATAAAAATGTTCAATTTCTTCATCTTTGGCATTAGTGGTTGGTTCATAAATTTGAATAATAGTTGTATTAACTGGTTTTCCTTGTAGGTGTATGGATATTGTTGTATAACTGACAGCACTGTACTTCAGGATAGATCTTGAAATGTTCTTTTTGATGATGAATGTGACGCCCTTCCTCTTCAATTTGTCATTACCAGCATAGTAGACCATATGATTGTCCAATTTGAAATGACCAATATCAGTCCATTTCAGCTCACAATTGCCTAGGATATTGAGCTTTATGTGTCCCATCTCATTTTTGACAACTTCCATTTTTCCATAGAACACTAATGACCAAGGGCCAGACGAGCTGTTGGATGACTTAAAAGACTTCATACGCGAAGAAAGCAAAAGGACATTAACAAGACAGGAAAGAAAGAAAAGACCAAAATGGATGTCAGAAGAGATTCTGAAACTTGCTCTTAAACATAGATAGTGAATGGATGAAAGATGAAGTAAAACAGCTGAACAGAAAATTTCAAAGTGCAGCTTGAGAAGGCAAAATATTATGATGAAATGTACAAAGACCTGGAGTTAGAAAACCAAAAAAGAAGAACGTGCTCGGCATTTCTCCAGCTGTAAGAACTGAAGAAAAAAATTCAAGCATCCGGCTGCAATACTGAAGGATCCTATGGGCAAAATACTGAACATTTCAGGAAGCATCAAAAGAAGATGGAAGGAATACACAGAGTCACTGTAGAAAAAAGAATTTGTTGAGGTTCAACCATTTAAGGAAGTAGCATATGATCAAGAATCGATGATTTTAAAGAAAGAAGTCCAAAATGCACTCAAGGCATGGTGGAAACAAGACTTCGGGATTTGATGGAGTACCAGTTGAGATGTTTCAACAAACAGATGCAACACCGGAAGCTCTCACTTATCTATGCCGAGAAAGACGGAAGACACCTACCTGGCCAACTGACTGGAAGAGATCAATATTCGTGGCCATTCCAAAGAAAAGTGATCGCAGAGAATGCAGAAATTATCAAAAAATATCATTAATATCACATGCTAGTAAAATTTTACTGAAGATCATTCAAATGCAGTTGCAGCAGTGTATCGATTGCCAGAAATTCAAGCTAGATTCAGAAGACGACGTGGAATGAAGGATATCATTGCTGATGTCAGAAGGATCTTGGCTGAAAGCAGAGAATAGTAGGAAGGTGTTTACCTGTGCTTTGTGGCTACACAAAGACATTCGACTATGTGGACCAATAAAAATTATAAATAACATTGCAAAGGATGGGAATTCCAGAGCACTTAATGGTGCCCATGAGGAAACTGCACCTAGACCAAGAGTCAGTCATTCGAAAAGAACAAGGGGGTACTGTGTGGGTTAAAACCAGGAAAGGTGTGGGTCAAGGTTCCACCCTTTCACCATATTTATTCAATCTGTACGCTGAGCAAATAATTCAGAAGCTGGACTATACGAAGAACACAGCATCAAGTTGGAGGAAGACTCATTAACAACCTGCAATGTGCAGATGACAGGACTTCGCCTTGCTGAAAGTGAACAGGACTTAAAGCAAAGATCAAAAAGTACACCCTTCAGTATGGATTACACCTCAATATAAAAAAAAAAAAAAAAATCCTCACTACTGGACATCATGGTAAATGGAGAAAAGATTGAAGTTGTCAAAGATTTCATTTTACTTGGATCCACAATCTATGCCTATAGAAGCAACAGTCAAGAAATCAAACAATGTATTACATTGAGCAAATCTGCTGCAAAAGATCTCTTTAAAGTATTAAAAAGCAAAGACGTCACTTTGAGGACTAAGTTGCACCTGACCCAAGCCATGGTATTTTCAGTTGCCTCATAAGTATGTGAAAGCTAGACAATGTGTAAGGAAGCCTAAAGAAGAATTGATGCCTTTGAATTATGGTGTTGATAAAGAATATGGAATATACCATGGCCAGGGTAGCTATGAGTCAGAATTGATTCAACAGCAATGGGTTTGGTTTTTTTGAGGGGGAGGAAGAAGAATGAGCAAATCTGTCTTGGAAGAAATATGCTGCTTAGAAGCAAGAATTGGTGAGACTTTGTCCCACGTACTTTGGACATGCTGTCAGGAGGGACCAGTCCCTGGGAAATGACATTATGCTTGGTAAAGTAGAGGGTCAGCGAAAAAGAGAGTAACCCTCAACGAGAGGGGTTGACACAGTGGCTGCAACAATGGGCTCAAACATAGCAGCAATTGTGAGGATGGCACCAGAGAGGGCAGTGTTTCATTATACTGTACATGGGATCACTATGAGTTGGAACTGATTTGGCGGCTCCTAACAACAGCAATACATTAAAAAAATAAAGTATGAAGCATACGGTCTTAAATTATAATTATTTTAAAAACCTATTACATCATTTTCCTGCATCACTAAATGATGTAGAAAAATATTTATTATATTGGTTTTAAATCATTTACCACTTAAAACGTCTCCAATGTTTTGCTAGTATAGATGGACTGTGCTTCCTCAGGAGAATGTCCTAGAATGGAAATGCTTGGTCAATATGTTCACATATTTGTATGATTTTTTATTATGATTCCAAATTACTAGATTTTTTTCATTATGATTCCAAATAATTAGAATTACTTATTATAATTTCCATTTTCACCAGTAGTACATAAAAATGCCCTAAGTAAATATTTTTTGAAATCTAATCGAAGTGGAAAAAATTTACAAAGATAAGCATTCAGGGAAGGGAGTCTTGGTAGCTAATGACCACTGTTCACTAGGTGGCCCCACTACTCCGGTAGGAATAAAAAAAAAAAAAAATAGCAACTATATAAGATTTAAAAAAATTAATAATATGGCATTTTCTCTCCTCAGGTGTTAGTTTTATTATCACACTGGGGATCAACTGTATCTTCCCAATCCTTCGTTTTTCATTCCTCAGTACCCAGAAACATTCCAGGGACATAACTGAGACAATACATGCTGAATCTTGTAGACAGAAGCAAGGTAATGAAGAATTGTCGGGGTGTATATTGAGTAAGGAGTTCCTGGATGGTGCAAAGGGTCACCAAGCTGGACTACTGACCAAAAGTTTGGAGGTTTGAGTCCACTCAGAGGTGCCTTGGAAGAAAGGTCCGGTGATCTACTTCTGAAAAATCAGCAACTGAAAATCCTATGGGGCCCGGTTATACTCTGACACATATGGGGTCGCCGTGAGTCAGAACCAACTTGACAGCAACTGTGTTTTTTTTCTCATTATGAGTAATCAAAGCTTTATGTGTTCCATGAAGCTTTATCAGTCCATGGGCTATGCACTCAACTGGACCTGGAAATGCCATCCCTTCTCTCAAATAGCTTGTCTCCAGTAGAGAAGATGGACGTGTAAGCAGGACCTGCTACATAATTTGCAGGGTCCAGTACTAAATGAAAATGAGAGCCCCCTTGTTCAAAAATTAAGAACTTCAAGACAGCCACAGCAGAGCATGAAGCCAAGAGTGAGACTCTGCTAAGTGTGGACCCTGTGCAACTGCACAGGTCAGAAGCCCATGTTGTGAGCCCTAAACGCAAGCATAATTTTACTTCAGTACAGGATGGTAAATGCCTAAGTAAGTGTGTATTGAAGTATGATGCAAACAAACGGAGGTGGTACTTCCATTCTGGACAGTTTTAGTGGCTCTACCAATTAGCAAGTAGTAATCTAAATTTGATTGCTTGTAGCAAAAAATTGCAGACAATGAACCAAACCTGCAAAAAAAGAAGGAAAAAAAAAATCTGTTTGACCTCACTTTATCCACTAACCAGATATTAGATAGCATGTATAGTGCTTTCAAAGGCTAGACCCAACATTTGGAGGAGGGGCATTTTCAAGTATGGAGAATAGTGAGGTGGACATATGGGATGAACACCAGATATGTTTGTGATTTTGTTCCTTGATCTATGGGAGCCAAGGAAGCACACATTGTACTCTTTTTTCCTAACCCAGTCAAGACAATATAATTCTAAGAAAGCAAATGAAAAATATTCCAGTACAGGACATCAATCACTTTTTACAATAAGAGTGAACAGACCAACAGACATTTTGGCTTTTCTTAGTTGGATTAACTTCAATGTCTAAAAGTTGCTAAGTAACACATTTAATAATGAGATTTCAAGTCCAGGAAATTAATGATCCGTGACCCTATTTAAGAGAAATATTAGTGCATCGCGAGGCGAGATGGCTGAATACAGTAATGGGAACTTTGGGTAATATACTTAACCATTTTCATGTGCTACTTTTTTATTGCTGCTCGGTCAATTTGGCATGACACTATTTTTTTATTAGACCATTTGCTAAGATTATTTCATCGTTATCTCAAGTTAGCTAACTACATGGGAAAATAATGACGTAGTGAGAATAGCCATTGTATAGACATTACCACTTTTTAAACAAACTTATTTCCAGATCTGATAAATGTAAATGTAAATGTTAGGAGCACATTAAATACAACTTAACTTTTTCAAATACATCATGGGCTTATGTCAGCAAAACAAAGCAAACACACACACACACATAATCCTCTAACAAACCTCTCCCTGTGCTGGAAACATTTATCTACTCCACTTTGGACTTCAGCAATTTGGTCCTCCCAATGAAATTTAAGCCAAGGGCTCAACCACCTCACAAAGAGGACACAACCTGGGCTGAGAACAATCTCCGAAGGTCTTCTGAAGCCAAACTTGGCTAAAACCCTTTCAGTTCAGTGGGAAAGGAAACTTCAAAGGAGTAAACAGCTTCTGTGGATTAATGGCCACGAGAGTTTTAAGGTTGAATAAAATTCTCTACTGGAATTAAAAAAAAAAAAAAATTGGCTTGGACACATTCTGCTGAAAGCACAAAGCGTTTCAGGGGCAAAGTATCACCTTTTAAAACAAAAGTTTAATTTCTTTTAAAAAGAGATTTTCTGGTGGATTCGAACTGTTGACCTTTTGGTTAGCGGCCATAGGTCTTAACCACTTCACCACCAGAGCTCCTGTTAAGCACTTAATAAACACTAGTCAAGATATATGGAAACCTTGGTGGTGTAGTGGCTAAGTGCTACAGCTGCTAACCAAAAGGTCAGCAGTTCAAATTCACCAGGTGGTCCTTGGAAGCTCTATGGGGCAGTTCTACTCTGTCCTATAGGGTTGCTATGAGTCAGAATCTACCCTGATGGCAATGGGTTTGGGTTTTTTTTTTTTTTTTTTGGAGTCAAAATATATTATTCATTAAAGTATCAAAGAACTTTGAGCAATGTCCAGCATTATGCATGACTGAATAGGCTCCATAAAGAATTTTTGGTCAGCAGGGGCTGACTCTCTCATCTCTATACAGCTCAAGTGTTCATTACTGTAATTTGAGGACATATTCAACAGCACAAGTCAATGACTCTTGGGTCTGCTGTACTGCAGGAGAGCCCTAACGACCCTTCTTATGGTACTTGAACATCTATTCTCAATTTTCCTTTGGACTGTCACTCATCAATGATCATTTTCTCTCCTTTGTCTTTGCTTTTTGTTTGGCTCTGCTATCTCCAGTCCT
The DNA here is from genome assembly GCF_024166365.1 of Elephas maximus indicus. Lineage (NCBI taxonomy): Eukaryota > Metazoa > Chordata > Mammalia > Proboscidea > Elephantidae > Elephas > Elephas maximus. Next base: position 34,372,173 of record NC_064833.1, read on the forward strand.
GTAACAAGTGTCAGAGAACACTAAATTTTATTCTACCTACTATAATCCTTCAACTTAGTGCATTGCTTCCTGTTTTCAAATTTGAACAAAGTTTAGTCACAAAGAAGAAGACTGAAGACAAGAGTGATAAGGAGAATTTTATCTATTTTCAGATCTCAAAATATTCAAGTATATTCTATCAAAATATTAATACATTTAATATGTGTTTGAGAAAAATAAAGAAAGTGAGTTATTCTGTTGTGAAGACACTTAGAGGAAATGGGCAAAAACTATTCATAGAAGAGTAAAACCAAATGACCACCAAACGTGAAACGATGCTCAATTCCACTTGTAATAAAGGAAATGTAAATAAAAGCATAATGAAGTATCTTTTCACATCCTTCCAGTTGAAAACATGTTTATATATGATTATCCCAGGAATTGATGAGCATATGGAAAAATAGAATTCATATACACACACCTATTGACTATCTCGTTATCCAGTATTTTGCATTTACAATAGTAAAAAAATATACTGTGCAACTATTTCACACATTAATAATGTGCGTCTGGCAGTAACAAACGCTGAGGTGTGAGGTGAGAGTAATGCTGGCTGTGATGGTTAGCTTATATGTCAACTTGGCTGGGCCATGGTTCTCAGTGGTTTGGTAGTTATGCAATGATGTAGTCATCCTTCATTTTGTGGTCTGATGTGGTCACCCTCCATTTTTGCATGATGCTGATTTCTGCAAAATAACCTGGTCTTTGAAACCTAACCATGTTAATAAATGAGGAGTAGGTGTACTGCTGCTGGGAGTTACATGTTACAACCACTTTGGGGGGCCATTTGGCAACACCTATAAAGTGAAAATTGTGCATATTCAATGATCCAACAATTCCAGTCCCAAAAGGAAAGTTAATTGCAGCATTATTGAAGCAACAAAAAATTGGAAATGACTTAAAGATCTACCAACAGGAGCATAACTAAATAAATTGTGGCATCTTTACATGATGGAAAATATGCAGCAGAGGAATGACTAAACTAGCTCAATATGTGTCACCAAGGATAAATCTCATAAACACATTTGCAGAAAAATCTGGTTTCCAGAAGAATATCTAGAGTGTGGTATCATTTATGGAAAATTTAAAAATACACAAAGTAACATTCATATGAATGTAGTATGTATGTCTACATATATAGTAAGCATATAAATAAATGCAGGGGTTGACTGACACCGAATTCCGGATGGAGGGTACTTCTTTGGAAGGATATGTGCCTGGAAACGAGAGGAAAGAGTTAGGTACACAGGAGATGTCAGTTGCATTAATGACGTTTCATCTTAAAAGTTGGGTTTATGATTTTATTCCTTAGATGCTTTTGTATTTGAAATATTTCACAATAACTTTTAAAGCTTGTGGTATAAAATCAGACTTAGTTTTTTTTTTTTTTCAGACTTAGTTTTAAGGGTGAGAATAACAAGGGGGAAGGAAACTAACATTAGTTGTATATCTACATTAGGCACTTTATGTATGTTACATCCTTTAATCCTTATTGCTCTTGCTCCTATTTTATAGGTGAACAGCCTGGAGGAGGTTTAAGTACTTCAAAAATATTAAAGATATAACAAAATTTGACCAACCCTAGCTGACTCTGAAGAGCTAAATACAGAACATTCCAGGAAGTGGGAGAAACTGCAGTGCATAGAAAGAGGCTGGAAAAGCCACTTTCCTGTCTTTATCTTACAAGTGAACTATAATATCTCTTACAGTTTCTTTTTTGATTTGTTTACATGGCTATCTACCCCCAGTAGGCAATATGCTATTCAAGTTCAAGGTCCATGTCTGATTCATTCCTATAACCATACTTCAGTCATTGCCCAGCATGTAGTACGTGCTTAGTACATGCTGTATGACTGTGTGAATGAATAAATAACAATTTTAGGTGGACCAGGAGATCATACAGAGACAATCTCAGCATTCATTCTTATTAACATATTGATTTCAACACATAAAACTCACGACAGACAAGAAAAGGTAAATCAAAAACAGAATACTTAGGTTCAGCTGCAAAATGAAAGGGAGCTACATGTTCTATTATGGGGACCAAGATAATTTCCTTCAAAGTGGTAATTAAGGGAGATGATTCTAATTTGAAACTGGTTTCCTAATTGGTGTCTGGCTTTTAGAAATCTCCCAGGCCTTTAATTTATATATATTTTCCTTAACTCTCCATGGCTCACTCCCACCTCCAACAAACCCCCAAAATTCTTTCTTAAGATCGAAGAGGTGAGTCACATAGAGGGGCTATGAATTACCAGTTGCTCTCCAAAACATTATTTTGCCATCCAAAATCTTTTAAAAAATTATGAAATTATGTATAATTCTACTATAAAAACATTAATATTCTAAAAAGGGTCTTCTGCTTAAATGTCATCTGTCAGGCCTTCCCTAACCATCCTAATTAAAACAGCAACTTCTCTTCCCCATCACTGCACTCTTTCTCTCCTCTGCTTTAGTTTTCCTGACAATGACATATAATCTATTTGCCTGTGTTGATTATGTCTTCTATCCCCACAGAATGTAATCTCTAAGACATCACCTACAGTGTTTACTGATGCATCCCTGTTGCCTAGTAGAGTGCCTAGAAAATAGTGTATTCCAAGTAAATACATGTTGAATGAATGAATGGATGAAAACATGATTGAGTCCATCTTAAATTTTCAGTTAGAACCTTAACCAGCTTTTCATTTAAAAAAAAAAAAAAAAAGCAGATATTCCTCTGCAGTTTTATTTATCCATATGATTTAAAAAAAAAAAAAATCCATGCCATCAAGTCAATTTTGACTTGAAGCCACCCCTTAGGATAGAGTAGAACTGCCCCTTAGGGTTTTCAAGGCTATAATCTTTATGGAAGCAGCCTGCTACATATTTCTCCCTCTGAGTGGCTGATGGGTTCAAACTGCCAACCTTTCTTTCAGTTAGCAACTGAGTGCTTTTAACCACTGTGCCACTGAATCTCCTTCCATATGATCAGTATCCTCAAGTATAGTGAACAGGAAGGATTCCCATCTGCTATTCTCTTCCTCCTCCTCAAGATTAGTCCGGAATCAAAGCCCACAACTCAAGTAGGAGAAAAATTAGGGCCCAATAGGACATGTGAGAGGTAAAGAAAAGAAAATTTTTCCTCAAACACCCTCCTTTTGCACATTGGGTCGTTCTACCATTCTTAAAAGCAAGGCCACTAGTACTCCCAGACACAAATATCATATCCTATGACGCCAGGTCAATGGACAAAATTTCAGGGATCGACAAGCCATGGTCTTAAAAGCTCCTGTTACAGACCGGGCCACCAAACAGATGCTCGATTCATTACTAGCTTTTGTGGAACAAATCCATGTTCCTTGGGAAGAATCGACTCTTTCTCAGGGGGAAGGGAATTAATCCTATTATGACCCCTGAGTCTCAACTCCCAACTTCCCATTAAATGTCTGACTAAACGGCATGCAGGGCGGGCTGCAGAGTTTGAGAATTGCTGTGAAATCCCTATTTGTTTCAGAATAAAATCATATGCACAGAAGTTTTTTTTTTCTCACCAAATTATTTATTTCTTCATTCAATGAGATATAACTTAATTTGTTGGAAATATTTAATAGAACTGTCTCCTCTCCGATAATCAAAAACTATGGTTCTAAGATCTCCTTTCTCTAATGACAAGAGGCTGGTTTGGACTATTTGGCTAAGTATCTGCAGCTGCTGACCATCAGCATTGCTTAGTTTCTTATAGTTCATCTCCTCCCTGACCCTCTAAGCAAATTATACTCACAGCTCTGCTCGCAGTTAAACATCCACGTGTGTGATATAGACATGTAGGACTATCTGGAGGGCAAATAGAAGACCTTTCATCTGCTTGTTTTCTCCACTCTTAACCGGAACCATTAAAAGCAAATGGACAGGCAGAAAAAGACCTACAGCCTCAACTAATTCTGACCCAGTCCTTTGGGACACCCATAATACCTGCCTCTACTGTCTCTGGTTCAGCACTTTTGCCACCAAGACCCCTGGAATCTCAGAAGACACACTGAGTGTATTCTGACTCTAACCAAGTGACCTTGGACATGTTTGTCAATCTATGCAATCTTCACTTTCCTCATCTGTAAAACTGAGGGCAGAGGGGAGGAAGCTGTGACAAAACTACTCAAGAAAAAACCACACATCTTCGCTTTTTCACACTGTAAAGAGGTCTCTTGCAGCAGATTTGCCCAATGCAATACATTGTTTGACTTCTTGACTGCTGCTTACAAGGGTGTTGATTGTGGATCCAAGTAAAATGAAATCCTTGACAACTTCAATATTTTCTCCTTTTATCATGATGTTGCTTATTGGTCCAGTTGTGAGGATCTTTTGTTTTCTTTATATATTCAGGTGTAATCCATACTGAAGGCTGTGGTCTTTGATCTTCATCACTAAGTTTTTCAAGTTTTCTTTGCTTTCAGCAAGCAAGGCTGTGTTATCTGCATATCACGGATTGTTAATGAGTCTTCCTCTAATCCTGATGCCACATTCTTCTTCATAGAGTCCAGCTTCTTGGATTATTTGTTCAGTGTACAGATTGAATAAATACTATGAAAGGATTCAGCCCTAACGCACACCTTTCCTGATTTTCAACCATTCAGTATCCTCTTGTTCTGTTTGAATGACTGCCTCTTGGTCTATGTACAGGTTCCTCATGAGCACAATTAAGTGTTCTGGAATTCCCATTCTTCACAATATTATCCATATTTTTTTATGATTGACACAATCGAATGCCATCTGTGTAACTTTGGCCACTTACTTAACCCCTCTCTGTTTCTGTAACCCATCTGCAAAATGAGTATAACTTAGTTTGTAGAATTCTTGAGAGCATTAAATGAGATAGAGTGTGGAAAGTACCTGGCACACAGTTAACAGTAAAAAAAAAAAAAATTATTATTATTATTATTACTCTCAATCTACCTTCACTGATTATGATTTTGTCTCTTTTCAATATTGCACTTTGGCTTTTGTGTACTCATCTTCCTTTCTAGTTTCTGAAGGCACAGGATTTTATCTCCCTGGTGCCTGGCCCAATGCCCTTTTTGAAGTTGTTCAATATATACTTATTGAGTTTAATACTCGTCAACTGATTCAGACAATTTTGTACACGGTCAAAGGCCTCTCACGTCAGAGAACCAGATCAGTTCTTTGTGTTTAAAACGTTCCTACATTGTGCAGAATCTTCAAAAGAGCACAACATATGGGCAAAGGTACTAATTAAACACTTGTTGAAAGTAAATTAGTTCATTAGAATTGACCGCTACTTCCCGCAGAGGGTAATCAACACAAGGTCTGTGGATAGCACCAACATCCTGTGGGGGCAGAAACGGGACTTGTTTTCAGGCAAAAATACGTACTTTAATAAATGCTTTTATGTGCTTCATCCTGTCCGTATTAGAAAAAAAAAAAATCACTAAGTCTACACACAAATAAAATGGTAATAACTCAGAGAATTTCAGGCTTGATTACTTCTGACATTGAGGAACCACTCACCAGAGGCACTGCCATTTTTCTTCTAAGCACAAATTATTTGGGGAGTTAGAGATTCAAGGTTTCCTTTTGTTAGATTTTATAAGGAAAGTTCAGTTCCTAGCTGGGCCTTTTACCAAGAGTAACTGAGGAAATAACTGGAATATGTCACCAATCACTAGAATTTGCCTAACATGTAATGGAGTAGGCTAAATTCTGGATATTTCTTGTTTGGGGGTATTTTATTTTACCAGTACGATAACAATTATATTTTCATAAAAATCAAGGATCTAATTCAGATAAAACACAAGCTAACCTAAGTCATCATTCATTCACTCTTCACGCTAAGCTCAGACCATTTGTGAGGCTTTTTGATTTATATTTATTTTCAACTGGGTATGTAGTTTGGGTTTTGGCTAGCACCAGCAATGAAAATACCATGAGAAAAAAGTTAGTCTCAGAGCACTTTGGCCTTGATCAACCCGTTGTTTCATGAAATTGAAGTTTTGACATTAAACTTTTTGGAGAGCAAATGCCAAATAATGCTGGTTTCAGTCATAATAGAGCAATAAATACACACTCTTCTATATGACTGAGTGGGAGAAGGCTGGGAACAAAAGCCCGAAGCTGAGAGTTTCGGTTTTGTCTCACTCAGTGAATTAGTCTGCCTTTAATACAAAGAATACTCTAGAGGTACGTAAAGGTAACCTTATGTTACCCCTAATACTTATCCTTACTGTCCTATTAAAGATCCTGTTTTTCTTTTTTTCCTCTTTTCATTCTTTCTGTCCTCTCCTCTTCTTCTTCCCTTCCTTCCTTTTTTTTTTTTTTTTTTTGTTCTTTATTTTTTAATGAGCATTTTCAGTAAGTCTGTATCATAAATGTAAAACGGTAGGGCAAATTACGGGTCTACCACCATCATCCTTTGCCAATGAGTCAATTCCTACTCATAGTGATTCCATACAAAACAGAGTACTACTGCCCCACAGGGTTTCCAAGGCTGTACTCCTTACAGAAGCAGACTGCCACGTCTTTCTCCCGCAGAGCAGCTGGTGGGTTCGAATCGCCGATCTTTTGGTTGGCAGCCCAATGCTTAACCACTGTGCCACGAGGGCTCCTTAAATTAGGAATGGGGCTGTCTAATTGTGTGTGTGAGTGTGTGTGTGTGTGTCTGACAGAGAAAGAGAGGGAGATTTATTGTATTTTGCATAGAATGTCAAATTAAGTTTGGTTCCAGGATGAAAAGATGACTGCATTCTGAATTGAAGAAACTGATCAGATGAGCAAGGAACGGAGGGGAGGACACTGTGTCAAAAAAGAAGTATGGCAACCCCCTTAACTGACAGCCTTTGGTAGTCGTGAAAATGTTTACACATTTCCTGCTTGTCAAAATAGCTACATGAAGTTTGGCTGGAGTTGCTGTTCACTTAACCCCGCCACAGAGACTCCCTGTTTGAAACCACAAATGCTGTTTGTACTGAAAAGCTGTCCTGTGGCTTATGAAACCCAGCTATTTTATTGGCGCCTTTTCAGCTTCATGTTCTTCCATTAGGAACTGGTTCTTCAATTAGGGGTGAAAAATGCAGATGAAAATGTGCCTCCTATTTCTTCTCTTTCATTTTTTTTAATCAAATGTAAAAAAACTTCAGCAGTTGAAGAAAGCTCAATGTGTGTTTTCTTGTGTTTCATCTACTCGCTTGTCCCTCTGAATACTTAAACTAAAAAATCACAGTCAACTTAAGATAAGAAGAAAAAGATTTTAATGTAAGAAGGAAATCTTTTTATGAGTACAAGAATGAAATAGAGACCCTTAGGAATTAGCAGCATCAAGGTGCTCAATATTTGTGTTATAAAAATGTATGTATTTCTCTGATTTAAAATTTTATAATTGCCTAGGACAATTTGGCATGGAAAATTATTGGTGATGCAAAGCCTGAGTGCTCACCTGCTAATCGACGGGTTTGCAGTTCAAACCCACCCTGAAGCTCTTTGGGAGAAAGCCCTGGTGATCTGCTTCTGTAAAGATTACAGCCAAGCAAACCGTATGGTGCAGTTCTACTCTGTCACATGGGGTTGCCGTAAGTCAGAACTGACTCGATGGCACCCAACAACAACAACACAGCTATTTTACCTTCTGACTTTTTTTTTTTAATTCTTTTAGTTATAGCTTTCTTTTGCAGCAAGTCTTGCACGCTATTTTTGGCCTCTAATTGATTGACTCAGGACTTTGCTAACCTTTAGGAAGGATCAGTTCTAGGCAGGCAACCAGGGAGCACATAACTTCCAGAAGTATCTCCAAAGTTTCAAAGAAATGTGAGTTTTATGAACGTGTAAGAAAGATATTTTCATTAGGCTGAGTTCCTCTAACTCACTGTCAGATGTTAGCTATGAGGTCTTAATGTAAGAGGTCACAGAAAGCCTTGAATAATGTTGGGTACACAGGCTTCACAACCCCCACTCAAGAGCATCCCCATCTATAGGGACAATGAGCGTATCCAGTAGGATAAACATGGCTTTTTGTTATGTCATTAGGTCAGAGTTGTGGTGTATTGCAAAAATGGCTTATGTGGCATTTTTAACCTTGGTTCCATGTCAGATAATTTTTTTTCTTGCATTAGAGTTGCCTTTGTAAGCACACTGCTGTGTTATCTATCTATTAAGCTTATTAAACATGTTTGTTAGATTAATTGATGAATTTTTTCTTCCTTTTTCTTATAAATAAAACAAAAAAATCCATCGCTATCAAGTCAATTCCAATTCACAGTCACCCTATAAGACAGGGTAGAACTCCTCCATAGGGTTTCTAAGGAGCAGCTGGTGAATTTGAACTGCCAAGCTTTTCGTTAGCAGCCAAGCTCTAACTACTATACCATCAGGGATCATATAATACGTTACCCTTCATTTTTGGCTTTTTTTCACTTAGTATAGTGTTTTGGAGGTTCATCCACGTTGTAGCATGTATCAGTACTTCATCCATTTTTATGGCTGAATAATATCCCATTGGGTATATATACCACAATTAGTTTATCCATTCTTTTGTCGATAGGCATTTGGGCTGTTTCCACCTTTGGGCTGTTGTGAATAGTGCGGCTATGGACATGTGTGTGCATGCACTTGTTTGAGCGGCATTTTATGTTTTAACTACTACAATAAGGTAATATGACATTTTTGTGACCTAAAAACCCAAACCAAACCCAGTGTCGTTGAGTCGATTCTGACTCATAGCAGCCCTATAGGACAGAGTAGCACTGCCCTGTAGAGTTTCCAAGGAGTGCCTGGCATATTTGAACTGCCGACCCTTTGGTTTGCAGCTGTAGCACTTAACCACTATGCCACCAGGGTTTCCATTTTTGTGAACAAGTCATGATAATACAAAAGTAATAAATTAGACCTACAGTGGCTGTTTTCAAATATTAGCATGCAGACAGATTACCTAATGACTCTTTAAAATACATATTCCCTTACTTCATACCCAGGGATACTCATTTAATAGAACTGAATGGGGCCCAGGTACCTCCATCTTTAAAAGCACCAGCAGTATTTTGGGGTAGGTGTTCAGTGGCCAAAAATTGGAGAAAATCTATTCTAGAGTACTCTGGAAGCTTTCTGTGAGTTGATTAGATTTTTAAAAACTCAGTCTGCAGTGGCCCTCGATTACATGGGAGTTTGGGGAGGAAAAAAAAAATCTGTTTAATATGCAACCTGAGCATAATGAGCTAGCACAGTAATATTTTCAAAGAAATTCACTCTAAACAGTAAATTACTATTCCTGTCCCTAGCTCTGTGTGTGTGTGTGTGTGCCCTCCAATCAGCACTGTTAAATTTGCAAATATTTAGCAAGATTTTATGAGGTGCCACACACTTTCAAAGTGCTTCACATGAATTAAAGTATTTAATTCTCAGAACAACCCTATATGATAAGTGCTGTTATTATTCCCATGTAACAGTTAAGGAAACTAAGGTGCAGAATGGTTAAGTAATTGACCCCAGGTCATAAAACTCATAAATTGTTAACAACTGAATACACTATTGATTTTGGATACAGGTAAGACTTGCATAGGAAAAAGTAGGTGCAAAGTGCTCTCCCATATGAATCAAGGAGATCAAAGGAAAAGAAAGTTGTGAGATCTTGAGTGTGAGATTAGGTAAACTTTTCAGAATTAATTTCATAAGCAATCTTTATAGCAATGTACTATTTTAAACTTAGTTTCTAAAATAATTTTTTTTATTGTGGTAAATACATATGTAATAAATCATTTGCAATTTCAACATTCTTCACATATACAATTCTATGAAATTAATTGTATTTATCACATTGTTCAACTATCACCATTAACCATTTCCAAATTTTCCATCAGTCTTAACAGAAGCTCAATGTCCCTATAGCAGTGAGTTGCCCTTTTCCGCCTTCTCCCGATCACACTTTGTAACTACTAATAAACACTGGTCTTTGTACATCTCGATATTTCATATATGTCCATCAACAGATGAATGGATAAATAAAATGTGGTGTATACATACAATGGAATGATTACTCAGCCATAAAGAGAAATGAACTCCTGAAACATGCTACAACATGGATGAACCTCAAAAATATTTAATCTGATTTTTAAACAGTAATCAGAGTATCAGAAGTTTTAAATTTTCTGATATTGTTATAGAGGGAAAATTAATTCAAATTAGCCCACACCTCTGATTTGACTCTAGAAACCCAAGTGGAATAAAAGAATGTTGCAGGAGCTGTGGCCCAGGGTACCAGGGAGCAGTCTTAATGAATGACCGTGTGAGCCTTCTCTACCTTTAAACAGTCCATTTAACATGGAAAACCTTCCATCCAAAATTGCCATTTTCTTTTTCAAATTCCTATTCAACAACCATTAACCAAGAACCCATCCTGTGCCAGAAACCAGGTTTTAGATTATATCTTCTAACATCCTCATGATCATGGTTTGTGGTATGTTATCCATTATTGTTATTACTCCCTGCCATTTTATATATGTGAAAACAGGCTTTGTAAAATTAGGTAAATTGCTAGCAAGTGGCAGACTCAAGATTTGAGCTCAAGTCTCATTATAAGTTTAGGGTTTCAGCCAATTTATAACCATCTTAAAAAGTGGTTTCTGATTTTGTAGTGATGGTATAGAGTTTGAGAAAGCTGTGGATTTATAAGGTAGGCTTTAAAGACTTTACAAACAATTACAGAGATGCAAATCAAAACTACCATGAGATACCATCTCGAACTGGTAATAATGACATTGATTTAAAAAAAGAGAAAATAAATGTTGGAGAGGCTGTGGGGAGATTGGAACTTTCATACACCGCTGATGGGAATGTAAAATGGTATAACCACTATGGAAAACGATATGGCACTTCCTCAAAAGCTAGAAATAGAGATACCATATAATGCAGTAATCCCACTCCTAGGTATGTATCCTAGAGAAATAAGAGCTGGGACATGAAAAGACGTATGAATACCTTTTCATTGCAGCATTATTTACAATAGCAAAAAGATGGAAACAGCCTAAGTGCCCATCAATGGATGAATGAATAAACAAACTGTGATACATAAACACAATGGAACACTATGAAATGTTAATGAATAGCAAAGGATCCTAGAAACATCTCACAGCCTGGATGAATCTGAAGGACATTATGGTGAGTGAAATAAGTCAATCACAAAAGGACAAATATTGTATGAGAACACTATTATAAAAAGTCAGGGAAAGGTTTTCATACAGACAGAAACATTCTTTGATGGTTACCAGGAGTGGGGGAAGGGTGGAGGGAAAACCACTAACTAGATAGTAGGCACGTACTAACTTTGGTGAAATGAGAGATAATATACAATATGGGGGAAGTAAGCGCAGCATCGCCAAGGCAAAGGAAGACGCTGAAAGATATGCAAGAGTAAAAGGCAACAACAGTTAATACTAATACATATACAATCCTTCAACAACATAATAAACAGTAATGTATAAGTGGATACATAGGTGGATATGTAAACTGAACAGGGATGAGAGGGCATAGGGAAGTGGACTTATGTACGTATATAGGAAAAAAAAAAGACTTCATAAAGGTTTTACTATGAATATATTCCCCACTACTCTTTTGCCCAAAATTTATAATCTGGAGGGGAAGAGAGAGTACAGGGGACAAGAGGCATAATTATTCATTTGACAAATATTTATTGAACAGTTCTATATGCCAGGCCCTGGAGAAGGACAACATGCTTGTTAAAGCAGAGGGTCAACGAAAAACAGGAAGACCCTCAATGAGATGGATTGACACAATGGCTGCGACAATGGGCTCATGCATAACAACGATTGTGAGGATGGTGCCAGACTGGGCAGTGTTTCATTTTGTTGAACATAGGGATGCTATGAGTTGGAATTGACCATATGGCACCTAACAACAACAACATATACCAGGCACTGTGACAAGTGTTAGGGTGCTGGGAATAGAACAAGATAGACAAGCAGTTTATAGTCTAGCAATAGGAGAAATATATTAAGCAAATATAGTTGTGATAAGTGCTATGCAGGAGAAGAGTAGGGTTATTTAAAAACGTATAACACTGAGATCCCACCTAGCCTGGGGAGATCATTGAAGAATTCTGAAGACAATGAGGCTCAAGATGAGACTGAGTGAGGAATTTGAGTCAGCCTGGTTAAACAAGAAATGGGTAAAAAAATTCTTCAGGGAATTTCTTCTCCCTTATGCTACAATCTTTTGCACTAGTAAATTATGAAAATCATTTAGCTTGTGATGTGATCAAAAATTTGTCCCACTCATTATTGTATCGCCTTAAGACCGTCACAGCTACTTCGTAATGAGATCTACTCAGGGTAGGTTAGACCCATATTTTGAAAATAAGTAAAATAAAGGAAGCCTCGAAAAATTTAAATACTTTTTCTCAAACTAAACATGGCAAGCACATCAAATGCACTACCTCTGCCTTCAAGACAACTTCAACATTTAGCTTGATTTTATTATGTTTTTGAAGTCTATAAATCTCCACAGTACATTTTCCACAGAATGCATTTTAATTCTGTTGACATTAAAGAAAGTACATGAAGGACCCTGGCCCAATAGAATGTGGGCCACATCAGAATGTGACGGAAGAGTGGCCAAGACTCAAAGTTTCCATTCTCTTCCAAGGGAAACCAAATAAGAAAAATAATACATCCTAAAAGCCAGAGTTCTGATTAGGATTCTGGAAATAGGGATGAAATACGATATTTCAGACACAAAAAATCGTGCCTTGAATTCCAAGCTGAATCTAAAAGGTTATACAGAGTACACTCTATCAACCTTCTAATCAGACTTATCAATGGGTTCTCCTGGAGGTTCACAAAACCTTCCTGTAGACTTTTAGAGAAATCGAGTGTTTAATATAAAATTCTTTCTACTTTAAATTTAATATTCACAAAATTTATTCATCTAAATTCCCCAAAGACAAATATATTTCCCCTGAAGTGAGGCCTCCAGGCTAGCTATAATGCAGTCTAGTGGATAATTGGTTAGGAGAAAAGAGTCCTACCTTGTCCAATAATAGATGTTATCAGAAAATCTTAATAAAGCGCTTTCCGTTAGAATTATATGGGCAGCTTTTAAGAAATGTGCATGCGAGAGCCCAGCCTCAGAGATCCTGTCTGAATTAGTTCAAGTGACAACTAGGGAGCAGTATTTTTAAGAAGCTCTGCCAGGTGGCTCTAATGTGTAACCAGGTTTGAGAACAGTTCTAGATCTTGGTTTTCTTATTTATAAAATGAAATGATTCCTAAACCATCTCATTCTTTAACATAAATGGATAAAGGTAATAAATATGGCTGTGTTTGAGAGTTTTCATGTCTATTATGCCTTTAATGAACACTTATTGCTCATTAACTGATGACACTGGGCTTGAGTTAATGGCACATACATGCTGCTTGCCTGCCTATCTGCTCTTTCTACTAGGATTCAACGAACAGTAATAGATTACCTTTATTGGGTGCTTATGGTCACTGGGTGGTGCAAATGGTTTGCGTGTGGTTTCTAACTAAAAGGATGGCTTTTCGAAGCCACCCAGCAGTACAATAGAAGAAAGTCCTGTCAATCTACTTCTATAAGATTAAAAAAACCCCACTGCTGTCTGTCTGTCTGTCTCTCTGTAAGATTAGAGCCATTGAAAACCCTATGGAGTACAGTTCTACTCTGGCACACGTAGGGTCACTGTGAGTTGGAATTGACATGATAGCAATGGATTTAAAGCAATATTAAAGTGTGTGTCAACTAGATAGCAAATGATTTGGTTTTTTTAGATGGGTTTCTCAACCCCGTTTTACAAATGAGCTAGTTAAGGGTTAAAGTGATTTGCTGAAGGTTGTACCATTAGTAGGATTTTAAGTAAGAAGGATTTGGACCCAGGAAGTCTGAGTCTAGAGCCCAGAGCCAAGAAATTGGAAGAGCTTGGCAGTTATTTCCATCTGACTTTGGTCAGAGAAGTGTGTCTGTGTGCAGGAGTCCCCATGCCAGGAAGGACCACCTTTGTAAAGCAGGACCCAAAATGTTCTCTGTGTTGCTTTTATCCTTTATGCATAATTAAAATTGGCTCCAGCCTTGTGAACATTAGTTCAGGTTCTATAAAGTGTTTGAAATTTGAGTTGCCTGGCTTTTTATAAAAATAAGCCAGAATTAAATGGGAAGAGACTGTTTCAAACAGGGAGAGTGGCCTTTAAATGGCAAGTTTGAGTTTTTTCCTACCATCAGCAAGATAAAATTCATTAAAGAAAATAAAGAAGTTTCTTTTCTGCACATTTTGGTCATCTGTATGCTGAATTTTCAGCCTGCTAAAGATGTGTGGAGAATCTTTTTTTAAACCTCTTTCCATAATCTAGCTAGGGAGGAATCAGCATTGTCACCATCCGGTTGCCATTAAATCATTTCTGACTCATGATGACACCATGTGTGTGAGAGTAAAACTGTGATCCAGAGGGTTTTCAATGGCTGATTTTTTAGCAGATCGCCAGGTCTTCCTTCCAAGGCATCTCTGGGGGGACTCGAACTTCCAACCTTTTGCTTAGCAACCGAGAGGAAAATTTCTAACATTCTCACCCTAGGAAAAAAATAGACTTTTCCCCTTAAGATATTTTTTCATTTCCCCTCCAGTACTTTACTATTTATCCGAAAGATTCAAAGATAAAAACAGCTGGGTTTACTCTTTTTCTTAAATTTATTATTTCTTTTAATATAACAAGCTTACTTTCATAAGCAGTAATTCGTAAGTAAGAAAAAGTAAATCCAGCAGTTTTTATCTTGAATCTTCTGGATCATTGATTAAAATCAAGTAATCTACCATAGAGTATTTAAAATGTTTTAGATTTGGTTTGCATGCAAATTTTCAGAAAAGCACCTATAGTATATAGTGAGATGTATTATCAAGAACATTGAAAGAGAGCAGGAGATAAATATTATGGTCACATTTCTTAAAGTGTTAAGAAACAAAGATGTCACTTTGAGGACTAGGGTGTGTCTGACCCAAGCCATGGAATTTTCAATCTCTTCCTATGCATGTGACAGCTGGATAATGAATAAGGAAGGCGAAGAAGAATTGACTCATTTGAATTGTGGTGTTAGCGAAGAATATTGAATATACCATGGACTGCCAGAAGACCAAACAAATCTGTCTTGGAAGAAATATGGCCAGAATGCTTTTTTAAAGCAATGATGGGGAGGACATGTACTTAGGACATACTACCAGAAAGGATTAGTCCCTGGAGAAGGACACGATGCTTGGGAAAGCAGAGGGCCAGCAAAAAAGAGGAGGGCCCTCAATGAGGTGGATTGATGCAGTGGCTGCAACAATGAGCTTGAGCATGGCAGCAATTGTGAGGATGGCGCAGGACTGGGCGGTGTTTTGTTCTGTGAGTCAGAACCGACTTGATGGCACCTAACAAAAACAAGAATGGAAATATGGAATACCTGTTGCAGTTGAGCTGATTCTGACTTATAGCGACCCTATAGGACAGAGTAGAACTTCCCCATAGGGTTTCTAAGGCTGTAATCTTTACAGAAGCAGATTGCCACATTTTTTGCTACGGAGCAGTTGGTAAGTTCAAACCAGCGACCTTTTGGTTAGCAGCTGGGTGCCTGTCCACTGCAGCACCAGAGCTCCTTCGATGTGGCATACATGTGGAATTTCAGGACCAGAGCTTAATTCCACAATTTTACGTGTGGACACAACAGATTGTGAAAATTACCTCTTCTTGGCAAGGACAGATTAAGCAGTAAGCAAGGTGCGCATGGTTTTACATTGAGCTAGGTATGTACTAGTTTACTTGCCATTTACTCACTAATCTGTAGTGCACAATTCCACGTGGGTTTCTTTGATGTGATGAAACCCACGTGAAATTGTGCGCTATAGATTAGTAAACAAATACAAGTAAGCCAGAGTATACCTTGCCTATTGGGTAATTGGTTCCTGCTTCTTGATATCTAGCATGCCAGTGACCCTCCCTAAGTGGTGTTGCCACATAGCACACAGGCAACATACCTGAAATCTCTCCCCGTAACTGTTTTAGGCTTGGCGTATTATCTTTTAGTCATCAAATAATGAAAGGTAAATACAATTTTTTAATAAACATTTGCTAGTTCTTTGCTGTTCTAAGCATTAGGAAATGAAGAAACTAGTGATGGAAAACTGTGGGTGGATGAAGTTAACAGCAAAGGGCATGGGCATAGAACGGTAAACTATCAAGTGATTGGTCTTAATTTAGGTTAAGATACCATCTCTAGGAGCCAGTAGCAAAAACATGGGATTTGGAATTCAAAGACAGTAGTCCCTTCTCAATTATTTACTAAGCATCTTCTTACATACCTCCCATAGAACTTGATGCTGGCAATACAAAACCAAATAACAAACCAGTTGCTATCACATCGTCTCTGAGTCACGCTGACCCCGTGTGTGTGTCAGAGTAGAACATGGGTAGAGTAGAAAACTCCAGAGGGCTTTGAATGGCTGATTTTTCCAAAGTATATCACTAGGCCATGCTTCCGAGGTTCCTCTGCATGGTCTTGAAACACCAACTTTCCGGTTAGCAGCGGAGTGTGTTAGCCATTTGCATCACCATCCTCAGAGGAGACCAAATTTTCTTTATGAAGAAAGAGTGCCCAAGGCATTGTGAAAAGCAGGCAGCAGCCAGCCTTACAAACAGCCCTGAGAGGAACGAGGAAGAATTGACTAGCTCTCCTTGTGGCCCTGGCAGGCCGTTTAACTCTTCAATTTCCTCATTTTAAAAAATGGAGATAATTCTATTTACTATACAGAGTTGCAGCAAAGAATCCGACTAGCTAATGTGTAGCAAACTGCTTTTATTTATTTATTTATTTCGTGCTTTAGGTGAAAGTTTACAACTCAAGTTGATTTCTCATACAAAAATTTATACACATATTGTTTTGTGACATTAGTTGCCATCACCACAATGTGAGAGCACACTCCCACTTTCAACCCCAGGTTCCCTGTGTCCATTCAACCAGTTCCTGTCCCTGCCTGCCTTCTCATCATGCTTTTGCATAGGAGTGGCTCATTAGGTCTCATGTATCTGAACTAACAAGTACGCTCCTCATGTGTATTATTTTTAAAGTGTAAAGGAATGCTTTAATTTTTTATTAATCACCTTAAAATATTTGAAGGCTGCAATAACAGTCCCATAAATATTCATAACTCACCATGATTGGGGGAGGTGAGAGACTATGTTTCTCCTGGGATGGTATATATTGAATTTGGAGTCTGGGTGGCTCTCGAGCACTCCGACATCCCTCTATGATTCAAATGCGTAAATGACTTCAGCCACTCAGCATGGCCATGCATTGTGTATCTCTGCACCTTGTAATGCTTAGCTATCTCTTCTGTTGGGAGTACCATTCCCCTATCTTTCCTGTAGACCTGCCAAAGTCTTACACACATCCTTCAAGATCTTCAAGCACCTTGCCATACAAACTTCCTATGTCCACCCTAATACAGTTGATCATTCTTATTTGTCCCATCAATGAAAGCACTACATTCATCCATTATGACACTTATTACAGTATAGTATAATCAATTCGATAAATATTTATTGTGGTTAAACTCCATTGCCATCATTGAGTCCATTCAACTCATGGTGACCCCACGTGTTACAGACTGGAGCTGCTCCATGGAGTTTTCTTGGCTGTACTTTTTATGGAAGCAGATTGGCAGGCCTTTCTTCAGCAGTGCTGCTGGGTGCGTTTGAATAGCCAGTCTTTAGTTTAGTAGTCAAGAGTAAACCACCTTGTATAAAATATTCTTGCCTTTTTTATCTTGATTTTCACTATACCAAGCACCACATTTATACACACATGCAATACAGTTAGTACTTTTTTTGACTAATCACTGTAAAAAAATGATTTACTAGAAAGTGTCCAAAAGGAATAAAGAAGAATAATCAATTAGGAGACTATCAACTTTTTGTCAACCATAATAGCTCATGAAAATAGGATTGGGAGAAAACTCCTAGGAATGTCTTTTGAATGTCTGTAGCATTGGAAATATATCAGGAGAAAGTCCTGGGAAGTGATCTCAGAATAGCATGTGGGCCAACAACGCCTTAGGAATGAGAAACCTAAATGTGTTCAGCCAGATTTAGAATAGGAATGCAGATTGCTTTTCAGTACTAGTTGCTCTTGCTAAATGAACGTAGTTTTATTTCAAATTCCAGTATGGGCCAGATTTGGAGGCATTTTGGTTCACTGGGTGTTCCGTTTACAAATACCTCGATAAGTGGCTTGCTAAATTTTCCCAAAGCTGTTTTTTTGTGCTTATCCACCTGCAATTTGCATCACCGAAATAAATATTACCAACATTTTGAACTCCATTTAGTGTGGTCCCAGATCCTAACTGTTCAAACAGGGCCCAGTTGGACTGTCTATAGTTCAACACTTTTTACTGACAGCTAAAGGAAAACAATATAATAACCTAACTACACCTTGCCCACACTCCATTTTGTAACCCTTTTCCAACAATCTGTAACAGTTCAGTTTTGGAGCAGGAAACTGTTGCGACTATTCCAGGTGATCTGACTAAAAAGTGAGTAATGGTAACGGTGTGTGAGATGTGAAATGGCCAATGTCTCAAAACTTGAGATGAGAAAGATCGGGCCAAAGGGAGATTTTGGCACTGGGGAAGATGATCTCTTGTAACATGTTAGAATTTCCAAGAAACAAATTAAATGTGATTTCTAGAAAATGGGTGTGTTCCTCTAATCTAGACATAAAGAGAAAATTGCAAAGAAGGTTAAATGCTTGGATGGGCCTCTCGCGGACTCCACACCAGTCATCACGTTTCCCATCAAAGACTGCAGAATATCATTCTGGTGTTTTTGTTTGATTCTTTGGTTGGTTGTATATTTTTGTTTTACTGCACAATTTGAGACTTCAGGACGTATTTTGGACCCCATTTTTTGATGTCTAATGGATGTGGAGAAGGCAGGAAAAATGAACAGATTTTATCTGCTTCTAACCTTTTTAATTGAAGTCAGCATCAGGGTAGTCCTGGCCCCACTTGAGGCTTGTGTGACATGACCCTAAAGTGGCCCTTATTCCCCACTCTGGTTGATATAATACATTTATAACCTCCCTTCCAAATTTCTGCTAGCTCACAATTTGGTCCACTTGACCTGAAAACTCAGCCGCACTCCAGGCAGTGGGATCCATCCTTCCCTGGTCAGACAGATTAAAAGGTTGTGAGTCTGGCCAACGAGTCAGCTCAGTATTAATGGTGCCTCTTTGATCTAATGCTCTACTTCTGGTAACTAAACTCTGCCTGGTTACTATGCCCTCACCCCTATCTTTGCCTTGATAACCAGGCAAGATGGTACCTTCTCTGGCCTAGAGCTCTATTTTTCCTCTTCTGCATCACACGGCTGCAGCACAGGGTCTGCTACCAGTGTTCCATGATGGCTGACTTGCTGGTATCATCACTCTACCTTGCTCATTCACTGCCTAAGCTGTCAGCTGTTAACTGGCATCTCTGGATAAATTGCTCTGTTTGCTTAACACCTACCTGGAATTCCTACTATCACTCTCCTGGAATTGGTTTTCAAGCTACAGCCTGTCCCTAACAGCTGTGATTCTCTAAGGTCCTGGCTTCAGCTGATCTGGCTCATCAACCACTGAGTCATCTTTCTGACACTTGTTGTTGTTGTCAGGTGCCGTCGAATCAATTCCGACTCATAGAGACCCTATGCACAACAGAACCAAACACTGCCTAGTCCTGCGCCATCCTCACAATCATTGTTATGCTTGAGCCTATTGTAGCCACTGTGTCAATCCACCTCATTGAGGGTCTTCCTCTTTTCCACTGACCCTGTACTTTACCAAGCATGATGTCCTTCTCCAGGAACTGATACCTCCTGACAACATGTCCAAAGTATGTAAGACTCAGTCTTGTCATCCTTGCTTCAAAGGGGCATTCTGGTTGTACATCTCCCAAGACAGATTTGTTCGTTCTTCTGGCAGTCCATGGTATATTCAATATTCTTCACCAACACCACAATTCAAAGGTGTCAATTCCTCTTCGATCTTCCTTATTCATTGTCCAGCTTTCACATGCATATGATGTGATTGAAAATACCATAGCTTGGGTCAGGCACACCTTAGTCTTCAAGGTGACAACTTTGCTTTTCAACACCTTAAAGAGGTCCTTTGCAGCAGGTTTGCCCAATGCAATGCATCTTTTGATTTCTTGTCTGCTCCTTCCACGGGTGTTGATTGTGGATCCAAGTAAAATGAAATCCTTGACAACTTCGATCTTTTCTCCACTGATCATGATGTTGCTTATTGGCCCAGTTGTGAGGATTTTTATTTTCTTTATGTTGAGATGTAATCCATAACGAAGGCTGTGGTCTTTGATCTTCATCAGTAAGTGCTTCAAGTCCTCTTCACTTTCAGCAAGCAATGTTGTGTCATCTGCATAACACAGGTTGTTAATGGGTCTTGCTCCAATCCTGATGTCCCATTCTTCTTCATATAGTCCAGCTTCTTAAATTATTTGCTCAGCATACAGACTGAATAGGTATGGTGAGAAGACACAACGCTGATGCACACTTGATGCACCCTGACACTTAGGAAAGGCCAAAAGAAGAAAAGATACCTGCCTTATAACCACCTGGAGGAGCTCCTGGATCAACAGTGGGCATTGATAAAAGATTGACGTGCAAGGTCCAGCTTTATGGCACAGTAAGGGAAAAACTGCACAAAGCACCCAGAAGAAAGGTGGTGTGGCAACACCTTCAGTGAAGAATGAGTGCTGCATCCTGGAATTTAAAGCGGAAAGAATCTTTGTGATTTACCCAAATGCACAGTAGGTCAAGAATACACATGGGCTGGGATTTATCAACAAGAGGCTATTTAGAAGAGGAACAGAGGCAATTATAGAGTCAGGAAAGAAACAAGGCAAAAATTCCTTTAGTTTACATCCAACCTCACTATGACATCTGATTACCTCGGCCAATTTATGATTTTTCATTTTGATAATTCTTTAAAAAAATAATCCATATTCTTGGTAAAAATTCACAGAAACAAAAAGTAAACTAAAAGTGAAAAAGTAAAATTTTCCTTTACTCCCATGAATTTCCTAAGACTTGTGTTTTTTTTCAATTTTTCCAGAAATATTTAATATCTTTATAACTAAAAATGAATATTTTAAACATAAATTTTGTGAAAATACACCAACTATCTGCAGCTTTTTTTTTTTTGACCTTGCGCCTGACCCAAGGCATGGTATTTTCATTCGCATCACATGTATGTGAAAGCTGGACAATGAATAAGGAAGACCAAAGAAGAATTGATGCCTTTGAATTGAGGTGTTGGCAAAGAATATCGAATATACCATGGACTGCCAAAAGAATGAACAAATCTGTATTAGAAGAAGTACAACCAGAATGCTCCTTAGAAGCAAGGGTGGCGAGACTGCTTCTTACATACTTTGGACAAGTTGCCAGGAGGGATCAGTCCCTGGAGAAGGACATCATGCTTGGTAAAGTACAGGGTCAGCGGAAAAGAGGAAGACCCTCAATGAGGTGGATTGACACAGTGGCTGCAACAATGAGCTAAAGCATAACAACGATTGTAAGGATGGTGCAGGACTGGGCAATGTTTCGTTCTGTTGTGCATAGGGTCCCTTTGAGTAGGAACCAACTCAACGGCACCTAACAACAACAACACAACAACATGTGTTGGGCATCTTTCTACATTAGCACATATAATTTTGATTGATTTTTTAACATCCTTTTTAACAACTGCGTAGTATTACAAGATCTAGATAATCCATTCTACTAACATATATAGATTCTAAATTTTCCTAAATGAGAGAAAAAGAAAACTGTAATTTGTTTGGAGATGAACTATGCCAAAGGTCAACATGGTTGAGGTGACTTGCTGTCTTAACCTGCCTCTTACACGAGCAAATGTTTGAGAGAATGACTTAAGAAAGCATCCATACCTTTTAATGAGATAGGTGAAGGAGAGCACATTTGAATTAAAGATCACAGGGGAGGGATGGACAAGAAAAGCTCAACTCTTTGGTCACAAAGAAAGGATCCAGGTTCTTTTTGAGTGGTTTAGAGGTCAGAACAGGGTTCAGCATCCTAGAGATTGCTATTGGTGTCATGAGTCAATTCCAACTCATATTGACCCAATGTGACAGAGTAGAACTACCCTGTAGA
The DNA here is from genome assembly GCF_024166365.1 of Elephas maximus indicus. Classification (NCBI taxonomy): domain Eukaryota; kingdom Metazoa; phylum Chordata; class Mammalia; order Proboscidea; family Elephantidae; genus Elephas; species Elephas maximus. The sequence goes on from NC_064833.1 coordinate 34,394,414, forward strand.
ATTTTCTAGGCTGTAATCTTTATGGCAGCAGATTGCCAGGTGGGTTCAAACTGCCAACATTTTGGTTTACGGCCAAGTACTTAACCGTTGTGCCACCAGGGCTCCTTCTCCTAGAGATACGGGACTGTTTTCAGTTCATAACCAGGAAAGGAAGATAATGAAGGGCTTAAGTACCACTGGATTTTCTTTTAAGTAGTGATCAAAATGATGTCATATTTTATAAGAAACAGTATCAGTTCTCCAAACACCAAAACTCTGAATTTTTCTACTAGGCCAACTCTTCAAAGAGCTCAGTTGCAGCATCTTTGTTTAGAACCCTCAGAAAGAAGAGTATTGAAAACAAGGGGCATATGGTATTTTTTGTTTTTACAGCGATCTTGCATTAATAAAATGTGTTGGGTGCTCTGTGGCACAAGCAATTGAGCCCTGCAGCTCGGTTTTAGGCAGCTCTCTACTGGCTGTTTGAGAAGATGTGGATTCTATGGAAGGAACAGCTGCACTGGCAGGGAAGCAGCCAGCAACGTTGTGTTTCACCACTTCTCTCCACCTTAGTTTTGTTTGCTGCTTGTTGTCGTGGGTGACCTTCTGGCTGGAACAGAGTGTATAAATGTGTCTTCTAAAGTAAGAGAGAAAGGTTGCCAGGAGAGCACTTGCAGGGAAGTAGTTTCATTTGGAAATTTGAGGAAGAAGGGAAACTATTTCAAAAAGGTTTAAGCCCAGAGGAGCAGCGTGCCAAAAGATAGACATTCTGGAGGAGGTAAGAGCTTTGTTACCATAAGAATTCAGGGATAATGGATGCTTCATCAGGAAATGAGGTGGTGTTGACAGGGAGAGATGCTGTCCACTGCAAGGAGATTCCCTTTATACAGCCCTATTTCTAATGATAACAATTTGAAGGAAGGGCATTGAAATAACTTTCACCTAGTCCCTGTCTGAGAGCCCTGGTTCCACAGGGACTCAAGCATTGCCAAGACTAAATCGTACTCCACCAGTTGTCATTGAGTGAATCCTGACTCATGGTGACTCCACGTGTGTTGGAGTAGAACTGTGCTCCACAGGGTTGTTAATGGCTGATTTTTTGGAAGTAGATCACCAGGCACCTCTGGGTAGACTCAAACTTCCAACGTTTTTGGTCAGCAGCCAAGAATAAACTTTTTGCAATACCCTAGGACTCTAAATAGTACTGTTGCCTACAAATTCAGGGAAACTTTCATTGAGGATCCTGAGAAACCAGAAAGAGAGATATTTCCTCAGGTAGACTTTTCCTCCATGTCAATTTCAAGTTTTGATGGCTCTATGCTGATCATTTGATACTTGTGTGCATTTCCTCTGTCGACATTCCATGAAAGTTGGAGGAGCTTTAAATTTGGGCTTTAATTTAAAAGGAACTTTGACTGATTTGGGACCAGTAGTTGAGTTCCAGGTAAAACTGTCACACAGATCTGGCTTGATCCATTTTATAGAAGAGAAGGCTGCTCAAGTTCTCTATTTCCTCAGGGAAAAATAATTTTTTAGCTGCCTGGGAAATTCAAAATTGAAGCCACTACTGAGCACTGTCCAGCCTTTTGGCTTGTTTCTGAAGAGCCTGCCTTAAGTAATGTGCCTTTATTTAATTTGGCATAAGTTTCTGTTATTACTGAACAGGATGGAAGTCGGGTTTCTGATAAAGAAATATCATATTATATTCTGGGAATATTTAAATGTCAGTGGTGTTAACAGTAAAAGTCTTCATATTTTACTCTTAAGAACACTATTAGCGCTCATTAAGCCAGTCAGAGCTGGGTTCATATTCTACCATTACCATTGTGTAATCTCAAGCATATTTCATAACTGTTCAAATCTTTATTTCTTCGTCTGTACATTAAGGTTTTAACAAATAGCGTAGGAGACAGCCGTCTTAATATAACAGGTCTCACACATGGCACACATGCACACCCGTTGCCATCAAGCTGATTCTGACTCATAGCGACCCTATGGGATAGAGTAGAACTGCCCCCACGGAGTTTCCAAGGAGTACCTGGTGGATTCGAACTGCTGACCTTTTTGTTAGCAGCCGTAGCTCTTAACCACTACACCATCAGTGTTTCTTCACAAATGGCAGGGGTTGAAAAAATGTTAGTTTCTTTCCTCTTCTGCCTTCATTCCTTGGCAGATTTGCCTTAATGAAACCAAATTTCTCTGACAACACAGAATATTTAGGTCCTCTTCTCTTCAGACCCAGGATAGAATGTGGGAGTAAAATGTCTTCTGTTTATTCCAATTTATTTAATTAGTTATCTTCAAAAGAAAAAGCGAGGTAGAATTGTGCATTCTTTATATGCAATTGAAGTATAACTTCACACAGGGTGGCATAGGCATTATATGGGATTTGGGCTTGGGCAGTCCTGAGTTCATATTGGGGTTAAGTGGCTTATCCAAGATCAAACTTACTATTAGTGTGACCTTGGATAAATTACTTAGCACAAATATGCCTCCATGATTTGGGGGAAAACTAGTTACACACACTTTGCCAAATTGTTCATTCAGTCGAAAATATTGACTCTTCTAGGTACAGAGAATGCACTGTGAACAGGATAGGTATAAATTCTGCCTTCACTGGTGCTAACATTTGAGTGGGGAAAGACAGACAGAAGCATGGAAATAAACGAAAACTTAAGTTCAGATAATGCTAATTTCTATGAAGAACATAAAACAGACAGATGTCAGGGAGGGTGGCTGAGAAGCAGAGAGGTGGCATGATGCCTAGAATGGGCCAAGAGGACACTTGAGCTAGAACCTAAATGGTGCAAAGGAGGCAGTCCAGTGAAAGTCCTGGGGAAGGGAACTTCAGGAAATTAGAGAGCCAGGTGCTAAGGCAGTAAGTTGGGAATAAGGTTGGAAGTTGAAGGGGAATAAAGAAAGCCAGTGTGAGAAAGAGAGATGACAAGGCTGGGGAGATGGGCAAAGAGAAAATTATGGAGGACTTTGTAGGCCATTGAGTCCCTGGGTGATGCCAATGGTTAATGCACTCAGCTGCTAACTGAAAGGTTGGATGTTCCAGTCCACCCAGAGGCACTTTGGCAAAAAGGACTGATGATCTACTTCTGAAAAATAACCCATTAAAAACCCCATGTAGCACAGTTCTACTCTTGACACAGATGGTGTTGTCATGAGTTGGAGTCAACTTGATGGCAACTGGTTTTGTAGAGCATGGTAAAGGATTCAAATTTTACTCAAAGAAAAATATTTCTGGCAGGTTGACTGATCATATTTATACTTTTGAAAGATGACCGTAGATGTGTATGGAGGATGAACTATATGTATAAATTAAATCAGCTGGTGCACCATAGCTGATGTCAGATGGGTCCTGGCTGAAAGCAGAGAGTACCAGAGAGATGTTTACCTGTGTTTTATTGACTATGCAAAGGCATTAGACTGTGTGGATCCTAACAAATTATGGATAACATTGAGAAGAACGGAAATTCCAGAACACTTTTTTGTGCTCATGAGGAACCTGTACATAGATCAAGAGGCAGTCGTTTGAACAGGACAAGGGGGTACTGTGTGGTTTAACGTCAGGAAAGGTGTGTGTCACGGTTGTATCCTTTCACCAAACTTACTCAATCTGTGTAATGAGCAAATAATCAGAGAAGCTGAACTGTGTGATGATGAACAGGGCATCAGGATTGGAGGAAGACTCATTAACAACCTGCGTTATACAGATGACACAACTTTGCTGAAAGTGAAGAGCGCTTGAAGCACTTACGGATGAAGATCAAAGCCCACAGCCTTCAGTATGGATTGCACTCAGTTTAAAGAAAACAAAAATCCTTACAACTGGACCAATGAGCAACATCATGATAAATAGAGAAAAGATTGAAGTTGTCAAGATTTCATTTTACTTGGACCCACAGACAACACCCATGGGAGGAGCAGTCAAGAAATCAAATGATTTATTGCATTAGGCAAATTTGCTGCAAATGATCTCTTTAAAGTGTTGAAGAGCAAAGATGTCATCTCGAAGACTAAGGTGCACCTGACCCAAGCCATGGTGTTTTCAATTGCATCATATGCATGCAAAATCTGGACGATGAATAAGGAAAACCGAAGAAGACTGCTACCTTTGAAATGTGTTGTTGGCAAAGAATACTGAATTTTACGGACTGCCAAAAGAATGAACAAATCTGTCTTGGGAGAAGTACAACCAGAATGCTTCTTAGAAGCAAGGATGGTGAGACTACGTCTCATATACTTTGGACATATTATCAGAAGGTATCAGTCCCTGGAGAAGGACATCACGCTTGGCAAAGTAGACAGTCAGCGAAAAAGAGGAAGACCCTCAATGAGATGGATTGAGACAGTTGCTGCGACAATGGGCCTAAGCATAACAACAATTGTGAGGATGGCGCAGGATCAGGCAGTGTTTCATTCTGTTGCACACAGGATCACTATGAGTCAAAACCAGCTGGATGACACCTAACAACAGTACACCATTAAGCTCTTAAAGCAGTGTCTGCCACACAGTAGATTCTCAATAAATGATTGCCGTTATTAATTATTGGCTCTTACTGCTTGTGTATTTGAATGTGACTGTGCAGCATATAGTGAACAAGAATGGTGAAATGGTTGAAAATAAATCTTGCAACCGTGCATTAATATTTTAAACCTAAACATATGGCTGCTTAGGTATGTTTGAGAGTGCTCACGCAATCGAAATACCTCTGAAAAAAATGATATCTGAATATTATCATAGTGGCTAATGGGGTGAGAGGAACCTTTGAAGTCAGCACCCACTATAGAATTATATTTTGGGCCTTTGCAATCTAAATGCAGAGGGGCCTATGAAAGCTCTCTTGTTACAGACAAGACATCTTTTTAGCAGGCTAGTTCAAGGCAGTTGGCTAGACAGAATAGACATATTTTGCAGAAATGAATGGGACTTAATTTCTAGTGCATATGTGTATAGCAGCAACATAGGAACAGAAATAGTGAGTGCTGGAAAAAAATAGTTAATGTAGATTCTATTTGTTTGAAGAGTTGTGGACAAAGAGCCTAAAATTCCTTCATGTATTCTTGTCTATATACAACCCTCATATAAGAGAGTAAAGGGATTTTGATAGAATAATATGGGTATGTACGAGAGACAGAATCACCAATGACGAAAGTCAACGAGGTAAGTGAAGGACAGAGAAATGAAGTGATCGCAGAAATTACTTTAGAGGGGTTCAGGACTGGTTCCTAAAGCCATCTTAGTAAAGGCTGACTGAAATTTGTAATAGAATTACACAACTGATTATTGCTGTATGTGTGTACATGTATGTTAACTGTTCACTTAACTGTATATAGTTCATTCTGTGTGAAGGGTTCAATTATTCTCAACTATTTTCTTTTGTTATCTTTATGAAATTAAAAGATCTTCTTATCTATCATTGAAGAAACATACTTGAATCAATTGAATCCAACTGATATTTGCAGCCGTATATCTGATGCCTAGAGAGGAAATAACAAATGGTCAACATCTTCAACAAAATGACACATGATCAGGGCCTCTTATTGGTTGGAGTTCCTTTAGAAATCTATTTACTTGGATGTGCCCAGAGAAGTCAGTCAACAAGCATTTGTTGAATGTCTTGGGTGCTTGGGTATCAGAAGACAGAACATCTTCATTTTGGCTTGATTCTTTTAGAAGCTGTTGGTGTAGCTTGCTTCCCACTCTCAAAAAATGGGACTTCCTTCCAATGTACTTTACTCAATACTGTCACATGATGAATCCTTCTAAATTCAATCATATACTCTGTACCACAAATCTTCCAAGGATAGGCCACTGCCGACAAGCTTGAGTCAAGCTACTTCATCCCTATATTCTAGGCCATTTTCTGCCCTATTTCTATTTCTTAGTCCGAAGAGAACACAGAGAGAGAAGAATGAGTGTGCCTGAGTGAGTGGGGGATGGGGGTGGGGAGAAAAAGGGAATAGGGAGAATTTTTCCAAGCTGAAATAAGCCAGGGACATGCCATGTCCTCTAATAATTTTTTGGAGTTTCATAATATCCATCTCTTAGTTGGTGTCAGGCTATTCCTTAAGATCTAGGTAATATTGGTCAAGACCCCTTTCTGTGACTTGTAGAAAGTTAATGCCCACTTCAAGTCTTTGGTGACTTCACAGGCACCTTATATTCTTAGATTAGTGGTTCTCATTCTACTGAGTTAGTTCGGCTTTCTGAGCATGCTGTCTTTATTTTGCAAAGCCCTTTTTAGTAAATTTCCACAAGAAAGTTGCTCATTATAACATCTGGCAAATTGTTTGCTAAAAGGGCAAGATGTTTACCTGTATTTTATTGACTATGCAAAGGCATTTGACTGTGTGGATCATAACAAATTATGAAAAACATTGTGAAGGATGGGAATTCCAAAACACTTAATTGTGCTCATGAGGAACCTTTACATAGATCAAGAGGCAGTAGTTCGGACAGAACAAGGGGATACTGATTGGTTTAAAGTCAGGAAAGGTGTGCATCAGGGTTGTATTCTTTCACCATACCTATTCAATCTGTATGCTGAGCAAATAATCTGAGAAGCTGACTATATGAAGAAGAATAGGGCATCAGGATTGGCGGAAGACTCATTAACAACCTGCGTTATGCAGACACAACCTTGCTTGCTGAAAGTGAAGAGGACTTGAAGCACTTACTGATGAAGATCAAAGACCACAGCCTTCAGTATGGATTATACCTCAACATAAAAAAAAGAAAAAGAAAACAAAAATCCTCACAATCGAACCAGTAAATAACATCATGATAAATGGAGAACAGATTAAAGTTGTCAAGGATTTCATTTTACTTGGATCCACAATCAACACCCATGGAAGCAGCAGTTAAGAAATCAAACAACACATTGCATTGGGCAAATTGACTGCAAGAGATCTCTTTGAAGTGTTAAAAAGCAAAGATGTCATCCTGAGACTAAGGTGGGTCTGACCCAAGCCATGGTGTTTTCAATCACCTCATATGCATGCAAAAGCAGGACAATGAATAATGAAAACTGAAGAAGAATTGATGCTTTTGAATTTTGGTGTTGGCAAAGAATATTGAATTTTATGGACTGCCAAAAGAACGAACAAATCTGTCTTGGAAGGAGTACAGCCAGAATGCTCCTTAGAAGCAAGAATGATAAGACTACATCTCACATACTTTGGGCATATTATCAAGAGCAATTAGTCCCTGGAGAAGGACAACACACTTGGTAAAGTAGAGGGTCACTGAAAAAGAGGAAGACCCTCAAGGAGATGGATTGACACAGAGGCTGCAACAATGAGCTCAAGCATAACAATGATTCTGAGGATGGCGCAGGACTGGATAGTATTTTGTTCTGTTGTATATAGGGTTGCTATGAGTAGGAACTAACTGGATGGCACCTAACAACAACAACAAAATGGCAACAATTATTTCCCTCCCTTTATCCATACCTCCTTACTATGTGACTCTGCAACTCCTCCCATTACAAGTAAAGATATTTTCCCCACCCCTTGAATCTAGGCTAAGTATGTGCCTTGCTTTGACTAAAAGAAAGCAGAGAAATGACGATGTGCCAGTTTAAGCTTAAACTTCAGGGGGCCTTTAGTGCTTCTGCTCTCTCTTTTAGAGTCTCGCCAATACCATGTGAACAAGCCTGGTCTAGTCTGCTGGAGAATGAGAGACCACATGGAGCAGAGATGAACCATCCCAGTTGAAACAATTCTAGACCAGCCAACCACCAGCTGACCTGGCAGGTGATGCAGATGCATGTATGAACCCAACCTATGCCAGAAGAACCACCCAGCTGAGCTAGGTCCAAACTTCTGATCCACACAATCATAAATAAATGGTTATTGTTTTGAGCTGCTAAATTTTGAGTGGTTTATTGCATAGCAAAAGCTTGTTGATAATAAGACCTTTGTGTAGCACAGATTTTACTCAAGATCTGAAGGAGATGAGTACACATCCATTAGCTCACACAACTTAAAAACGGTATTGAATATTCTTGCTCTGAAAACTGCTGGTTCGTCGCCACCCACTTCCTCATTCTCAGGAGGCAACCTCTCAGCCCTCTTTCCCCAAGCTTCTTCCATTTTTTGATCAGAATAACCCAGCACTCACCAACTTTTGACATCAAATTCAAATCAAGACTTCTCCCTGCATATCTGAAGAATCATTTGTATGTTCATTATCATTTGATAATAAAATAATGAGAATAATTTTTATTGAGCACTTTCTATGTACTTGGCTTTATACTAAGCACAATATATAGTTATCATATTTTATTATCATAACAACCTTATGAAATACTATTGTTCTTATTTTACAAATAAGGAAATTAAAAGAAATTAAATAATTTGCTTTCAAAGGGCCGAGTTACAATTCAGACCCAGGTCTACCTGACAAAGCTAGTGTTTTGTAACCACTGTGCAATGCTGTCCTGTTATTACATTTATACCTAAGCTAATCATTTTTTAAAGGCATCTCACATGGTCACATTTGTCTGCACTTATTTTAGTGGGTATCATAAATGTGTATGTTATTTATTGAATTATCAGAATTTCAGGATTGAGATATTGATTGCTTTTTTTCCCTGTAATTGCAATTGTAATGTCCTGTCACCACAGACTTGAATAGATTCAAGATCATTGGGCAATAACAAGGGAAAAATACCAGGACGGGTTTAGAGTGATCATTAAAATCATTAAAAGAAGGATTAGGAGTTTATTATAAGCCATATCAAGGAGATTCGCAGCCCATAAGCTTAGCAGGCTGAGCTATATTTGCTCTAATTATATTAGGAATGGTTATGGTTGGCACATTTATTGTATTATACTTTGAGATCATTAAGTAAAGTTTTTTTTGAATGATATTAGTTTCAGTCTAAGTTTAATTTTTGAAAAGTTAACAATGCATAGTATATCTAAACCACAGTTAAAGTGAAAAGCCTTAGCTTTGTACCTAACAACATATCTTCCTTGGAAACTGAAAAAGCCCACCTCCCCCACCTCAAAAACTGATCTTGATTCAACTGTGGCTCTGACACTCAGCTCTGTAATTTGGTCTTTGCTGACAGCTGACTTCAATTTTTGCCTGTTTATGGAAGAAAATTAAAAGAACACACTGTCTGTGATCCAGTGGCTGTTTGTGGCAGAGTTCTATTCAGTTTCTGAATCAAAACTCAGATAGTTGTCAGGAGAACTAATCCTTATATAAACATGATTGCATTTTGCAGGGCCGAGCACAGAAAGGCTCCGAGTGACCGGGAGGAAGTGTGCCACTTTCCCCAGGTACTTTAAGGGTCAATGCCTTTGTGGTTTCAGTTTCTAAATAATGATTTCAGGTTCAGAAGCTTCAGGTGGTTGATGTTTGGGTGGTAGCCTTTGTTTTTGCATACATATGAGCCCCAGTTATTTAGTGATCGCAAGAGCATTCTCCTGGCGTCAGTACTTACAAAATGTGGGGGACAAATACCTGAAAACAAGCCTCCAATAGCCCTTAACTCGTATAACTTCCCTCAAATTCAAGACCTCTTTGGTAAAAGATAGGATTAAATCTCATTCAGGGAGACTGAACCTTAAGTACAAATGTACTGAGACTATTGCATATGCTGTTTCTTGGTTTTCTAAGCAAATGAACAAAAACAATAATAGATTTCACTTGCAATAGAAAGATACTGATAAAAGCTCTATGACTTCTTACATGTTTCTGAAATCTTCAAACTTAGAAAGCACCAGGTCATACTAATTTTTTTTTTTCCTTGAGATATTAATTTCTTGGAAATATTTTAAATGTTGGAAATTCCCAGTGAATGTCGTGCCACTTTATGGGGTAGGAACTTTCTACATTTCAGCAACAAGGGACAATATAGCCGTAGGTTCTTTTGTTAGGAGCATAATGTGATCTTGTGAGCTGCATATGGGGTAAGAAGGACATTTTAGGACTTCTATAAAGAACAACACTGACTTAGGCGAACATCTTTGATTGTTCCTCATGGTGAATAGTATAATAAAATGCTTAACCACTATGCTATTTCACCCCAGGAGTAGCTGCAACAGAAATAAATGATCATTTTGCTTTAGACTTGAAAGACTTTTGATATCTCACTTAGCTAACTGCAGACAAATATACATGTGAGGTGCAAAATCTTATTAACTTCTTATTCTCTTTTGAAAAGCAACTGTTGAAAGATCAGTTTAAGAAGGGTTAATGTGCTGCTTCTGAAGGCTATTTCATGCAATAATACCTAAGTATCTCAGAAATCTTTTTCTGGAGTCAATTCCCATGAATCCTAGGCAGATTGGACAACACGATCGAAGGTCCAGAGGCAGAAAAAGGAACTGAAAAGAGGCTACTGTGCCTGGAGCAGACCAACAATGACAAAAGTGGCATGAGCTGAGGTTGTAAAGGTAAGCAGCGGTCAAGTGTAGTGCCCCAGGAAGGACTTCGGATCCTGTTTTAAGTGCAACTAGAAGCTATGGTCGGCAGTTCGAATCTGCCAGATGCTCCTTGGAAATTCTATGGGCAGTTCTACTCTGTCCTATAGGGTCGCTATGAGTCGAAATCGAATTGATGGCACTGGGTCTGGGTGTGGGAGAAGCTATGGAAAAGTTTTAAACAAATCACTCTGACTCCTCTTTGGATAAGAGGAGGAAAGACAGCTACAGAAACATTTATAATCACCCCCAGGAAGGAAAGATGGAGATTTGGGCTAGGGTGGCCAGTGTGAATAGAGAGATTAAAACAGATGCAAATTTATTTTGGAGGTCGCAATGAGTCATAATCAACTCGATGACAATGAGTTTGGTTTTTGGTTTCTTTTTATTTTTTTGGTATAGAATAGGCAGAGTCCCTGGGTAGTGAAAACAGCTAATGTGTTTGGCTGCTAACTATACGGTTGGAGGTTTGAGTCCAGAGATGTCTTGGAAGAAAGGCCTGGTGATCTATGTTTAAAAAATCAGCCATTGAAAACCCTATGGAGCACAGTTCTACCCTGACACACATGGGGTCGCCAAGAGTAGGAGACGACTCCATGGCAACAGGTTTATATGATAGGCACTGTGCTAGGAAGCCCTGGTGGTGTCGTGGTTAAGTGCTATGGCTTCTAACTAAAAGATTGGCAGTTCGAATCCACCAGGTGCTCCTTGGAAACTCTATGGGGCCATTCCACTCTGTCCTATAGGGTTGCTGTGAGTTAGAATAGACTTGACAGCAATGGGTTTTGTTTTTTATGCTAGGAGTGGGAGATAAAACAATCAAGGTCATAGTTTGTGTTTTAATTTTAGTATTCAGGAATCTTAGAGTCTGCTAGAAAGGTAGATAATAAAGGGAAAGTTGTACTTGAGAAAGACATGTGCTATATTAGAACCGAACACAGAACAGTTTTTGGAAGCTTATAGAATAGGAAGTCAACCCATAGAAAAACTACATGGAAAAGATAGTTTTAATTGGTTATCATCTATTTGTTGAGAAAGTGTTGTGTGAATGCAGTTATGATATAGTATTAGAGAACCTCAGAGTTCATTCTATAATCCATAGCTCTGGATTTATTAATGAAGAAACTGGGGCTCAGAAAGTTTAAGTGACCTGCCTAAGAACACAGAGATGGTCATCACAGAATCATTTTATTGCTTAGTTTAACAATTACTTCCTTGTTCGTGGCAATAAATAAGAAACGAGGTTCTTGCACTCACCAAGCTTACCTAATTAAGGTAGAGAGGTCAAAGATGACTGTGAAGCTTTTTGCTTGAGCACCTGGGTGGATGGCAATACCATTGACTGAGATAAGGGACATTGTAGGAAGAAGAGGTTTTATGGTATTGGCAGTGCATGGGAAGGAAGGAATGAATCCAATTTGGAGGTGATTGTGAGAAGTTCAAGTGGAAATATGAACAAGAACAATCATTTCAAGAAAAGACTAACCTCCATCCTAATAAAACCAGTTTAGTGACATCATCTCACTTTAATTCCTTGTTCAAATTAGAGCTAGAGACTATTTGTTTCCAGATAGTTATTTTAAGAAGGGGTATCAAAATAAGAAAATATGTTTACATTTCCACATGCGCTAAGTACTCTCAAAACAAACCAGCATGGCTTTCTGTCTCCTGGGAGCTTAAGGAGAATTTTATTTTTTGCTTGCTTTTTTTGTTTAAATTAATCTTATGCCTCTGAATAGTAGACATTGTACGTTGTTTCAATTACTTATGGAAAAACACCATGATCATGACAATAAACTTCTTATGTTTCAGAACCAGCATAATTCAAATATCCCTTGATTTCAAAACACCAGATTTGTAAATATTCCTCATATTCAAATGAGGGGGATTAGCTCCTTGGCGAGGGTGGAGCTTGTGCAGGACCACTGATTGGAGGAAACGGTTGAGAGGCGGGAAGAGGAGGGGCTTCATTTACTAGAAAAGGAGACAGGAGCCACACATTAACAAGCCTTCCAGGTACTTTGGCCAAGTGAAGTGATTCAGATCAAAATCAAGTTTCCTCCCCATCGTTGAAGCCTGGAGAGAAGGCACTGCTTTTGAAGACATTTCTTTATCTTCCCATCCCTTGAGATCTCTTAGTTGAGGAATATAGATGCCCTAAATGAGGAGAAAACAATGATTGGCCAAGCTGCAGAAGGGGTGGGAGGGGGGTTACCTCAATCATTACCTTCTTTGGAGTTTGAAGTAAACATATCAATCATATCTCAGAAGGTGTTTAGGTCCAACACTCTCAAACGCATCTGGTTATCATTCCCAAGGGAAATTAGCCCATGCTGTGTCATTATCCTGTCAAGAAATCAAAGGCTTCTTCTTGCATTGGAGGCTGCGATTTGCCTTTGTTTGTCTATTTTTTGTGGCCCTCACCTGTGACTGGCTTGCAGTCACCTGAATACTCACTATCATTACATATCCCTTCTCTGGAGGCTGGGTTGCTATAGCCACTCCTCATTCTTATTGGGGTAGCCTCCTACGTACATTTTGAATTAACTTTGGAATTTAATAATCATTTATAACATTGGTTCAGTGATAGAATTCTTGCCTTCCGTGTGTGAGGCTTGATTCAATTCCCAGCAAATACACCTCATATGCTGCTACCACCATGCCAAGTAGTGAAAGCTTGCTTGTCGCTATGATGCAGAACAGGTTTCAGCAGAGCTTCCAGACTGAGACAGACTAGGAAGAAAGGCCTGGCTATCTACTTCCAAAAATCAGCCAGTGAAAACTCTATGGATCACAAAGGTCCAAGCTGTAATCAATCATAGGGATGTCACAGGACTAGGCAGCATTTAGTTCCACTGTGCATGGGGTCACCATGAGTCAGGCCAACTGGGTACTAGCTAACAACAGCAGCTGCAATGAGAAAAACATGTTCAAAAGCAATCAGCTTAAGATGATATTTCTACTACCCAATCCATTTGTGAATTGGTGATTCTTGTACATATTTAGCCTAACTTCCTGTAAGATTTCCCTCAACCGCATAGTGGAACAAGTAGTATGGATATTAAACGTGGCCACATGCTTCAGCACAGATAATTCTTCCACAGAATATTTTAGGGCTGGAAATTATCATAAGGTTATCTCATCAAGTTCTCGAATCTTCTATTTGGTCAAATTGAAGTCCAGTGACTCATAAAGGAGTGATCCTATAATTTATTGATCAACATGAATAGTTTTTGAGTGCTGGTGGGCAGTATAACATAGGATGCTACTGGGCTCACTGAGATATATATTCTACTCACAATCAAACTTGCCTAATGTCCTAAGTTAATGGCAGAGAAAATACCATAAACCCAGGAACCCTGAAGCTTTTGCTCTTATATCAAACAGAACGCAAAAGGACATGATTCAGTGCAACTCAGATTTTCATCAAAAGGTTTCTTTCTCAGATTGCACGTATTGCGCAAGATAAAACAAATTTTCCATGTTAATTTAACTTTTTACCAAAGTTATGTTCCAAAACATCTGTGTTAATATCTTACTGAGGATAAAATTCGTATAATAGTTATAATGTTTTAAAAGATTTATTTAAATTAAAATATAGACAATACATTCCATACAATATTTTGAGTAGCTGGAGAATCAAATGAATCTGAAAGTTCTCAGTAAAAGTTATCCTTGTATGAAAACCAAACATCAATAACATTTTCTTGAAAATAAATGTCAGTAAAATTAAATGAAAACGATCATAGAGGAACATCTAGCGAGTCACAGCCATAGAGCTTTGAAAGCGTATTCATTTTTTTCAGTAAAATATATTTTTTAAAAATGGTAAAGCAAAAAAGAAAAAGTGAAGCAAATTTATTTTGGAAATCTCTTTATTGACAGGCTCTAGCATAAACATGAGCAACTTTGTAAGCTATCATGCAATTGCAGTCACATAAATTCTAAGCGATCACATGATTGCAATAGGTTTACCTTTAAGGAAAATGAACTCGATGTGACCTAAATGGTGGGAATTAGAGGAATACGAATAGCAGGGTCATAATCCCAATTCTCGGGATCCCATTTCTTGGGCTCACACCATCAAATCTTTGCAGTTTCAGCAGCTCAGTATTACTTTCCCATCTTTTCAATTACCTGGCAAATGGTGGCCAACTGAAAAGAAATGCTCTTGTTTTCTTTATTAAAAAGATGACGTGTTACATTAGTGTTCGCTGCAAGGAAGAAATTAAACTTACTGCAGTGTGGGGTGCAAGCTCAGTGCGTGGCCAAGTATGTGAATTATAAAAGAGATTTCAGGATTTATCTTACATCAACATCCAAAAATAAGATTAGGCTCTGGAGAGATCAAAGAACTTTATAGATTCCCAGCAACAAAATTAAATTTTCTCTCCACCATAATCGAGCTGCTAAACTGATTCAGGTGCTTGATTTCTAGATGGAAGCCATACCTCTCACCTTTTCATCGTCACTATTTTAATACCAACTTTTTAATCTCTGCACCTCCTAGAAAAAGGGAGTACACCAACAAGTTAAATATGGACATCCCTTGAAAATTAAATATTTATCAGAATTACCTGGGGAATATGTCAAATTCCTGGACACCACCTCAGAAATTCTAACTCTATAGGGCTGGGGTGGGCAGTTCGTTTTCACCAGACTCTCCTTGGAAACCCTATGGGACAGTTCTGCTCTGTCCTACACGGTCGCTGTGAGTTAGAATCCACTTGAGGGGTGGAGACCAGGAATCAGCACTTGAAAGAAGCACTGTGGAAAGTGATTTGCATAAAGGTGGTTTAATAGACAACACTTGAATTTAGAAGCAGGGAAATTCTTAAACAGAAAAATTTACCTATATGTCCCCAAAAATTCTGCCAACAGATTCTCTGGGTTTTCATACATTACAGCAGATTCTTTGTATATTTAGTGAATGTGTGATACATTTTTTTAACAGTTTATTCCATTAAATATTATTAACACGGGAAGACTAAGTGCCATGACTATTTCTTTATAGCACGAAAGTACGTATGTGTGTTGAGAATTTTTAAAGTCTGGACCCAGTGATTAATCTGTTTTATCCTTAAAAAAAAGAAACCTCTGATGAAATTGTTCTGTATGTAAAAAAGTAGTTTTTACATATTTAGCCTTAGATAGGGGCTCTTTTTTTAGGGGCTCTAGTGGTGAAGTGGCTTTTTTTTTTATAGTGGTTAAGAGTTCAGGTGCTAACCAAAAAGTCAACAGTTTGAATCCACCAGCTGCTCCTTAGAAACCCTATGGGACCATTCTACTCTGTCCTTTAGGGTCACTATGAGTCAGAATCAACTCTGTGGCAATGGATAGGTAGCCTTAGATAAGCTTCTTTTCTATGGCCTTCAAAAATAAATGTTTTCTCCTTTAAAAATTTAAGTATTTCACCTGGTTTCTCTTTAAATTATATAAACTTCTCCACAAAAGAAGATAACATTTAAAAGGACAATAAAAAAATAGAACATAATCTCAAATGACTTTGAATTAAAAAAAAAAAATAAAATGGGTGTAGATAGGAACAAAAAAATTATGAAAGGAAGGGAAATTGGCCATGAGGTGAAAGTTGTAGGAGCTGGGATAATTTCGTCTAGGGAAGGGATGGTTGGAGAATGTTTTTTATCACTGCCAAGCCTAAGACAAGTCGTAGTGAGAAGAGAAGCTGACATTTCTTCATCTCAAATGGACCAAAGAAGCATGCTCCTCGAGGATTTCAGAAGCATTTGTTTATATGGAGGTGTCTTTTCTACCTCTTCTTTTTTTCCTTACCCTTCTCCATTCCTCCCTTCCTCTCTCCCTCCCTTCTTTCTTTCCTTCCTTCCTCTCTCTTTCCTCTCCTCTCACCCTTCCTTCTTTCCACAAATATTGAACATCTATTATGGGCCAGGAAGCCCTGGCTGCTAAGCAAAAGGTAGGCAGTTGGAATCCACCAGGCGCTCTTTGGAAACCCTATGGGGCACTTCTACCTTGTCCTATAGGGTCGCTATGAGTCGGCATTGACTTCACAGCAATGGTTTGGTTTATAGGTTTATTATTTGCCAAGCACAAAGGAAATGAGGCTGGTTTAAGTTAGGTGTATTTGGTTCAGGAAGATTTCATGAAGAATGCGTCTTGACTCTTGCTACACTTTATAAGACATATATGTATAAAATGAGAAATTATATGGATTGCATGGGAAATTTCTCACAAAGGCACTTACTCTGGGATATTTCAGTCTAACTTCCACTATACTAATCTCTAACAAGAGATTTCATTAAAACGATTCAATTTCAGGGTTTAGAGTATTATAGAAATCATTATTAAGACCAGGACAGTGGAAAGGCTAGCAGAAAACTTTTTTTCTATTACTGGCTTCACTGATAGTACTTGGAAAAGATGATTAAGATGATTAAGTCTACTTGGCAGACTCACCATCCCCCTAATTGCTACTCTGTTCTTTCATTTAATGATCAAAGAAAGATGCTATTGACTAAATGGAGCGCCAAATCAGGTGTCAGGAGTATCTGGTTCTATTCTTAGCAATTATTGATGGAGAACCTTTAAATAAGCTGCTTAGCTGGTCTGAGTTTCATCTCTCTTTCTTCCCCCGAATCAATCTTTCTGTAACATTTCTGCGATCCATTTTTAAGAAACTCTCCTATTGTATCTTGAGGCTCGTTTTGGTTCAGGCTAGGACCTGGCAATAGAGCATTCTACGGGATGAACTGAAATGGAATGAATGCATTAGACCAGCAGAGTGTTTTATTCAAAAAAAGTGGGCACAGCTGAGCTCAGTCCAAGCAAATATGTATCACTGCCCACCCAAAGGTGATTGAATGAAGGCCCTGAAAGGATGCCAAGATAAATGATGGGGAATGTGACAGGAAAAGAAAAAGAAAAAATTTTTTTAGGAGAGAATAATAATTAAAACCCAGGCAAACTGGTGGTTGACACTGAGAAATGTTCTCAGACAGCGGGCTGGAGTGGAGTCTTTGGGAGGGAGACTGGCTGAGACTGGAATAAAAACAAACCAAACTCACTGCTATCAAGTTGACTCCGACTCATGGTGACCCCATAGGGTTTCCAAGGCTGTAAAAAGTCTACAGAAGTAGACTTCCTACCACAGAAATGCTGGTGGTTTTGAACCACTGACCTTCTGGTTAGCAGTTGATTGCTTTAACCACTGCACCACCAGGGCTCTGTTAACAGAGATTAGAAGTTACAGGTTATTGGAAGTGGGGTTCAGGAACACTGAGAAGCCTTGCTGTCAAACTGGGCTTTGGCCTTAGGACTCCTACGTAAGAATTTGAGTGAATCAATAAAAGGGAAATGTAAAAGCTTAAGAATGACTATACAACGTCTTATTACACCTATACAATTTTAGTACAATTACAGGTTTTCATTAACTAAAACTTAATCTGCTTCCACTCAAGTCAGTTAAGACTTTTACTTAGTCTGCAACCTCCATTTCATGTCATATTTCGCCATCTAGTGGGCGATTATGGTATAAGGCAAAACCTGCTTAAACCCAAACTTGGGTCTCTGCATGCTTTGCTGAACGCGTGAGACACTCAATTTTGCAAAACTGGAGAGTCTGTTTGTTTTCTTTACATGTTGTTTTTCTCCAAAGACCCTATATGGTGGCTATGCTTTGCAGCTGAAATTTCAGACCATGACAGGGTTGAGCAAGTTTGAGTAAAATCAAACTAAATTATAAATACATTTTTCGTTCATGATTTTCTTAGCATTAAAAAAAAAATCGCTTTTCTTGATATTTCTTTCCAACTCAAAGTTTACATAAACTGAAATCCAAAAAAAAAAAACCCGTTGCCATCGAGTTGATTCCGACTCATAGTGACCCTAGAAGACAGTGCGGAACTGCCCTATAGGGTTTCCAAGGAGCAGCTGGTGGATTTGAACTGCCGACCTTTTGATTAGCAGCTGAGCTCTTAACCACTAAGCCATCCTGCTCCAATGTAGACATTCTGATTGGTTCATTTTATTATTACATCCTAGAACCAAGCCAACTCTAGTTTAATTGTGTCAAATGATGCAGATCATTTTCTTTATCCCTTACTCAGCTTTTCTTTTCCCTTTGTTTCCTTTGTGAAGGTGATATTACTTGGTGTCATTGCATCATTAAAAACAGTCTATGGTTCATTTTATTGTCACTTAAGGTGAGGCATGATGATTACTATAGTTATTAAATTAGCTTATATTTTAAATAAAATATTCTGAAAACTTTAATCCTTTGTTCTACCTAGAATCAGTTACATTTAGGGCTGCTTAATGCAACTTTGGAAACCCTGGTGGTGCAGTGGTTAAGTGCTCCAGCTGCTAACCAAAGGGTCGGCAGTTCTAATCCGCCAGGCGCTCCTTGGAAACTCTATGGGGCAGTTCTACTCTGTCCTGTAGGGTCGCTATGAGTCAGAATCGACTCGATAGCACTGGGTTTGGTTTTGGTTTTCGGTAATGCAACTTTGTACTACAGGGAATGTATGAATGACAATCCGCATTCAACTTTCAGCATATGCCAAAGATCAAACAACCCAAAACAAAGTTCTCATGATGAACAATCTATGTGAAGATCTGAGAATAACACAGTGTAGGCAGTGGACAGATTTCAGTTTCAGTTCTGACACTTACTGGCTGTGTTGCCTTGTTTAAGATAATTAACCTCCTCACATTTCAGTTTTATCTGTCAAATAGGCATAAAAATTGTCTTTGCCTCACAAAGTGATCATGAGGAGTAAATAAAATTATTTACACATAGCTTAGCTTTAGCACAGTGTCTGGCAGAGAGTTTGTTATGATGGTAACACTGACAATGACCAGAAGACAATCCGTATTTTGCCACTGATTTCTAATTCTGCCTAAATAACTGTTTACAATGTAAATGTCTGATATACTGTGTTGTAACTATGAGATCCTCCTTTGGGCAGCCTCTACTTTAAGCACCGTAACTTGAGGGATGATTAGCATATGATGGCCAAAGACATTTCACTCCAAACAAGACAGGAAAGTCTCAAATAAAGGAAAAACCAAACCAAATCCCTTGCGGTCGAGTGGATTCTGACTCAAAGCAACCCTATATAGGGCAGAGTAGAACTGCCCCACAGGGTTTCCAAGGAACAGCTGGTAGATTCAAACTGCTGACCTTTTGGTTAGCAGCCAAGCTCTCAACCACTGTACCACCAGGGTTCCTCAAATAGAAGAGTCCAAAGTCATGGGCTCCCTTTATCTCTACATTGTAACCCTAGCTGTGCTAAGGGAAGTGCTTCCAGTGTAGTGCAAGGGGAAGGGAAGAAATCCATGTTTAAATCCTCAAAATGTGTTTTTGATACTTGTGAAACTTTTAGTTGCAGCAGAGGCTCAAGTGGGAACAAGGGCCATCTAGTTTACAACAATAAAGAAGCTCCTCTCCAGATGGCACAGGACATGTGAAGGGAGAAGCAGAATTTGAGATTAAATGAGCTACTGAAACGCAGAGTAGAGCTGTCATTCTACCATTTCCCAGTAGCTTAATTTGGGGTAAATTGTTGTGCATTCTGGCATCTGTTCCTTTAACACCTATAGGAAAGAACACATTCAGGAATGCTCACAGGATGGCACTGTCCTCAGAACATGGAAACTCCTTGACAGTAGGACCAACCTGTCTTGCCTCTTGTTGCATTCTCTGCATATAGCACAATGCTCAGTGCGTAATTGTTTTTCACACATTATTTGTTGATAGAGTGTACCAAGGGCACTCATTGTATTTCTCTATTCTGAGCCCTGAATTGGTATCTACAGGTTTTCAAAGGAGATTTCCCAACTGGATGCATGGATGGCTACACAAAACCAGAGGCAAACCAATCTCTTGATTTTCCACCCTTAATCCTGGTTCTTCTCTGAATGGCCCTATTATCCACCTCGTTGTTCATGTCAGAAACCCCATTTCATCCTTGTTTCTTCTCTCTTCTTCACTCTAGAAATTCTGTTAATTCTAAGCCCTAGCTCTTTTTAGGTTATGGAAGACTTTCTCCATCTCTTCTGCTGCTCCCTGATTTCAGAACACTGGACTTTCCTGCATCACCACATTCTATCTTGCTCTCCTCCAGTTCATTCATGATGAATGATAAACCTCTGGGAAGTGAGAACGTTTAAGCACACGGTCAAATCTGAAGAAAGGAGACACGTGTTTTGGTGGGCAGAGTACTGGGATGGAAGAGAAGAGGCTTCCCTTCTGGCTCTGGCTCTATTCCTGCCTGGGTAAATAAACATGGGCAAGTCTCCACCTTCCTGGATATTGGCTTTTTTGTCTGTAAAATAAAGACTTGGGGTCAGATGTTTTCTTAAGGATGCTTCAAATTTTAAAATTCAATGATTTTGTTTAAGATGTTTCTAATTCTGGAACAAATATTTTTTTTTATGATGCTTTACAATTGATTTTTAATAGTAGAATTGGGTCAGATTCCATCATTTTTAAAATAGGCGGAGCTCAGTAATGGCCAAATTAACAATTTTAATGACTCAGGTTGACACAATTGTTGATGCTGGGAAAAAAGTTGACCTCTTATCAAATATTAACTTTTAACACAACTCAATTTTCATTTATACTCTCCCTTATTTCAATCTGAATAGCCTCAAACTGATAAGTGATCTTTTCTAGGCATGAAACTTATAGCACCTCTTCATATTCATAGTTTTGAAAGAGGTAACCTGATTTTATACATGACCTTTTGAAATTTGAATGGAAAATGTCATGTTTGTTTATCAGCAAAGTGGGAGAACAGGAAGGCACTAGACTGTAAAGACTGTAGGCTTTTTGAAAAGAGAGATGTGCCTATTTTTGCTCACCATTCTAATCTTAGAGCACATAATAGCTCCTCCAAAATATGTGTTGAATCAATCAAAGCAAATAAAGTATTAGTTATTATTTTACCTAGCCAATTGTTTAACAAGATAAAATTTTGTGGACTGGGCCTCTGTGTAAAGTTCCACAGGGGTCTGGTTGAATATACATGTGGTAGATGGATTGCAAGAGTGGCCCCAATTCTCTACCTCACATCCATGCTCCTTGCAATGTGGCTTTGGAGCTTCTCCTATCAAGAGGTGCAGTCTATTTTCCTAACCCTTAAATCTGGGCTGATCATATCACTCCTGTTGGTCAATAGAAGTGGCAGAAGTGACAGTGTGCCATTTTCAAGCATGGACTTTAAGAGAACTTACAGCTCTTGTACTGTCTGTTGGATAACTGCCACTACAATGAGAACAAGCCCGGGCTAGTCTACGGGAGGTTGAGAGGCCGTAGGGAGCAGAGATAAATTGCTGCAGCTGAGGTCATTTTAGATCAGCCAGCCCTCAGCAACCTGGCACTGGCCACAGATAAATGAAAAGCCCAGTTGAGATAAAGCAAAACCCACCCATTATCAGCAAAACTAGCCAGCCAGCTTATAGATTCATGACAATAATAAATGATTCTTATTTTAAGTCACTAAGTTTTGCAATGGTTTGTTACACAGTATTATACTGGCAATAGATAGTTGGTAGGGGGTGAGACCAAAAAATCAAACCCATTGTGTCAATTCCGACACATAGCAACCCTATATATAGGATGGAGTAGAACGGCCCCATAGGGTTTCCAAGGAGTGGCTGGTGGATTTGAACTGCCGACCTTTTGGTTAGCAGCCATAGCTCTTAACCACTATGTCACCAGGGCTCCAGGGGGTAAACAGGGGCTCTCTTATGAAGCCAGGTAACCTAGTATGGATTTGTGTTTTCCAAGAGGAAGGGGTGCCTTTTTCTAATTTGCATTTGCGCTACCAGTAGCCCTGACTATAGCTGCAGACAGGAAACACAATTTCCTCTAAAGCGAAGCATCTAAAAATTTGGTTAGAAAAACTAATTACTACGTTTATGAAAACAAGTTTTTATTTTCACCAACCAGTTGTGGAATTTAATATTACACTCAGACTAACTACAGTTTGCAAAGCTATTATTATGCAAAAGCTTCTTTTTTTCTCACCAGGAACATTGTAGTCAGGGCTCCTGCTACCAAGTGGGTTGTGGTATCTTGGTGGACTGAGCAGCTGGACTTCCAAAAGAAGGAATCAGCACACATTCTCACTTACTGATAATTTTATAAATATTAACATGCTCTTTACTGAAACAGTTGAGCATAAATATTGAAGAAGAAAGTAGATCATTTTAATGAGCTCGTTATTATTGGAAATAAATCCCCCGGGACAATTTGGTAGCTTTCCAAAGGAAGCTTTGTTATTGATCTGCTTAACTTAACCATGTTTTTATGCTCAAGTAGCATGCCTTTTAAACCTCATTCTGTTCTTTTAAAATCAGGAATTAAAAAAAAAAAAAATCAGTTTCCTGGAGCGTGCGTAGAGATAAAAACCAAAACCAAATCCGTTGCAGTCCAGTTGATTCTGACTCATAGTGGCTGTCTTAGTCATCCAGTACTGCTATAGCAGAAATACCACAAGTGGATGGCTTTAACAAGAGAAATTTATTCTCTTACAGTCTAGTAGGTTACAAGTACAAATTTAAGGTGTCAGCTCCAGGGGAAGGTTTTCTCTCTGTCAGGTCTGGAGGAAGATTCTTTGTCATCAATCTTCCCCTGGTTGAGGAACTCCTCAGGCACAGGGACCTCAGGTTCAAAGGACATGCTCTGCTCCTGGTGCTGCTTTCTTGGTAGTAGGAAGTTCCCAACTCTCTGCTTGCTTCCCTTTCCTTTCATCTCTTGAGAGATAAAAGGTGGTACAGGCCACACCCTAGGGAAACTCCCTTTACCTTGGATCATGGAGGTGACCTGAATAAGGGTGCTATTACAATCCCACCCTAATCCTCTCAACATAAAATTACAAACACAAAATGGGGGACAACCACACCATACTGGGAATCATGGCCTAATCAAATTGATACACACATTTTTTGGGGGGGAGACATAATTCAATTCATGACAGCGGCCCTTATAGGACAGAGGAGAACTGCCCCATAGGGTTTCCAGAGAGCACCTGGTGGATTCGCACTGCTGACCTATTGGTCTACACAGGGATGTCGTTGTTGTTAGGCGCCCGTGAATCAATTCCAACTCATAGCGACCCTATCTATGTACCACAGAACAAAACACTGCTCAGTTCTGGACCATCCTCACAATTGTTATGCTTGACCCCGTTGTTGCAGCCACTGTGTCAATCTATCTTGTTGAGGGTCTTCCTCTTTTCCACTGACCTTATACTTTACTGAGCATGATATCCTTCTCCAGGGACTGATCCCTCCTGACAACCTGTGCAAAGTATGGAAGATGCGGTCTCGCCCTCTTTGCTTCTAAGGAGCATTCTGGTTGTAGTTCTTCCAAGGCAGATTTGTTTGTTCTTTTGGCAGTCCATGGTATATTCAATATCCTTTGCCAACACCACACTTCAAAGGCGCCAATTCTTCTTCAGTCTTCCTTATTCACTGTTCAGCTCTCACATGCATATTATGTGATTGAAAATACCATGGCTTAGTCTTCAAGGTGACATCTTTGCTCTTCAACACTTTAAAGAGGTCCTTTGCAGCAGATTTACCCAATGCAAATGCATCCTTTGATTTCTCGACTGCTGCTTCCATGGGTGTTGACTATGGATCCAAGGAAAATGAAATCCTTGACAACTTCAGTCTTTTCCCCGTTTATCATGATGTTACTTACCGGTTCAGATGTGGGAATTTTTCTTTTCTTTATGTTCAGGTGTAATGCATAATGAAGGCTGTGGTGTTTGATCTTCATCAGTAAGTGCTTCAAGTCCTCTTCACTTTCAGCAAGCAAGGTTGTGTCATCTGCATAACACAGGTTGTTAATGAGTCTTTCACCAATTCTGATGTCCTCTTCTTCTTCATGTAGTCCAACTTCTTGGATTATTTGCTCAGCATACAGATTGAATAGGTATGGTGAAAGGATACAACCCTGACACACACCTTTCCTGACTTTAAACCATGCAGTATCCCTTTGTTCTGTTCGAACAACTGCCTCTTCATATATGTACAGGTTCCTGTTGAGCACAATTAAGCACTCTGGAATTCCCATTCTTTGCAGTGTTAGCCAGTGTTATGATCCACACAATTGAATGCCTTTGCATAGTCAATAAAACACAGGTAAACATCCTTCTGGTATTCTCTGCTTTCAGCCAGGATCCATCTGGCATCAGCAATGATATCCCTGGTTCCACATCCTCTTCTGAATCTGGCCTGAGTTTTTGGCAGTTCCCTGTCAATATACTGCTGCAGCCGATTTGAATGATCTTCAGCAAAATTTTGCTTCCGTGTGTTATTAATGATATTGTTTGATAATTTCTACATTCGGTTGGATCGCCATTCTTGGAAATAGGCATAAATATGGATCTCTTCCAGTCACTTGGCCTGGTAGCTAGCTGTTTTGCAAATTTCTTGGCATAGACAAGTGAGCATTTCCAGCTTTTCATCATTTGTTGAAACATCTCAATTGGTATTCCGTCGGTTCCTGGAGCCTTGTTTTTTGCCAATGCTTTCAGCGCAGCTTGGACTTCTTCCTTCAGCACCATCGGTTCCTGATCATATGCTACCTCTTGAAATGTGATACATCTTGTTAAGAGCGCTTGTTGAAACCAGGTAGCTTTAAATACACATTTCTTAAAAGGCTTTCTCAGTGGAGGCCACAAACTAATTCCCAACTAGGCTGATAAATCCAAGTGCCACATGATCATTTCTTCTAACTTTTTTACCCTTATTTTTCTTATCTTATTTGCACGTACAAAAGTTTGATGAAAGTGGCCCTTTATGTACTTCTTTGCCTACAGTGTAAAGACCTTACTTTGTCTTTACTCCACTCAGAAAAAAAAGTCTACACTTCTCTCCCAAAATAATGTTTTGCTAGAAATTGACTTAATTAAAATGAGATGTACTTGATTAATATTGATTGATTGAATGGATAAATGAGTGGATTATGAGTTAATAGAGTGACACAGTAGCCCAAAATGGTACTGCAGGCTTTTACTACATCAATAGGGGTAAAGGGATGGACTAAAGAAAATAACAGCCCTATAATATTGTCTACTGCTTGAGGAACATCTTGAGTTACTGTGGTCAGTTTCAGCCATTATATTTTAAGAGGTGTGTCGACAAACTAGAATGAGTCCAGAGGAGACACCATGTTTTTTTGGAGCCAGGCTATCCCATTTCCTGATGCTTGGTTAAAGAAGCTGAAGATGTTTATGCTAGAAAAGAGAACAACTATGGGGAAGACCAGAGATTTCAACTTTTTGAAGAACTCTCAATGGCAGAGGGTTTAGGCTTCTTCTAACACTACAAAGAATAGAATTTGAGATCATTGAAACATTGTCATTCAAATCACATTATTCCTCTGTTAAAAACACTCCCGGGGGGGCTCATTATTCTTAGAATGAAATCCAAATTTCTTATGCTTGACCTTCACCCCATCTGACATGTACCACTATGCCCGTCACTCGCTAAGCCCTGACACATCGGTTTTGTGCTGTTCCTTCAATACAAAATTCACACCCGCCTCAGGACTCTTAGGCTTGCTGTTCTCCACCTAAGCAAAGAACTAAATGAACAAATAAACAAGGCATTAGTAGTGAGTCTAGGTAACTTTTGCTCAATAAACAAAGCATTAGTATCAAGTGTAGCAAATTTTACTCAATACAAGAATAAGCTGAGTATCAGATCTCAAAAAACAGAGCTCTGGCAGAAACTGAAAGTTTGTCTATGTGGAATGATTACAGCGAGGGCTGAATAACCTCTTGCCAGTGATGTTGCAGGAGGTGAACTGGGTTGTATGGAACTGAAACTCATCTTAAATTGCCTTAAGCCCAAAAAGGTATATTTAACTGAAAAACCCTAGCATGGCTGAATCCAGGTGCTCAAATAATATCCTTAGGAGCATTATTTTTTCCTACCACAAGCTTTGCTTCCCTCTGCGTTGGCCTCATTCTCAGGCAGGCTGT
The DNA here is from genome assembly GCF_024166365.1 of Elephas maximus indicus. Classification (NCBI taxonomy): domain Eukaryota; kingdom Metazoa; phylum Chordata; class Mammalia; order Proboscidea; family Elephantidae; genus Elephas; species Elephas maximus. Next base: position 34,420,822 of record NC_064833.1, read on the forward strand.
CTCCAGTAGGAGGCAATGCTGCTTCCAGAAGTTTCAGGAATTTATCCTGTCTGATTAGTAACCCCAGAAGAAAGAGAGTTTCTGTTTTCTAATAAATCCAGCAATCCTCCAGAGATTAGCTATGTTTCGCTTGGCTTGGGCCACAGGTCTACCCTGAACTGATCACTGGAGATGAGGCACTTTCACGCCTGTCCTGGGCCTTGTGATAAATCATACCTATTACTAAAGCCAGAAGTAGTGTTAGACTCACCCAAACAGCATGAAATGGAATTGTATGAGGGCTGGTCTCCCAAAATAAAAATAAAATAAAATAGGGGGATAGCTAACAAAAGATAAGGGAAAGGGATGCTAGAAAGACAAAAAATAAGATTCATGCTATAAACGGTGTACAAGGCTTTTGTAACTGGCAAAAATTTGGACTGCCTGACTTCTAAGCGTGTGTCTCTGACTCTGTGCCAAGTGATAGACACAGGGCCATTCTCCTCTCTTCAGCTGCTCTTGTCCATCTCTTAGGAAGATCCTGTCATTTCAGAAGGCTTAATTTGAAGGCAAAGTAATCTGCTTAGGACATTTTCAGGATAGATATTAGGGGACAGGAGAGGATAGTTGGAACCTGACATGAAACCAGAACGTGTAAGAGTTGGAGACCTGACCAGCTGCACAGCCTGGCTCTGGAGGTACCACTGAGTTGGCTACTCAGGGAACACTGCCATCTTCATCAGAATTCCAGAAATAATTGAAATCAAACACCCAGAGTCCTCATGTTACCCCTCAGCAACCCAGAATCCCTCACTGATTAATATAAAAAATCTAAGAGGCCTGTGAATTTTAGGGAGATTCAAACACACTGAAAAACTTAATAAGTGTCTTAGTTATCTAGAGTTGCTTTAACAGAAATACCATGAGTGGGTAGTTTAAAAGAACTGAAATAGATTTTCCCACAGTTCAGGAGGCTAGAAGTTCAAACTCAGGGCACCAGCACTGGGGGATGGCTGCCTCTCTGTTGGCTCTGCGGGAAGATCTCTTTGAGTTTCTGTAAACCCCGCTCAGTCTGTCAATGGCTTCTTTGAACACTGCTGCCTGATTTAATTTTGGGATCCCTTACTGCTGGAAAACTTGATCTCAAGCCATGAGAATCTTGTTCTCTGCCAGGTACTCTCCTTCATTGTCGAAGGTGTTAAATGGATGACAGTGTTTTGATATATTCCCCTCTTCAGGTTAATACTTTTCCATTTTAAGATGTCTCTTTACCAGAAGGTACTCCAGCTGAATCTAAACGGGAATTCATAGTTTAGCTGAAAGTGAAAAAATGGTGAATGGCTGTCTCTTCTCTCAACCTACCTCCAGCAAGATATTTGCATGAGGCTATTTTATTAAGAAAGGGGGAGCCCTGGTGGCTCAGCAGTTAAGTGCTAAGGCTGCTAACCAAAAGGTTGGCAGTTCGAGTCCACCAGCCTCTCCTTGGAAACCCTATGGTGCAGGTCTACTCTGTCCTATAGGGTCTCTATGAGTCGGCATCGATTCAACAACAATGGTATTAGGAAGGAGAGAAAGACCTCTTTAAGAAGGTAGCCTTGGGCTAGTCCCAGGAGAGAGACTAGAGAAAAGTGAGATGGAGAAGGCGGCAGTGTCTCTGTCCCAGCCTGGAGGGAGAGAGGGAGGGGAGGGAGAAAGAGATCAATTTGTATTTTGTTCTTGTTGCATTTTTCTTTGCCTCCTCCTCGGCTCTGTTTGGGAAAGGTAATAAGGGCCTCATCCTTAGGGAGCCCACACCCAAAGCTTCTGGAAGACGACTTCTTTTTCGGTTTTTCCTGGAAGGCTCAGCTGATGGAGAAAAAAAAAAAAAAGAGATGACTCTAAATGTCTGAGGAGAGAGGGGAAAACAGACAGGGGAAGGGCAGGGAACTGAGTATGCATACTTTGGTAGAAGCCCTCTTAGGAGGCCCTTTGTGTGTAGCTGGGAGGCTAATCCAGGTGCTCCCCACCTCCGCAGAGGGCTGTGTGCCCAGGGTAGCCCAGAAGTAGCAGAACCGACTGACTCTTAGGACATCACTGAGCATCTCTGCGGTACCCAGTGTGCCCCCTCTGGATCCTCTGTAAAAGAAAGGCAGGACTTTTGCATCACTTGGAGGCAAGTGAAACAGAGAATAAAAATGGAGAATAAGTTCCCTGCTATTCAGTCTACATGGATGCCTAGAGCTGACTGTCTGAGTATGATTTAAAGGTATTTAAAGTAGTGAGATATTCCTGTACTTCCAACTTGTCGTTATAAATTCACACCCAGTACAGAAATACAGACTTTCCTCCTTGTTGGCACTGAGAGCCTTGGAAGCACCTTCAGAGAAGTCTGTATTAATGGGACAGTATTACTGCTTAGGATATATGCTTTCATGGATAAGCTACTCTTGTTCTCATGCATAGGTTTGATTACTTTTTCCCCAGAGACTGAGCATTCTCCAGGCTTAATTTATTCTTAGCCAGATAGTTGAGCACGATAAGAAAAGTGTGACATTGTTCAAGGACTGCATATAGAATTTTTGATTTTCCTCACTTCTTGGGTTACCATCTTTCAGGGTGAAGACTTTCCAAAAGGCCAATTTGCCATTCCTTTCAGTCTTTGGCTTATGATTACAGCCCAGACAGCCATCAGTGACTCCACACAGAGACAATTATTCTGCTTTGAGAACTGTTTGTGAAGCAGCTTTAATCAGGTGCTGAGCTCCTTATTGGTCTTCAGCAACCCAAATTAGACATTATATTTGCCCCCTCCTCCCAGAGTTCTTTTGTACCCAGTTCTCAGCCTCTTTCCTCTTCCTCATCCCCAAACTCAGTAGGAGATTGTCCTGTTTGAGGACCAATAGTGCATTATACAGATGATACAACCTTGCTTGCTGAAAGCGAAGAGGACTTGAAGAAGCACTTACTGATAAAGATCAAAGACCACAGCCTTCAGTATGGATTACACCTCAACATAAAGACAACAGAAATCCTTACAACTGGACCAATGAGCAACATCATGATAAACGGAGAAAAGATTGAAGTTGTCAAGGATTTCATTTTACTTGGATCAACAATCAACAGCCATGGAAGCAGCAGTCAAGAAATCAAAACATGCATTGCATTGGGCAAATCTGCTGCAAAGGACCTCTTCAAAGTGTTCAAGAGCAAAGATATCACCCTGAAGACTAAGGTGCGTCTGATCCAAGCTATGGTATTTTCATTCACATCATATGCATGTGAAAGCTGGACAATGAATAAGGAAGACCGAAGAAGAGTTGATGCCTTTGAATTGTGTTGGCAAAGAATATTGAATACACCATGGACTGCCAAAAGAAGGAACAAATCTGTCTGGGAAGAAGTGCGGCCAGAATGCTCCTTAGAGGCAAGGATGGCAAGACTGCGTCTTACAAACTTTGGACATGTTGTCAGGAGGGATCAGCCCCTGGGGAAGGACATCATGCTTGGCAGAGTACAGGGTCAGTGGAAAAGAGGAAGACCCTCAACGAGATGGATTGACACAGTGGCTGCAACAATGAGCTCAAGCATAACTATGATTGTAAGGATGGCACAGGACCAGGCGGTGTTTCGTTCTGTTGTGCATAGAGTTGCTATGAGTCAGAACTGACTCGATGGCACCTAACAACGACAGTGCTGCCAATAAAACTTGCCTTTTCATTCTCAGTGGTTGTAAGTCATGTTGCAGTTTGCAAGCTGAAGCACAGCTAATGGCCTGATTTTTATAATATTTAACAGGCTTTAAGGGAGTTTAGCTATGCGGAATTGAATCTGGAAGCACTTCAACTCAGCTATTTTTTGAAGATGTTTATTTTCTGTATTTCTGGCAGTGTTTTGCTAAGAAATGCTGCTGACACTCTTTCTCACTAGTGGCATTCCAGACCCAGGCAGGGGCCCCTAAGATGAGAGAAATAAAGGCTACATTGGACAAAGGTCAGACTAAAGCAGAATGCTGGGAATTTAAATCAATGTAAGCACCTCGGAGTATAACAACAATGAGTCTTCCCTCTTTGCAGTGCTGGAAAAGATTTCTAATTAGGAGTAAATTATCTATTTTTTAAAATGAAAAGTAACTATTACTTTCTTAAATGCAAGACAAAAGCAGATTTTATAACAACCCTTGTGGGAGTTAGGCCACAGGACTCTTGTCATAGGAAAATCCTTGAGTACTGATATACGAAAGAATCCTAAGGAGGAAATGGAATGATTTTAAGATTTAACCCTGAAGCAGAAATCAAAGAAATTGCAAGTGGTAAAGTCAGCTTCCAATATTATGTACTAAATGCTTCATGACTTGGGAATTTTTTTCTTAGTTTCTGCCTTTTCCTTTGCAAGGAGGTAGGCAAATAAAGTGTTTCTTTTTTTGGTGTCTGCATGAATACTGTACATCTTAAGTGAAGCCTTTTTATTTTCCATCTTATGAGTCTGAAATGAATAGCCCTGTGTCCTTTCAAATTCCAGCACTCATCTTGTTTCTTCCTGGTTGTTTGAGCTTGATGCATTACTAAAATAAATTCATATGATTTTTTGATGATACAAGTTAAGTAAAAGAATTTCTCCTGATTACATTTTCAGTTGTTTTCACTTGAAACGTTAATTTTCAAGTGTATTACTAATATCTCCATCTCTACTTATTTCCCTTGAATTTGTTCATGTAAAGGAAAATCAGTATTTATTCTGTCTTCTCTAAAAATCTTTTCCTTCTAAACTGCTTTGAGGAATTTTTAAGAACAGGACTTAAAGGTTGAGACTGATAAATATTCTTCATTTCATAATTGGTTACGTACTGGGGTCATACTGTTGTTGTTAGCTGCCTTAGGGATAGCTCCCACTCAAAGCAACCCCACGTACTGCAGAACAAAACACTGTCTGGTCCTGCACCATCCTCACAATTGTTGTTATGCTTGACCCTGTTGTTGCAGCCACTGTGTCAATCCATCTCATTGAGGAGCTTCCTCTTTTTCACTGACCCTGTACTTTACCAAGTGTGATGTCCTTTGCCAGGGACTGATCCCTCCTAACAATGTGTCCAAAGTATGTAAGATGTAGTCTTGCCATCCTTGCTTCTAAGGAGCATTCTGGTTGTACTTCCTCCAAGACAGATTTGTTTGCTCTTCTGGCAGTCCGTGGTATATTCAATATTCTTTGCCAACACCACAATTCGAAGGCATCAGCTCTTCTTCAGTCTTCCTTATTCATTGTCCAGCTTTCACACACATATGATGTGATTGAAAATACCATGGCTTGAGTCAGGCACACCTTAGTCTTCAAGTTGACATCTTTGGTTTTCAACACTTTAAAGGGGTGCTTTGCAGCAGATTTGCCCAATGCAATGCGTCTTTTGATTTCTTGACTGCTGCTTCCATGGCTGTTGATTGTGGACCCATGTAAAATGAAATCCTTGACAACTTTAATCTTTTCTCCATTTATCATGATGTTGCTTATGGTCCAGCTGTGAGGATTTATGTTTTCTTTATGTTGAGGTGTAATACCGAAGGCTGTGGTCTTTGATCTTCATCACTAAGTGCTTCACTTTCACGGAGCAAAGTGTTGTTATCTGCATAATGCAGGCTGTTAGTGAGTCTTCCTCTAATCCTGATGCCCCGTTCTTCTCCATATAGTCCAGCTTCTTGGATTATTTGCTCAGCATACAGATTCAATAGGTATCGTGAAAGGATACAACCCTGATGCACACCTTTCCTCGCTTTAAACCACGCAGTATCCCCTTGTTCTGTTTGAACGACTGCCTGTTGCTCTATATAAAGGTTCCTCATGAGTACAATTAAGTGTTCTGGCATTCCCATTCTTCGCAGTGTTATCCATAGTTTGTTATGATCCACACAGTCGAATGCCTTTACATAGTCAATAAAACTCAGGTAAACATCCTTCTGGTATTCTCTGCTTTCAACCAGGATCTATCTGACATCAGCAATGGCATCTCTGGTTCCAAATCCTCTTCTGAATCCTGCCTGAATTTCTGGCAGTTCCCTGTTGATATACTGCTGCAGCTGCTTTTGAATGATCTTCAGCAAAATTTTGCTTATGTGTGATATTAACGATACTGTTCGATAATTTCCACATTAGGTTGGATCAACTTTCTTGGAAATAGGCATAAATATGGGTCTCTTCCAGTTGATTGGCCACTTGTGTCTTCCAAATTTCTTGGCATAGATGAGTGAGCACTTCCAGTGCTGCATCTGTTTGTTGAAACATCTTAACTAACATTCCATCATATCCTAGAGCCTTGTTTTTCACCAATGGCTTCAGTCATATTACATATCATATATATTTTAAAACAATAATTGGATCTTAATTACGATCTATAGTTTAATATATTTTACATTATTTTATATCATTCTCATAATTTCATATGTACATAATTAATTTCACTTAAATGAGTGAAAGAAACAAGGCCTTCAAGATCTAAAACCAGGGATCTTGCAATTATGTCACACTGGCTCTATTTTTACTCCACAGTTTATACCTAGCACCCTTTATTAAACAGAAAGTTAGAAGTTGGCCACCCTAAAATGACGTTAGCTCTGTAGATGGTCAGTAAACTAATCATGACACATTCTATACAAGATTTATGAATTTTTTAATGGTGCTTCGACAGTACCTAGCTTTCAAGATTGAAATGTGTTCTTTATTATCAAACGTGCTTTTCCTGGCTTATTTCATATCTCCCATTTAGAAAAAAAAAAAAAAAGAGTAACAATACTGTTATTACTCGTGATGCCATGGCTCTTCAGAACCTGTTTGTATTGGAACAATATTGATCTACCTGGCTCTGCAGTTCCCTAATACCTGCTACTTAGGAGCCCTGTGGGCACAATAGTTAAGGGCTCAGCTGCTAACTGAAAGGTCATTGATTAGAACCCACCGGCCGCTCATGGGGAGAAAGATCTGGCAGCCTGCTTCTGCAAAGATTACAGACTTGGGAATCTTATCGGGCAGTTCTACCCTGTCCTATAAGGTTGCTGCGAGTAGGAATCAATTTGACAGCAATGGGTAATGCCATTTCCTTAATGCTGGTTCTCTGAGGGTGCGGTGGTTAAGAGCTACAGCTGCAAACCAAAAGGTCAGCTGTTCAAATCCACCAGCCACTCCTTGGAAATCTTAAGGGTCAGTTCGACTCTTTCCTATAGGGTTTCTGTGAGTCAGAATTGACTCCAGGGCTACAAGTTTGGGGTTTTCTTTTTTGAACACTGGGTCTATCATTACTCATGAGGTAGCATTATCCATTGCGTGCCTGTGAATAATGGCTTCCAATGGCTCACACAAAGGTTGTTAGTGTGCTTCGTTGATGATGGCCACACAACTAAGTTTTATCCAGACCATGCAGGAAAATGTGAATAACTTATTTTGTCTCTGGGTGACAAAAACGGTGAAACACTGGACAACTAGCTGAAAGATTGGCAGTTGGAACCCAGGTGCCTTTGAAGAAGAGCCTGGCCATCTGCTTTGGAAAGGCCACAGCCTTGAAAACTCTATGGAGCAGTTGTACTCTGCACACATGGAGTCACAATGAGCCTGAACTGAGTCCACCGCAACTGACAACAATGTTAAATGTATCATATGAAATCTGCAGTGTGGAGCCTTGGGGTATCCTTGTGAGGACTGGGTATTTCCTGAAGCCAGGGCTGAAAGGGGCTTGTGCACCGCACCTCCTTGGAGATTTATTGGCGCTGGGAGACTAGGATGTGGGCCACTTGGAGCTCTACTCTGGCCGCCAGAAGCAGCTGGACTCACGGTCGGAGAGAGCCTGCAGCAGAGGTGGAAGCAGGACCCGGGGCTCTTGGGTGAGGCGCTGGGATATTGGGCGATTCCCAGCACCCCTGAAGAAGACGACGAGCACCCAGGACGGTGTCTTTCTTCAAGGGCCCATTTCTTTCCCGCCTCAGGCATTGCCACGCCCCTTCCCCACCCTCTCCTGCGAGTAGTTCGAGGTCTTTCCACCCTGGGCTTGTGTTCCTCAGCTTCCCTTTCTGGGAGGCCTGAGCCCCGCCTGTCCTCCCAGCAGGCTCCTCTTCAGTCTGTGATAAGGTCGTCTGGGGGAGGCTTCTCAGCACCTTACTCTGGGAATGGTTAGCCCCAAGCTGCCTACTTGTTCCCACGGAGCTTTGTTCTTCCCTCCTTGTAGTGGTCATTTCTTTGTGACTTTGAGCACTGTGAGAGGAAGACTGAACCTTCATATCCACAGTGCTCAGCCCCGTGGCCCACCTCTCAGAGTGGCTAAATGAGTAGGAGAATTGGCATTGCCTTAGCCATTTACAAACTGAACAGAAATCTGAAAGCATTTGTTTTTGGTTTTTAAACTTTTTTCCCTTCTAGTTGTCCCCTGGATCCCTAGTGGCACAGAGGTTAAGAGCTACAGTGAGCTACGACTGGTAACTAAAAGGTTGGCAGTTCCAATCCACCAGCCACTCCTTGGAAACTCTATGGGAGTAGTTCTACCCTGTCCTATATGGTCACTATGAGTCAGAATTGACTCGAGAACAGATTTTTTTTTTTAGCTGTCCCCTATTTGTAGTCATAAAACTTGAAAGGATCTCAAAAGATTGTCAAGTCTTACTATACTCCACTCCAGGCATAAACACCGGGTTATTTAAGGCAGATCAATGATAAGTATGTGCGAGGATACTGAATTCATACCATCAGTAGTAGTTTGTTTCGGTGCTTGTTAGTATGCTGGAGTCTTGCCTGGATACATTAGGTCCATGCACTCATATTCTGGCCCATGGAACTAGAAGATGCCCTGGCAGGATTCTCGCACCATAATTAATAAACATCTAGTGAGCATCCACAGTGTGCATGAATCATCCTGCCCTCATGGGGTTTAAAATTTAGTTGGGATAAAGTATGTTGTTGTTGTGTGCCATCAAGTCCATGCTGACTCACAGTGACCCTGTTTGAGAGTATAACTGCCCTATAGGCTTTTTATAGGTCTTTTCTTCTGCAGAGCTACTGCTAGGGTTGAACTGCCAACCTTTAGGTTAGCTGCCGAGCACTTAACCATCACATCAACAGGGCGCATTGCTTATAAAAAAGTCAGAAATACAATCTGATAAATGTAAAGTGTCAGGTGAATGAGTCCACCATCAGCACAGGGAAGGGAGAAGTAACAAGAGCTGGTTCAGTTAACGAAGGCATCATGGAAGAGTTGGCACTTGAATTCCAGCTTGAAGGTTATATCCCCCAAACCAAACCCGCTGCCACTGTGCCGTTTCCAGTTCTTGGTGACCCCATGTGTTATAGGGTAAAACCACTCCATAGGGTTTTCTTGGCAGTAATCTTTATGGAAGCAGATTGCCGGGCCTTTCTTCTGAGGCACTTCCAGGTTGACTCAGTCTTCAACCTTTTGGTTCGCAGCCAAGTGTGTTAACTCTTTGTGTCTCTCAGGCACTTGACAGTTATTTACTTGTGTTTGGGTTTGTCTGACTTTTCTCTCTTGTATGTAGGATCCATGCGGGCAGGGACGCTTTCATCTTTTCTTTTCCATCCCCAGTGCATAGAATTCGTCTTGGGACAAAGGAGCTGCTTAGAAGGCATTGCTGACTGACTGAACTATGATTTTTAATGTCTCGTTTATGTCTGTAATTATGCCTCCTCTCTTGTTCCTAATGTCCTTTTGTGTTTTCTTGCTTTTTTTTTTCCTTGATCACACTTGCCACTACTTTGTCTATTTTATTGTTTATTTCAGGCAACTGGTTTCTGGTTTTATTTTTCAGAAGTCAGGTCTACTGTTTTCTAAGTTCTTTAATTTCAGTATTCTTTTTCTGGCTTTACTTTGATTTCATCACCATCCACACCACTCTCAGACTTTTACCGAGGAGGACACGTAAGTCCAGTCCTGTTGTCTACTCCCCTTTAACCACTAAGGATAATACAGGTCATCTGAGTGCAGAGATAAACAGTCTGCAGAAGGCAGCTGGTCAGTGGAGGACTTTCAGTGAACTCTTTTGCCAAAGAGCTTGGCTTTTTAACCCTGGTTACTTTTAGACTATGCCACTGGGCAGTCAGCCCAAGTATTAGATGTCCTTGGCTGTTGGTCTAATGAGGATTCAGGAATAAATTTATTTCTGAACTACCATTGAGGTTGTGTGGCTCAAGCCCTACATCATGATCAAGATCACTTTTCCATGTACCTCCAGCCTTCTGTTGTGGTACCTCTTCTGTCCATTCCTACTGAAAGGGAGATCTGCCCCCACTTTTTTGGTTTTTATACACAACATAACATACACCAATTTAACAATTTTTACATGTACAATTCATTTACATCAATTACATTTTTCAAGTTATACAACCATTCTTACCCTCATTTTCCAAATTGTTCCTCCTCCATTACCATAAACTCATTGCCCCCTAAGCTTTCTGTCTAACCTTTTGAGTTGGTGTTGTCTGTTTGATCCCATATAGATAGTTCTTTGAAGAGCACAATGCTCAAGCCAGACATTCTTTACTACTTAAGCTAAACTATTATTTAGTTTAACGAAGACTTCAGGGGATATTTTTGGTTTAAGGTTTAAAGATTTTCTCAGGGCAAGTTTCAGTGGTTCATCCAGCCTCCATAGTTTCAGAAAGTCAAGATTCCATGAAAATTGAAGTTTTGTTCTTCATTTTCCCCCTTTTGATCAGGATTCTTCTATAGAGTCTTTGATCAAAACGTTTGGTAATGGCAGTTGGGCACCACCCAGTTCTGAGCCCCTAATTTTTATAAGCCCTTTGTCTCAGGTTGTCTTTGAAACTTAGAATAGGAGAGTAAACTGACCTAGATATCATAAGAACATATTGTTAGATACTCTCTGAAGACAAAAAAACATTGACATCAAGTCGATTCTGACTCATATCAATCGTATAGGACAGAGCATAACTGCCCCCGGAGGTTTCTAAGGAGCCGCTGGTGGATACAAACTGCCAGCCTTTTAGTTAGTGGCTGAGCTCTTAACCCCTGCACCACCGGGGCTTTCTTCGAAAACACGATGTCTTATTTTGTTCCCTAATGATGGGGATTAATTTAAGAAGAGCATAGGGTAAAGGCAGATCATGAAGAATATATTTTGGGACATCCAAGGACTTTTGGAATATAGGCAGCCTACTCTGTCATCTCAGTGTAGGGTTATCTAATGTAGCATTTCCCTCACCACCCAAAGCACATAATGTGCAAATTCACTGAAGATAAATTTGAATGATTTTATTTGAAAATGGACTGGATGAAAAACTTGGAAAATCCATCTTTCTATTTATGCTCTTGGTGCTAAAATTAATTCCTAGCTTAACATCTGGTTTTTGAATCTTTCTTTATTGGTCACAAAGGTAATTAGAAATCCATTTCCCGGCAGCCAATACCAAAATAGAAGCTAATGACAATAAGGGCTTAATGACAAAAGCACGACCTTAACTATTCCAACTAGCTTACTGAAGAAAGTGAGAGCCAAACTTACTGTTTGCATTTCTTTTTACAACTATAAAGACACACACATATGGAGACACATTTGTTTTAATTAAATTTTGGTTTCTTTCAATTTGTGGAAACCATGGTGGTGTAATGGTTAAGAGCTATGGCTGCTAACCAAAAGGTCGGCAGTTCAAATCCACCAGGCGCTCCTTGGAAACTCTATGGGGCAGTTGTACTCTGTCCTATAGGGTAGCTATGAGTCAGAATTGACTCGATGGCAGTGGGTTTTCAATATGTAAAATGATTCACAAAATGAGGAATTGTAACCAACTTTAAAATATGAACAAATATATGTATGTGTGTGTAAATAAAATACATGGCTAAATTATGTGAAGCATAACCAAATCATCAGATTGCAACAGTATTGTCATTTAAAGTGTACTCTTCTATATGGTTTGCTTTTTCAGAAAGTTGAAGATCAATTGTTGAAATTTAATTTTATCATGTAACTTCTATGTAACTCTAGCCTACAGTTTATTTCATGGAGTAAAAAAAAAAAAAAATTCATAATTTGTATTCTCAAACATGAGGTTATCTCATGGGAGGCAGAGAAATATTTGACCACAAACTTTTCAAAGTCACGGTCAATTTATTCATATCATATTTGGCCTGGTCACAGCATTTAATGTTCTCTAACCAGTTTTTTTTTTATTTTTTTTAACCAGTTTGTCATGTAATAACTTTCTCCCTGTGCTCTCCACTCATGCAGAAACCTTCACTTTGTTTGGTTTGTCACTGAATTAATCAGAGTATGGTTCTTTTAAAGCTGATAATTAATTTGAAAAGGTTTGGGATCGCTTAATATCCCAGTATACATGTATGTTGAGAAGATCCTTTCTTTCGTTCGCCATGCAGTTTCTTGGACATGAATGTCTCCAGCAGATGTTGGCTAAGTCAACAGAAACAGGGGAAAGAAGAGAGTGTGGCTGTGTAGGGAACAAGGTCTTCCCAGCCTGATAGAAGTGGAAAGGGACGGAGTGAGGCTAAGGCTGGATAAGCAAAATGTAAGCAGCTCTTGGAAAGATTTGAATTCTTGGCTGAGGATTTTAAACTTTGTCAAGTTTAACTCATGTTAAATAACTTTGTGTTTTCTGCACCCAATGGGAGGCCACTGAGAGGTTTAAAGCAGAGGAGATGCTGCGTGGCGTGTACGTGCATGTCTTTGTACGGAAAAAAACAAACCCATTGTTGCTAAGTTGATTCTGACTTATGGTGACCCCGTGTGTTGCTGAATAAAACCATGCTCCGTAGGGTTTTCAAGACTGTGACCTCTCAGAAGCAGATTGTCAGGCCTTTCTTCCAGAGCACCTCTGGGTGGGTTCGAACTGTCAACCTTTCGGTTAATAGTCTAGTGCTTAACCATTTGACCTGCCCAGAGACTCATGTCTATGTGCATTTTGATGATATTAGGCAAGAGATAGATGCCGGCACGTTTTAATCGACACTTGGATTAGGAGCTGATCTTTAAATTTCTGTTATTAGACTATTACAATTTGTTAACGGGTCCAGTATTCTTTCCAGCTGTAGCGTGAGTACACACGCCCACATGAACACTCACGTGCACACACACACACACACACACAAGGACAGAGTATGGCTCTGGTGACAAAAGGGTGACCCTACCCAGGGGCCTGTGCTTTAAAGCCCTCCTCCAGCCATGCTTCTCCCCATAGGCTTAAGAACCAGTGGGGCCAAGGGACTATGCCCACTTGCAGGTAAGACAGACCCTAGCTGTCCCTGCTCAAATAGACCCGAGCCCATTTTCTCTTCTGTGGGCCCATCCTCCTGAAGGCTGGCCATGCTGAGGGTGTGTGCACCCCAGGCCTGATGAGTATTGATAGGAGGTGTGAACAGAGGTTGGATATGAGAATCCGCTATAGAGAGTACTCCCCCTGCAGTGAGGGGTGAAGCTGAGGTTGAAAAAGAAAGGGAGTGGTTATGGCCTGGAGCCAGGAGCCAGCGACTGGCTCTTCCCAGGCTGCCACGTTCTGGGGGGGAACTCGGAGGAGTCCTAAAATTCCAAATTTATATCTGAACTTCCACGTCGCTATAGAGATTTATTTTCACAGTAGGAGGATAAAGCAGATTTTATTTAGCCATTTATTGGCTTGATCTGTCATAAATATTTAGACGTATGCTCTACAGGCCTACGTTTGTACTCTTACCCTGCCCCACAAATGTTATGGGCCAGCCTGCTTGTGATTATGTGCATGCGTGTGTGTGTATGCACACACATACACATGCACACACACATCCCTGCCCTCATTCAACTAGCTATAGCAGCTCGTATAGCTACTTCATTGTCTCATTAAACAAATATGCCTTTTGTGTGCCAGGCACAGTTTTAGGAACTAGGAATTAAATAGTGGACATAAAGAAAATCCCTCCACCATGGAGCTTATAATCTAGTGCAGTAGTTCTCAACCCTGAAAGCACATTAGAATCCCCTGAGAGAAGCACATAAAAAATCAGGATGCCAGGGCCATACCTCAAGGCCAATTTAAAGTGAATCTCTGGGACTGAGACCAGGCATTAAGTATTATTTAAGGTTTCCCAAATGATTCCAATGCATGACCAAGGTTGAGAACCTCTATTCTAGAGGAATTAAGAACCACTTAAATTGTGTTTATTCTGTGTCAGGCATGGTTTTAAGCACTACATATAGTGCTGCAACACTTAATCCCCACAATAAACTTCTAAGGTAGGTATTTATTATATCCCTAGTTGACAGACTGTCCCTGGGTGGTGCACATAGTTAACATGCAGGCTGCTAATTGAAAAGTTGGTATTTTGAGTTCACTGAGAGGCACCTCAGAAGAAAGGCCTGGTGATCTACTTCTAAGATATCAACAATTAAAACCCTATGGAGCACAGTTCTACTCTGACCCACATGGGGCCTCCATGAGTAGGAATCAACTTGATGACAAATGGCTTGGTTTTTAGTTGACAGATGAGGAAACTGATGCACAGAGAAGTTGAGTAGATTATTCAAAGTTACAGAGCTAGTAAGTATCAGAGCACACCCCAGGAGGCAGGATTCAGAGTTGCTGCTCTGAACTTTATTATGTTACCTCTGGTCTTAGTTTATTGGTCCAAGTGTGGGTCACTGACTCACCCAGGCCAATCAACATTCTTCCCTAGGAATTTGAAATGGCAGGAGTGGTGGGAAGCTAGGAAGCTGTTAGAGGGCATGATGCCTCCTTGTGAAGGAAGTCTTTCTGCACTGATAGATGATGAAGCTGGTATGAGTTGAGAAGCAGAGTTGATGGCAGAAAAGAACACTGGGAGCACTCAAGGCTCTTCTTCATCTGTTTCTAAAGCCTGGCCAGATCCTGACCTCCCTAAAGTTTGACTATCTGGACTTCAGTTGAAATCTAGTAACCATCAAATTCCCATTTTGTCTTAGTTCAAGTTGAGTGTCACTTGTGAATAAAAATGTTGACTAATGCATAGTCCACTGGCTACATTCTCTAAATGCCATATTTAGTTCACTCTAGTGTCAATGATGGATAACTTTACCATGAACTCTGCATCTAAGGCAATGCCATCGTGACCTCAGAAATCTCTCAAATTGTGATATTGAACAGTTGCCTCATCCCACAACACAAGTAATGTTTTCAGTAGACACTGATTCCTTTTGTGGGATTGGAATCTCTGAAGAGTGACTGATAATACGCATGGGCAGTTGGCCTTCCATAATGCCAGCCTCTCAGTATATATTTTAGCCTTGGTGGACTCCAGGATCATGAGAAATCTTTTCATAGCCTATGTTTTGATTCCTTAAATGGTCAAGAACCAATACAACATCTTTATGTGCAGGTTTCTTTGCTTCTTTGTTTTATTTTGGATGAAAACCTTTGAGTATATTAATCCCAGAATATAAATTGATTTGACATCAAGGCTGTTGTGTGTAACATAGAGTTTGCTTAAGTTTCAGATTATATTGTTGTTGTTGTTATTGTGTGTGCCATCCAGTCCATTCCCACTCACAGTGAACCCATATGACAGAGTATAACTGCCCCAGAGGGTTTCCTAGGCTGTAATCTTTATGGAAGTAGATCACCAGGTCTTTTCTCCCATGGAGGTACTGGTTAGCAGCTGAACACTTAACCATTGTACCACTATAGCCATCAAGGCTAGTGTGGGTGGCATGCATGGAATTTACTTAAGTTTCAAATCATAGAACGTATTAATTTGTTCCCTGGTGGCCTTTACTGGTGGCATTTAAGAGTGACTTTATACTCCTACTTTTGTCCAAAGGAGCCCTGGTAGCACAGTGGTTAAGTGCTTGACTGCAAACCGAAAGTTTGGCACGTTGAACTCACCAGCCACTCCACAGGAGAAAGATGTGGCAGTCTGCTTTTGTAAAGGTTTACAGCCTTGGAAACCCTATGGGACAACTCTCTGTCCTAAAGGGTCGCTATGAGTTGGAATCGACTCGATGGCAGTGAATTTGGTTTTGGTTTACTGTTGTCTGGCCTTTTTTTTTTTTTTTTTTTAATAAGATTTCATATTCAACTGTTGTTGATGCTGTCTAGATAAACAGTAAAATGGATGAGAGATGAGCAAGCCTCCATTGGAACATGTGTTTAGTTGTTCACGTACAGTCTGGGATTACTTTATCTTCTGTCCCTGCGTGAATAACTGCAGGAGCCCAGAAGACCCCATTCCTAATTTTGAAGCACTGCATCCACAGGCGTTTGTAAACCTCCCCCCCCCCCCCCCCCAGTTAGCATAACCCTAGCCCCAGCCCGCTGACCTCTGGTTTGTGCAATATCCACTTTCCTCATCTCTTTTACTCTTCCTCCAGGCCTCTCCCCTAGTACATCACAACTAGGTTTGTATTTCAAAGCATTGTTAGTATCTATTTGCTAACCTCTTATGGCTACCATTCCCTAAAGGGGCTTGTCCTTGAACCTTACAGATCCATGCAGGCTGCTATGAATTAAAGCATGACTTTTTCTCCCTCACTGGCTCTTTTCATTAGGAATTCCTGTGCACCAGCAGGTGGCAGCGGAAATAAAAAGTGCTGAATTATAAAGCCCTGGGGGGAGAGATGATGCCTTTTCACCAAATCTTCCAGCTTCTCAGCATCGAACCTTTCTCATTGCAGCCCATTTCCCCTGACTTTGCAAAGAAGGCAGGATATGTTATTTTTGATGTAGCAGCGGCAGTGATTAAGAGCTTGGCTGCTAACCAAAAGGTCGTCAGTTTGAATCCACCAGCTGCTCCTTGGAAACACTATGGGGCAGTTCTGCTCTGCCCTGTGGGTTGCTATGAGTTGGAATCGGCTTGATGGCAAAGGTTTTTGTCTTTTAATTTAACTGCTGTAGGTGCTGCCACAGGATGTGTGGAGTTGAGTTTTATAACGAATGCTTTTCATGCCACTTAATCATTTAATACCTCAGTTTACCGACACTTATTAATAGCAGTCAAATACAGACTTACGGAATTTTTTTTTCTCCGTAACACCTTTTTCTATTTAAGACCTTGAAAAACTGAGTCCGTATTAACTATCTAACCCTAACTTCCAAATCTGTAGCCCAAGTTTTTAAGAACAGTGGCCATCTCACTGATATTCCTGGGAACCTTGCAAAACAACATCAGTTGACAGCGCCTACATTCAGCAAATTATGTCTTTCACTAACTTTTCAGAAGAGAAAGCTCTCTCACTGAAGGTGCAGGACGTGGAATTCCTCTTTTCTGATTATCCTGAGTACACCGTTGTATTAATTGAAACCTCTTAGGCCAATGAGTGTTGTTAGCTGTTATTCAGTTGGTTCCTGATTCATGGCAACCCCATTCCTTCTCCATGGGGTTTTCTTGGGTATAATCTTTAAGGGAGCAGTTCACCGGGGCTTTTTTCCCCAGAGCCACTGGATGGGTTTAAACTGTCAACCTTTAAGTTAGCAGCCAGTAGCGAACCACTTGCACCACCCAGGCGCTGGTGCACATTAAAAATCAAGGTATGTATTAGAAAAGACTCGGAGCCCTGGTGGCGCAGTTGTTAAGAGCTATGACTGCTAACCAAAAAGTTGGCAGTTCAAAGCCACCAGCCGCTCCTTGAAAACTCTGTGGAGCAGTTCTACCCTGTCTTCTAAGGTTGCTATGAGTTGGAATCAACTTGATGGCAATGGCTTTGGATTTTTTTTTTTTTTTGGGTTATCAGAAAAAATTAAAGGTAAATGAAATAAATAATTTTTGGTTGAACAGAGAGAGATAAGAAATAAGGATCACATAAAACCTTTGATAAAACCTGAGGCAGATCTCACTACAATTTTTTTTTTTGGTAAAATCTTAAGACCAAGTATTATACTCTGATCAGCACTCTGAAAATTCGCCATGAGAGGGCAGTAAAGGAGTGGCCAATAGAACTCAAATTATTCAGGCTCATTACATAGTTCTTGAAGAATTCCTTCAAGTAAGCTTCTGTAACACTATAAAATCCTGTGCATTTATTATATCATTTCTGAATTCTGAACTCATGTTAAAATTGTGACAATTTTCTCATCACAAGTGTTGGTTTTCATTTAGGTTATTCAGGATCTGAAATTTTGGGTATTGTTAGCTAAAAAAAAAAAAAAAAATTATTAGCTAGATCATCTTTAATGTGGCCTAAATTGCTTTTCAAAAGATTCACTACAAAATAGAGAATGGAAATTTTCTCCATATCTGTGAAATGTCTGAGTATAATTTAGAAATGTTGAATAAGGAATTTATCTAGAGTGTGAAGGGGCATCACTAGAAGGGGTTCTAGATAAGAAAAGACAAGTAAACTTTGTTTAGAGTCATATCACAAAAGTCAAACACTTGGTTTTAATTTCACAGTTACTCAAACTTCTAAATCCCCCTGAGAAACAGTGGGATGGAAATGCCCTTTTGGGGAGAATTTCTGGTCCTTTCAGAGGAAACTTGTACAGAAATAGGCATGTTTGCACCATGGCAGCCTTGAGTCATGGCTAATGAATATCCAGCCTGCCCCCAGGAAGTGGTGAGCTAGTTAAGATTCAGAACCAAGAGCTTCAAACGAAGGTGGTATGACGTTTAGTTATAAAAATGGTGGAAGTTTTTAAATATTTTCAAAAATTGTTTTCATGCGCTCGATGGAACAGAAGTCAAACAATGTATTAGTCTTCAGTTCAGTCCAGCAAACAACTTGTTCCACTGTGTGTCAGCCAGCCCTGTGCCCATCACTGATGGAATTAGGAAGTAAAACATGACCAGGATAAGCCACTGCCATGTGGAAGTTGGGGGGACACTCCTGCTCTGATATTTCCTTCCCTCTTGAAGTAACTCAGGAATGGCGATAATCCTAAACACCCTTGGTCCTCAAAATGTGGCCCCTCAGACCAGCAGCATCACCTGGGCACTTGTTAGAAATGCCTGCATCTGGAGGTTGGTTATTTGCCTGATACATTTGAAGAAAGAACTGGGCACGCTTAACTCAGCTGCTTTCTTCTTCCTATGGGAGTGAGCTGTGGCAGGAGTAAGCCTTCTTAGCCACTCCTTTAAGGATAGGCTCTTCCTACCCATGTGGAGATTTTGATTCTAGGAATCTTGCCACTTTTACCTGCAGAGATAAGCCACATCTTCCAACCTCGCTCTTTCAGTAATGTTAAAAATAACCAAAGCTCACCGACATTTGAACAAAATGTTTATTTTGAGCAGTTATTCTATATTCTATATATACAGGGAGACCATTTTGATTCCAGAAAAAGCAAATGGCTTGAGGAAGGTGGGTAGAATGGGGCTTATAAAGAGAAGAGGAGGGACAAATATAGAAGATAAACCATTGGCTAATCTTAACGTGATTAATTGAACCCTTCTGTCCCTGTTTATATCAGATTACTTTTGGCTGAGTTGGTGGTGCAGTGGTTAGGTGCTTGGCTGCTAACTGAATGGTCATCAGCTTGACCCCACCAGCCACTGTAAGGGAGAAAGATGTGGCAATCTGCTTCTGTAAAGATTAAAAAACCAAAAAACCCAAACCCATTGCTGTCAAGTTGATTCCAACTCAGCGACCCTATAGAAGAGAATAGAACTGCCTCATAGGATTTCCAAGGAGCTGCTGGTGGAATCAAACTGCTGACCTTTTGCTTAGCAGCCTGAGCCCTTAACCGCTTCAACCTTGGAAATTCCATGGGGCAGTTCTACTTTGTCCTATAGGGTTGCTATAAAGTTGCTGAGTTGAAATTGACTGGACTTGGCAATGGGTTTGGTTTGATTTTTGCTAGTAATTTGGTCCTCCACCCACCTGCAGCCATGAGACTTTTTGAGATGTAAATTAAGGAGGTAATGTTTTGATGACTATCCTTTTCTAGCAAGATAAGACAAATTTACATTGCTGTAGAGCAGTTTCTGGCAGGCTTTTTCAGTTTGGATCAGATTTTTTAGGGTTAAAGTTTTATTTCATGGATAAGAAAAACCTTAAAATCAAAGTAAGATGTCTGTTTTTAATTTTCCTATTCAACAGTAATAAAGGGAATATTTCAGCCTTTCTCAACCCTGGTCCTTGCCTTATTTGTCAGTAGATCCAGAATCCAGGCGAGGAAGAGGGCTTGTGTTTAGTGGAGCCCCTGAAGACGCCAATAAAGTTCATGATCTAGCAGAAGAGATAGAGTCACATGGAAGGAGGTTTAAAATTGCAAATCTCATCGTCTTAATGCAACTACCATCTCTAAAGAACCCATCTGTCTCTGCAATATAAAGAATTGTCCTTCTTGTTTCTTCAGTTTTTCCAAATTTACTTTTCTTCATTTCAGAAATAGCAACCTGCTCCATGTAGCAAAATTAGACATTTTAGAAGGAGGAAATGCATGCTGTTCACAGATCTTTGACTTTAAAAACTGTGTTTCTTGGAATTTTTAAAGAAAACTTAGGGGATAGGTCCATTCAATACTCATGTAAATATAATTTAAATTCATAACTCCATGTTTTGGGTGGTTTCTTTTTGGAATCTTTTTATTATAAAGCATAGGCTTTACCTGTAGTCGAAAATTAGAATTCCTGCTCAACCCTCTCTAATGATCTCAGCCTTGCCTACCCCTTACTGTTGTTGGGTGCCCTTGACTCAATTCCTACTCATAGTGACCCCGTGAGACACAGTAGACTTGACTGTAATCTTTACAGAAGGGTAACCGAACGAGGGTTCTTGTCCTGTCCTACTAAAAAAAAAAGAAAAGTCCTACTAGCCAAGCTAAATAAGACGGATGCCACACCACCAGCTGCAAGGGAAAGTGGAAATTTATTGTCTGTGCATACAAGGAGCAACGCGAGGTCTAGCGACCACAATAAAGCCATGTGCTCGCTATTTGAGGGGGTTGGGGAGTTGTTTTACTTCCAATGGTGTCTGGGGGTTGGGTTTGGTGCCCAGAACCCTCTGCCCTTAGCCATCCCATGTCCATCCACATTTGAAGGTTCCGATGTTGAATCATGTCAGTGATGTTCAAGTCCAAGGACAGATTGGGGACATAGCTCTTCAGGTCCTGCGGTGTGCGCCTAAATCTTGGTTCGTGCATGCGCAGATTCTGGCACCAAATTCAAAATGGCCACAGTGTGGTCGGGCCAAATCGCAGTTAGAAGCTGTGGGTTGGCGGGCTGCGAGGGGGGGCAGGGAACCACGGCAGAGCAGGGGGTGGGGGGAGGTCTCGGTGGAGGCTTCAGAAGCACATCACCAGGTCTTTCTCCCGCAGAGCAGTTGAGTGGTTTTGAACTACCACCCTTTCGGTTAGCAGCCTAGTGCTTAACCTTTGCACCACCAGGGCTCCTCCATCTCTTAGTGCCTGGTCTTAATTTTTTCTCCTTGCCTGCCTCAGTCACCAGACACCCCTTCCTCCACTGAAGGCCTGCAATACTTATGGCCCAGGCCTCAGACTTCATGCCTGACACTTCACCTCTGCTGTTTAGTTACCTTTGTCCTGTTTTCTCAAATCCATTGTGAATAGGCAATATCTTATTCTCTTTCATATTCTCAGCACTGCAGTAGATGATACATATGTGTGTGTTGATTATAACATTTATTTCTTATGAATCTTTCACACTTGTTTTTGAGTGTTCAAAAATGATTGAAATGTTAGTTTTTTTATATTCTAGTTTATATAATTTTAATTCATTAATTGATTTAACCTTTGAATCTGTCATTTTAAAAAGTCTCACAAAGACAGAAAGTAGATTGCTGGATGCCTAGGGCTGGAGGGGGTGTACAGCAGAATGGGGGGTGACTCCTTGTGCGTGCGGGGTTTCTTTTTGGGGTGATGAAAATGTTCTAAAATTGTGGTGATGGTTGCACAACTCTTTGAATATTCAAAAAGCCAATGAGTGTATACTTTATTATAAAAGTCTCATATGATAAAATCTAGGGTGATATAGGTAAAGAGAAGAGTTCAGCTAGATATAGTCTTGATACAGATGTAGGTAAGTTTTGATATTTTGACATGGATGCCTATATATGTCTCCAAGATCTATAGAAACTTTCAGAATAGGAAAGAAAAAGTTTGAAACCATGAAAAGCTTTAGGAAAAACTTACGTTATAATTTTTTTCTCTTTGGTTTACCTTTTTCAAAGGTATATATGAGTTGTCCTGAGTCTTGCTTTATTTCAGGAGAGATTTTACTTCTAAATTCTAAACCATTTTCATATATAGGAAAAGGAGTTCTCCAAAAATTGATCTCTCACTTGAGACGGAAGACTCGGTGACATGTTTTTAAACCTGCTAAGGAAATGGAGAATTAGCATAGTATGTTACTAGCAACCACAATAATCTGTCTATTATTGACAATTGTTAACATTTATTGTTTATATCCTTGTATTACAGGTGAAGAAACAGAGGCACAGAGATATGAAGCCCAAGGTCACCTCGCCTGTGAGTGACAAAGCCAGCTGTAGACAGTCTACCTCCAAGTCCGCGCTCTTAACCGTTGTGCTTTGCTTCCTTCTTGTAAGTAGATCTTTACGTAAATTTGTTGTCAGCTGCCCTGGAACTGGCTCTGAATCATGGCAACCTTAGGTATTACAGAACGAAATGTCGCCAAATCTTCCACCATGTTCATGATCACTGGTATGTTTGATGTTTGAGTCCACTGTTGTGGCTATCGTGTCAGTTCATCTCATTTTCGTTGGCCCTCTGCTTTACCAACCATGGTGTCCTTCTCCGGGGACTGGTCGCTGCTGATGACATGTCCAAGGAAGTGAGACAAAGTCTTGCCATCTTTGCTTCTAGGAGCATTCTAGCTGTATTTCTTCCAAAACAGATTTGTTCGTCCTTCTGGCTGTCTATGGTATATTCAATATTCTTCACCAACACCATAATTCAAAGGCATCAATTCTTCCTGGGTCTTATTCATTGTATAGCTTTTGCATGCATCTGAGGCGATTGAAAATACTATGGCTTGGGTCAGGTGCATCTTAGTCCTCAGAGTGACATCTTTGCTTTTTAACACTTGAAAGAAGTCTTTTGCAACAAATTTGCCCAATGCAATAAATGTTGTTTGATTTCTTGACTGCTGCTTATGTGGGCATTGATTATGGATCTAAGGAAAATGAAATCTTTGGCAACTTAAATCTTTTCTCCATTTATCACGATGTAGCTTTTTGGTCCAGCTGTGAGGATTTTTGTTTTCTTTTTGTTGAGGTGTAACCCATACTAAAGGCTGTGGTCTTTTATCTTCATCAGTAAGTGCTTCAACTCTTTTGCTTTTAGCAAGTAAGCTTGTTTCATCTGCATATTGCAGATTGTTAATGAATCTTCCTCCAATCCTGATGCACCATTCTTCTTCATATAGTCCAGCTTCTTGGATTATTTGATCAGCATTTGAGTAAGTATGGTGAAAGGATGCAGCCCTGACACACACCTTTCCTGAGTTTAAGCCACACTGTATCCCCTTCTTCTATTCGAAAGACTGCCTCTTGGGCTATGTACAGGTTCCACATGAGCACAATTAAGTGTTCTGGGATTCCCATTATTTGCAATGGTATCGGTAATATGTTATCATCCACACAGTTGAATGCTTTTGCATAGTCAATAACGCACAGGGAAACATCTTTCTGGTATCCTGTGTTTTCAGCCAAGATCTGTCTAACATCAGCAGTGATATCCCTCATTTCATGTCCTCTTCTGAATTCAGCTTGAATTTCTGGAAGTTCCCTGTCAATGTATTGCTGCAACCATTTTTGAATTATCTTCAGCAAAACTTCACTTGAGTATGGTATTAATGATATTGTTTGATAATTTCTTCATTTAGTTGGATCACATTACTTTCCAGTGGGTACAAATATGGATCTCTTTCAGTCAGTAGGCCAAGTAGCTGTCTTCCAGATTTTTTGGCATAGACGTGTGAGTACCTCCAGCGCTGTATCAGTTTGTTGAAACATCTCAGTTGGTATTCCATCAATTCCTAGAGACTTGTCTTTCACCAATGCCTTCAGTGCAGCTTGTACGTCTTCCTTCAATACCCCTTGTTCTTGATCATATGCTACCTCCTGAAATGGTTGAACATCGACCAGTTCTTTTTGGTATAGTGACTCTGTGTATTCCTTCATCTTCTTTTGATGCTTCCTACATCATTCAATGTTTTACCCATAAAAAAAAAAAAAAATTATTTAATTTATTTAATTTTTTTACCCATAGAATCCTTTAATATTGTAACTCGAGGCTTGAATTTTTTCTTCACTTCTTTCAGCTTTAGAAATGCTGAGCATATTCTTCCCTTTTGGTTTTCTAACTCCAAGTCTTTGCACATTTCATTATAATACTTTGTCTTCACCAGCTGTCCTTTGAAATCTTCTGTTTGACTCTTTTACTTCATCATTTCTTCCATTCACTTTGGTAGCTGTACATTTAAGAGTAGAGTCTCTTCTGACATCCATTTTGGTCTTTTCTTTCTTTCTTATCTTTTTAATGACCTTTTACTTTCTTAATGTATGATATCCTTGATGGTATCTCGCAACTCGTCTGGTCTTCAGTTATTAATATTCAGTGCATCAAATGTATTCTTGAGATGGTCTGTAAATTCAGTTCCAGTATGCTTGAGGTTGGATTTTGGCTCTCATGGACTTGTTTAAATTTTCTTTAGCTTCAAGTTGAGCTTGCAACTTGAAGAGTGTTGACAAAAGACAAAGAATCACCACTCCTCTGTCAGTTTGTCGTACTCTGGTGGCTTTTGTGTTGCTGTGATGCTAGAAGCTATGCAACCAGTATTTCTAATATCAGCAGAATCACCTATGGTGGACAGGTTTCAATGGAGCTACCGGACTAAGATAGATGAGGAAAAAGGACCTGAAAAAATTGGCCAGTGAAACCTTATGAATACGACTGACAAAGAGCTACATCCTCAAAATAGAGTTGACCTTAGTGACGTAGAAGGAGTAAAGCTTTCAAGACCTTAATTTGCTGATATGGCACAACTCAAAGTGAGAAAAGCAGCTGCAATCATCTATTAATAATTGGAATGTGGAATGTACAAAGCATGAATCTAGGGAAATTGTAAGTCATCAAAAACGAAATGGAACGTATAAACATTGATATCTTAGGCCTTAGTGAGTGGAAATGGACTGGTATTGACCATTTTGAATTGAACAATCATATTGTCTGTCAGGAATGACAAATTGAAGAGGAATAGTACCACATTCATCTTCGAAAAGAACTTTTCAAGATTTATCCTGAAATACAATGCTGTCAGTGATAGGATAATATCCATATGCCAAAAGGAAGACCAGTTTGTAGGACTGTCATTCAAATTTACACACCAACCACAAATACCAAAGATGAAGAAATTGAAGATTTTTACCAACTTCTGCAGTGTGAAATTAATCAAGCATGCAGTCAATATACATTGATAATTACTGGCAATTGAAATGTGAAAGCTGGAAACAAAGAAGGATCAGTAGTTGGAAAATACAGCCTTGGTGATAGAAACGATGCTGGAGATTGCATGATAGAATTTTGCAAGACCAACAACTTACTCATTGCAATTAACTTTTTTTAACAACATAAGCGGGGATTATACACATGAACCTCACTGGTGGAATACACAGAAATCAAACCGATTACATCAAATGGAAACAGACTGTGGAGAAGCTCAATATCATCAGTCAGAGCATAGTCAGGGGCCAACTGCAGAAATGAATAAGTACAAGGTGCATATTTTGCTAATCATACATGTCTTCTTTTACTTATAAATGCTTTATGGCAGAAATTCAAAATGTTTTATGAATGTTTGCTTATTACTCACAGACCAGGTATAAATTTGGGGCAAATAGTTGCAAAGTTTGTGCAGTTTGAGGAAACGGTATTGACTGTTGACAAAAGACAAATAAGTCCAAACAAGAAATCATCTTTGTTTCAGTGTTTTCAAGTAGGGAGAGTTAGTATTAGCGCTATAATTAGCCCTATAGTGTTAGTACTCTAATTTTTCACGACTTAATTAACTCAGCAGTGTTTCCTGTGTATCCTCCTATGTGTCTTTACATATAGGCACTCTGGTTGTTCAGTCACTAGAGACAGAGCTGGGAGTGAGTCAGACAAGGTACATCACAGAGTTTACATTTTAGGAGGAGGGAAGAGAGAAAGACAATCAAGTAAAGTAAACAAATGAGCAAGAGAAAACCAGGTAGTGCCAAGTGCTGATGAGTTAGCTCAAAGGATTTGGTGTAGAATGAGATTAAAATAAACCTTATGGGATTATCTTGCTGATCCTAAAAGACAAGGTGACAGTTGTAATCTACTGATCTTGCTTACAGAAATGCCAGCTGTATTGCTCTAGGGAATTTTGAATGGAGTAAGTTCTTTAACTATAATTAAGGACTATGCAGTAATAAATGAGCCCTGGTGGTGCAATGGTTGAGCACTTGGCTGCCAACCAAAAGATTAGTGGTTCAAACCCACCAACCATGGAACTCACCAGGAGAAAGATGGGCAATCTGCTTCTGTAAAGGTTACAGCGTTGGAAACCCTATAGGGTAGTTCTAGCCTGTCCCATAGGGTCACTATGAATCAAAATCGACTTGACAGCAATGGGTTTATATAGAAACGATGATCAGTTTTTGCATAGTGCCTTACAGAGTAGTGGGTACCCTAAGGTGTACGCACTAATGCAAAGACTTGACTTTGTTTTTGTAAAAGGGAAGGTCCTGAACTCAGCAGTCCTCTCTCAAGTCTTCCTGTTGAGCAACCAGTGCCACTTCAGTTTTGAGTGAAACATAATCAATTAGGAAAGTCCAATTGAGTAATATAATTATCTCTATGTTTTTGCTGGGTAAAATTGCACTTTTCTCTCCTTTTCTTTTCTGGAGAGAGTTTTTATTGTTCTTGACTGATTAGTCATCTGTTTATCTGTTTATCTTCAAACAGCAGGTGCAGCAGGGTGGGTGGATGCGCTTTTAGGACACAGTGAGTGGACCACGTCTTGTGAACTTAAAAGGCAAATTCAATTTTTTGCCCATTTAGTCCTGTGTCTTTGGTTAACTTCAAGTGACTATTTCTTTTAATGTCTTTGTACTGTCTCTTTTAAGTAATAATTGAGTAAAGAGGGAATGAATCTACTGACTCTGTTAAAATGTCCTCTCCGGGCTTAAGAGGTCAACACGTAATACTTGATATTATCTATTGTATCTGCTTGCCGCCTTTGCACAATGGACAAGAGGAAACTATTCTGAAAGTCAGCTGTTAAACAGTTCTTTAGTAACATCAGCTTGTATTTTAGAAAAGGAGTGCTATCTTTAACATATCACATGAGTTTACTTTCACTGGGGAAAAATTATAACCCCTTTACTTTTTATGTACTATTTTCCATCTGTGTGCTTCTTGCTATTTTTTTAATATAAAATTTTGTTTTAAAGCCATCAGACAGATTGTATGAATAATCAAATTGCCTTGAATTAAATGTAAAACATTGTAGATTATTGATTTTATGAAATGGTATGTTCAAATTACAAGGCAGAATTTCATAGGTTGAGGTGTGTGAAATCATCATTTTGTAGGTCAAATAATATTCAAATACTAGCAATTTTATATGATCCAAAATTAATTAGTTAATCCAAGGTAAGTTTTTCAATTGTATTCAACTTTTGTAAAGACAGACACATTTGAAATTAACCAGGTAAGAAAAATAAATTAAAAATCTCTTTGTGTTTTAAAGTGAAAATGAATGGGCTTCTCCCTCTATTACAGTATACATTTTCCTAGGAAATTCAGAGTGAAATTCGAAGTATAGGTGTTGGATGAGTCATTATACATAAATGAGTTTCCATTTCTGATGACCCCAATTTTGTTTTAAGGAGGCAACACTAAGGAAATAGTGAATGATTCATACATATGGTTGATCTGAAACAGGTAGGTTTTTTTTTTTTTTTTTTAATGCATTAACAACTTACCTGTGCTCACAGTCTGAAGAAAATGCTACTGGATGCTGAGTGTGTTGGGATTTTGATCACTAAGGTGAACTTAGTATGATGAATTCAACCTAAAGTTCATTAGGTCATATAACTAAGGCCATTGGTAAGATGGTACTGTTTGATGATGAAGCTTTGATAGTCTCTGAATGAAGACTGTGCCTCGGAGCTGGAAACCCTGACTGGTTCATTCCTGTCCCTCCAGTACAGGGCTTTAAACATAGTAAGTGCTCAGGGCTCATTGAATTGACATAAATATCAAAAAGAGATCATTTGTAGAGCACATGAAAGACAAAGGCAGAGCTCAGTAAGAGACTGGTTATTAGCATGAGATATACTGAAAAAGTAAAATGAACATAGAGAAATTTAGTGTTGTTTAAAATATAAAAATTGTATTCTCTAACAATTTGAGAAAGACCATTCAGACTGAGTTTTATCAGGTAATTTTATTCCTAAAGCGTAGATGGACATTGTCTTGGTTATCTAGTGCTGCTATAACAGAACTACCACAAGTGGATGGCTTTAACAAAGAGAAGTTTATTCTCTCACAGTCTATTAGGCTATAAATCCAAATTCAGGGCAACAGCTTCAGGGGAAAGCTTTCTGTCTGTGTTAGCTCTGGGGGAAGGTCCTTGTCATCAGTCTTCCCCTTGTCTAGGAGCTTCTCCACACACGAACTCCAGGTCCAAAGAATGAGCTGTGCTCCCGGTGCTGCTTTCTTAGTGGTATGAGGTCCCCCGTCTCTCTGCTCACTTTTCTCTTTTATATCTCAAAAGAGATTGTTTTAAATTGTAGATTAATGTTGCAGATTGAGTCTGTATAACTGCTGCTAATCCCATCTCGTTAACATTGTAGAGATAGGATTTACAACACATAGGAAAATCACATCAGATGACAAGATGGTGGACAATCACACACTACCCAGAATCATGACTTAGCCAAGTTGACAGATATTTTGGGGGGACACAATTCAATCCGTGACAGACATGTTAGGTTGTCTGAAGATTTCTGGAATAACTATTGTTGAAACCTCACCAAAGACATGCAGGATGGAAATCTGTGAACAAAGTTGGTATTTTATAATTCTTAGTGGGGTCACAATGCACCAAACAAGTGCTTCTTAGTTTGGTTTCAGTTGTTTTTTAGTTCTGCCTATTGTTGGCATAACATATGTGAACTTAATATTTCTTGGCTATTCTCTTTGCAGTTAAGAAGTCCTGGCTTTTGCTCATTCTCCCTTTTCTCTAACGTAGTTTTAACTATGTACTGAAATGTACTAAAATATGTAAGCACCGTCTTTAATTAATTGTACTTATAGCTAACATCTGGAAAGTATAATAGAACATATGCTTTGCATAGAGCCACCTAAGGATTATTAAAATCCAGTATTTTAAGTCTTTTTATATTGTAAGTATCATGTGTTAGCCACACTGAAATGCAAATGATTTGAAAAGAAATTTAAGCAAAATAGCTACAGTTCAGTACTTTTAAAAGAAACATTCAGGATATAAGATTAAGTTTTATTTATTTATTTATTTCAGTAAGGGAACTTAGTCTTTTCCTGGTTTGCTTTAGGTGGGGTAGGATGGGTGTAGGGTTGGGAAGGGAAGGTAGAGTGTTAAATGGATATGGCTAATCATCAGAGTAAATGGAATACAGTATGATTTGTCTTTATAGACCCTAAATGATGATGAAGGGAGTCTTATCATCCAGTTGTAAACATCTTATAACCCTTGAGTTATATTTAGGATCTTCTTTGACTGCAGAGTGGAGTTGGAGTCGACTCTATAGCAGTGGGCTTAATTATTAAATGTGTTGCGTGACAATGTTTCACAATTGCCTATTTCTGACTTTCACTGTTTTCTCTTTCCTATTTGACACATGCGTTTAAAAAATGCAGTTCCGGTAAATTTTACCATTCTGTAGTTTTTTAATATTATTTTGGACTCAGAGTTGTCAGTGACATAAAGAATATATATTCTAACAGCTTTTATTTTATTACTTGATACACACACATACATATTTTATATATATATATTTACCTATAGATGTGTGTGTGTATTTATCTAATCTTTATTATGAAAAGCACAGGGATTAAAATATTCTCTTTATGGTCTTTTAGAACTATGCTAAGTAAGTAGAGTAATAATTATATTTTTTTAATAATGGAAGGTGCCTTTTTTAGTGAACAAAATAGATAATTGCCAACTGAGTGGTGGTTTGTCTATTATTGAACATAAAGACCCACGTGGATCTGGTGTGATTTTCAAGTTGCTGAGATAAAAGAGCTAACTGACAAGTTTACTTTGCACCATTAGCTCATTCTATTCCATGGATGTAGACTGCTTTCCCAACCTTGTTTAGCCACTTTGCAAATATATGGATTGCTCAGCATAAACTCTTGGGACTAAACACCCAGAATGGATAACATGCAGATTATGGTTGAGGAATATTGTCTCTCTACAGAACGAGATTAATTTTTAGGGCACAAAAACTATAAATTTCTTTGGCAGGTATCAATAATGATTATAATATTAATAACAGCCAGTTATTTACTTAGCTCCTGTGTCAGGCACTGTGCTAAGTGCTTAATTCATGCTTCAACTCACAATGAAGTACACAATCAACTCACAATCAAGTACAGTGTTATCCCCATTTTACAGGTAAGAAAACCAAGACTAATAGGTTGCAGCCATAATCGTGTCCAATATTGTTAATAGAGCTAAGAATAAAGAGACATCAGTGGGTATAATTTTATTGAGTTTTCAAAATTCATACCTTTTGAAATAGCAGATAAAATGCCCTAAAGTTAGAAATTTCAGTGTGTTAACTGAGTTATTTTCTACTGAAAAATTTAATAGCCACGGGGCCTAGAGCAGAAACCAGCATAGAAACTGGAGAATATGTAAAGATAACCCTACATGATATGGGGCTTTGGATGTGCATCCTAGCCCCCTAGCCATTTTCAGAGTGCCTAGTTGACAACTTTTTTCCGGTTTACAATTTATTTTGACATTAGCCAACTTAGCTCAGAAAGCTGTGAGTCTCCCAGAGATTTAAAATCAGATAGATGTAGATATGTCTTTTGATTTTATTCTTTTAAAAATAAGAAGAACCTGGTGTGATATATATTTGGTGTATTTTGTTTTTATCTCACCGAGAAGAAAAATGCCATTTTGGCTAAAATCATGTACTAGTTTTTGAATGGAAATGTTTCAGTGAGCTTAGAATTTCTTCCAGCAGTCATCTTGCCCAGTTAGAGGCTCAAGCTGATTTCTGACTCACAGTGAATAATGCTTTGATGGCTTCCATTCTACCAGAAGAAAGGAAATCCTACAATTTAAGGAGAGAATGGGCTACTTAGCAAGAATCCTGCTCCACTGGTGTTAATGAGTATTTAAGTTTGGTGGTACATAATAGGGACCCTAAACAGTAGCTTGAATGAAATAGAAAACCCATTGCTGTTGAGCCATTTCTGACTCATAGAGACCCTATAGGACAGGGTAGAACTTCCTTGTACGGTTTCCAAGGAGCGGCTGGTGGATTTGCACTGCCGACCTTTTAGTTAGCAGCTGAGGTCTTAAGTACTGTGCCACCAGGTTTCCTGAACAAGATTGAAGCTTATTTTTTCTTACCTAGTATTATGGGGAGAGTCCCTAGGTAGTGTAAGCAATTAACATACTTGACTGCTAACCGAAAAATTAGAGGTTCGATTCTACCCAGAGGTACCTCAGAAGAAAGGCCTGGTTTGCTACTTCTGAAAAATCAGCTATCGAAAACCCTGTGGAGCACAGTTCTTACCAGACACACAGTTCTTTTCTAACACACATGGGGTCACTGCGTGCAGGATTGGCATGGCTGCTTAGCTCTAGAGCCAGACCCAGGCTCCTCTGTCTTGTTGCCCTATCATTCCAAAACATAGGTGATGTAGCCCTGATGGTGCAGTGGCTAAGGCCTCGGCTGCTAACCGAAAGGTTGGCAATTGAAACCTACCAGCTGCTCCTTGGAAACCCTGTGGAGCAGTTCTACTCTGTCCTATTGGATCCCTATGAGTCAGAATTGACTTAACGGTAATGGGTTTTTTTTTTTTTTTGATAGACATATGATAGACAGGCAGACAGACAGACAGATGATGGATGGATGGATGGATGGATGAACGGATGATGGATGGATGGATGGATGATGGATGGATGGATGGATGGATGGATGATATATATGCACATCAGTCAAACTCTGCAGGAATTGACTCTGTAGTCCTGAGACAGAATTTCTTCTTCAGGAAACCTTAGTATTTGCTTTTCAGGTTCTCCAACTAATTAAATGAAGCCAACCCATATTATGGAGAGTAATATCTTTTACTTAAACTCAACTGATTGTATACATTAAATACGTCTGCAAATACCTTTACAGCAACGTGTAGATTAGTGTTTGATTAAGTAACTGGCCTAGCCAAGTCGACATAAAACTAATCATCACATCACCTTTGTAAAAACACTTTCTCCTCTTTTGATAACTCAGGAAGCATAAGGCCAATTTTCATTGTTAATCTGACCTTTACTTTATTATTTTTTTTTCTGGATCATTGTAATCAACAGTAGTTCCTTCTTAAAACTATTACCAGGACACACAGAGAGGTAAACTCTTAATAATGTGTGGAATTCTTAAGCGATTTTGTACTATTTGTTAAAAATGAGCTCAGGGTTGCTACATTATGATGTTTTCCTCCTTCCAGTATTTATTAGCACTCTCCTCTGAAGCATTTGATCTGCTGAGTACCGGAGATGAAAAGATGACTAAGACAGTGTGGTCCCCTGGAAACGTGGAGTAGATAGAGGAAGCAATGGGATGGAAGCCCAGGCGGATCTGATTCCAATGCCTCAACTCTTTCAGGCCACCTGCTTCCAGGGGGAAGTGAGTCACACAGTCTTTCTGTGAGCTTCCACATCTGTAGAAACAGAGATAGGTCATAGGAATGTTCCTTTTTTTTTTTAATTTATTTTGTTTTTGTTGTTGAGAATATATACAGCAGAACATACACCAATACAACAGTTTCTGCATGTACAATTCAGTGACATTGATTACATTCTTCATGTTGTGCAAACATTCTCACCCTCCTTTTCCAAATTTTTCCTCTCCCATTAACGTAAACTCACTGCCCCCAAGGTTCCTATCTACTGTTTCTCATTGCTGTTGTCAGTTTGATCCCATGTAGATAGTGATTAAAAGAGGATCATGCTTTTAGAGTGAAGTGAGGGACATTAAATACCTGTTACAATGTTTGGCAGAAAACAGGTATTCATTCTACCCCCCCAAACCCAGCTTTTTTTTACTTGAGTTACAGAGGTTTTTTTTTATTATTTAGACTCAGTTCAGAAATGGCTATTGTCGGAATTTTTTTTCTAAAAAAGACAGTGAGTAATTATTTTGAGGTCTGAAACAGGGTCTTGAATTGGCAGTGAGTCTGAAATGAAGAAAGGGTTAGGAAATGGCTTGACATAGTGACTCCTGGCCTGTTATTACTATCAAAAATAGCTCCATGAATGCTTGTAAATTTCAGATTACAGAGTACATTTAAATATTGTCTCCCTGAATTTATCGCTTTGACCTCTTGTGGTAGTGGGTATTTCCAAATAAATAGCACAAATAATATTATAGTTTTGAGACGTAGTTGGTAATGGAACTAATGAAATGGTATAACACTTATTGAGCACCTGTTGTATTTTAGGTATGGGCTGGGTGCTTTTATATAGGTTAGCTCATCAGATTCATTGATGTTATCATATCCAGCCTATGCTGATTACCTTTCAAAAAGTTATAATAAATAAAATACCCTTAATACCAAACTATAGTACACAGGATTTTTATCTTTCTCTACTCTTACTTCCTTTAGTAACATTGTTCATGAATTTATTGTTGGTATCAATTAACAGATTGCTAGTGTGTTGGACAGTCCAGTTTTATTTTTTTTTCCGGTTCTTAAGTTTGTCTCTACTGGTAGTTTTCTCAGAAAGACCTTACCAAAATGCAAAACTCCATTTGCATATATATATTTTTTTTGGATAGTTTTCCATTCTCTAGAAGATCTAGCTCTGAGTATGACCTATAATTTCTTCTGCACTCTCGTTTCTACTTCCCTATGCAACCGTCTCTTTCTCTGTGAGAGTGTCACCTCTCCACACCTCACCGTATACATCTGCCAAATCAGAGTCACTTGCAGTTCCCAGAACGATCCATGCTGTGTCATGTCTTCTCAGTTTTGCCTCCGTCCATCCCTCTTCCTGGCAGCCTTTCCTGACTACAAGGAGAGAATTGGAAGCATACAATTTGGTGGGATGAAATTTGGCTCAAGACGATTTTCTAGTGGAAATGCATTTGAAAAGGAAAATTGTTAGTCACTAGTTTTTCATGTACCAGAAATCTTGGTAGTTTGGAAGCAATTTTGCAATCCTCTGTGTCTTTTAAGCATTTTTTGATTGTTCTTTTAAAAAAAAAAAAAAGTTCAGCATTATTTTTTTCACTGCTTTAAAAAATTTTAAATTCATTTCACCCAATGCAAAATACATTTTGGCTCCTTGTAATGCAAAGTTTCAAAAAAACCAAAACGCCGAAATAAGTAACTTTTTTTTAACACCAGGACTTTTGGACATACCATTTATTCTGCTGCAAACACTGCCCCTGGCTCTCTTCTCATTACCTTCAGTTGCCTTTCAAGTCCCAGCTTAAAAACCCCTCTCCTGAAGAGGCTTCCCTGGACAGCCTCAAGTGAAATTTACTTTGTGTATACTTTTTTTTTTTTGGTAGATGGTATTTTTATTTACACTATTCATCACAATTTACAGTTATATATTTGAGAGGAATGTACAGTATAGTAGTTAAAAATATAAGCTCTGGAGCCAGACTGCCTGGGTTCAAATGCCAGCTTTGCTTCTTCCAGGCGGTATGACCTTGGGCCATTACTTAATTTCTTTGTGCCTCATTTTCTTCAGTAGTAAAAAGGGGCTAATAATAGTCATGACTTCATGGTATTAGGAGGACTGAATGAGAGAATATATTTACCTACTTTGCACATTGCCCTGGCACATAGTAAGCGCTCAGCTCAACTTTTTATCTATTTTATATTTCTGTTTAATGAATTTTTGAGTGCTTATTTGTTTTTTTATTGTCTTAACGCTGAATTCTCTAGAGGAACAAAACCAGTGAAGTGTATGTATAAATATATAGAGAGAGATTTACTTCAAGGAAATGGCTCACATAACTGTGAAGGCTGACAAGTCCCAAATCCATGGGTCAGGCGAAAGGCTGGAGGTTTCTACTGACTCACGTGGTTGCAGGTGCTGACAAACCCAAAATATTTAGGCCAGGCAGCAGGCTGCTGGCTTACAGGGTTTTGGGTGCTGGCAAATCCAAAATCTGCAGGTCAAGCAGCTGGCTGAAGGCTTCTCACGCCCCAAGAATGGAAGTCAGAGGATGATAAAATGAATGCAGGATCAAGAGAGAGTGAGATTTGCCAGAACATGTGTTTATATCATGAATTCAGGACACACCCCCAAGGAAACTCCTCATTCTGACTGATTGGCTGTTCACATCAAATCACAAAATGAGAGGTGATGCATAGAGTCTGCCAAGCCATTGGGAATTATAGCCTAGCCAAGGTGACATGTAACATTAACTATCACATTTATCTTTCTCATTAAATTATAAGCTAGTGTGGGTAGGGTCTAGGTCTGTTTGTGAATTACTGCACCTGGAATATAATAGACACTCCAAAGTGATTTATTGAGTGAATGAATTAGTATATGATTTGAAAGAATTTATACACAATTGATACACAAACATTTTTATTATTTTAATTGTTGTGTGCTGTGGAGGTGATTCCAAGTCACAGTGACCCCATGTGACAGAACAGAACTGCCCCACGGGGTTTTCTTGGCTGTAATCTTAACGGAAGTAGATCTCTAGGTCTTTGTCCCACAGAGCCTACCTTGTAGTTAGCAACCGAGCATTTAACCATTGTGTAACTAGGGCTTCTTGTTATTTTTAATTATTTTAATTAACCCTTTGTATTAGTGATTTTTATTTTCTGATCTCATGTTTAAAGAAACCTTATGAAACTATGGAAATAAATTTTCTTGAAAATTGTGTATTAATTTAAAAACTAGAAAATGTGAATAGATGCTTTCTGATGCAGTTAGAAAAGTAGCTATTTTATGGTGAATTTTAGTCTGGATTTTTTTTTATCCTTTTTTAGTTTAGAGGGTTAGGACCAAGAATATTTTACTCATTCAGTTGCCCTTTTACAATCTATATTTTCAAACCATCCTTTAGAACATGTGGAATTTTGTTTTTTAGTTCTGGCAAAAGAGTACTTTGACAAGAATCTTAATTCATTGAAATGGTAGCTATCACATGGGGTTGATGTTTAAATCTTTAGTATTGAATTTGTCACAAAAATCATATACATTTTGTTATTTGAACTTATTTAGACATAGTCACTGTTGTGACAGTTGTGTCAAATGGTCTTTCCATTAGAAAGAATGCAATGGAAATTTTTCATTTACCCAAGAAAGTAAAAGGTCCCTATTCCTAAAATGCAATACATACATACACATATACACATATATATACACACATATATATTTTAATTCTCACATAAAAGGAAAATGAAGGTAGCATTTTACCGGGCCTCCTCCTTCTATTCAATCCAAATGGAAACAATGAAGTCCCAGATTATGCAGACCCATATGCCAATTCTTAATGAATGCTCAACTTATATTCTCATTCTGTTGTTCTTCTAAGTAGTTATTTTCACTTTAAGTTAAGCTTTATTTTTCTGAATGATGTATATCACTTTTAAAATAAACCACATGAAATTTGAAGCAGTATCACTTTGACAATTTACATTACATCACAAACTAAATTTTATGCCAGATCTGATCTTACACAAGCTGTAACTCTGTTCAGCCAGTATTTGGTCTAGTTTGAATTTAATACCCAACTGGCCTATATCTGACAGACTTAATTTTATTAATTCAAGGAGGTTTGCTCTGTTCTTCATATGTGCCAGGAAAGATTGTGGTTCATTGAGAAGACTGAAAGGAAGATTGCTGAATAAATATTAAAGTATTGAAGTGAAGGGCCACAGTGACAGGAACTGATACATATATTTTACAGATTTTGTATTGATAAGCATCTAGTGAAAATGTTTTTACACTCTTTGCAAGTTATTATTATTTAAACAGCAGGGTATAATTATAAGAAATTGTGTTACTTTCATTTGTTTTTAATAGTGTAAAAAAATCTTTGGATTGTTTTGAATTATCTGAATATCTTACATATGACAATGAGCAAATTAATTACATAATGGCTGGGCTATCAAATTGGCTTTAATTTTATGTCCCTTGTCTCCAGATAGGTTTGTATTAGCAGCCAGAGATAGCTCTTTAAAATGTAAATCTCATTCACTTATTTATTTAAAAAGTATTTTTACTGGCCTGCTGCATACCCACCACCCACCTGGCAGTTTGTCATACTTGTGTGGCTTGCGTGTTGCTATGATGCTGGAAGCTATGCCACTGATATTTCACATATCAAAAGAGTCATCCATGGTGGACAGGTTTTAGTGGAACTTTCAGCATAGATGAATTAGGAAGAAAGACCTGGCAATCTACTTTCAAAAATTAGCCAATCAAAACCTTTTGGATCATGATAGAACATTGTTTAATTCACTTACTTTGGGCATGTCATCAAAAGGGATCAATTGCTAGAAGAAGGCATCGTGTTTGGTAAAATAGAGGGCGTACGAGGGTGAGGGAGACCCTCGGTGAGATGAACTGGCACAATAGCTGCAATGATGGACTTGAACATCCTAGTGATTTTGAGGATGATCCAGGACTGGGCAGCATTTCCTTCTGTTGTATGTAGAGTCGCCATGAGTCAGAGTCTACTCAGCAGCAGCTAAAAACAACAACATATACTAGACACTATACAAGGTGCTGGGAGCCCTGGTGGCATAGTGATTAAGAGCTCGGTTGCTAACCAGAAGGTTGGTAGTTCAAATCTACCAGCTGCTCCTTGGAAACCCTATGGAGTAGTTCTATTCTGTCCTGTAGAGTCGCTATGAGTCAGACTCGATGGCAATGGGTGCTGAGGTTAAAAGAATGGACTTGATACAATGGTTTTTTTTATACCAGGTGCTAGGTTAAAGTAGTGAACAAAAACACAGACCCTGCCTTCATAGACCTTACAGTTTAGCAAGGAAGGCAGATATTAGTAAGTAATTTAAACTAAGTACAACAGATGCCGTGAGCTAGGAAATGAGGTACTAAGGAAGTGATTTGGAAGAGGCCCTGTTCTGTACTAGGGGTTTGACATACCTTCAGAAGTGCTATGTAGACTAAGAATTGCGAAGTGCGTTGGAGTACCCTGGTGAAGGAGCCCCAGTGGCAAAGTTGTTTAGAGCTCAGCTGCTAACCAAAAGGTTGGCAGTTCAAATCCACCAACTACTCCTTGGAAACCTTTTGAGGCAGTTCTGCTCTATCCTATAGGGTCACTGTGAGTTGGAACTGACTTGATGGCACCTAACAACCACCCTGGTGAAGAGTGGAGGGTAAGTGTTCCTGGCAGGGGAAAGCATGATAAAGCCTGGGAAGCCAAAGAGAATGAAACAATTTTTGGGTGCTTAATTGGAGCCCTGGTGGTACACTGGCTAAGGCTGGGCTGCTAACCAAAAGTTTGACAGTTTGAATCTACCAGCTACTGCTTGAAGACCCTATGGGACAGTTCTACTCTCTCTTATAGGGTCACTGTGAGTCGGAATTGACTTGATGACAGTGGGTTTGTTTGTTTTTTTTTTTTGCTTTATTGTGTGCCAGGTTTCATTCTGGCCACTTTACATGTATTAACTCATGTAATCCCCAAAACAATGCTGTGAAATTGTCATTATCCCCATGTTATAGATGTAGAAATTGAGGCACAAGAGATAGAGCAGCTTGCCTAAGGACCACCCAGGCAGTTAGGATTTGGAGTCTGATCATTTTAACCACTACACTATATTCCTTCTCTAACAAAATCCAGGGTCCTAAAGGAAGCCAACTGGACGTGCCCTTGAAATCCAGAGCTGTGTGTTTCCCAGTATTGACATTTTCAATCTCTACTGGTAAAAGTTACAAAATATTCTCGGCAGTATCCAAAGCTGTCAGACCACTTTCACCTTCAAACAACTACTTTCTCTGCTTTGTGTGTTTGAAGTTGAATTAAGGTTGTCAAGGGTAGGCACAAGGCACAATTTGCTGCCAAGGAAATAAAGAGAACTAGGACAGATCAAGCCAAACATCTCCTTAAAACTTTTTAATGACTGCCTTTACTCTTGCCCCCACCTAGCCTGTCAGGGTCTGAGGGATAGAGTCCAGGTTTGCCTGTATCCCCAGTCTCTACAACAGTGTAGGTAATGTCGTATAGGTAACATTGTGTAGGTAAAGTACTGTGTAGGTAGCAGGGTAGGTAACCAATACCTATTTATTTATTGCATGAATAAATTAATGACTTCTATAATAATGTGAAGGAGCCCTGGTGACACAACAGTTAAGTGCTCAGCTGTCAACTGAAAGGATGGTGGTTTGAACTTACCCAGTGGCTCCCTTGGACAAAGACCTGGTAATCAGCTCTTGTAAAGATTACAGCCTAGAAAACCCTATAGTGCAGCTCTACTCTTTCACATATGGTCACTATGAGTCAAAAATCGACTTGATTTTTGCACCTTTAAGCACCTAACAACAACATAATAATGTGTGATTGACTATAAATCATAAAACAAGCATAGAATTTTTTCAAAATGGCCAACAAGCTATTACTGATATGGTCTATTAGAAAAAGAATTTTGTATTTTTTTATACTTATCCATATATTCGTGTTTAAGTTAGATCAACTAAAATAAAGTTTTAAGTCCACAGAAATGAAAAAGTGATTAATTTTGGATATATGTGTTCCAATCCTGGTAAATTATGACTACAATTCTTTTCACTAATGGCTTGAACAACAATGTGGTTTTTCTGAGGGGAGATCAGTGCTCCAGTTCATTGTAGAGATACAGATCTAACTGTGGTTGGTAATGTGGGAAGCTTTATGGAATCTGTGTGCAGATAAGGCTATCTTTTGACAAGAAAGCTATGAAATAACAATGGCACGAGTCAGGTGTAGGAATAATACAGCCTCACAGAAAACAAAAACATGATAATCTTAGCCATTTTTTGAATGTTCAATTTCAGTAAAAGTATCACCTGCTGTCTCAAGGAGGAAATCTAGAATGTGAATGTGACTCAGAGAGTTCACTATATAAATTGATGTTTTCTATATGGATTTTTTGGGTGGGTATATGAATTGCAGGGTAGACAGAATGGAGCTGAGAAAATGGAAACCAAAGAGTAAGATGTTGACATGTGTTTGCAGCATGCTCCAGGGAAAAGGGTGTGACCACAAAGTGGCCAGCCCCCTGGCAGACACATACATCTGATGGAGGTGGCACATACGACTAGAATGATGTGATGGATGTAATTAGACCTGCTTGATGTCATGCTCACAAATGACCCCCCCATAACTGATTTTCCACATAAATTTTCTTACTGGAATAAACTGGGCTAGTCAAGTGTCCTTGAAGCTACAGGTCTGACTATCCAATTTCTCACTGGTGTCTACACTGAGATGTTCCACAGGCACTTCCATCTCAACATTCCATCACTCTGTATCATTAGTGACTCCCCCAAACTTGCTCCTGTTTCTGTCTTCAGTCTTCGTTATGCCACTATCTATCAGGCTTGGAACTTAGGATCACTTTTTTTCCGCCACCTCCTTTCCTATCATAAATTTGG
The DNA here is from genome assembly GCF_024166365.1 of Elephas maximus indicus. Lineage (NCBI taxonomy): Eukaryota > Metazoa > Chordata > Mammalia > Proboscidea > Elephantidae > Elephas > Elephas maximus. Next base: position 34,461,545 of record NC_064833.1, read on the forward strand.
TTGACTCCGCCTCCACAATCTCTTTCAGATATCTCCCCCTGCCCAATCATCATTTATTTCATGCTTTGGTTAGGGCCCTCATCTTATCTTGCCTGGATTGATACAGTAACTTCCAATTTATTATACTCCCTTTGACTTCTGACCTATTGGATCTATCACCTATATACTGCTGTAGCATCTTTCCCCCTAAAAGGTAAGTCTGGCTATTTCATTCTATACTTTAAATTCCTCAATGGCTTTCATTGCTAAAGTGCAACCCTGTTAAAGAGGCTTATACTGCTTTTGTCTACCCCTCCAAACTCCTCTCTGTTCTCACCCCCAAACACATCTACTCCAGCCAGAACAAGGCCCCGGAATATGTGACTCATGTTTCCTTCTTTTTATCTCTGCCTATGCTTTTCCTAGAGTGACCTCCTCTTCTCTAGTTCTTCCTCTTCCAGCCATGCTGACTTGATAACTCCTATCTTTGTTCAGGTGGTACCTTCCCAGGAAGTATAGATGATTTTCCTTCTTTCCCTTAGAGCTTAACACCACCTCTGTTTTACCATTTACCATTCTGCTACAATTATTTGCTTTTCTGTCTGTCCCTTTCACTCCCCTTAGCTCCTCAAGGGAGGAGACAGTTTACTAGCCATCTGTCAATCTTTCTAGCAAGCCCAATGGGATTAGGAACATCATCTCTGGACACTGACTCCTTGGCTTTCATTTGAGTCCAACACTCCATCTTGGAATGTTAGTTCACCCCTTTAAACTTGCCACATAGTAAACAATAAATACTAGTATCATTATTCATTGCTTTTTAGTCACTAAAAAATGTACTAGATTTTTTAGTGAGACAATAGATTTTTTAGTGAGACAATAGATTTTTTAGTGAGTAAGAGGGAATGAATACATTTTTAAAAGAAAGAGACGGACTATACTTTTTTCTGAGTGGTGTAAATGTATCATCAACAAAAGGCAAAGAAATTGAAAACTCTTTAGTTGTCTTCCTTGAAAATTACAGAGATTTGGGAAGAGTGTCTAAGGTTCTGGAGGTTAAGTATTAGGATCCACACTCACCGCGGTGTCATCTTAATTACACACTGACTTTCCCTGAATACGATTCTGTTGAAGAGAATCATAGTAACATGTTGTCTAGGGCCAGTGAGCAAACTGCAATCTCACTGTATGCTCAAACATCATTTAGTTGGGTTAAGAAAGCATAGTTTTAAGGGAAAGCCTAATATCATTATTTAAATGCTCCCTAAGAAAGGAAAGACTTTCTTCTTTTTTTTATCTACTAGTATTTTATAATTTACTCTTGGAGTTATGCCCATATATCATTATACCATCATCATAAACATATCGAGTAAAAAGATATATAATCTTTGCTATCATTTTTTTGGCATCAGACAAGTCTATATTTATGTTAAAGAAAATATTCAGTGTATCCTATCCGTCCTTCCCCCCTTTTTTTCCCCAAAGAGTACATTTTTAAGTCGAATCTTTATTAATTTCTTTATGTTAGAAATGTTACCCTTTTCTTTTCAAAAGCATAACAAGAAGCTAATAATGAAAACATCATGGAAAGAGGATATATTATGCAATTTTATATTATATATTTGATACACATTTGCCAGAAGACAGCACATGTATTTACTTTTTAAATGTTGATGTCGTAATCTATGAATCACACAAATGAGAGTAGTTTCGGATTGTTTTGGATGAGGAGGAATTTCAAATCACCAAAGTAAGTCAACAGAATTCTTGTATCAGTAGTTGAACTCAGATCTCAGGATAGTGTTCGTGTTTGTATTCTGGATTCATGTTACAGATCATAAATCAAATTTTCTCTAATCCTTTAAGTGTCAAACATTTCTGTGAAAACAAGCCAAATACATCCCTCTTTTACATAATGGGATATGACTTCAGATAAACACTGAAGAACATAGATAGGAAAGAATGTTTCATTAAAGGAAATCAAAAAGGATTGAACATGTAATATTTCGTAAATTTATTTGTGTTCCGAAAGTATAACATAGCCAATGAATAAGACATAAAACTCTGTTTGTGAATAATAACAAACATATTGCTCAAGAAAACCCAAAACATGCCCTTTTCCTTCCATAAAAAAATGCAGCGTTAAAATCAGTACAACAAAAGGAATCGCTCATAAACATGAATGTGATTTTTATTAAATTAAAAAAAAAAACAGTGGAAACCCTCAGTTTACACATGTATGTATATAGTTCTCAGGCAGCCTTGTTTGAAAAAAAATGTCACTGACACGTAGAGGATAAAATAACTTCATATGTGAATTAATTTTATTTTAAAAATTAAAATTGTATCTTTTAAATGACTTATGCTTGTGATTTTGGATTACAATCGAGGGTTTAACATTTTATTGAATTAAAAACCTAAGCATGCCTATAGATAATCAGCCTGTTGATTGGTAAATGCAGGCGCTTATGTACATGAGCTTAAGTGGTCTCTCAGATGGGGCTTTTTTTTTTTTTTTTTTTTGGTAGTTATGTTAACATATTTTGGAAGGAAGATAGTAACACATCAGGCCATTATCAAAATTATATTACATGCTTCGCTGTAAGAGATTGAGACGTTAAAAATACTTAACGCTTTTGATTTTATCTCATTAACGTAATGCACCATTAAGGTCTACAAATAGACCAAGAAAAGCTTTGGGAAATTTTTTTTTTCGTCTAATCTAAGAATAGAAAGGGGACAGGCCAGGGACTGGATATACTGTGCAAAGAAACATAACTCTTGTCAGTATTTTCCAACCAAAAATTCTTTGAGGGGGTAAATACATATTTGGACTATAGAAATCAATGTGCATAATGTATTTAAACTTTCACAAGGGTTTTGACAATGTTCCACACCAAAGACTGGTAAAAATAAAACAAAATCAAGTTGCCATTGGATTGAAGGGACTGTGTGCTTAGAATGTAGAACTGGCGAAAAGATACAAAAGTTAAAGTCCCATACAGGTGATGCAGGGCAGACTCAGGTGGAAGTTGCACACACAGTGGTTTGTATCACAGCTGTTGTTGTAGTTGCTAGCTGCTGTAGAGTTGATTCTGAATGATGGCGACCCCCCAAACCCAAGAAATCTGCAATATTTTAAAGAGGCTGTTGGTAACCTGCCCAAACATTGCCCTGGAGGGAGCCATTAACTTTATTATCCTTGCCAGAAAGTAAATCTGCTTTCACTCCCAAAGGAAGATACTATATCTTCTAAGGCTGTTTTCTAGACAAACATCCTTGAACAAAATAGCCCAGGACAAAGTCACAGGCATGTAGAAATGTCATGGAGAATTGCCCCCAACAAAAGGCCTCCCTATTATGGAACAAACAGTTGGAGAGCAATTCAAGGTATTCAATTCCTGCATCAAGAAGGGGGCATTTCATGGGTCACCAATGTAGAGAGGCAGCAACAGGACCTGCCATGAGTGTGAGGCTGATGGAATCTTGAGACAGTGCTGCCCAAAAGATTTCTCCATACTGTGCACTAGCATTGGCCTTGTGGACCCAGACAACATAAAAGCCCCTTAGATTGCCTTCTTGCAATTGCCTGGAAGCGGAAGTGGTTGGATGATAGTTATTCATGAAGAATCCCCATGGAATTTATCATGCCTTTTTGAAATCCTGCTATAACTCACTTGTGTGAGGTCAGGAGAAATATGTTATGCATAATCCAGAACATAGCTCAGAAGAATATGTGGTAGATAATTCTAGTATATGTACAACACAGACCAGTAGATCTCAGTGTGGTCCTCAGACCAAAACCATCAACAACACCTAAGAACTTGTGAGAAATACAAATTCTCATAGATGAATCCTGATCCAACAGGGGCGAAAGAAGGTGAAACAAAATTTCAAATTCTTACAGAATCCAGACTTACTGGATCTATTCAGACTGGAGCATCCCCCAAATCTATCACTCTGATGAAATCTTCAAACCGTGAACCAAAATTATCCCCTGAAGTCATCTTTAAACTAAACAACTATCTAGCTTTCTTAAAGAATTATTTATTGGGCTGTCTTAAAGAATTATCTATATGAGATTGAATTGTCAACAGTAACTCTAAAACACAGATGAGAAATTTAGAGGGCAGTGAGTCTAAGTCATTAGTGGTGAAACAATACGGATAGAAAAAAAAAAAAAGGAATACAAATTCTCAGGCCTTATCCCAGAGCTACCGAACCAGAAGCTCTGAGGGGAGAAGCCAGCAAACTCTATTTAAACAAATTGTCCAGTGAATTTGGCCCACTCTAAAGTTTGAGAACTTTTGAAATAGACCATTCAAGCTCTATTGAAGGGCCCTAAAGTAATGATTCAAGCAGCAGCTTGTCTGAAAAGCACAATACAAAGATACAGATGTTACTTAATAAGACCTAGCTACCATCTGTTATGGAGTTTTAGTGTTTTTACAACTATTTTGTCAAGTAATGTTGAGTGGAAGGCACTGATTGTGGTTTCAATACCCTTACAGGGGCATTTTGAGGAGTTCATCTGTATAATCACACAGGAAAAGGTGTTCAATGTCATTTGCTGTTAAGGAGATAGCTGTTAAAACCACAATGCAGTATGAACACATACCTGCCAGAACGGCTGTAATAAAAACATGTGATGACAGCAAATGCTGGTGAGGATGCAGAGAAAGTCATGCATTGCTTATAGGACTATAAATTGGTACAGTCACTCTGGAAAAGTATATGGCAGTTTCTTATGTAGATACAATGTGTTTCTGTTAGCCACTGATTATGGGATGGAAGGAAAAACTTAGTTGAACCACAAGATAAAACAAGATGCCAAAAAGATACTTACTGTATTATTGTAGCATATAATTTATACTTCTAATTTTTATTCTAACTCAAGAAATTTTCAACAACTTACCCAAACAATCAAACATCTAGGAAGAATAAATAATACATACCCTTAAAAAAAATCCGTTGCCGTCGAGTCGATTCCGACTCATGGCGGCCCTGTAGGACAGAGTAGAACTGCCCCATATGGTTTCCAAGGAGCGCCTGGTGGATTCGAACTGCCAACCTTTTGGTTAGCAGCCGTAGCTCTTAACCACTATGCTACCAGGGTTTTAGTAAGGAAATCCTAACCAGTGGTAGATGGTGATTGTACAAAAGTACTCATCCACTTGAGAGATAGAGTATGGAGGTTTCTCTGTAAGGTATTTGTGGGCATTATTTTGGTCAGAGGCAGTTTTTAAGAGCAAAGGAGAAATTCATAAAATAGAGTTAGATCCTAACTAGATGGTAGTGCTACCCTTTATAACTTAAGACATAGGAGAAATATTACATGAGTTATTTTATATTCTTTAGCTCACTGCAACATTTGTAAACTGCTGACAGAATAAAGTAATCTAGAGTTAAATCTGTACATAGACCAAGAGGCAGTCGTTCGAACAGAACAAGGGAATACTATGGTTCAAAGTCAGGAAAGATGTGTGTCAGGATTGTTTCCTTTCACCATACCTGTTCAGTCCGTATGCTGAGCAAATAATCAGAGAAGCTGAACTGTATGAAGAAGAATGGGGCATCAGGATTGGAGGAAGACTCATTAACAACCTGCTTTATGCAGATGACACAACCTTGCTTGCTGAAAGTAAAGAGGACTTGAAACACTTATTGATGAATATCAAAGACCACAACCTTCAGTATGGATTATACTTCAATGTAAAGAAAACAAAAATCCTCACAAATGGACCAATAAGCAATATTGTGATAAACAGAAAAAAGATTGAGGTTGTCAAGGATTTCATTTTACTTGGATCCACAATCAACACCCGTTGAAGCAGCAGTCAAGAAATCAAAAGATGCCATGCATTGGGTAAATCAACTGGAAGAGATCTCTTTAAAGTGTTAAAAAGTAAAGATATCACCTTGAGGTCTAAAGTGTGCCTGTCCCAACCCATGATGTTTTTAATCACCTTCTATGCATGGGATAGCTGGATGATGAATAAGGAAGACCTACAAAGAATTGACTCCTTTGAATTGTGGTGTTGACGAAGAATATTGAATATACCATGGACTTGCCAAAAGAATGAACAAATCTGTCTTGGAAGAAGTACAGCCAGAATGCCTCTTGGAAGCAAGGATGGCTAAACTGTATCTCACATACCTTGGACATGTCAGGAGGTATCAGTCCCTGGAGAAGGACATCATGCTTGGTAGAGAAGAGGGTCAGCGAAAAAGAGGAAGACCCTCAACTAGATGGACTGACATGGTGTCTGCAACAATGGGCTCAAGCCGAACAACAATTATGAGGATGATGCGGGACCGGGCAGTGTTTCGTTCTGTTGTACATACAGGGTCACTATGAGTTGGAATGACTCGACGACACCTAACAACAACAACAGAATTAAAGTAATTGTTTAAATCAAAAGTTCGTGCATTTATTTTATGGTGAGAGATAGTGTTCTGGTTGAAACAGAAGGAACAATACTCAGGTGTAGCAGAACCAGGTATTCAGAGAAGTAAGCTTGCTATTTTATCATTTGGATTTTCCTATATACTGTTAAGCTTGATATATTTAAATAGTGTGATTCTGGGAATTCAGGGTACTGTTACTAAGTTGATCTCATCTGGAAAAGTTTTGATGTTATTTGACCCGACAGAATTCATATGTAGTTGTCCATGCCCAGGTATTGAACAAGCCCTTGGAGTTCAGAAAGAAAGACCCAACAAAGGCTGTTTAATAAGTTGATCTGAGTAATTTAGCAAGAGATATTTGCATGGAATTTACATAAAGTGCTCATACCTTGGACTGGCTATTTAACATTTTTGGGTCTCAGTTTCCTCATCAGTAAAATAGGAATTGTAGTGTCTACCTTTATGGTTGTTGTAAGGGTTATATGAGGTAAAACCCCTACAGCTCTTCAAATAGTTCCTAGCTCATGTTAAAAATGCTATAAAAAGTTATTATTATTGTCATTCCCACATAAACTTGTAAGATGTAGTACTGCAGTGCCTTGCTACTCTATGTGTGGTCCATGGACTGACAGAAGTGACATCACCTAGGTGCTTGTTAGAAATGCAGAATTGCAGGCCCCACCCCAGAAGTACTGAATCACAATCTTAACACAGTCGTTGGATATGCACAGTCAAGTTAAGAAATGCCAGCTGGTGTAGTGGACTCCTAGTGTGAGGTATTTCTCCAGCTTCTTTTTTTTCAGGATTCTGCCTGCCTTAGTCCTTACAGCTTCCTGGAAGCTGGCCTAGCTCCATGGCCAAAGCTGAGTGGCCTAGAGGTAGACATCTGCTTCAGCTGGGGCCACCAAAGTTCTTTCTTTCAAGGATTCAAATGGAACGAGGCACAGAAACTGGGAAGTAGCTAATGAGTCATGTTCTGCCTAACTCAAGAGGGTAGGTCTGCAAACTCCTGCAGTTGAAATAACAGGAGTTGCCTCAATCCTGCTCTAGTCCTGTGCAGTCCTAAAGCTCTTGCTGGTTTATAGCACTGTACAGGCTGCAGCCCTCACGTGCTTGGTTCTTGTTCCCAAATCACCTTAGTCCCCCTGGGGCCTTAGAAAAATTTCCCCATTTGTCCTTGGGTTTTTGGCAAAAGATCCTAAAAGGGCCCAGAGTGAGGGTAAGATGTAACTATTCACCTCACATTTGCATCGCTAAGGGGGACCCGTTCAAGGTTCTGGAAGGGTCAGCTCCAAAATATACTGGACCAAGACATGGTTAGCAGCTCTGTTCTTTGAGCAGGAAGTCCCTACTCATTGAAAATAAATTCCTCAGGGTTTTGAGGGTTCCGACCTATGGGTCTCTCATCTTCATTGTGGAGTACACATCGAGAGTGAATGAACCAAACATTGAAGATTGATCAAGGAAACAACTGCTGGCAATTACCTGCTCTGTTCCCTCTCCTCAACCATACATGCTGAGAAATCTATTATTTTGCAAAATACAGGCATAATATTTTTTCTCAGGATTTTTTTTTGTTTTGCTTTAGCTGGAAAGGTATAGCCTATCAAACTGATCCAAAATAGAACCATATTAAAGTCAAAATCGTTTACTAAATGAAGTTTCTCTGAGGTGCAGAAACCCCTAACTATAGCACCACATGTATTTTAACTTAGGCCTTTTGGCAACACAACGTACTTAATGTACGCAGTGGCTGCCTGGGCTAGGCTGGGGGTTCCAAGACCAGGGAAACATGGAGCTGGGAAACATTAGAAGTAGGTGAAGTTCTCCTTGCCACCATCAGAGGAGAACTTTTTAATCAATGGCTCCTTGTTAAATGCCTAATATGTAGTTGGCATTTTTAGAAACACTGGAATTTCCATATGTCAGAAGCATAGCCTTGAGTAAGTACACTTACTGGATCCCTACCTCTGTTCTTACACAGGCGCTCAATCATAATGCATAAATTTAGCACAAAAATCAAGTTTCACTCTCAAGTATTCTAGCACCATAAATGGTTTGCATAGCCCTGTGGGTCATCAACTCTCTTAATTTACGGAAAGCCTGAGTATATTTAACAATTGCTGGACGCTCAAAGCCAACACTAGTCGTCGTTGGTTATTTACTTCTTTTTTTCCTCTACAACAAGGGAGAAAGCCAAATTCCCATAGCTGTCACAACTCCCCCCTTTCCAAATGGGGAGAAAGTTTCTGCCAAAGCAGATTTTGTGTAGCTCCCCCTGCTTTGAAGCTGCCAGCTTTCCTAAGTACAGAATCAGAACTAATATATCATCCTTGAACTTTAAATTTCTGATGTGCCCTGACACTTGGAAGAGCCTAGAATCCAGAGGGGTAAGGAAGCAGTAGATTCTACTTCTATAATGATTTGTGCCTTATGTTCAGTCTCCATTTACAGTGCAGAGCAGCTTGTTGGCATCAGGCCATGTGAGGCACAAGAAGGAGAAGCCTAGGGTGGCCTTGCCTTTGCTCTAGTGGTGTGGAGGAAATGCAGGGACACATATCTTGAGATCATCCTGCAATTAAAGAAAAAGAGGATAGTAACTAATTTCCAAATTTTAAACTGGAGATATAGGGAATTGGGTGACATTCTGAGTGATCAAAAGGAATGAGAAGCCTAAAATATGAGAAAATAAAGAGAGCACCTGTATTTTTCAGTTCTCATTTCCAGCAGATGCTATCTTCCCAAAAATGAGCTTCTTAATTCTTGATTTGAGCTAGAATTTTTCACTTGCTTAACAAGAGTCAGGGGCCTTGAGTTCTAATCAAAATGGCAGATATTGCTGAGAATTAATAAAATTGCAGCTATGTCTGCATTTACTAAATATCAGTGTGGGACTTAAGAAAAAAGGGGAAAAACGTGCAAAAGATCATAGAAACTTTGCTTTTGGCAGCTTCTTTCAAGGAGATAAGCTGGACAGATGTCCAAAAAACAAAGTCTTACTAAGATTAATCAGGTAAATAGATGCTAAGGGGAGCCCTGGTGGCATAGTGGTTAGGGGCTGGGCTGCTAACCAAAAGGTCAGCAGTTCAAATCCACCAGCCACTCCTTGGAAACTCTATGGGGCAGTTCAAGATACTTCCCTCACGTGTTAAAAATATACCAAGTGATTCAGGAACAAAGATTATCTTTCTGTTTTATTAAAGAAGCTGCTATCAGTTTGTTAACACCACTCTGGACGGTTGGGCCACCCAGAAGTAAGACCCTCCAATTATTTCTTGGCTGTGGATAACTCCCCTGAGATAAAACAGACATGTTTTATCAATTATCTTTCTGGGAACTGACAACAAAGATGACTTATCATGTTAAGGTGCTATTGAAGCAGTTGTTTTGCAACAGGAAATAGTTACAGCGCATATAGTTTTTGTCCAGTGGTTGGAAATTACTTCTTACATAAATGCAGCCTGATTGGAGTTAGTTTCTGAACTCTATTCCTGCAGGTAATAAGGAAGAAATTGGTGCCTCAAAGACATGCTGGTATCCCTTCACTTTCTGCTTCTACCTGACTGACTCAACTCAACCAAACAGAATCCAAACCTTTGCATGGTGTGTATAACCAATTACAATGCCTTTCTTGTAACTTTATATCTGGAGATGTATTTGGTATGAGCTTTGAAGCCAGACTACATGGTTTGAATTCTGTTTCAGCCACTTAATTATGTATGAAACCTTGGGCCAGTTACCTAACTCCGCTTGCCTCTGTTTCCTTATCTGTAAAATGGGAATAATAGCAGTACTCACCTCGCAGGGTTGGTTGTGAGAAATAGAGTTAATACCTAGAAAGCACGTAGAATGTATTGAACCTGGAAATAGTAAGCACTAAACCATTAGCTCATAATTTTCACTAAACTTGTTATTTTACAGTTGAGAAAAGTAAAATTACTGAGGTTGATCTTGGAACTTATTTTTTTTTTTTACTTCGTTTACCTGAACTTGTATGTAATTTATGGCCTGTCAGTTTTCCTTTAGCTATCCTAATGCCAACTCTTTGCCAGTGTTCCCTTGCAAAGTGTGTATATCCGGAGGCCTGAAAATAGCATATTTCCATGACGCTTTATCTCAATCCTGAGACAGTTTGCAGTTTAACTATTATGTGTGTTCTGAACACACCTGCAAATTCATCACTTGGGGTGGCTAATTCCATATTTGTGTCCATTTGATAATTAAACACAAGGAACACTGCAGAAGATAGAGTTTAATTTCTCTCCTATTGATTTTATATATATATATATATATATATATACAGCTACATACATATGTAGGTGTGTGTGTATTTTGCCTTGTTTAACCCATGTTGGGATCCTTTTTAGAGAAGTCTAAACCTGGTAAAATCCTTTGGAAAATTCTCTGTTACTTTGTGAATCCTAAGGTGCAGTGTACATGATGTCAATAATATTAGCACTGGCTAACTATTGCATTGATTTAGATTATTTTGTGATTTTCCCTGAGTTCTTACCAATTTTTTTTTTTGTCCCTCTGAATAGTTACAAAAAAAAAAGGGAAAGAAAACCCCTAGATTCTGGTACTTCCTTTCCCTGTTTTTCTCTGTTTCACCTCTCTGGACCATTTGAACAGCGTAAATACTGGTGTCGTAGGAAAAGTGCTTGTGCAATCCAGGAACTAAAATGAGCTGCAGGCACTTTTAATCCGAGTAAAATAATTTACAACAGAGAGTGTAGTTTCAAAACCTGCACACAAACTCCTGAGAACTCTGACTATGCTGTCAGACACCTATCTTTAAATTGCCTCTTGCCAAATGATGACTGTGGCCCTGTCACCCCGGCCAGCCCCGTAAGTCTCATTCACACTCCTTCTAATTGGCAGGCGCCCACTCTGGGCACCTCCACGGCCCTTGTAACATTTTTTAGGCAGATAACTTGACACTGTAAATTTGGCTGAGAGCCTGCTACTGTGGGGTTTCTTTACATCTGCCGACATTGGACACATCAGCCCATACCCTTGAGATTCTGGCCTAAATGTTTGCAAATTACATCGCAGGGCAGAAGGATGTGGTTGTTCTAGTGGGGTTCCTAGTCCCTTCACCTGTTCAAAGAAGGCAGATTGGGGTCATGGGGAAAGAAGAGGCGAAAGGTGTTCTCTTTGGGGAAGGGAAGGGGGACGACTATCTTCATATCAGCTTTTCAGGACTTGAGGAAGTCTAGAGAGTGTGCGGTGTTTGGTTTCCGACACAATTGGGGCAGGAGGCTCTGGAAACCTGATAACAGCTTTTGTGACCTTTGGGTCTGGAAACCGTTTCACTGATTGAAGTCATATAAGTTCAGCTAAATTTGAATGTGTTGTAAATATTTATCTGGCAGCCTGACATACAGTTGTTCCTGAAATTATGTGGCAGCGTCTTATCTTTTCTAGCGTATAATTTTTAAAATGTTCTTCTGGGTGGTGTTTAAGATTAAAAATATAAGCGAGTTATTGTTTTTTGTTAAGGCTTTCTCAGGCTTTGAACCTGTTTGAGAGAATAGCGGGTGTCATCTGGCAACTTTGTTTTCCTAAATGTATTGGAGACTGCAATGAAAATCTGCTTAGAAACTGAGCCTTGGTAAAGCATAAACAGTCTGTTTCAGCTAGAGCAATATATTTCCCTCATATTCTAGAGACACTGGTATATGAGTCTGAGATCCAACGGGTATTTTATGTGAAAGGACTGTTAGCATGCAACATTCCTTTCTAGTGAATTATTGAGTTGGATAGCAGCAAAACAGGCAGGAGACAAACTAGCCCTTTGTTGCTTCAAAGGCAGCTCGGAGCCAGTCCCACCCTCAAACACTGTTGCATGTAAAACAGCAAGAGCACAAACAGACCAAGACAAGTACCTTGAGGGGCCCTCTATCGTATATACCACTCCTTTCCCATTAGTTAACACAATATCTCAACCACCAGACAGGTACGCTTTGGGAAGAATAATGTGGGGAGAGTCGGTGACAGGCCAGGTAGAAAAAAGAGTGACAAGAATGAAAATTAGAGTCCAGAGTTAAATCTGAGACCAAAGCTGACAAGATGTGGCCACTATTGATGAGCTGAGCTCTGTCCCCATGCTCATGGTTGCATTGATTAGAACAGCCCACTAAATTACTTAATATTATTGTCACATCCCTAGGCATTTTTTCCAGCTGGGACTACTGCTAGGTTCATTAGAAATTCCCAGTTGATTTAGAGGTACCATTGGAAAACTTATCATGTGATCCTAGAAGACAGTCAGCCATGTAGCCAACTAATACATATATCAAATTGCTGCTATATAAATAGCAAATCTTCATCATGCTTTTGACTCCATTTGCAGTGCTTTTATTTAACAATCATACATCAAGGTTTGAACTAGTGCTGAGGACGTAAAGGGGAATAAGCCATGGACCTTATTTTCAGATAAACTTGCAGTCTTGTGGAGGAAGGAAGGGTCTCCCATCTAAATGATGATGATATAACTTCAAAAGTAATACACTAGTGAAATGTGATTGCAACATGACCCAATAGTAATCTTGTTAAATGTCTTAGTTGAAGTAAGAAATTTTAATCTTATTATAGAGTCATTTTTGGCAAGGATAGAGGTGTTGTGCAACGCACTGTCTACAATAAGACTTTTCCCTTTAGGCCTCTCTGTTCTGTTTGCTTTAAGAGCAAATGAAAGTACTTAGTATTTCAGACCCAGGACAAATTTACACCAGGCACATATACAGGGCAAAAAACAAACCCTCTGCTGTCAAGTCACTTCTGACTCATAGCGACCCTATAGGACACAGTAGAGCTATCCCCACAGGGTTTTCAAGGAGAAGCTGGTGGATTCAAATTGCCAACCTTTTGGTTAGCAGCCGAACGCTTAACCACTTCACCACCAGGGCTTCTATAGCAGAGCAGGGAGGGCTAATATCTGGCACTTATATTTTTTACTAGTTCCTTCCATGCCCCTGAAGATATTGTAAGTCAACCATCGTGCTATTTCCAAATGACTCTGGGTTTAGCCTCAGAATCCCTACTGTACACAGCATTCCAAGCAGTTAATAGTAATCAGTCCTAGTGGGGATACTAGGTGAAACTTATTTTACCATTCCAGGTACAGGTATTCTTGGATTTTAAGATGGAAACCATTTAACTTACTGACGAGTAATTCTTGAAAATGGTTTATTATTTCCTGCCTTTTACCAACGTTGTTTTTCAAGTATTCCAACTTTATCATCAGAAAATAATTCTGAATAATTTCAAAATAGCTAAGAAGTGTGGAAGTTTTCAATGAAACCATTCTGTTGCCACAAAATCTTCTTGGGGGTTAACTCCATTCTAGACCATGCCATCGAAGAGCTCACAAAGGCCATACTGACTCCATACCATTGTATTCATAAGTGTCAATTTAAAGTGTAACAATAAGAAGTAGGAAGAGAAAAAAATAAATAAAGAAAAAGATCCGTGGTATTTAATTATTTATGGATATACTATTATAGAATTACTTCAGGTGTTATGAAGAGTCTAATTGTTGGGTTAAGGAATCATTTTAGTTTATTCACAAAATAATGTGAGCATACATAACTCTCTATAGACCCTAATGAACCTGTTCTAGTCAGGATACCATAGGTTACGCTGCAGTAACAAACAACCTCCAAATTTTTTTGGCTTAAACAAAGGTTTACTTCTTGTTCATATAAGATCATTTGCAGATCCTGGCCACTCTCTGGGGCAGCTGTACTCCCTGTGAACAATTTGGCATTGTTCTCTCTACACTGGCATAGACTTCCATGACAGCTACAGGAACGGAAGAGAGAAAGCATTGGCCAAAGCAAGTTATAAGCGATGCCTAAATTCAGGAATATGGGCAAATACAATTTTTATATTGTGTCCCTGATTGAGGGGAGAAACTGGGTATCAGTGAATAGTAGTAATATCTGCCACAGTGCCTTTAGTCTTTCCTACCTCTTAAACTTTTGTCTTGAGATGTGCCATGTAGGTCATCTTAAAGTTTCAGGTTCAAATTTTACAGCAAAGTCTATATGATTTAAAGAGTAATATACGTCATTGGTTAACAGCTCAGCTGGTAACCAAAAGGTTGGCATTTCAAATCCAGCAGCTGTTCCTTGGAAACCGAATGGGGCAGTTCTACTCCAGGGTCCTATAGGGTCACCATGAGTTGGAATTGACTCAACGGCAGTGGATTTGGTTTTGGTTCTTTGGTTATATTAGTTGATATTAGGTAGCTCACAGACTTTCTGGGAATGCCTGAAGGTCAGGCTTGGAAGCTGTGAAGATAGGAACAATGCCCGTACCACTTGTATTATTTCATTTAATTCATACAGCAACACTATGTTGTTTTTTTTTTTATGATGTATATACACTTCTGTTATGCCCAATTTTACCCATGAGGAAATTGAGTCGTAGTGAGGTGAAACAGCTTGCCCAAGATTACACAATTGGATGCTGAATTTAAACCTAAACAGACTGAACTCCAGAATTTAAGCACCACCCTATACTGCTTCCATGTCTATTTTAATGATAGTTCCGACAGACTATAGAAGAGATGCTCCAAGATCTGAGAAGGAAAACTGATGGAACTGGAATCATTTGCCTTAAAAAAGAAAAAAGATGATTCCTGGGTTAATGGAAGTTTATCCATTATATTGAATAATATTTTATATCTCTTCTAAACTCAAAACCAAATCTGTTGCCGTTGAGTCGATTCTGACTCATGGCAACCCCATCTTTTGAGCCAAGATCAAATGACTGCCTGTGGCACTCTGCAGAAGCAGGGTGGAAACATCTAAGTTTAGTATTATTTCACATTTCAAGATCAAATTTCCCAGAAAAAAAAAAAAAAAAAAAAACAGAATGTGGACATATTAAAAACTTAGTTTTACTATTATTATTATTGAAACATAAGCTTAATAAGCTTAATATTAAGCTTAATAATGAGGGAAAGATTTATTTTATTCTTGTCTATTAGAAACAGACATTAAGCTACACAGTACCTTTCATCTAACTATTAGAAACATGAAAGAATTTATTATGCAGTACTTGAGGTATGAAAAAAAAAAAAAACAAACAAACCTATTGCCGTCGAGTTGATTCTGACTCATAATGACCTTATAAGACAGAGTAGAACTGCCCCATAGGGTTCCCAAGGAGCACCTGGTGATTCGAACTGTCGACTTTTTGTTAGCAGCCGTAGCTCTTAACCACTATGCCACCATGGTTTCCATATTTGGGGTAGAGGAGAGCATAAATAAGGATGTGGACTTATGTGGGCCTCAAGGGAAGGAACTAGATTTTTTTTTTTAAATCATAAAACATCAATTACTAAATTTAAAAGACCTATTTTTTTTTTTTTATATAAGAAAGCATATTCCAGAGATTTAAAGTTTAATATGTATAGGCATTAGCTGTATACACTAATCATGGATCCTGTACAAACTGGTAGTAAAATCATTATTAGCGTAGGATTAAAAACAAACCTGTTGCCATCAAGTTGATTCCAACTCATAGTGACCCTATAGGACAGAGTAGAACTGCCCCATAGGGTTTCCATGGAGCAGCTTGGTGGATTCAAAATGCCAACGTTTTGGTTAGCAGCCGAGCTCTTAACCACTGCACCACCAGGGCTCCAATTAGGTAAAGGCATAGCCTAAATTGTATGTTATTATGTCAACCTCTCTATCAGATTTATAATCCAGTATTTTTATATACTTAGATAAAAACCAAAAAACCCCTTTGCTGTGAAGTCAATTCAGACTCATTGTGACCCTATAGGATGGAGTAGAACTGCTCCATAGCATTTCCAAGGAGCACCGGTGGACTCAAACTGCCGACCTTTTGGTTAGCAGTTGTAGCTCTTAACCATGCCACCACCAGGGTTTCTGATATGCTTAAATAGGAGCCAGTATTTAACATTCAGTGCGATGCGATTTATTTAATAAGTTATTCTAAGGCTACAACCTGGCTCTGTCATTTTAATGTGTCAGACTTTTAAGGTGGAAACTTACCAGAAAAGGAAAACTCAAGTACAGTGAAACCTATGAGAGTTGGAACTCGACAGGACTGCCTTGTTTTTCCAGGTCTTGCAAGCTTTCTGCCTTTGACACTTTGATAGGTTGTAGTCTTACCACCTTTCCCTTGCTCATTTTAGTAGAAAATATTGGAGCTGTCCCTCTCTGACAGGTTTCTGCCTTACATGGGTTACAGCTTTCACAGGCTTTACTGTATTCTTCAATAAAACGAGCGATAGAAAAGTGGTAAGACTGCACCCTGTCAGAGTTAGAAATCTTTCAAACCTGGAAAAACAAGACAGTCCCCTTGAGTTTCAGCTGCCACATGTTTCGCTGTAACAGCAATCTGAATGATCTCTTGCAGTGATGGGGTACTGGAACACTTATGAGAGTTTATGAGAACGTCTAGGCTTTTCACTGAGTTAATCGTGATGGATAATTCAGTACCTCACAGGTATCACTAAGGCATTCAGAAAAAAAACTCCTGCATATAAGTGTATATAAATTACTGATAATTTTATAGCATTATCTAGTAGGAGAATTCCATGTTCAGCAGAGTATTCTTTGTCTCCAGTACACTTCTTTGGATTTGGAGCTATTTGATGAGACATTCTGGTTATTTTTTATGTGAAATAAGTACGCTCACCTTTGGAAGTTAAATTGAAACCTCTTAGTAGCTATAATGTTCATAAATGGCAGTAGATAAGGTGGCTATAATATTTCTCAGGGTAATAGAAAGATGGGCTGAAGCATTCCTGGGTTGTCAGACCCTCTGAGCTCAAACATCAGCGTGAACACTGTTGAACTGTGAATGCCTGGGCACATCACTTAACCTTTCTGTGTTTCCATTTGCTTATCTACGCACTGAGGCTAATAATACTGATTGACCTCATAACATTTAATTAGGCCATTGGGAAGCTCTTTGAAAAAGCTAAGTATCATTTGTTGGCACTTAGCTTCATGAAAGGTTCGTGTTTTTGACACACTGTGGTTTGAGGATGTGTTGGTACAACTCCTGCCAACTTCTTGTTTCTCCGCCATATCTTTTCTGAGCTCCCTTTGAAGTCCATGGGAATTAGGGTGATTGAAGGCACTTAGGGAATGAAAGTGTGTTCTTGGCATATTTATAGGAGGACTCTCTCCTTAGGAAGAAAATACCATGCTTTTCAAAGGAAAAGGAGCTTGATGGTTTCTCAGTGGTTTATGGGTGGGTACATTCATGCTGTTCATAGAGCTTAAGCCCTAGAGGATGAGATTTTTGACAAAGATGCTGAAAAAGCTTAAATTATTAGCCAAAAATTAATATACTCACTTTTAGGGAAGATACAGAATAAATTGGGCACTTCTGGGGAGGATTATGTCTTTTTTCTCTGTAGTGAGTACCCAGTATTTACCAATACATGCTCGCTAAATAAATGCATATTGAATGAGGAAATAATGACTATATCAGTAGAATAGATGATATTTATCATACCATATGAAAACATTAATGCAGCATCAAGAGTACATTTTTGATCCAGATTGGTAAGGAAGAAGTAAAAGCATCTCTATTTGCAGATGACATGATCTTATACACAGAAAACCCTAAAGAATCTTCAAGAAAACTACTGAAACTAATAGAACAGTTAAGCAGAGTATCAGGATATAAGATAAACATACAAAATCAACTGGATTCCTCTACACCAACAAAAAGAACATCGAAGAGGAAATCACCAAATCAATACCATTTACAGTAGCCCCCAAGAAGATAAAATACTTAGGAATTCTTACCAGAGATGTAAAAGACCTATACAAAGAAAACTACAAGACACTACTGTAAGAAACTGAAAGAGACCTACACAAGTGGAAAAACATAGCTTGCTCATAGATAGGAAGACTTAACATTGTAAAAAATGTCTATCCTACCAAAAGCGATCTATAGATACAATGCAATTCTGATCCAAATTCCAATGAAATTTTTTAATGAGATGGAGAAACAAATCACCAAGTTCATATGGAAGGGAAAGAGGCCCCAGATAAGTAATACATTACTGAAAAAGAAGAACAAAGTGGGAACCCTCACTCTACCTGATTTTAGAACCTATTATACTACCACAGTAGTCAAAACAGCCTGGTACTGGTACAACAACAGATACATAGACCGATGGGACAGAGTTGAGAATCTGGACATAAACCCATCCACATATGAGCAGCTGATAGTCAACAAAGGCCCAAAGTCAGTTAAACAGGGAAAAGACAGTCTGTTTAACAAATGGTGCTGGTATAACTGGTTACCCATTTGCAAAAAAATGAAACAAGGCCCATACCTCATACCATGGACAAAAATGAACTCAAAATGGATCAAAGACTAACATATAAAATCTAAAACAATAAAGATCATGGAAGAAAAAATAGGGACAGCATTAGGAGTCCTAATACATGGCATAAACAGTATACAAAACATTAGTAACAATGCAGAAGAGAAACTAGATAACTGGGATCTCCTAAAAATCAAACACCTATGCTCATCCAAAGACTTCACCAAAAGAGTAAGAAGATTACTTACAGACTGCAAAAACTTTTTAGCTATGACACTTCCGATCAGTGTCTGATCTCTAAAATCTACATGATATTGCAGAAACTCAACTACAAAAAGACGAATAACCCAGTTAAAAAATGGGCAAAGGATATGAACAGACACTTCACTAAAGAAGACATTCAGGTAGCTAACAGATACATGAGGAAATGTTCACGATCGTTAGCCATTAGAGAAATGCAAGTCAAAACTACAATGAGATTTCATCTCACTCCAACAAGGCTGGCCTTAATCCGAAAAACACAAAATAATCAATGTTGGAGAGGCTGTGGAGAGACTGGAACACTTCTACACTGCTGGTGGGAATGTCAAATGGCACAACCACTTTGGAAATCGATTTGGCACTTCCTTAAAAAACTAGAAATAGAACTACCATATAATCCAGCAATCCCGCTTCTTGGAATATATCCCAGAGAAACAAGAGCCTTTACACAAATAGATACTGGCACACCCATTTTCATTGCAGCACTGTTTACAATAGCAAAATGATGGAAGGAATCAATGGATGAATGGATAAATTATGGTATATTCACACAATGGAATATTATGTATCGATAAAGAACACTGAGGAATCTGTGAAACATTTCATAACGTGGAGGAATCTGGAAGGCATTATGCTGAGTGAAATTAGTCAGTTGCAAAAGGACAAATATTGTATGAGATCCACTATTATAAGAACTTGAAAAATAGTTTAAACAGAGAAGAAAATATTCTTTGCTGGTTACAAGAGTGGGGAGGGAGGGAAGGAGGGGGTTTTCACTAATTAGGTAGTAGACAAGAACTATTTTCGGTGTCGGGAAAGACAACACACAATACAGGGGAGGTCAGCACAACTGGACTAAAACAAAAGCTAAGAAGTTACCTGAATAAACAGAACACTTTGAAGGCCAGCGTAGCAGGGGCAGGGGTTTGGGGACCATGTTTTCAGGGGACATCTAAGTCAATTGGCATAATAAAATCTATTAAGAAAATATTCTGCCTCCCACTTTGGAGAGTGACGTCTGGGGTCTTAAATGCTAGCAAGTGGCCATCTTAGATGCTTCAATTGGTTTCAACTCACCTGGAGCAAAGGAGAATGAAGAACACCAAAGACACAAGGCAATTTTGAGCCCAAGAGACAGAAAAAGCCACATAAACCAGAGACTACATCAGCCTGATACCAGAAGAACTGGATCGTGCCCAGCTACAACCGATGACTGCCCTGACAGGGAACACAGCAGAGAACCCTTGAGGGAGCAGGAGAGCAGTGGGATGCAGACCTCAAATTCTCATAAAAAGACTAGACTTAATGGTCTGACTTAGACTAGAAGGACGCCAGGGGTCATGGTTCCCATACCTTCTGTTAGCCCAAGACAGGAACCATTCCCAAAGCCAACTCTTCAGACAGAAATTGAACTGTACTACGGGATAGAAAATGACACTAATGAAGAGTGACCTTCTTGGATCAAGTAGACCCATGAGACTATGTGGGCAGCTCCTGTCTGGAGGGGATATGAGAGGGCAGAGGGGGTCAGAAGCTGGCTGAATGGAGAGTGGAGGGAAGGAGTGTGCTGTCTCATTAGGGGGAGAGCAACTAGGAGTACATAGCAAGGTGTATATGAATATATATGAGAAAAAAAAGAATACACTTTCATTACCATTTTTTAACACACAGTGGCTGTAAACTGCAACAAAGGGCTCAAACATGGCAACAACTGTGAGGATGGCACAGGACTAGGTAGTGTTTCATTCTGTTGTGTATAGAATTGCTGTGAGTCGATACTGACTTGACGGTACCTAGCAACAACAATGTATATTTCTTTTTCTATTATAGCATAAAGTTGAATGCTTGTGGTACTATTTATAGAAATGTGTTGTATTACATACTTCTATGCAAAGCTAAAAAAAAAAGAAAAAAGGGAGGGAGCCCCAGCACACTTTCAAAATTACATGTATTTGGAAACATCACCATATTCTATGACATAATTTCTAGACTATTTCAATAGCCTTCTAATTGGTCTCCTGTTTCCAATCTTCCCCTCCATTCATCTTACAGTCCACTGCCAAACTAATTTTTCTGAAACATTGGTTTCACTCTGCCACTCATCTCGGAAGGTTTCAGTGGCTCCCTACTTCCTGTTGTGTCATGCCTATCTCCATAACTGGGACTTTAAAAGGATCCATAACGGAGAACCCCCACATGGCTGTACAACGTATTTCTCTAGAGATAACTTGTATTTTTGTCACTTGGCTAAATCAGAACTATTATTTTCATCATGATTTCAATTTCTCTTTTCTTTGTGCATTACCCTGTTATGAGAAGAACACTGAGCAGGAGACAGAACACTTCATTTACTGCACAGGACCTGGGCATGTCATATCTCCCTTCCAAAATGAGAAAAAGAATACTTCCTTTTCGTATCTCAAAGGTATATAGGCTTTGGGAGGATCAAAGAAGATGAAGAATATGGAAGCATTTTGAAATTTGGAAAATGTCTGCTTCCGGCTTTCCAAATTCTGTTCAGCTGCAGGGAACAGAGATCTTCAGTCAGTCTTCATTGCTTGTCTCCAGCCTAGTCTGGAGCCCAAAACTAGGTGTGTTTTAGAATCCCTGTCTATGTCAGGAAAACCCTGGTGGCGTAGTGTTTGAGAGCTATGCCTGCTAACCAAAAGGTCGGCAGTTCAAACCTGCCAGGCACTCCTCGGAAACCTTATGGGGCAGCTCTCCTGTAGGGTCACTATGAGTCAGAATTGACTCGATGGCAATGGGTTTAGTTTTTTGGTTGGTGTCTATGTCAGGAGGTAGAACCAGGAGTTAGCCTTGCTGCCCAGAGCTCTTTATCTAATGGGCTTGGGGTAAGCCCCTTGGGTACCTTAATCATATTTCATTTTATGGTGATGTAAGCTTCCAATCAGTTGAAAGGGGAGTTTCCTTGGTGGTGTGTGATCTGCTTCGAGTATATAAATAGATGTTCTGGCAAAGCTTGCTCTCCTTTTAAAGTTCCCTGAGATCGTGACCCAATCCGTATTGCTTGGCTTCAGCTTTATTTCCTGCTTTGTACTCAGAGTCATTGCTTGAACTCAAACACTGCTCCAGACATTCATCTTCTTGGTTTAGGGCATTCCATGGCACCCTACTAAGTGCTAGCCAGTCCTTTCTGCCCAAGGCCTAGACCCTGTCCTTGGACCTTCATCAGCACTGGGGCTCTGCTTTGAACTGGACCATTCATTCCCAAGATCATGACAGCTGACTGGCATGCTTCTGCCTTTTAGTGACACCACTCATAAGAGTGGATGTCTTGTTTGAGTACTGTCCTGAATCAAACCCAGCCGTGCTAACCCTCCTAGCCATTGTGATTTAAACCTTGAGCCACTCTTCCAGATCCAGCCCCATAGCTGGTTTTGGTGCTTTTGTACCCATTCTGAAGTTTGTGCTTATGACTCTTGCTCTATCACAAAATACTCAAAATTAAGTTTATATGGCTCGTTGTAGTCTGGGTTCTCTAGAATAGCACAACCAGTGAAGCATTTATAGGTATATATAGAGAGGAAGTTAAGGAACTAGCTCATGCAAGTGTGAGAAAATGACTCGGGCAGTTGTGGGTACGGGCAAGTTCCAAAGCCATGGGTCAGGCGACAGGCTAAAGACCTTTGCTGGCTCTCATGGTTGCAAGGGGTGATGAACCCAGAATCTGCAGGTCAGGTGGCAGGCTGGAGGCCCCTGTTGGCTCACGATTTGGGAAATCCAAAATCTGTAGGTCAGGAGGCAGACCAGTCTGCAGGCTTCTGTCACAACAACCAGAAGTCAGGTGATGAGAATAGCACAGGGTCGAGAAAGAGAACAAGCTTTGCCAGAACATCCATTTATATACTGGAAGCAGATCACCTACTGCCAAGGAAACTTCCCTTTCCACTGATTGACTGCTTACATCACCATAAAATGGAAGATGATTAATTACATAGCGTCTGCCAAACCACTGAGAATCATAGGCTAGCCAAGTAGACATATAACATTAACCATCACATGGTCCTATGCAAAGATAAGGTATTATTCTTATTTTATAATGGAAAGCCAAAGCCAAGCTCAGTTCATATTTTCTTTAAGAATCTTTCTCTGATTACTGTATCTCATAAATATTTCCTTTCTTTGAACTTCCAATGTATTTTCAGTCTGTATGACAGAAAAAAAGGTTAGCCCTTAATCATGCAATTGATATCTTACATTCTTTTTGCAACTTATTTCATGTGATTTAATTTTCTTTTGACAATTAGACTATAAATTCTCAGTGATATGCTTTTATTGAGTATATACTCTGAGAATAACAATATAAACCTTAAATGAGTTTCAAAAATACAAATACTCATTTTATTCTTGTACAGTGTTGTGCTTTTTACAAACAGAAATTTAAACTTCAAGCTGTACAAGTACATTTTGTGATATCTTTTTTAGGAGTTTTCTGACATTGATGAGTTCCAACTTGAAAGTAATAAATTTTATCAGTGGTTTTTCACTTTATATTTATGCCAAAAAAAGCCTTTATTTCCATAATCTAAGTTGAATATTTAAATTATTTAAATGTATTTCCATCTAAGTCTTATGTTTTTTTATGCCAAAAAAAGCCTTTATTTCCATAATCTAAGTTGAATATTTAAATTATTTAAATGTATTTCCATCTAAGTCTTATGTTTTTAATTCTTTCATTCACACGGTACACTATTAAATTTGTAAATGCATGCACACACAGAATATGCATAGGAAAAGATTGTAAAGAAACATCAAAATGTTAATATGATTGTATATGATCATGCCTGGGGAGTGATTATTTCATTTTCTTTCCGTATTTCTCTGTATAATTTTATTTCTTTAATGTGCAATTCCTCTTTTATATTTTAAAAAGTGCTGATAAAGAAGTAACTAAGAAATTTTTTAAAGCGACCTTTTTCTGTGCTTTCTTGTATTGTTATATTCAAAAATATTTTTTTTCCCCTGGGCTTCTAGTTCACTGACCACTTCATTTCTGTTTTTTCTTATATTTTTATAAGATACATCTTTGCATCTTTTCTTTATATCTTTGCATCTTTTCTTTATATCTTTGCTAACTTTGCTTAGAGTGGACCAAGAAAAGTGTCATGATTAATAAGTATAGAGGTTAGAGAAATAGAGACATTAAAATTTCAAGACTCCGTGTATTACTACATTTCTGTTTTTAGTCAGGATAGATTGTGCTATGCTGAAAAAACAAACAAACCAAAAAACTACCCCTAGAACTCTGTGGCTTAAAACAGTAAAAGTTATTTCTGGCTCATGTCACATGTCCATTATGAGTCAGCAGTGGGCTACACAAATCACAGTCACTTGGAGGCCTGGGCCACCTGTCCAGGCCTTAAAGTTGCCAGAGGGGCTACCATCTCAAACTTTGTGGGTCACCTTGCTAAAACAGAAGAGCTCAGCATGGTCTCTCACTCAGCCTGGAAGTGACACAGGTCACTTCCACTCTCAGCTTATTGCCAGAACTAGTCACATGGTCCCAAAACAAGTGGCACAGGAAGTACAGTCCTACAGTGAGCCAGAAGGGAGAGAATTAGAAATACAGTAAAACCTATGTAAGGCAAAACCTATCAAAGAAGGAAAACTTAAGATATTTTCCACTAAGTAGAGAGTGTGATAGAAAAGTCGTGACTACACACTGTCAAAGCAGAAAACTTGTGAGAACTGGGAAAAGAGGGCAGTCCTGCCAAGTTCTGGCTTCCACAGGTTTCACTGTATATTGCCAAACAGCACTAATATCTGTTTTCCTAAAATCATTTTAAGATTTAGCTAAAAATATTTCTAGTATAAATGTCCAAACACTGTAAATTAAATTTTAGCTTTGAGGAAATAATAGGTAAATTTTTGTTTAAAGCATTTACATTTTCTTTTACACTGGGGTTTTATATTGAATGTCTTTAAATTAAAACAGTATTAAACTAGAGATATAATTAGGTGTGGAAGTAATAGTTTGTAATTGCAGATTGTTAGAGATTCTGTTTACTTAAAATGAGAAGGTGATTAGGAATATCATTTTGCAATTATTTTTAATTTTGTTAACTAATTTAAATAGGTAGGAGAGAAAATGAATTTTATCATCTTTTTTTTTTTTTTGTACAAGCAATTTGACAGAAAACAAGGATATTATAACACATTTAAACTTCTGGGCAGAAATTGTGTTAGAATAGCCCAACAGTTCTCATATGAGTACCCAGTAATTTAAAGAATTGCATTAATAGAAAAAGTAAGAATAAAATTAAATTGTTGGATTTAATAAGAAAAGTGTTTAAAGTCAACAACCATCCTATGCTAAGAGCTAAGGATAAAACTAGTTTCCAAGTCATCTCAATTATACCCATGGCTTTGAGGGCCAACTTTAAAAAAAAACAGATCCTACGAATTGAATCTAGATATTTTCCCACACCATAAAGGGAGCTTCTTACTGAGATAAAAATGTTCACAGGAAAGAACCCAACAATCTCTTTCCAGTTGTTTTCCATTGAAGTGTTTTCAATGACTTTTTCAAAATAAAATAATTTTTGCTTCAATAATAAACTGTATCATTTTGCTCTTTTCTTACTTTGTAGATGTCTTCATCTAAATTTCAATCTCTGAAAGTATGTTTCCAGGGAAGTGAATCATATGAAGTCATTTATGAAGTTTAAAATGTCAAAAACACTGTCATTAAACCACTAATGTATATCTATGGGGAACATCCTCTTGAGACCTGCTGCTGTTCATAAACCACTTGATCTGTGATCTCATAGGTTTCAGGAGAACACCTCTTGTATATTATAATTTCCTATTTGCAAGGGAGTGCTCCATTATGCTCCTTGTCAATAGCAAAGATACGTAGGGATGGCTTTACACTGCTGTATTAACATGAGTCATTCAAGAGAGGGCCCATACTCTGCCCACTCTGAAAAAAATTAGTTCATTGAAAAATGCCCTTATTCAAGTCTAAGTACTTGCTAGTTGACGGATTAAATCATTAAACAATAGCAGTTTTGCATTACAAATTATTTTTGAGAGATAAGAGAACATTTTGAATATGAAGGGAGAATAATTACAACCCCTTGGTAGGCAAGGTTTTTTCAATTTTTATGAGGCTAGAAGATTGATGGAGTGTCCAAGAGTTGTAGGAGATGGTTCCAGATGTCAGGAGCTGCAGTGAAGGTGACCCTGACAAGGAGAGTGGCAAAAGTATATGATGGCATTAGAAAGAGTTCAGACTTTAGATATTCTGAAAAACGTGAAAAATATTAGAGCATTGATGTAGCAGGTAAATGAGACTGTAGCATAGAGAATATTGGGGGAAAGAAGGGAGATTATTTCTAAATGGATCTTAGAATTATTGGGAAATCAGGTCTTTCTATATCTAAGGGAGCAACTAGCATTTTTCATAAGGAAAAATCTAAAATCTAAGGGAGCCCCCAGTACCTGGAATTCAGGAACCTCTGAACAGGATCATCAGAGTAATACAAGAAAAACCCAAAAAAAAAAACCAAACCCAGTGCCGTCGAGTCAATTCCGACTCATAGTGACCCGATTGGCGTAGTGGTTAAGTGCTACAGCTGCTATCCAAAGGGTTGGCAGTTCAAATACAAGAGAGTCTTTAGAAAATCCAGCAGAGGTGAGGATGATGAAGAAAAGGTACATGTGAGTTGTGTAAAACTGACATGGTGGATAAAAACGGTAAGGAATACTTCAACGTAATTGTGTAATTATGTCAGAAAACCATCAAGTACAAGATACACATTATAAAGAACAAGGGAAACAAAATTACATTAGTGTTTATCATGATAAAGGAGTAAGACTAAAAGATGAAGAAAATAGAACTAACCTAGAAATTAATATCAAGGTTTTAATACCGTCCATCACAGAAAGGTAAAGACAGGAAATCAGGGACTGGAATGATGGTTGTTATTGTGATGCATTCAATGTATTGACTTGTGCAAAAAAAAAAATGTAAGCTTTCAACTGTGATAATGTGTCAACTCTGAGGGAAAAAAAATTGTGAAATAGGATCCATTTCACATTTCAACTGATGGAGGCTGTTGGCGTATAGTGAAATTGTGCTGAATTTGGATCACGAAGAAAGGGATTCATATCCTTGCTCAGACACAAACCAGATGTGTCATCAGGGACAAGACACTGAGCATTCATTTCCTCATCTGTAAAAATGGGAGTTATAATTGTAGCGACATGGCTACTATCCATTTCCTCTTCCACAGGAGTCAAGCTCACCATTTTCAGTTTGGAAAAATGTTTTCCCAAAGAAAGATGACATTTTCTATTCTCCCTTGTAGATAACTGAGGGAATATGATTAAGTTCTGAATGTAAGTAGAAGTGTCATATGGAAGCTTTTAATGAACCTTTTTTTTTTTCTTTAAGATGACTAATGTAAGCCTAAAACCCATAACCCATTGTCATCGAGTCGCCGGCTTAATTCTTCAGATCTTTCCTCATTCTGTTGCCTGGAATGCAGATATGATGGCTGGGATATGATGGTTGGAGCATCAGCTGTTGTCTTGATTAAAGAGCACAAGGGCGCAGCTTATGGGTGGTATAACAGTTTGCTGCAAGGAGCCTGGTTTTTTTTTTGAGAACTTCTTGAAGCAGAGTCAATATATCCACCTTTCAGGTGACAGAGAAATAGATTTATATCTTGTTAAACTCTGTTATTCATAGCTGAATCTAATCCTGATAAAATATTTACCTTACAGTTTTTTCCAAAACCAAACCAAACTGATTGCCCTTGAGTCGATTCCCACTCATAGTGACCCTGTAGGACAGAGTAGAACTCTGTTTACAGAAGCAGATTGTCACATCTTTCTCCTGTGGAGCAGCTGGTGTATTTGAACCACCGGCCTTTCAATTAGCAGCCAAATGATTTAACCACCGTGCCATCTAATCAGTAAATCATAGCTGTCCCTGTTTCTTTATTCCTGTTGACACTGTCCAAGGCTATTCTCATGCCTCTGGTCTCAGTCTTCTAAATCCATTCTTCTAGTTTTTATGTGTCCTATAAATGTTATTGGATGACCTTTCAGACGTACAAGTATAATAATGATCCATCTCTTCTGAAAATTACTGAGCAATTCTCTTGGACAAATACTATTGGTGGCCTATTCTACAGATACTCTCTCCTTTTCTCTTGCTAAAAGAATCATTATTCTATTCAGTATTGAGTGACATTGTACTTAGGGAAAGTGGATTCCACCTTTTGACCATGAGGAATAAACCATAAACAGCTTAAGCCATTGGCCAATATTAGATTTGGCTGCAAATAATAGAGAACCAAAATACTAGCAATTTAAGCATAGTAAATGTTATTAAATGTTGGCAAAGAATATTGAATATATTATGAACTGCCAGAAGAACAAACAAATCTGTCTTGGAAGAAGTACAGCCAAAATGTTCCTTAGAAGCAAGGATTGCAAGACTTCATCTCGTGTACTTTGGACATGTTATCAGGAGGGACCAGTCCCTGGAGAAGGATATCATGCTTGGTAAAGTAGACAGTCAGCAAAAGAGAGGAAGACGTTCAACGAGATGGATTGACGCAGTGGCTGCAATGAGATGGCACAGGACCGGGCAGTGTTTCTGTTGTACATAGGGCTGCTGTGAGTTGGAACTGACTCGATGACACCTAACAACAACAGCAAATGTTATTTCTTTTTCATCGGAACGTCCAGTAGTTGGCAGTTTGGAGTTGGCATGGTAGGTCTTTCTTTAAACAGTCTTCAGGTACTCTAACTCCTTCTATCTTGTAGCTGTATACTGGGAGGGTTCCATTTCCAGAGTTACTTCACTACCCCAAGTGTCTGCTCAAGCTCCAGCCATCATACCTGCATTCCAACCAGCAGAAAAGAGGAAAGAATGAAGAAGAAAGGAGCAAAAGAAGCATTGCCTGTGTCTTTCTAAAAGTGTTTCCAGAAGCTTCTACATAGTTTGTCATTTTGCAACCCATTGGCTAGAATTTACTCTGGGGGTCAAATTTGTTGCAAAGGAAGGTTGGGAAATGTATATTTTATTCTAGGTTGTCATGTATGCAGCCAAAACCTGAAGGTCTCTCACTGTGATGGGAAGAAGGGTAATAAAAGTTATTGGTGGAAAAAACTAACATTCTGTGTACTAATAATAACATCGCTTCTCTTTGCCAAGAATTGTTTTAAGGGTATGTAATCCAGTTCTAGGAGTCCTGGTGGTACAATGGTTAAACTCTTGGCTGCAAACTGAAAGGTCAGCGGTTCGAACCCATCAGTTGCTCTCTGAAGGAAGATGTGGCAGTCTTTCCATAAAGATTATAGCCTTGGAAACCTTATGAGACAGTTCTCCTCTGTCCTGTAGGGTCTCTATGAGTTGGAATTGCCTCTACGGCAACAGATTTGGTTTTGGTTTAACCCACTTCTGCCAATGAGAACTGCAGGGACATCTGATGGGGACTTCTAGGAAAGATTTTCCTCTTTGATAAAAAATATAAAAGACAGAGCAGCCCCTTTTTCTTGTCTTTGGTTGTGGCTGAGTGAGAATCTGATGCCTCATTGTGGCTGACAAAGTGCTCCTAGTTACTGAAAAACCAACTGCAGAAGATTCTGAACTGGTGACATTATTGAGCCTGTGAATCGTCCTTACCTATGCAACTCTTGTTAAATGTATACAGATGCATGTTTGTATTGTTAGAGCCACCTTTATTGGAAATTCTGTTATGTTACTTGCTGCTGGAAAGCACTGACAGTGAATAGAGGGACAGAAAAGTGGGTCCTCTTGGACATAAAATCAGTGACCCCATGAGTGACTGTGGATTTTGCAAGGACTTTTTTTATGTAAAACAACTATAAAATAAATAAGTATATAAACATTTTTAACTTCTTTACAGTTGGTGAAAGATTTCCTTTGTAGGGAAAGTCAGTTCGGTTGAAATGGGTTTTGATTCATTCCCTGCATTGCAGTAGCAGAGCCAAATTTCAGGTAATAGGAGGAGAGAGGAAAAGGAAAATCCCAGCTGGTAGACCTGCCAGAGGGACTTGGAAGAAGATACAAATTAGAAGGGTGTTTGTGAAATTGTGTACTGCAGAGTGCACACTGAAGGGGATGTCAAATCCTCTTCTTTTCCCCTACAAAATCTTTATTAAAACCTGCTTTTCTCACAAATGTGTTTAGTGCAAGTAGACTTTCCCAGGGGAATCAAGGAAGCATTGAGTACCATGTACCACTGGATTTGAGCCAGTGTAGACATGTGGGATACAAACATTTTCTTGGCCAGGAATGAGAGACTTTGCTGTACATTCATTCTGAAATTATGAGAAAAGGAGATACACACCTGACTAATTTTCTAAAGGAGTCCCTGGATGGGACAGTTAACACACTCAACTGCTAACTGAAAGATTGGAGGCTCGATTTCATTCAGAAGAAAGCCCTAGAAATCTACTTCTGAAAAATCAGCTATTGAAAACCCTGTGGAGCACAGTTCTAGCCTGATACACATAAAGTCACCATGAGTCGGTGTCAGCCCGGTGACAAGTGGTTTCTTTTTCTTATCGTTGTTTTTAAGTTTTCTAAAACTCTAGGTACTGTGGCTTGAATTCTAACTTGGATGTCTGAGTAGGCTCAAGTTTTTGGAAGGCGTTTATGGATAATTAACAAGTGTTCCAATGACGTCCTTCAGTACTAATGTTTATATAGCTTGGGGAGTATGAGGTATCCCAGTTTTCTTGACTAGACAGCAGCAGGATTAGTTCCCAACCCCACATTTGAATGAATTCCTATTTCTCAAAAAGAAACAAACAAATAAACTCACGTTTTTGAGGTTTTTCTAGAAGGAAACATGTGACATGTAAAACCTAAACTCCAAAAACACAGTTGTAAGCATTTAGTACAGACTCTTTACACACATACCTTGTAATTTCTGTTACAAATATGCATTTCATTTCTGTTATTGCCAAGTTACAGCTATAAAATTGTATAGTGAAAATATGTTTATTTTCAAACTGATGTATCTTGATATGGTGACTGTGTAGAAGTGTTTATGAAATAGTAGAATGGGTCTAAACTTTGAAAACAATGGTTTTAAATTCCTCAAATCTTAGAATAACAAAATGCCCCAGAGGGCTTATTTTTTAAATGTAGCACATCAGAAGTAACAAAAACATCTTCACTAGGTTTTACCCATGGCCGTTATCTGTGTCTCTGCAGCTGTCCATAAAACATGTGATCCCAAGGAATGAGTTCAGGTTTTCAAAGAAGAAATATATTCTTTTTACTATTAAATCTTAGGGAATATAATGAGTTACATACTAGTTCCTAGGAGGATTAATCAGGATCCTTAACAAAAATAGTGTCTTTAACTGCATTCTAGGGTAAAAGGAGGTATTTGACTTGTATATTATAGTGCTGGGTTGTATCTTCCTTTAAAATTTATATGCAGAAGACTGATACACTCTGTCTGATAGAGACACATCAGGCAAAAGCAAGATAGAAAAGTTCACATAAGGAACGCCTGTACTTGCAACGGAATAGCACAAAGACGTGTGTGTGCAATTAGTTTTGTTTAATGTAGATTTAATGTGACTGATGGGAATAGATATGACAAAAATAGCACAAAGTTAAAAGACTATCTTAGCCATTTACAATTTAACTTAAATTACGAGCCTTTACTCTAATTCTTTTGTGGGTAGGTATGTTTGGATAAACTTTTTCGCTATGATTAAAGTGCTATTATTTAGGATTTTGTTTTTTTATCTAGTGTTGTTTAATCTACTGTCTCAATGTAGTGAGTATGTGATACACTATGACACTTTTTTGAGAATCTGGTTCACATTGGAATGATTCCCAAGATCTTCTGGAAACCAGATTTTTTTACATCTAGGGACTTCAACTCATTAAACAGATGTAAATATAGAAAATATACCACAGAATAGCGCAATGTCTTCATGTCACAGAAGTTATGTCGCATAAGGTTTCACTAATAGCCTAGTTCATTGCTTTATATCAATATGAGTTGTGAACAACTATTAATGGAAATTAGGTCCAGTTGGATGACTCAAATCCTGTTCCACCATTTTGTACAGGCAGTAGGGCCAAAGCCACCAACCTGCTGACAACAGTTCTACTCTTGGCCATAGTTCCCCTTCCATTGGATGTGTTGGTTGAGGCTATCAACATCTTGCTTTCTTCTTTTCAATCTGGAAATCAATCAACAAACAATATCCTTCTTTCTGAGTTGGCACTTTGCCCTCAAACTTTTCTTATCCCTAATTAGCAAGGGAAATTGAAGTGTTCACATCCAAGTAAATGATTTCATGTGACCCCCTGAGGTAAGAGAACTGAAAAACTGTTCACCAAACCCGAAAGTCAGACAATTTTGAATTTAAGCCTAGACTAAGATCTTCAAAAATTGGACTTCAATATCAAATTATAAGTATTCAGTGGATAGAGTAAATGTCTTATTTGGAGCACTCCCTGTAGTTCAGTCTGGGCCTGGGCCAATCTTGATCTTGT
This sequence comes from Elephas maximus indicus, assembly GCF_024166365.1. NCBI lineage: Eukaryota > Metazoa > Chordata > Mammalia > Proboscidea > Elephantidae > Elephas > Elephas maximus. The sequence goes on from NC_064833.1 coordinate 34,494,055, forward strand.
AAGGATCACTCACAGATAGAGTGGATGGTAAGTAGGATTCCTTTTGCAAAAAGCAGACCGAGAAATATACAGGAATATTGGCACCCCCCGGGAATGACTCTGGGATGGACACCTATATTTTGCCTGCTTCCTCCTGTTTTGGAGAAACTGTCCCTCTCTGTGTGGTTCTAGTGGGAACTGACAGTTGGAGCTATTCCTCACTCCATGTATAGTCACAGAACTATACTTGTACCCATTGAAATTATCCTTCGGACTTCTTTTGGATTGGAATGAAGTAAAAAGGGTTAGCTGTCTATGATGGCAAAGTTGTGAAATATGAGGCTAGGGCTGCTAAAAGTTATGACTCTCACCTCATAAAGGAAATCATTCAAAAATAATGAAGGTGACCCACAAGAAGACAAAAAGCAAAAACCAAAGATAGTGAGAAAAGAACCCAGGTGCCAGTTGCTTCAGATGACCGAGCACACTGATGTCCTTTCCACATTTTCTGTACCTTCATTTTTTTTGGGGTCTAAATTAATTTGAATTACTTACAGTAATTTCTAGTACAATTTCAAAGCAATTCAACCTTTTGGCCCTCCTTTGGGCCAGAGCTCAGCAGAGACTGAACTAATACTGAAACTTTTTTTTATATAATTTCCAATATTCAGGACTAAGTCATTCTCTGGGGAGCATGAACATCTTTAGAGCATCTCTTCTAGCTCAAACATGTGCTAGTCAATTATGTTCTGAAAAGGAATTTGGCATATCCATGTATTTGTGGCTTCCCAAATGTGCAGATTGCTATCTACTCTTTCAGTCCACCTGTAATAGTCGGAAAACTCTCAGTTGATGGTGCTGGTGAGCTAACCTTTTGAATGACTTCTATTGCTTTGATAGCATTAAGTTAATAGTTCATACCAAACAGTTAAAATCATGCCTGACAAAAATGAAAAATTATAAGAGCTTTTAAAATTTGCAGTTGTTTTCATTTATCTATGTACCTTAGTCATCCCTTTACTCATTAACCACTTACTTTGTACCTCCTTGAATATAATAAACATATACAGAAAGTAAAGGTTAAGTATCTGCTCTCTAATAGCATGTGGTCTAGGGAAGTGGGGATAGACATGTCAGTCAATGGTGGCACCACACGGTAATTACTGCAGAAGAAATACACATAGAAGGTGACGAAGGTATCAAGAAGGAACATCTAACTCAAACTGAAGACCTAAGGAAGACTTTTTAGAGGAGCTTATTTCTAAGATAGCTCTTATTATATGAATAGGAGAAAAGCAAGCCAAAAATTAGGGAAAGAGGATATTCTAGTCACAGAGAAGAATATTTATAGAAGAACGAAGGTATGAAAAAGGATGTCATCTTTTGGCATCTGAGAGTTCTCTGTAAGGTAGATTTTCCTCTTAGAAAATTCACTCTGATGAGAAGAAAAAAAAAAGCCCATTGCCATGGAGTCAATTCTGACTCCTAGTGACCCAATAGTAGTGTGTGGAAAATGCATTGGAATTAGCTGAGAGGAAAAGCACGCGGACTACTTTGGTGGCTTCTGTAGTGATACAGGCAAGAGATTATGGTACTGAACATTGTTAGTCAGAATAAGGAGATGACCAAACTTCAGGTCAAATAGCATTCAAAGAAAAATGAGGTGACTTTTTTCCTTTCCATTATTTTGAATTCTCTTAAATGAACATATTTCATGTGTACTATAGTAGTTAATTTCATATTTTGTAGCCTTATTATTGTATATTATTTCATTGTGGATAACAAAGGAGAAGTACTAACCATAAAAAAATATAGTTAATAATAAATGTTATAACTTAGGATGTACCAGTATAAGTCACTATGGTAAGGACTCATTATAATATTTAGTCCTCCTTAGAGCCCTTTGGGAGTCCTGATGGCACAGTGGTTAAGAGCTACAGCTGCTAACCAAAAGGTCAGCAGTTCAAGTATGCCAGCCACTCCTTAGAAACCCAATGGGGCAGTTCTACTCTGTCCTATAGGGTAGCTATGTGTTGGAATCAACTCGATGGCAATGGGTTTGGTTTTTGGCTTTGAGCCCTTTCAGCTAGGGGTTACTGTTATCCTCATTTTATAGATAAGGCTGTGAAGTCAAAAACTACATGCCCCTAACACTGCACTGCCTTTTACTAGCTTTTCTGGGTCTGGGGGCTTAGCTGTGCACTGGCATGGCAACTGTCAAATCATCTTGAGCTTTTGTTTTGTATAATCCTTCACTGTACTGTCCAGAGTAAAACTTTTTAAAAATACATAAAGGGCTTTTAGGTAGTTAACAGAGATAGGACCTACCTTTTCCTGGAAAAAAGGTGATGACTTAGAGCACACATAGATAGGAAGTTTTAGGTACTGGAAAGAAAAAAAAAAATCAAATGTGGTTTCTCAGATATTGTGCTGAGGATTTAAATATTGATAATTTTCACACACAGTGGCTAAATGAGGTGCATTCCAAGGTTAGCATCTGGAAGACACATTCACGTGTAATACCTTCATCTTCTTATCTGTAGGTCGTCTTCCTCCATTTCAACATTCCTAAATGATTAATGGGAGTAACATAAAGGAGTGTGAAAATATTCTATAAGCTTTTCAATTTCAGGTTAAAATAGTCTTGCACATTACATATTTATGGGTGTTTTTTGGGGGACTCTTGCTAGAACAAAACAATATGGTGAATTAAAAAGGGAAGGCACCACTCAGATGGAGTAGGAGAATGGGGGTGCCCAAAGCTGAAGAAGCACAATTGCCATCCCAATGGGCCTGGAAGGCAGAGCCGAAGCCAAAGCCAAGGGGCTTTCACCCAGAATCCAGAGGGTGTGGCCAACACTCAGAATCTGGAGGGCAGAGCCATTGCCCTCATAGTTCCAAGGAACAGAAAATTATTTTCAAGTCTTGAGAACTAATGTAAATTGTTCTGCTGAGTTTTGGACTTGCCTGGTGCCTGTTATCCCTTCTTTCCCTCAATTTCCTCCCATTTGTAATGGAAATATCTACTGTGTGCCTGTTCTATCATTGTACTTTGGAAACAGAGAACTTGTAGCCTAGATTTCACAGGTTCACAGATGAAGAGGAATTTTGCCACAGGATGGAATACACCTGAAGTCTCACCCGTATTTGATTTAAATGATTCAGAAGATGAGATTTTGGACTTGGAGTTAATTTAAGACTTTTGGGATGATGTGATGGGGTGAATCTGTTTTACATGTGGCAAGGATGTGAATTTTGGGAGGCAAAAGGATTGAATGTTATGAATTGAACTGTGTCCCCCCAACATATGTGTTATGAATCTTAACCTCTATGTCCGTGGTTATAATCCAATTTGGGAAAGGGGTTGTTTTTGCTATGTTAATGAAACAGGATTAGTGTAGGGTGTATCTTGAGTCAATCTCTTTTGAGATATAAAAGAGATTAAATGCAAGCTACCAAGCAAGGATGGAGGAATGCTAAGGGATGGGGGAAGGCAAGGATGCTAAGTCATGTGAAGATTGCCCAGCATCAGAATTTCAGAAGAGACAAGGACCTTCCTCCAGAGCTGACAGAGAGAAAGCCTTCCCCTAGAGCTAGCACCCTGAGTTTGGACTTCTAGCCTCCTAAACTGTGTGAAAATACATTTCTGTTTTTAAAGCCATCCATTTGTGGTACTTCTGTTACAGCAGCACTAGATAACTAAGACACACTTTTATTTCTCCTGGGAAAATATGTTGAATTGGAAGGGCTGGGTAATATGGTAGTTTTATGTTAACATCTCAAGAAACTGCCAAACTGTTTTCCAAAGTGATTGTATTATTTACATTTCCAATGTGTAAGAGTTTCAGTTGTTCCACATCCCTGCCAACACTTGATATGGTCCATCTTTTTAATTTTAGCCATTTATATTTTTTCTATATTCCTGAACATGTGGAAAATAGTTATGAAACTATTTTAATGCCCTTATCTATTCATCATCTCTCTCCATTCTGAGTGGGTTTTGATTGTTTTCCTCTTCTTTATGGATCATAGATCTTGTTTCCCTGTATGCCTGCTAATGATTTTATTAGATGTCAAACACTATGAATTTTACCTTACTGGTTGCTTATATTTTTCAAAGTGTATCTAAATTTTGTTCACAGATGTTGGTAACTTGGAAAGAGCCTGATTCTTTGAGGCCTATTTTTAAATTATGTTAAACAGGAGCATAGGAGCATTTAGTCTAGAATGAATTTTTACTGCTACTGAACACCCTTCTTAGTATTCTACCTGATGGTCAGTGTATTACAAGATTTTTTACTGTAGCTGATGGGAACATGGATTATCCCCGGTGCTATTGAGTTCCAGAGATTCTTCTGCCTGCCCCTTTCAGGTGGCTCTTTCTCTAGTCTCCAATAGCTTTCTCCCATGCACATCCTGATTAGTACTCAGCTGAAGATTCAGAGTAAACCCAGAGCCTTTTCTGTGTACAACTTTCTCTTCTGTGGTATTCTGCCCTACCGTAACAACCATGGTGTTCTTGGATGTCCACCTTTATCTCTTCAGCTCGGGCCTGGGCTTCCTTTTTCTGTTCAGAAAGCTAGAAAGTTTCTTCAGGTAATAAATTGAAGCAATTGTAAAGCTCATCTTGTTTCCTGTTTTTCATGAATCAGCCTCCAAAGCCATTGTTTCATACATTGTATCAAGATTTTAAATGATTTTAGGTGGGAGTGTAAATCCATTCTCTGTCGCTCCATTCCAAAACCAAACCAAACCAAACCTGTTACTGTAGAGTCAGTGGTCCCCCAAATACAGAGTTTTAATGGTGAGAACATAATTTTTGAAGCTGAGAGACATACTCTGGCATGTAATCCTAAACCCCTAGTTTATACAGAACAGTAGAAACAAAATGCATCAGCTAGTGCCTGGAGTTTCTTGAATCTAATTTTATTGTAAGAAACATAGGTGGATCTAAGTTAAGGCTCATTTGTTGAGAGAAAGTTCCCTAGCTTATACCCAGAATCCTGCATTGTGAGAAACATTTTAGATATATTTGAATCCTGAATTATAAGAAAAAAATTCATATATATATACATACATGTATATGTGTATATATGTATATATTTTAGATACACAATCCATTTTCTAAATAATCTTAGGAAATAAAAGTCAACTTCTTCAAAAGTGAGCGATAAAAAGAGAATAACCTGGAAATTTATAAAAATTTGCTACAAGGGAGAAAAAAGGAAAGGAACAGGAATGTCTGTGTAAAAGAGATATTGTATTATCAGACTTCTTAATTTTTGCCAGTATAAAACAGTATACATTATAGTGTTGATCTTCATTTTTCTAATCGCTAAATAAATTTGGGCATCTCTTCATGTGTCATGTGTTTACTTGGCTTTTATAAAGTTGAAAATCGTTAAATAACATGTTTTAGGAAGGAATGTGTATATCTTACGTATGTAATAAAATGCTATTAAAAGACAGGAGAATGATAAATCCAAGTGTCAGGATAGTGATTAGTTTGGGAGACAGAAAGAGGCTGGAGAAAATGGTCAGTGTTTTCAGTATTTGAGTTCTCGTGTTGAGTGGTGGTTTTGTGGATGTTTACTATATTATTGGTATTAAAAAAAAAAAGGAATAATTAAAGTAGAAGAGGCCCATTCATGAATGAATGATCAAAGTGTATTAACCAAATAATCCAGTTTTGAACTCCTTATCAAAAATAAATAAATAAAGATACATAAAAAATAAATAAAGGAGAAAGAGAGAAAAAAACATGGAAAACAAATAACAGATGGAGATCATTCAACAGAAAAAACTTTGCAAAGTTAATTAAAAACACATGATGAAAAAATTGCTTCCGTGAAACAAGAGCAGTAGGCACAAATGCAAGAGCTCAGGCAAGAAGCAGTGAGACAACAGGAAAAAATGAAATGTGATCTGGAAAAGCTCAGGAACTATGAAGGAAAAAACATCAGAGAAATTATGATGGTGCAGTGATTAAGCACTCTGTTGCTAACCGAAAGGTCAGTGGTTTGAACCCCCCAGCCACTCCATGGGAAAAACATGTGGCAACCTACTTCCGTAAAGATTACAACCTTGGAAACCCTGTGGGGGCAGTTCTATTCTGTCCTATGTGTCTACTATGAGCTGGAATCAACTCAACAACAAAAAGTTTGGTTTTGTTTTGGTAGAAAGAAAACAAAGAAGAGTAGACCGGAGAAGTGATACTGTTGAAAACACAGTAAACTGAAAAATATGAAATAGAGATAAATAAAAAATTAAAAAAGTTCATAAAGGAGAGAATAGATATGGAGGCCAGGCGAAGAGAAACTTTGGAATCCCCAGTGGAGAAAGAACTGAAGAAAAAACTCAAGCCTCAAGTTGCAATACTGAAAAATCCTATGGAGAAAATATTAAACGTCACAGAAAGGATCAAAAGGATCAAAAAGTCGCTATACCAAAAAGAATTTGTTGACATTCAGCCATTTCTGAAGGTATCATATGAGCAGGAATTAATGGTACTGAAGGAAGAAGTCCAATATGCACTGAAGGCATTGATGAAAAACAAGGCTCCAGAGATTGAAGGAATGAATACCAATTGAGATGTTTCAACAAATGGATGCAGCGCTGAATCTATGCCAAGAAATCTGGAAGACAGCTACCTGGCCAACCAACTGAAAGAGATTTATATTTATGCCTATTCTCAAGAAAGGTGATCCAACCAAATGCAGAAATTATCAAACAATATCATTAATGTAACACACAACTAAAATTTTGCTGACTATCATTCAAATGCAGCTGCAGCAGTATATCGACAGGGAACTGCCAGAAATTCAGGCAGGATTCAGAAGAGGGTGTGGAACCAGGGATATCATTGCTGATGTCACATGGATCCTGGTTGAAAGCAGAGAATACCAGAGGATGTTTACCTATGGTTTTTTTTGACTATAGAAAGATATTCTACTGTGTGCATCATAACAAATTACGGATAACATTTCAAAGAATGGGAATTACAGAACGCTTACTTGTGCTTATGAGGAACCTTTACATAGATCAAGAAGCAGTCGTTCCAACAGAATAAGGGCATATTTTTGTGGTTTAAAGTTAGGAAAGGTGTGAGTCAGGGTTGTATCCTTTCACCACATTTATTCAATCTGTATGCTGATCAAATAATCTGAGAAGCTGGACCATGTGAAGAAGAACAAGGCATCAGGATTAGTGGAAGACTTATTAACAACCTGCAGTATGCAGATGACACAAACTTATTTGCTGAAAGTGAAGAGGAATTGAAGCTTACTGAAGAAGATCAAAGTCTATAGCCTTCAGTATGGATTACACTCAACATAAAGAAAACAAAGAATCCTCACAACTGGACCAATAAGCAACATCATGATAAACAGAAAGGAGTGAAATTGTTAAGAATTTCATTTTACTTGAATTCATGATCAACACAGTGGAAGCAGCAGTCAAGAAATCAAATGACACATTACATTGGGCAAATCTGCTGCAAAAGACCTCTTTAAGGTGCTAAAAAGTAAAGATGTCATTTTAAGGGCTAAGATGTACCTGACCCAAGCCATGGTGGTTTCAGTTGCCTCATGCATGGGAAAGCTGAACAATGAATAAGGAAGACCGAAGAAGAATTGGTGCCTTTGCATTATGGTCTTTGGGAAGAATATCGAATATACCATGGACTGCCAGAAGAATGAACAAATCTTTCTTGGAAGAAATACAGCCATAATGCTTTGGTCATGTTGTCAGGAGGGAACCAGTCCCTGGAGAAGAACATCATGCTTGGTAGAGGATCAGGGAAAAAAGAGAAAGACCCTCAAATGAGATGGATTGACTCAGTGGCTGTCACAATGGGCTCAAGCATAACAAAGTTTATGAGGCTGGCGTTGGACCAGGTAGTGTTTTGTTTTGTTGAACATACAGTCCCTGAGTCAGAACCAACTCGATGACACCTAACAATAACAATATAAGAGAGGAAAGGAAAGAAGAGGAAATAAAACTATATACAATAGAGAACGAATAGAAACTATTTAAATTAATGAATAAATGATAGACTATAGTTAAACATTGTTTTTTTTTGAGTATAATTAAACATTGTTATATCAATAGAGAGTTAAATTCGTTTAAAAGAAAATGGCTTTCATCAGATTACATATTAAAGCCCAATTTTATGTTGTTTACAAGAGACACACCTAAAACAAATGATTCAGAAAGGCAGAGAATAAAAGAGGGGATAAACATACACGCCCCAGGACAAACAGAAGAATACAGAATTTGTAACCTTACTATTTGCCAGGTTGAACTCAGGTCCCAAAGCGTTATGTAAAATAAAATAAACTTTTAATGCTGAAATGTGCAATTCATGAGTTATGAGTATCTGTGCGTCAAATAACATAGCATTAGTAATCATAGAGCCAAAAAGATATGATAGGAAATGTTGAAAGTAAAAGAACTTGTAGTGGGAAATTTTCCTTTCTTTTCATAACTCCTGACAATTAATTGGAAGTAATAAAGGAAATGATTTAGAAGACCTAAGTGAGTGCTTTTTTTTTAAGTGAGTGCACACACACACACACATGCACACACATGCACACACAAAACTACTAAAAATAGAACATAATTTTTTAAGTCCTTCTGTAATAGTAACAAAGAAAAAGAAAATCATATATTGAGGCATAAGAAAAAGCTAAACCCAAAAACCGAAACCCATTGCCACGGGTCGATTGCAACTCATAGCGATCCTATAGGAGAGAGCAGAACTGCCCCATAGAGTTTCCAAGGAGTGCCGGTGGACTCAAACTGCTGACATTTTGGGTAGCAGCTGTAGCTCTAAATAAAGCTTAAAAACCGGGAAGAGCACAGACAGCATTCTGTGATCCCAGTGCAATATAATTAAAAATTGCAACCTAGAAAAAAAAAAAAAATAGCACCCAAGAAATAAAAAATATTGTAACTGTATCTTAGACAACTCTTGGGTCAAGGTAAAACCCAGCAGAAATTGTAGAAAATAATGACAATAAAAATACTACCTATTAGACCTTTTTATTAGATACATCTAAAACCATTCCGAGGGGAAAATTCATGGCCTTAAATACTTACGCTAGTCAGCAGGAAAGAAGAAAATAAATGCAATAGACATCCAACTCAAGAAATAAGAAGAAAAAAGTTAAAAAAAGCAGAAGGGAATTAATTTTATAAAAAACTAATTTTGTGTATCCTGATTATTTTTTTATGTTTTTAATTAATGAGTTTATAAAGGCAAAAACTAATTAAAAACAAAAAATAATATTAATCAGTATACATAAAATTTGTTTTTTGAGTTAAAACTGGTAAAATATGTCACAAATACATAATAAATGGTAAGGGGAAATCAATCATAGAAGAAATAAAAAGAATATTAAAAGATTATTCTACTCTATAAGTGCATTTGAAATGAATATAATTTACAATACGATTTTCAGGTATTGGTGGCTCAGTGGTTGAATTCTTGCCTTCCATGTGGGACACCTGTGTTCGGTTTGGCCAGTGTCCCTCAGGTGCAGGCACCACCTATCTGTCAGTGGATGCTTGAGTGTTACTGTAATGCTGACCAGATTTCGGTGGAACTTGCAGACTAAGATGGGCTACGAAGAAAGGCCTGAGGTCTACTTCTGGAAATCACCCAAGGAAAATTTTATGGATCACAACAGAATAATGTCCAATATAGTGCTCAAAGATGGGCCCCCTAGACTGGAAGATACTCAGAATACACACCGGCCACAATGATGGACTCAAGCATATCTATGATCCTGAAGATGGCACAGGATTGGGGAACATTTGGTTCTGTTGTACATGGAGTTGCCCTGAGTTGGAGCTGATTTGATGACATCTAATAATAATTTAATAATAACAAAGCACTCGTTATGTAGGGGGTCTTATCTGCCTATGTAAGGGAGATTCAGCTTTTGCCCTAGGACGTCAGGTTTTGGAAAAATTCATTCCACAAATATTTATGAGACATCGCTTATGCAGTAGGTACTATTCTAGGCCCAGAGGATACAACTATGAATAAAACAAAAACTTATAGAATACAGTTCCCCAATATAAGTGGTAGCAATCAAGCTTGGTGTTTTTAAATGTCTACAGTGTTGGGCAACACAGCATGAAGGAGAGCCTCTCACCCAGTCACCTGTGTCTGCTCAGAAAGGAGTTATGGGCAGAGGGGTGCAGTGGTTCTAGTCCTGAGCTTGACACACTGGGGTGTCATTTGTCACAATGCCTTTCTGGAGGAGCTGACAGTTTGATGCGTGCTTGTCCTAAAAGCCAAGCCATTGTTTGCAGCTTTAACTTCCAAGGACAAACTTTAAGAACAAATGTGCTTCCACTGTATAGTCAATCTCATTAAAAAAAAAATAACAAGTCAGAATAGAAATAAAACATGTAATCTCTGGCCATTTACCAGAACTAAAACCATTCTTGAAGCCAACTCCTCAGACAAAGATTAGAATGGACTATAAGACATAAAATGATACAGTTGAGGAGTGTGAGACTATGTGGGCAGCTCCTGTCTGGAGGTGAGATGAGAAGGTAGAGGGGGACAGGAGCTGGTTAAAAGGACGCAGGAAATACAGGGTGGAGAGACAGAGTGTGCTGTCACATAGGGAAAGCAACTAGGGTCACATAACTGTGTATACAATTTTGTATGAGAAACTGACTTGAATTGTAAACTTTCACTTAAAGCACACACACACACAAATTCTGGCCATTCAGTGTTTGTAATACTGGATAGACGCTATGAAAAGAAAAACAGTTACTTGAAACAAAATGCGGATTGACTAGTTTAATCGTTTGCTACGACGACAAGTACCTTTTGTCGCCAGGAAGCATTATGATCTTGTAGCTTTCCTAGAATGTTTCAATTGTGCAATTTAAATTACCCTTATACTCACCAAAGACAACAAAATGTGTTGTATTCAATACTACTTTCCTGAAACTCCTTAACATTTTGTTTGTTTTATTTGACAAGGATAGATTTAGTTGGGCAAGTAGTTGTATTTCCCTACTCAAGGAGCATCAGGATGGAGGTCAGTAGTAAAGAAGGCACCTAACTGTCTAGCAAGTTTGTATTTTCAACCTGTGCAGTGAGGAGGGTTTCTGAATCATAATATTGACATCGTCCAGCACAACTAGATGGTGCCCAGCTACCACTACTGACTGCTCTGACAGGGATCACAATAGAGAGTCCAGGACAGAGCTTGAGAAAAACGTAGAATAAAATTCTAACTCTCACACACACACACACACACGCACGCACACACACCAGACTTGCTGGTCTGACAGAGGCTGGAGAAACCCTGAGAGTATGGCCCCTGGAGACCCTTTTAGCTCAGTAATGAAGTCATTCCTGAGATTCACCCTTGAGCCAAAGATTAGACAGGCCCATAAAACAAAATAAGTCTAAATGGGCACACCAGCCCAGGGGCAAGGACAAGAAGGCAGGAGGGGAAAGGAAAGCTGATAATGGGGAGCCCAAGGTCGAGAAGGGGAGAGTGTTGACATATTGTGGGGTTGGCAACCAATGTCACAAAACAGTATGTTGATCGTTTAATGAGAAGCTGATTTGCTCTGTAAACCTTCATCTAAACTACAATAAAAAAATAATAATAATAAACAATATTGACGTTGTCTTTGGTTATCATGCTCAAAAACTCAACTCATGCCCTGCTTATTATCTGATTTCAGGCATTATCAGATAAGGAAGTACCTAGATACCTAGAGCACAACTGTAGAGCTCATTCAGAAGAAGTAACAAAGACAAAGATGGTGGGAAAACTTCACCCCCAAACCTTAAATCCAACAATCTTAAACTCAACACTTTCCACAGAGTGTTTTCATTTTTTTTTTTTTAAAGAGCGAGAAATAAAAATTCTGGCATAGAAATTATTAGTCATGGCCATTTCCAAAGGCTGTACTGCCAGACCTTGTTCCTTAAGTAAATTATTCTGAGTGAGTTCTCTGTAAACAATTAAAAAGATGCTTATCTTTGGTCATAGTTTCCCTTTCACCAATTCAAGTTTTGCCATCGAAATGACCTAATCCACTCAGAAACCAGCAGTCTCTTGTGATGGGGGTGAGATGTCTTTTAGGTTGCTGCTGATGGCTCCAAAGGGAAAAGCTTTCCTAAGGACTTCTAATACATACTAAGGTAGCCTTTCCCTGTTTATTTCAGGTTATACAATACAGGCAGCCCCTGGATTACGGATGAGTTCCGTTCCTAAGTATGCCTTTAAGTCAAGTTTGTAATTCAGTCTGAGCAGTTAGGTACTGTTTGTATCTAATATCAGTTAGTCAAATATTTGTCTTAGTATATAGCGTATAGTGTACCTTTCTACATGTAAAAAATATTAAAGAAATACTTCCAAATACACTAAAACATCTTTATCATAATAATACAGTAATAATGTTTTGCTGCCTGTTGCAAGGCAGCATGCATTTGTTATTATGAACCATTACGTATACCTCGCATTTTAATAAATAGGCTTTACAGGGATTGGTTTGTATCTGTGCTGTTCACAAGTCGGATGTTCATAACTTGGGGACTTCCTGTATGGCCAAAGTAGTAAGATTCCACCCAGAAACCCAATGCCGTCGAGTCGATCCCAACTCTTTAATCAAATGAAAACTATAACTGCCTACTGAGCAGTCTAGAAAATTTTATTCTTAAGCAAAAAGCACTCTTAAAATTGAAGGGGCAATTTAAGGGCCTGATGATTTTTCACGTCTAAAGAAAAACAGATTAAGCAAGAATGCTTTGAATGTACAGAAAAGAGAAAGTAAATGAGAAGTTGAGCAGCATTTTGGGTAGACAAGAGGCATTTATTTTACTAAATGCAAAATCTTGGTGATATACAAAGTCCTCATTCTAATGACTGAAGTCTTGAGTTGTATGCCTGCAAGTTACATTTTAAAAAGCTAAATCTGATTTGTTTCATCAGAATGTAAGTATTTACTAAATATGTAACAGTGAATTTCCAGTGACAGGGAAGTTAGCTTTTAAATGGAATTTCTCTTTCCTGCAGAAGCGGTTATAATTCACTTGATCAGCATACCCTGTAGTATGTTATTTTAGTGACTACGTTAGCCAGGTCTTCTAGGTTTCCGTTAACATGGAAATTAGATCATAGAAACAAAATATATTTAAGACTTATTACTAGTTTAAAAATAGGTATAACAGGAAGATAATATTAAATAGATTTATATTTATTTCTCTAAACAATGTTACTTTTTAACTTCTTTGTACAGAACACAAAAATGACTACAAGTATCATTCCATGAATTAAATAAAAATAAAATTTATCTAATAAAAAATTGAGAAAATATACTAAAATTGCTGCACATTTAGCAGTCTGTAAAGACCTCGTATGTAAGGTTAGACAATAATTGGATCCAAATCTTTATAAAAATTATCAATGTTAGTCTTGAAGGTAAACAGCTTGTATATAATAGGGCATGAAAATTTCCAGCCCAATCTATTCCATTTTCCTCATGACATATAGTCATAATATATGTCTCATAGAGAATCCAAAAACTTTTTTTTTTATTGTAAACACAGCATAAGTTCTTTTATATTTCAATCAGCTCCTTAAATGTAAACCATTATTATTGACTTGATCATGGCAGGCACTGACTAGCAATTATTGCTAATGAATTTATCCATGGGAAATTCAAGCGGGAATCTACTCAACAGCAATGGGTTTTGTTTTTATGTATACAAACTCATTGACGGCTTTTCAAAATCTTTTCACTGAAGAACAAATAGGTGAGTTTTTTTTCATTTTAACCTGGGGACTTTAGAGTGCTGCCAGTCTAAAACAGCTCACTAAAGTAGTGTCATATAATATACCGCTAAAATGTTTCAAAAGCATATGTTTTCATATTCAAGGAGAAAGAGCAGATTTTTTATTGGTCACTAAAGTCTATACTGTATTCAGAGTTACTGTTTTGTTTTTTTTTTTAACTAGTTTTATTGAGATATAATTCACATACCATTCAATTCACTCATTTATATGGTAAAATTCAATGGTTTATAGTATATTCACAGATATGTTCAAGCATACCACTATCAATTTTTGATAGTGCCCTTTCTTTTTAAAACTATTATGGTATCAGTACCTTATCTTTTTGCTGAATGGCTTTGTAAATCTGGGCTTGGAGCATCTATAGCTTGTATCAAATTTACGGTGACTTGGAGCCTGGGTGCAGACAACGTCAGAACATGGAGACAGCCTGATCCATCAGGGCGATGTCCTTCTGTGATGCACAAGGGCAGCCTCTCCTTTTAAGGTATATGTATCATTGCTTTGATGCTTTTGATACTCTGCTGTCAATTCTTGTTCAGTCAGGAAATCATTAGCAAAAAAATTTTTGTAAGATGCTAGTCTGTCATATGGGGTCAGTATGACTCGAAAATTGACTCGATGGCATCTAACAACAGCAGCAGTTTTACCTTTAGGTTCCTTGGTGGCACAAACTATTTGTGCTCTACTACTAACTTAAAGGAAACCCTGGAGGTGTAGTGGTTAAATGCCACAGCTGCTTACCAAAAGGTCAGTAGTTCGAATCCACCAGGCGCTCCTTGGAAACTCTATGGGGCAGTTCTACTCTGTCCTGTAGGGTCTCTATGAGTCGGAATCAAATGGGTAGCAATGTGTATGGATTATTAACTTAAAGATTGGAGGTTTGAACTCCTCAGTGGTGCCACTGAACAAAGCCCTGGTGATCTGTCCCTGTAAAAATTACAGACAAGAAAACCCTATGGAGAAATTCTACTCTGTGACACTTGGGGTCGCCATGAGTCAGAATCAACTTGACGGCAATGGGTTTAGTTTTGGTTCTTTATCTTACCATTATGAGATATGTACCAAGGCCTTTTCTTGGGAGGGTCTTTAGAATTGTGACCAACATACTCATAATAAAACCATTGGAAAAATTTTCATGTTCAAGGAGAATAAGCAGATTTTTTTTTAAAATAATTTTTATTGAGCTTTAAGTGAACGTTTACAAATCAAGTCAGTCTGTCACATATAAGCTTATATCCACCTTACTCCATACTCCCACTGACTCTCCCCCTAATGAGTCAGCCCGCTACCTCCTTCCAGTCTCTCCTTTCATGACAATTTTGCTAGTTTCTAACCCTCTCTACCCTCCTATCTCCCCTCCAGACAGGAGAAGCCAACACAGTCTCATGTGTCCACCTGATACAAGTAGCTCACTCTTCGTCAGCATCTCTGTCCAACCCGTTGTCCGGTCCCTTCCATGTCTGGTAAGTTGTCTTCGGGAATGGTTCCTGTCCTGGGCCAACAGAAGGTTTGGGGACCATGACCACCGGGATTCCTCTAGTCTCAGTCAGACCATTAAGTCTGGTCTTTTTATGAGAATTTGGGGTCTGCATCCCACTTCTCTCCTGCTCCCTCAGGGGTTCTCTGTTGTGCTCCCTGTCAGGGCAGTCATCGGTTGTGGCCGGGCACCATCTAGTTCTTCTGGTCTCGGGATGATGTAAGCCACTGGTTCATGTGGCCCTTTCTGTCTCTTGGGCTCATAGTTATCGTGTGACCTTGGTGATCTTCATTCTCCTTTGATCCAGGTGGGTTGAGACCAATTGATGCATCTTAGTTGGCCGCTTGTTAGCATTTAAGACCCCAGACACCACATTTCAAAGTGGGATGCAGAATGTTTTCATAATAGAATTATTTTGCCAATTGACGTAGAAGTCCCCTTAACCATGGTCCCCAAACCCCTGCCATTGCTCCGCTGACCTTTGAAGCATTCAGTTTATCCCGCAAACTTCTTTGCTTTTGGTCCCGTCCAGTTGAGCTGACCTTCCATGTATTGAGTATTCTCCTTCCTTTCACCTAAAGCAGTTCTTAGCTACTAATTAATCAGTAAAAAACCCTCTCCCACCCTCCCTCCCTCCCCCCCCCATAACCACAAAAGTGTGTGTTCTTCTCAGTTTATACTATTTCTCAAGATCTTATAATAGTGGTCTTATATAATATTTATCCTTTTGCCTCTGACTAATTTCGCTCAGCATAATGCCTTCCAGGTTCCTCCATGTTATGAAATGTTTCACAGATTCGTCACTGTTCTTTATCGATGCGTAGTATTCCATTGTGTGAATATACCACAATTTATTTAACCATTCATCTGTTGATGGACACCTTGGTTGCTTCCAGCTTTTTGCTATTGTAAACAGAGCTGCAATAAACATGGGTGTGCATATATCTGTTTGTGTGAAGGCTCTTATTTCTCTAGGGTATATTCCGAGGAGTGGGATTTCTGGGTTGTATGGTAGTTCTATTTCTAACTGTTTAAGATAACGCCAGATAGATTTCCAAAGTGGTTGTACCATTTGACATTCCCACCAGCAGTGTATGAGAGTTCCAATCTCTCCGCAGCCTCTCCAACATTTATTATTTTGTGTTTTTTGGATTAATGCCAGCCTTGTTGGAGTGAGATGGAATCTCATCGTAGTTTCAATTTGCATTTCTCTAATGGCTAATGATCGAGAGCATTTTCTCATGTATCTGTTAGCTGCCTGAATGTCTTCTTTAGTGAAGTGCGCGTTCATATCCTTTGCCCACTTCTTGATTGGGTTGTTTGTCTTTTTGTGGTTGAGTTTTGACAGAATCATATAGATTTTAGAGATCAGGCGCTGGTCGGAGATGTCATAGCTGAAAATTCTTTCCCAGTCTGTAGGTGGTCTTTTTACTCTTTTGGTGAAGTCTTTAGATGAGCATAGGTGTTTGACTTTTAGGAGCTCCCAGTTATCTGGTTTCTCTTCATCATTTTTGGTAATGTTTTGTATTCTGTTTATGCCTTGTATTAGGGCTCCTAAGGTTGTCCCTATTTTTTCTTCCATGATCTTTATCGTTTTAGTCTTTATGTTTAGGTCTTTGATCTACTTGGAGTTAGTTTTTGTGCATGGTGTGAGGTATGGGTCCTGTTTCATTCTTTTGCAAATGGATATCCAGTTATGCCAGCATCATTTGTTAAAAAGACTTTCTTTTCCCCAATTAACTGACACTGGGCCTTTGTCAAATATCAGCTGCTCTTTTATATGTGGATGGATTTATATCTGGGCTTCCAATTCTGTTCCACTGGTCTATGTGCCTGTTGTTGTACCAGTACCAGATTATTTTGACTACTGTGGCTGTATAATAGGTTCTAAAATCAGGTAGAGTGAGGCCTCCCACTTTCTTCTTCTTTTTCAGTAATACTTTACTTATCTGGGGCTTCTTTCCCAGAATGAGCAGATTTTTTATTGGTCACTAAAGTCTATACTGTATTCAGATTTACTTTTTTTTTTTAACTAGTTTTATTGAGATATAATTCACATACCATTCAATTCACTTATTTATACTGTAAAATTCAATGGTTTATAGTATATTCACAGATATGTTCAAATATACCACTATCAATTTTTGAACATTTTTATTACCTCATAAAGAAACCAGTACTCTTTAGCTATCACCCCTCTATTCTTCTGTCCTCCACCCCCACCCCCACCCCCACACCAGCCCTAAGCAATCACTTATCTACCCTCTGTCGCTATAGCTTTCTTATTCTGGACTTTCATATAAATGGAATCATATAATATGTGGTCTTTTGTGACTGGTTTCTTTCACTTTGCATAATGTTTTCAGGGGTTATCCATGTTACAACACTGATTTATATATCTTGTCTCAGTACCTCATTCCTTTTTATGGCTGAATAATAATCCTGTGTATGGATATACTACAATTTATCTATTGTCTGTTGAAGGATATTTGTGTTGTTTCTACTTTTTGGATGTTATAAATAATGCTGCTATAAACATTCACATACAAGTTTGTGTGTGGCTATGTGTTTTCATTTCTCTTGGGCCTATACCTAGAAATGGAATTGCTGTGTTCTATGGTAACTCTCTGTCTAATTATTTGAGGAACAGTTAGATTACTTTCGAAAGCAGCACTTTATGTCCTCACAGCGGTGTATGAGATTTCTGATTTCTCCACAACCTCATCAACACTGTGGTTGTCTGAATATTTGAATCTAGATAGCCTAGTGTATGTGTGAAGTGGTATCATATTGTGGTTTTGATTTGCATTTCCCTAATGACTAATGATGTTGAGCATCTTTTCATGTGCTTATTGGTGATTTATATAACTTCTTTGGAGAAGTGTCTGTTCAGATCCCTTGCCCATTTTCAATTGGACTATTTTTTATTACTATTACTAATGAAAATTCTTTATATATTTCAGAGTAAATTGACCCACATGTGGTTGAGTGGCAAAATGGGAAATTTAAGTCCTCTTCTGCTTTTTGTTAATGGGACCTCATATATTTAGAAACAGAAATGACCTTATAGACAGCATCAACCATCTATCTCTCCTTCCACCCATCTTCCGTCTCTCCATCAGTATATTCATTCTTCCCCAAATACTAGTTGAACATCTTTAGTCTGCCACGTACTTCATTAGGTGCTAGGACTACAAATGTGAACAAGAAAGACAAGGTCCTTGACCTCATGAGGCTTACAGTGTATTGGAAGAGCCATACAATAAAAAAATGAACAAAGTGAAAAGTAAATGCTCTAAAAGAAATTAACAGGATGATATGAAAAAGATTAGCCTTTCGTTTGGTGGGTATGAGAATGGAGGATACTTCAGTTAGGGTAGTCTGGAAAACTTCTCTGAGTTGTAACCTTAGGGAGAAGAAAGAGCCAGAAAGAGCTGGTGGAAGATCTTTCCAGCCATGGAAGACCACAAGGGCTTGGGAAGTAATCATGACATAATGCTAAGTGAAACAGGAATGCTAAACTGATTTATTCATACAGTAGGACACAGTCAAAAGAAATGAATTGGATCAATGTACATCAACATGGATAAATCTCAAAAACACGATGAGTAGAAAAAGCAAGATGCAAAATGACATATACCTCATGCTCTTCATGTACAATTTATGTAACCTTTAAAAACGTGAAACAATGGTATGTATTTTGCATGCATATACATATGTAATAAAGTGTGAAAACATATGATAATATATACCAATTTCAAGATTCTTCCTCTGGGGAGAAAAAGGGAAGGAATGGAGAATGAAACTTCAGTTTACCTAAAATGTTTGTTTCTTTAAAATAAAGAATTTTGAGGCAAAAAACTAAGGTCAAGAGATAATTACGTGTCTAAATTTTTGTACTTTTTTGTATATTTGATGAATTTGAGGATTAAAAAGTTTAAATAGAGCAATACAAATGTATGATTATAACATTAATACTAAATTCAAATACAGAGCATATGATTCAAATATTCAAAAGTTGGAAAGAAATACCCCCAAGTATTAATAATTATTTCTGTGTGGCAGGGTTGTGGGTGATTTTTCTTCTCTTTATCACTTGCTCCAAATACAAGTATACTTCAAGGATTAAGAATATAGGGAGAGGGACCAACCAAGAGAGAAATGGGTACTGAGGAATTGTATTTGGGAGAAGAATGGACAAGATGTAGCCATTCTGTGCTTTTTGTTATAGCAACAATGCCTAACAACCTCGTCCTCTAATATGTTCCACAGTCTTTTTTGTTTGTTTATTTTAAACTGCTTTATTGAGGTATAATTGATATAAAATAAACTGCATATATTTAAAGTATGCACTTTGATACATTTTAACATATGTGTACCCCCATGAAACCATCATCACAATCAATCACCCAGTGAACACATACATCAGTCCCCAAAGCTTTCTTATTTTCCTTTGTATTTTTTCCGCATCTTTCTCCCCTACCCTGAAACCATTGATTTTTTTTTTTTTTAATAGACTTCTATATAAATGGAATTGTGGATTATGTACTCTGTTTTGGCCTTGTTTCTCTCACTCAGCACAATTTTGAGATTCATCCATGTTGTTGCATGTATTAATAGATTATTCATTTTAATTGCTAAATAGTATTTCGTTGTATGTATGTACCACAATTTGTTTCTCCAGTCACCTACTGATGGACAATTGGGTTATTTTCAGTTTTTGACTAATTCAAATAAAACTGCTCTCAGTATTTAAGTGCAAGTCTTTGTATGGACATACTCTTCCTTTTCTTTTGGTTAAATGTGGCCTAATTTTAAATGTTCAAAGTAGAAAATCTTCTATGTCCCTTGAGATGAGTCTGTGATATAAGAGTTCCCATGGTGAAAATACTTTCCATGAAATTAGACCTAAATTTCCATTTCCTTGAATTGATTCATTTAATGAAATTCATCTTCTCACACTTCATGTTTATACTTCGCAAATGTCTGTGGCTATCATCATGCCTTTCTTTAGTCATCACTTTGCTAAACACAACAGTTCATGTACAGAATTCTTAATTATCTTGAATGAATCAGTCCTTTTAGCTTTTTAATCTCATGGCTATTTGGATTCTCTAGTGTTTAGCTCTTTCTAGTTCCAGGTTGACTTGTCAATTGCAAAGTCCATAGGCATGAAAACTGAGTGGAGAGGATGTTTTTTAATGCTTCATCATATCCTTGTATTTATCCCACCCTTAATTTTATTCCAATTCAATAGGAATTTACTATTCGGTATCTAGGCAGTCAGCATTGGTAGTATGGAGATAAGTATAGCAGGATGGCTCGGTGGTTAAAGCAAGACTTTGATGCTGACAGACTTGGGCTTGAATCCTGGCACACTCATTTTCAAGCTTTGAAGTCTTGGTCAGGCAGCTTTATGTATTTATGCCTAGTGTCCTCATCTGTAAATGGAGAAAAGAAGTTACCTCTCTTACCCAGTTGTTGTGAGCACTAAGTGAAATAATACAGGTACAATGTTCAGTGTTTCTTCTTATATCCCACAATATCCTCTCCCCCCATGTAAAATAGTCCATCATCATGTCTATGGAACAGTACAAATTAATCTGGGCTTTCAGTGGAATTTCACTGGATTTTCCCCTGCCATATATGCCCCTGATGGAGGTACAGAGAAGTCCTTAAACTCATGGATCCCTAAGCACTGAGATGCTGTCTGAGCAGCAGATAGAGTGACAACCTTTTTAAGTTTCATGGATATCATATTCCTCTGTATTTTTTTTTCTTTCTTTTTTTCATTGCTTAATAAAGAAAGAACTTTGACAGTTAATGTGAGGCAATGTCTTTGAAATTCAGCCATTCATTGATGAACATTAATTTATTTACACAGCTGGAAGCTGTCAGGGTTTTAGGGGTCAATAAATAAATCCCCTCTTTCCCAACCAAGTTTGGAACACATTTAGAGTTAAGTACAAGAGTCAGAAGGATGCAGCTCAAAATATCACTTGTTTTGTTAAATTGATATAGCTGATTCGAATATGTGCCTTCAAGTCTGCAGGGAAATGGGCTTGTTAATCCTTTATCCTATAATTAAACTTACCACCCACCCCCAGTACTGGCAAGCGGGACAATCAGAAATTTACCCCATGGGAGTATGCTCCCAACTGCCCAGATGGGAGCAGTACAGAAAACAATCTCTCAGCTGGCTCGCAAATCCCAGGAGGAATGGGTTGCACGAAGCATGCAATCTTTGCAACTCTCCAATCACATATTTTATTTCTTCTTCCCCCAGGGAGAGGAGTGAGTTGGAGGTGGGAAAAAAGTCATGATGTCAGTCTAGGTGGAGTCCTTCCACATGGTAAAATGAGAAGCAAAGAATGAATGTTCCTCCCTTCCCCCAACAACAGTTACCTAGTTTGTGGAGTGTGTCATCTTCCAGAATCAGGAAATGATAAGCTCCTGTCATATTAGGTTAAATGAATCTGTGTCCCTCCATATTGTGTCGTTTGAGTCCGTGTCCTGCTTCTCCATTTCCCTCATGTCTAAACAGTGTGCTCAACACCACAGGGTGCAGAGTAACTTTAAGTGATTTCATTCTTGAATAAGGAGGATATGACAAAGAATAGAGATAGGGGAATTTGTCCTTGGTTGTCCTGCCAGGAGGGAAAGGGCTAATCTTAACAAAACATTTCCTTTCTTTTAAGGCTTTCCCTTAGCATTGGAGGCGACCTCTCACTTATTTGTACATTCATCGAGAGCTTCTAAGAAGGAGCATGTTTCTTTTCCCCATGCACGTGCAGATAGCATTCCAGTTTCACACGACTCTTTTAAAAAGGAGACAAGAAGATATAAAGGTTTAAAACCTGCCAATTTCAATGGTAGAAGCGTTCATGCAATGTGCTTTGTTGAAGTAGTTGATATGAATGGAAGTTGGCTCCATTCTGAAGAAAGGATATTTGTCTCTTTAGAGGCATCTGACTTCAGATTTATCTTGATCATGTCCCAGCACTGATATCCTATAAGGAAATTGTTAATCCTAAAAAGTGCTTTAATGAAAAACAGGAAAAGAATCAGTGTTTTGATCGGGGGTTACTTGGAATTTTCCCTGTCTAGCTAAGATTTCTAAGTTTGGAGATTTTGCTAATATCTATCATGCAAGGATAAATATGTGGATGACTTCCATCCCTAGAGGATTAAATGAAAAAAAGAATGAATAAGTATGACTGTGATACACCAATCTGTATCAAATTGAAGATGGGAACGTGGAGAAGAAGCTAAATTCCAATGCATATTACACGCTACATAGGCAGAGAGAGAGAGAACCTGATCATTTTGACCTGAAAATGATTTTTTTATTTCTAGTTTTCTTGCACAGTGTTTGAACTGATACCAAAAAAAAAAAATCATTTTGTTGTTGTTAGGTACCATCGAGTTGGTTCAGACTCATAGTGACCCTGTGTCCAACAGAACATAAATCATTTTATCTCTCCTGGTTTCCTGGATTTTATTCAGTGGAAACAATCTGATTTTTATGTTTATGACAACCACCCTTATGCATCAAAGTAGTCCCATCTTTTCCCCAAGATAAAAGCCATCCATTATCCTGCTTGACTCTCTCTCACACACACACACACAATGATATTATAGGTAAATTGTTGCCTTGAGTATAAAACTGTATTTATTTTATTTACTTCCACAAAAGTATGCCCTATTTTGTGTCTGTGGTCAATAGTCTCAACCCCGGCTCATGCTCCTGACATCTGTACGCGTACAAAGAAGCTCTGCACTATGTCTTCTAATCTCACATTATGCTTTTGCTAAGGAAGAAGAATCACAACTTGATATATAGCTCCAGTTCACTCATCAATTAAACAAGCTTCATCTAAAACGTTTCGGTAAGTTCTAATTGCTCATTTATAAACAGTCTCTGGCAAAAGTGACATTTCAGGGGAAAAGCTTTAATGACTTACTAGAAATTGAAAAAGAAATTCTGATCTTGTTCATGATTCAAAAGAAACAAACTGCAGGTTTTCCCCAGGAAGAGAAATATGGTCTGTTTTAATGTTTTCTGTACTCACTAATTGCTTTAACTATAGGAGAACATTGATTTGGAGAATTCAGAGTCACTTATGTCATGGGTACTTCCCTGGGCCAATTAAGCCTGGGAATTTAGTTGAGATACAAAATACGAAGTCTGTCTTTCTGTTGTGGTACCCCATCTTCTCTAAGGTCTTAGTTACTTCTAGCTCCCAGATGATCCTAGTTAATCTTAGTCCCTGACTCATTTTCAAAGAAACCATATGCCACAATCTGACCAGCCTCTTAAGTTGGGTGCCCACTGGAGATTTCTTCTGCACAGATGGGAAGCTTTCTTCTCTATTTCTGTCACTGAGGCTGTTACTTTTGCCTGAGCACAGGACTCATTACCTCAGCTTTGCCTCTTTGCTTTAGGGGCAATAACAAGCTCAAGGAGGGAGCCAAGATGGCTTCCTCATCTTTCATTTCACTTGGGCAAGTACAGATTCCTTCTCTTTCCTGTAGCCAACAGAGGAAGTCCCTGGAGAATTCAGCTTGCTTGGTTCAGATGAGACCGAGCAATATCCTAAAGCTGGCAGTCCACCCTTCTTTCTCTTTACCAGTGGTGGGATCTAGGAGCCTCTTGAAAACTGCTATTTTCCATCCTTTCCCTATCTGGACACTTTGCCAGGGTTCAAGCAGCACATTTGGTATTAACCTGATATTTCTCTTTGAGGCAGTTAAAAGTATGTACTCCAGCGAAGAGAAAGAGAATTCTCTAAAGGAGATGTCATTGATTCCCTAAAGAAGAGTCATAACTTCCTAATGTTCTTGTGTAACAGGAAGACTATATTTATTACACCGTGCTAGCAATGAGCATTGTTTGCAGTTTGCAAATGCCGTCCCACGCTTACAGAAGGAATCCCATAGCAGCTCAAATATTATGAGGCTGTTTGTGGCTCACAGAACCCACAGTGGAGAAAGAGAGGGATGGTAGTTGAGCTGTGCTTATATATTAGTCACTCTTGGATGCTTTCACTGAGTTGCAAAGAGATATTCTTTGGAAATAAATAATTGAAAATCTTGGACTTGAATTTAGTCTGAATTCAGAGGAAACAAATTCAGATACTGTCATGTGTTATGTTTCAGTTATAGCTACGAAATATTCAGATGGTTTCATTGCTCGTTGATATTGTTATGAATAACTCTCATCTTAACTTTGTTTATTTTAACATCATTAACGTCCCCTTAATCCTATGTTTCTTCAAAGTTTGCGGTTTAATACCGTTCCTTTTTAACCCTGTAATAATACAAGTGGTACTTCCATCTATTAACACCGGTCCTTGTAAGCCTTGTTAACCTTGTTAGTACCGCTACTACTAGTCAAACCAAACACTTACTTCATTCTCACTGTGCACTCAGCTAAGCACTTTATGTGCATCATCTCACACAATTCTCACAATAACTTTATAAGGTAGCTACTGTGATAATCCGTATTTTACAGGTGTGGATTCTGCAGCTCAGGGGAGTTAAGCAACTTGCTTAACATTACACAGATATGAAGTGATGGAGCAAATACTGAGACCCAAGTATATCTGACTAACTCAATTATCTGAGCTCTTAACCCTTAGATGACATCTACATTTTAATTTGTTTATAATATATGTAAAAATGTTATAGCTGTTGCTGTCGAGTCGATTCTGATTCACAGCGACCCTATAAGATAGAACTTCCCCATAGGGTTTTCAAGGAGTAGTTGGTGGATTTGAACTGCTGACCTTTTGGTTAGCAGCTGTAGCTCCTAACCACTGTATCACCAGGGCTCCAAAAGCAGAAGAGATACCGCTTACTTAAATGCTTCTATTAATAGGTATAAAAAACAAACCAATCCCATTGCTGTCAAGTCGATTCCAGCTCATATGAATAATACTTTCTATCACCTTGATTTCAGGATCTTATGGATTAATTTGTTTGTGAATAGTTATATTGACACTCAAAAAATGTAAGGAACAATCTTCCTCTTTTTTCTTTTAGGTAAATTTAAACAGTAATTGTGTGTGAAAATCAAGGTTTTGTAGGGTAAAAAACTCATTAATTTTTATTCAATTTTTAGTCACTTTTTCTGTTACTAATAATAGATAAAACATTAAACATGCCATTGAAGAAAATTATACTCTTAAATTGTTTTTTGAAGATTTCCATCGTGTCTTTTCCCTTTCCACTCTTCCTTTACATTCCTTTGGTTATCTTTGCTAAATATTTTTAATTGTACGTATTTAAAAAGAATTAACGTATGTCCACAGTACCCTTAAGCTTGTCCCCTGTTCTTAGCACTCTGCCTGCCGCATAGTTCATGATCCATAAATATTTGTTGCATTTTACCAAAGTATAATCTAAACAGGACATTAAATCCTTCTGGCAAACATGTAAATAGACAAAAGTCAATCTTTCCTAGAAAAGAGCCCAAATATTTATTTCAATATGCTAATTTATTTAAAGGACATCTAAAGAAGTAGTTTAAGTAAATATCCTCAAACAAAAATTTAGAGACATTAACCAATTTTAGTTATTTTATTCCGCCTCTTTACTTTCAATCAATGTATATGCCATGTAATTTTAGGCTAAAGTATAATATTTGGCTCACTTGTAGGCATAAATCTGTTTTACTCAAACTTATGAGGTTGTACCCAAAGTTATTTTATTTGAATGTACTTGAAAATTACAGTGAACTCTATTTCATTTAAAGATAAAGAGCTTGGATATCCTGATTATTCTGTCGTATACACATAACCATTTATGATCTGCACATACCAGTTTTTTCTGAGCTAAAACCAGAAATGGAAAAGGCAAAAATACCGTGAGAACAGCGGTTTTCTTGTGGTATTTCCAGCTCATTGGAAGTAGAGTATACTGGAAATCATGGGAGACAGGCCTTTCCCAGGGGGCTCTAAGTCCAGCAACGCTAATCCAAGAGGTTTGGTTTATTTAAAGCAATCCTTTTAGGCTCATCTATCACTGGTCTCAAGACCCTGAACAAAACCCCTTACAGCCCAAGCAATTATAAGCACGTTCTGGCATTCTTCTCCCTCTATGTGGAATTATTGTTCAAATGTGCAAAGGTTTTCCTTTCAACAAATGTGTAATGGGATCGTCATAACTCTGAAAGATGGTTCTCCAAGTATAGGTCCTCTTTTCATGTTCCCTATGGAGATTTGGACCACTTCCTCTTAGCAGAATGGAAAAGAACTCCCTTTCAAACTATCAGCATTTTAATTTCTTCCTTTTCCAATTTAGTTATTGTGACATGACAGCACCACCACCACCACTAAGGCAGGATATGCATAATAATTTGAAACACCAGGGATGTGAGCAGTGTATTTGGAGTTTCTCAGTCACCAAGATTTCTCTCAGTTTATTTTACAGTATGTTTTTCTTTGGCCGAAGAGAAGCAAGTGAAAGCCAAAAATATGTAGATAGTGGGGAAATTCAATTTGTTTCAATAAATATTTCCTGAGTATCTACTCCATGGAAGGTCCTGAGGACTCTAAAATGAATAAGACAAAATTGCTGACATTTGTGAACATTTATTGTTTTCCAGGTGCCCTTCTAGGCCCTGAACATACATCATCTTATAGAAACCTCACAATGAACACATAAGGCAGTTAGCACAAGTGCTAACTATTTTACAGAACATCAAGTATACGGAGAGAAGGTAGTTAACTTGTGTAAACCACACAGGGAGAAAATGGTAGTGCTGGGATTCAAACCTATGCAGTCAATCTGTCTCTAGATAGTATGCCTTCAGGTATATGTTGTGTATCACAGTGGTTAAGTGTGCAGCTGCTAACCAAAAGTTCAGGTTCAAAACCACCAGCTGCTCTACAGGAGAAAGATGTGGCCGTCTGCTTTGGTAAACATCACAGCCTTCGAAACACCATGGCATAGTTCTACTCTGTCCTGTAGGGTCGCTATGAGTTGGACGCCACTTGGTGGTGGTGAGTTTGGTTTTTTGTTTTTTGTTTGTTTTTGGAATCTTTATGGGAGCAGATTGCCACAGAGCCACTAGTAGTTTCGAACTGTGGAGCGCTTAACCATTGCACCACATTATAATGTGGGAGACAGATATGCAAACTAATATAACAATTTTATATGATATGAACAACTAAAGTGTAATTGAGGTATAAAGTAAAACTTTAAGATGATAGAGGGTGGAAGGGAGAGTCAAGGAGATTTCAAATATGAAATGATATTTGGGTGGAGATACGCAAAAGAAACTCATTGCTGTCAAGTTGATTCTAACTCATAGTGACCCTATAGGACAGAGTAGAACTGCTGAATAGAGTTTCCAAGGCTGTGCATCTTTACCGAAGCAAATTGCCACATCTTTTTCCCTTGTAGCTCCTAGTAGATTTGAACCACCAACCTTTTAATTATCAGCCTAATATTTTAATCACTGTGCTACCAGGGCATCCTTGGGTGGAGATAAACAGGTGGAAATGGAGTTTACCTCTGAGATCTGCTTGGGTAACAGGCTAGGTTGGGGAAACAGCATGTGGAATAAATGGAGACATAAAGGAGCAGTGTGATGTTCTGGAAACCGTAAGTAATATGACATTTCCGAAAGAAGGGCATAAATATGGACAGAGGTGACAGAAAGTAAGTCTGGAAATATAGGCAAGCATCAGCTCATTGGGGACCTCATATAACATGCTAGGGAGACTGTGTTATGTAAGATATTATCTTGTAAATCAGCATTTCTCAAGGTTCCTCTTCAGTGTACCCTATAGACAGAGAAATAAACCCTGCATTTGTGTCACTTTAACCCACATAGTCCAAAGACCATATGTAGGAAGAAATTTTGAAACCTCTGGTTTTGTTTAAAATTTGTGCAAGTTTTGCTTTCAGCTATGTAACGGGGTCATGTTTATTTTAATACATGGATTATTGTTTCCAGTTATTTCTCCCTGAAGAGAATCGACGCTTTAGGATGATTTGCGTGCTTCATCTGTGACTAAGTACCGTGTGTTCCAGAAGCTCCGCTGAAGATATTGGTGGAGCAGGAAGCAGAGCAATGATATCATCATATTTGCCTCTTTGAGTGAAAATTTTGAGGGGCAGAGAGAAGAGACAAATACAGCAGACCAAACTAGAGTTGATGAGGGCAGGAACCAAGGCAATGCCACTGGTGATGAAGAGAAAACCTATTTTACAAAAATGTTTGTATCTGGTGTATGATAGTTAGCAGGGACTATTTGTCAAATATAGGAGCCTTGGTGGCACAATGGTTAAAGCGTTTGGCTGCTAACTGAAAGATGGGCAGTTCGAAATCACCAGCTGCACTTTGGGAGAAAGATGTGGCAGTCTGCTTCTGTAAAGATTTACAGCCTTGGAACCCTATGGGGCAGTTCTACTCCGCTCTGTAGGGTCTCTATGAATCCGAGTTGACTCAACAGCAATGGATTTTGTTATGTTTTTGGTATTTATCAAATGGATGTAAGATATGATGGGAAGAGGGGAGGCTGAATATCAATTAGTGATAGGGTGATCTCATCAACTGAGATGGGCAATGTAGGAGGAAGAAAGGCTTTCCTACAATTTTCAATAATTTCATCATAAGGAAGTTTCAAGACAGAGACCCCAAGTCTCTGACATGAAATTCTCAATTTTTTACATTCAACAGTATCTCACCATATTATTCTTCATTCTCTTTTATAGTTTTTGAAGTCTCTCTTCCTAGGATTTGAAAATAATACCTGCACATGGTAAAAAATTTGTAAAAGTCAGAAGACTAGAAAGAAAGAAACCTCAATCATATCCCTCCAACTAAAGACAACCTCTTTTATTTCTTTTTGTGTATTTCATTTCTTTCCCAGCCCCAACACTTAGCATCTGACATCTATCCAGTTTAGTATCTTGCTGATTTCATTTAACATTTTTTTTTTTTGGTCATAAGCATTGTCATGTTTCCTAGAAGATCTTTCAAAATTCTTTGAAAATATAATTTTTAATGGCTTCAGGGTAATTCATCTTATTGATGTAACACAAATTATTTAATCATATTCTTAATGTGAATATTTTATTCACAATAAATCCTGAGATTTACCATTATAAATAATAGTGAATCTTTTTTTAGCTGATTATTTTGTTATATTGGTTACAAGAAATGGAATAGGTAAAAGAGTAGGAACTTCATTAAGGCTAGTCCATATTGTCCAGTTTATTTTCAAAAAGATCTCTTTAATATTGAAACATCAAATATTACTACCACTTATTAAAAAATTGATGTGATAGAAGACATTTTCATTTTAATTTGCATTCATTTGACTACTCTTGCTTCTCTATTTCTAGAATACCCATTGCCATTGAGTTGATTCCGACTCATAGCAGCTCTATGGTCAGAGTACAGCTGACCCAGAGGGTTTCCAAGGAGCAGCTGGTGGATTTGAATTGCCGACCTTTTGGTTAGGAGCCGAGCACTTAACCATTGTGCCACCAGGCCTCCATTTCTAGAATAACCATTTGTATTTAGGCTTTTGTGACTTCTGTTCATGTATTTTTCTCCATTTTGTATCAGTGTGACTTTCTTATTTGTTTGTAGTACCTTTCATATTTGTTGAAAATATTTTGCTAGTTTTTCATTTAATTTTAACTATTAAAAATTATTCTTAATATACAGCAGGCCTAAATTTTTTGATAGCAGAATTTATTTTTCACTTGT
Organism: Elephas maximus indicus; assembly: GCF_024166365.1. Lineage (NCBI taxonomy): Eukaryota > Metazoa > Chordata > Mammalia > Proboscidea > Elephantidae > Elephas > Elephas maximus. The sequence goes on from NC_064833.1 coordinate 34,524,077, forward strand.
GATTTCTTCTATTACTTTTACACTTAGAAAAGCCTTGGTAATCTTGAGATGAGTTGACTCTTCACTACAGGTTCTTCTAAGGTTTTTGTTTGTTTGTTATATATGATTTTTTAATTCATTTGTAATTTGTTTCTGGTGTATAAATCTGGGATAAACAACAACAAAAAGAGTCAACCTTCTAAAAATTGTTTATTAAATGACTAGTCACTTTATGCTTTTTTCAGTGATGCTTGTCATAAATCAATGTCATATTTGTACAAAGGGGTATTTCAGGACTTTTTCTTCTGTCTCATGGACCTGTGTGGATGGAGAAGCTATAAAGGGCATAATAGCCAAGAACATTGGCATAGTCAAGTTGCCTGTGTTGAGTCACAGATCTATACTTTCTAGTTGTGTAGACTTGGACAAGTTATTTAATCGGTATTAGCCTTGGTTTTTCTATCTATAAAATAGGAATAATAATATCGGCCACCTCATAAGATTGTTGTGAGGTCTAAAAAGGAAAGCCTTACATAGTACCTGGCATATAAATAGTGCTTGATCAATGTTTAAAAAAACAAAAGCCAAACCGACTGCCCTTGAGCCGATTCCAACTCATATTGACCCCACTGGGTTTCTGAGGCTGTAAATCTCTGCAGAAGCAGACTTCCACATCTTTCTCCCACGGAGATGCTGGTGGTTTCAAACCATTGACCTTTTGGTTAGCATTTGACTGCTTTAACTGCTGATCAATGTTAGCTGTTATTATTACAAGGTGATTTGAGAGTTCTATATAAGACAAGTCTGCCTTGGCTCCATCATACTGTAAGTAATTCCTACAAATTTCAAGAACTTCATTATAAGGAAGTCTCAAGGCAGAGACTCTATGACTGTGTAGAGTTTGCAGTCTTTCGCATATGTCACTGATTTTCTTTTGACCCATATAACAACTCTCTGATAGAAGATACTCTTTCTCCTCCATGAGGATGAGGAAATTCTTAAAGGTCACAAAAGTTTTAAGGGGAAAATTTAGGACTTCAGCTAAAGGCGTCTGACTTCCAAATTTAGTTCTTTTCCTTCTTTATCATGCTGTCTTTGGGGATTAATTCTGTACCTGAAGTCTCTTGTAACAAATAACTGGATAAATTGTGAACAGTCTTTTTTATTTAGGAAGGTGTTTATTTTAAGCATTAAAATAATCTATCTGATGCTCCTAGGGCAGTTCACATGTCCTAAACAGAAATGTCTCTGTCTCCTAAAATATGAACAGGAGAGATTAAAGACACCACTGGAATAATGTATATAATGTAGCAGGTGCTTGATTTATCCCTTTACAAAAATCACAGAAGGATTAAGGAGTCTTACTGTGTAAGTGGTGTCAAAAATAATTATAAGGCCTGACTCAAGACAGACATTCTTCAGACTTCTTTCTATCTGGTGGGAGCTTTCTTGGCAGCTTACTCTCATCACAAAAAGGTGTTGCAAGAGGGAAATTTTTCTGAGCAGCCAAGTTGTACAGGAATTTGCCGAGAGGGAAAATGTGTTTAAAACTTTTCTCGGTTGTTAAGAAGTAACTGAAACCTTCTTACTGAATGTAAATTGGCTTTTCCACCCTCCTTGCCCTGATGTGTCATGCTAACCTAACTTTTTGCTACAAATTGAATCTTTCAGTTGACTCATATGTGAAAAACAAATTATTTTATATCTTTAAATCATTGGAAATCATTGAGAATTGCAATTACCTAAAATGTGCTATTTCTTGCCATTATCACCCAGAATTAGCCATTCCTCCCCCCAATTTTTTCTGTTTTTGACTTATTGAGGAAATTCAATCATCAAGTTTGAAATATCATATTCAAGCTAAAAGTTTAAGTCAGTGTCAATATAATCCTAAATCCTCTTTGGAAGCTGCAGCAGGTAGCTTGGAAATAGGGTTTCTGTTTATTATTCAGAGTTCTAAAAACCTGAATGAATTTCAATTTGGCTTTCAGAGAATCTTGATCTACAGGGAAAGATTACCTGAAGAATTCACATAAAGGAGACTGTAAGTGTCTGTAGCTGGATTAAAATGCAAAGCTATAATTTCTTAACTTGCTTCAGAATATATTGATTTATCCAGCAATATGATTATTCACTGTAGTAGACAGTTGTTTTTGTTTTGCTTTGTTTTTACCTCCTAGCTTGCATTCGTTCTTGTTTTGGTAATAGTAACGCTGTAATATAAACCTCTGAAAAATCACCCCGCTCTGCTCCGTGTGGTTCTGTTAGTATAAACTCTGGCTCCAGGAATGGGCACATTATTCAAGTCTAGTCACTCAGACAGAGCACCTTATTCTCCTTGGCCGGAGCGATTACTTCAAGAATGAGCACGTGGCCCAATCAGAGCCAGTGGAATTCATTGAGAGTTTTACTGGGACTTCAGGGAGAGAAAGGCATTCTTTTCCACTGGGCCTGAGAGAATGTAGACCTTCAGTTATAGACAGTCATGTTGCTATGAGGAGCAGTCTAAGAATGAAGCTAACATGCCAAAAGAGCAGAGCTGAAGGCTGGAAAGTAGCTGGGTCCTGGTGACCTCATTTTAGTATCTGGATAGAGTTAGCATCCAAATCAGCCCTACTTCTGGACATTTACTTTTTGACTTAATTGCTAAACATTTGATGATTAAAGATTATTTTAAAAATCTCTATAGTATAGAGGACAGTACAACTTAACGAGTATAGTGCAGTGTGGAAAATATTACATTAAGTCAAAGAAAGGTGCTATTAAGTAGTGGAAATACTACTTTAAATCAAAGAAAGGGAAAATTAGGGATACCTTGGAAGGGTAAGACAAGAAACTCAGAAGGAGTTGATCCATCCTAGTTGACTTCTAAAGGAAGAACAGAAAACAGTGATTATTTGAAGGTCAGGGGTAGTGAATAGAGGAGAGGATGGTGCAAATGGTCCTGATGATTGCTTGTGCAGAGTCCCAAAGAAAAGAGTAAAAGTGTTCAAGTAACATCAACTGATTAGTTGATAGGACCATAAATTTAAGAAACATGTGGTTTTAAAGCCATGAGAAATCAAACTGGAAGAATAAGCAGAGGCCAGATGAAGGAGAGCCTTGCACACCATGTTTTTAAGGAGGGATCCTTTGTGTTTTAGAAATATGACTTGTGGCTGTATGGAAAAATGATTTGAGAGATAGCAAAATCAGAGGTAATGCATCTTGTTAGCAAGAGGTGGTGGCTGTATGGTTTGAGGTAGTGGCTGTGTGAATGGAGAGAAGAGAGGGATATGAAAGAGATTTGGGGTGAACAAATAGGTCTTCTGATTGACTGTGGGGTGTTTGGTGAGGAAGAAATACAGGATGTGGTAGAAGACATTAAAATAAGAGAGGTTTGGTAGTTAAGGTCACTCCAATACAAAGGTTCTGCTCTCTTTGAAAGAGCTATCCTTTGTGTCTGTTCATGGTAAGTGATATCACCAGCTACACAACTGTCCAGGCCTCTTCCCATCAAACTATTTTTTTTTTGTCTTGTGGAATGCGTTTGTTACTGTTTCCTTGTAATCACTGTTGAGGAGGTAAAATAATCCTGCCAACAAAAGAGTCTTCCCTATCAATATAGAAGAGAGACAGAACACAGTTTATTACTGGGTAACCATTAATGGATTTACATGTATGTAAGGTAGTATGAAAGTAACTACAAAGTCTGGGCAGAATTTCAGGCAAATTTATACCGTAAAGCAGAAGAAAGGACAATTAACTTCTCTTATCTCCTAAAAAGACAAATGGATGCATCTTGTGAGCTCTTTCTGTATCCCATCTGAGAGGTTCCATAGGTAATTACAGAGCTATATGTTTACAGTTCCAGTGGTTAGAAGGCCCATAACTTTTCATTGTAAAAATAAAAAAATCAGGGTGCTCATGGGGCCTATTACGTTTCTAAAGAGGTGCCCTAAGAAAAGGATGGGAGAGAGGCATCTTTTTATTAAACAAACAAACAAAATTTCATCATTTTTACCCTTGTGTCATCACTCTGAGGACTAAGGTGCACCTGACCCAAGCCATGGTATTTTCATTTGCCTCATATGCTTGTGAGAGCTGGGCAATGAATAAGGAAGACCGAAGGAGAACTGATGCATTTGAATTGTGGTATTGGCAAAGAATATTGAATATACCATGGACTGCCAGAAGAATGAATAAATCTGTCTTGGAAAAAGTACAGCCAGAATGTTCCTTAGAAGCAAGGATGGCAAGACTTCATCTCACATAATTTAGCATATCAGGAAAGACCAGTCTCTGGAGAAGGACATCATGCTTGGTAAAGTAGAAGGTCAGTGAAAAAGAGGAAGACCCTCAACAAGATAAATTGACACAGTGGCTGCAACAGTGGGCTCAAGCATAACAGCAATTGTGAGGATGGCACAGGACTTGGCAGTGTTTCGTTTTGTTGTACATAGGGTCTCTATGAATCAGAACCGACTCGACAACATCTAACAACAACAATAACATCACCAAACTGCCTCCAACTGCTGCATCACAGCTGACTCAGCTTGCCCCGTTTTTCCCTGGATTCAATACCAGAGATTGTTAACTTTGGTATTTCCTAACCCAAATTTGAGGGTTAATGACATATACGGCCCTAAGACCCTGATGAGGTCGGTGAATTCCAAGCCCATAGTCAAGTTGTTGGCTGACTTAGTAAATCTTATAAATCCTGTCATACTTCTTAACTGGATACCTCCAGGTGTTTTATCAAATCTGTTTTCAACTGAAGAAATTCACCCAGGAAGGGACAGGCTCAGGAACTATGAACAAGGATGATGCCAGGCTACAGACTCTTGTTTCTTCCTCTCCTCCCATCTCCTTTCCCCTGACATCTGAGTTTTATAATAAATTGCTGGAATGAGCATGTACCAGGGAGAAGAAAATAGAACGAGACTGAGGAAAGTTTTAATTTCCAAACTTCAGAAATTTGTTTACTTCTGATTCATTTTCCAGTTCCTGCCAGGGGTGTATATGAGAAAGAAAGGTTGACAGAAGAGCATCCAGCTCAGGTGTACAGGAATGCTTCCTAAAGTAAACAAACTCTGTCAGACTCAGAGTTAAATAAGGCAAGGTTAGTGATTGGTCACTTACACTGTGGGTCCATCTCTTTATGTTCCACCTGATGCCTTCTCTACTTAGAAAACAAAGGGGGATTCCAACTGTCTTACAGAAGCTTCTCTGCACCACAGTTGATGGTGACATTCTTCTTGTTGTTGTTAGGTACCGTTAAGTCAGTTCCAACTCATAGCGCCCCTATGAATGACAGTAGTGACATGCTAAGCAGTAACTTATTCTCACTCTGAGATGTTATGCTTGGCTGCATAAAACCTGATGACTTCTTGAGATGGAAAAACTCAGCCTTCAGGAAATGGCGGAGGTGTCTGTACTAATGTCAGATAACTCTGGTGTAACTAGCCATGATCTTACCTAGGGTCAGTGGGCAGGCCAACAGTTTGTACCTGCATTCTTGCCTTATTCAAATTTGAAACTTTTACAAGTAGGACGTTTGCTGATGATGTCATAGGGAGATCAAGGAAAGGATTATTTGAATATCACATAAGTCTTCCTAAAAACTCTGAACATACTTTTCCCCCAAAGTCCTTCATCCATATGGCAGCTATAAATATCTGTCTTTTACCTCCTTGTCTTTCCTTCAATCTCTTTAATCTTCTTTTCCCCACCTCCCTTTTGACAACTCTCTTCAGCCTTCTCTCCCTTGCCTTACCTTTTCCTCTGAGTATGTATATTCTTCTCTTTTTCAGTTCTATTTATTCCTATCTTGGTTTCTCCAGACTATATCCTCAACGGCCATACAGCTCAGTAATACAATGAGCACACCTTTTACTGGGGACTGAAAAAAAGGTATTGTATAAACCTATTATTTAACACAGTTTTTCTTGTCATTAAAAAAAAAAAAAAAAAAGGTTATCCTTGAATCTTTCTTCGAGAATCCATATGAAACTGCTCCTGTCTCATGTTACGAAATTGACAAGTGCCCATTCAAAACTCCAATACTTTCATTGCCTTTATCAGATGAAGAACTGGTCATGAAGTAATAAGCTCATCATCTGCAACACCCAGCCTTTTAAAAGACTGGTTCCTGTTGCCTTCAGGTCGATTTCAACTCATAGTGACCCTATTGGACACAGTAAAATTGCCCCATAGGGTTTCCAAGGGTGTAAATCTTTATAGAAGCAGACTGGCACATCTTTCTCCCTTGGAGCAGATGGTGGGTTCAAAACGCTTACTGTTCAGTTAGCAGTAGAACACTTTAACCACTGTGCCACCAGGACTCCTTAAGGACCAATTGTTGTTAGGGGCCCTTGAATCAATTCCAACTCATAGACACCCAATGTACAATAGAATGAAACACTGCCCTATCCTGCGCCATCCTCACAGTCATGTTTATGTTTGAGGCCATTGTTGCAGCCACTCTGTCAGTCCATCTCCTGGAGGATCTTCCTCTTTTTCACTTATGCTGTACTTTGCCAAACATGATATCCCTTTCCAGGTACTGGGCCCTCGTCATAACACGTCCAAAATATGTGAGACAAAGTCTCAACACCCTTGCGTCTAAGAAGCATTCTGGCTGTACTTCTTCCAAGACAGATTTGTTCGTTCTTCTGGCAGTCCAGGGTATATTCAGTATTCTTCATCAACACCATAATTCAAAGGCATCAATTCGTCTTCCTTATTCATTGTCCAGCTTTCACATGCATATGAGGTGAAAACACCAAGGCTTGGGTCAGGTGCATCTCAATCCTGAAAGTGACATCTTTGCTTTTGTACACTTTAATGATGTTTTTTGCAGCAGATTGCCCAATGCAACACATCCTTTGATTTCCTGACTGCTGCTTCCATGAGTGTTGACTGTATCCAAGTAAAGTGAAATCCTCAATAACTTTAATATTTTCTCCATTTATCATGATGTTGCTTATTGTTCTAATTGTGAGGATTTTTGTTTTCTTCATATTGAAGTATAATCCATACTGAAGGCTATGGTCTTTGATCTTCATCAGTAGACATTTCAAGTCCTATTTGCTTTCAGCAATCAAGGATGTGTCATTTGCATAAGGCAGGTTGTTAAGTAGTCCTTCAATCCTGATGTTGTTTTCTTCTTATAGTCCAGCTTCTTGAATTATTTGCTCAGCATACAGATTGAATAAATATGGTGAAAGGATACAACCCCGACGCATACCTATTATGATTTTAAACCACAAATATCCCCTTGTTCTATTCGAATGACTGCTGCTTGGTCTATGTACAGTTTCTGTGTAAACACAATGAAGTGTTCTGGAATTCCCATTCTTCGCAATGTTATCCATAGTTTGTTATGATCCACACAACTGAATGTCTTTGCATAGTCAAAAATGCACAGGTAAACATTTTTCTAGAATTCTCTGCTTTCAGCCAAGATCCATCTGACATCAGCAGTGATAGCCCTTGTTTTATGTCATCTTCTGAATCTGGCTTGAATTTCTGGCAGTTCCCTGTTGATGTATTGCTGCAACCCTTTATGAATTATCTTTAGCAAAATTTTATTTGTGTGTGATATTCATGATATTGTTTAATAATTTCTGCATTCAGTTGAATCACCTTTCTTTGGAACAGACATAAATATGGATCTCTTCTAGTCGGTTGGCCAGGTACCTGTCTTCCAAATTTCTTGGCATAGAAGAATGAGCACTTCCAGCATTGCATCCTTTGTTAAAGCATTTCAATTGGTATTCCATCAATTCCTGAAGCCTTGTTTTTTTGCAATGCCATCAGTGCAGCCTGGACTTCTTCCTTCAGTACCGTTGGTTCTTGATCATATGCTACCTCCTAAAATGGTTGAACATTGACTAATTCTTTTTGGTACAGTTACCCTGTGTATTCCTTCCATCTTCTTTTGATGCATCCTGCATCTTTCAGTATTTTTCTCATAGAATACTTTAGTATTACAACTCGAGGCTTGAATTTTTTCTTCAGTTCTTTCAGTTTGAGAAGTGTCAAGTGTGTTCTTCCCTTTAGGTTTTCTGACTCCAAATCTTTCCACATTTCCTTACATGCTTTTTCTTTTCTAGCAGTCATTTGAAATCTTCTGTTTAGCCCTTTTACTTCATCATTTCTTCCATTTGCTTTAGCTATTCTATGTTCAAGAGCAATTTTCAAAGTCTCTGCTGACATCCATTTTGATCTCTTCTTTCTTTCCTGTCTTTTTAATGACTTTTTCCTTTCTTCATGTATGTTGTCCTTGATGTCATCCCATATCTTGTCTGCTCATCAGTCATTAGTGTTCAGTGTGTCAAATCTGTTCTTGAGATGGTCTCCAAATTCAGGTGGGATATACTCAAGGTTGTACTGTGGCTCTCGTGGATTTGTTCTAATTTTTTTCAGCTTCAACTTGAATCTGCATATGAGCAATTGATGATCTGTTCCACAGTCAGCCCCTGCCCTGCTTCTGACTGATCATATTAAGCTTCTCCATCATCTCTTTCCACAGATGTAGTGGATTGTATTCCTGTGTATTCTGTCTGTCTAGGTCTATGTGTATAATTGCCGTTAATGTTGTTGAAAAAAGGTATTTGTAATGACTAAGCCATTGGTCTTGAAAAATTCTATCATATGATCTCTGTCTTTGTTTCAGTCACCAAGGTCATATCATATTTTCCTTGATACTACTGATTCTTCTTTATTTCCAACTTTCACATTCCAATCACCAGTAATTGTCAATGCATCATTATTGCATGTTTGATCAGTTTCAGACTTTAGAAGTTGGTAGAAGTCTTCAATTTCTTCATCTTTGGCATTAGTGGTTAGTGTATGAGACCAGTTATCAACCTTAAATTTTTTTATAGTTCTCTTTTTTTTTTTTTTTAAGGCCACTGTAACTCTTTAGCATTCTAGCTTCTACTTTCCAAATCCAAAGATACTCAATCTCTTTTATAGGAATCAGCTGGAAGAAATAGACACAAATAATTTTATTGTTCTTTTTAGGTACTGCCAACTCTTTAATAGAAAACTTGATTGACAGTTTATACTCCAAGACTGAATTCCTTGACTCAATAGCCTCATCTTGCAATGCCTGCCAATTGAAAGACCAGACTTCAAAATCTCAAAAAATAATCCAACTTTGGCCTTTGGGAACTACTAAGGCTTTGTCGAGATAGTGTGGAGGTAGTTTTCAATGATCTTAGCTCGGTCTTATCAACAGATTGTTTTGGTGACCTTATGGGGGGCCAGCATTAGGCACTTATTAAAACTCAGAGGAAATGTACTAAATCTGCTATATCACTTGGAGGGAGAGGAAAGTTATTAAAAATATGGATTCCTGAAGCAATGCTGGAGATTCTGAATTTGTAACTACTAAGAATTATTCCATAGAAGTGCTTCATACACAACACTTCGTGAAACACTGGGTCTAAGCAGACATAAAAACATCAAAACACCAGCTATTTCCTTTGGAAGATGTATGCATTTCAATAATAGTTATAAATTTAGAAAGCTCTAACTTACTACAGTCTACAATATTAATTCTTGCACATTTGTGTAACTCTTTTGCTTCTCCTCGGGAACCTCAAAACACCACCTTTAATCCGTCAGAGCTTAGCACATTGTTAAAACTGAAAATTACCAAAATGTTAAAAAGAAAATCTTTTCATTTTCTTAAATATTTTAGACAATATGCCTAATTGTTTGGACTTTAGCCCTGATGGAACATGTAGCAATTGAAAATAAGCTTGTTTTCACACCAATGTTTGTAAATCCAGTAGTGTCCCTTACAAAAAAAATAGTGAATTTTTTTTTACCAACTTTTTTTGCTCTTCATCATGTGTTAATCAGCCTGTGGAAGCTACCCATTTATCACAGACTGCCCTAAGTTTGACTCTCAACTTGATTTTGTCTCCCCATCTCAGTTTTTGTATCTGAAAGTGGGAGAAATAACCTCCATGGGACTGTTTACAAGATTGAACATGTGACACACGAAGCACATAGTGGACACTTGGCAATGTTAATTTCATTTCTCTTTCTTACCTTGATTTCCCTTGTTTGAAAAGTAGAACTAGGCATTTGGGTTCCCTTTACCCAAAATCAATGTAAATATGATATAAAGGTAAATTTAACCTATTAATTTGGAAACATTTATGCTACCTAATTTCAGATGTTCAGGTTTTTTGTAGGAGGGGGCACTGTTTTTCTTCATATTCATACTTTTTTCCATAAAATTTTTTGTTCTGCTACAGGGTCGCTATGAGTCAGAATCGACTCGACGACACTGGGTTTGGTTTTTGGTTTTTTGGTGTCTTTTTAACTTTGTTTCAACCATTGCATCCAAAATAATAATAATAATAAAATAATACTATTTGTTAATTCTGTTAAACCAAATTTACTTTATAGCTGTTTACTTAGAACGGTTTTCCTTCAAGAATTCTCAAAATGTCAAAAAAATAGGGTAATTTTAACAATGTTGTGGAATCGTGTAAGTTCAGCTCTCTTCAAAACTAAATAAACCTGCTTATTTCTTTTAGCTTTGACTACACCTGTAAACTAAAGCCCTGTGATGATTAACTATTTATCATTTCAATTTGGATTGTGGATTGTTCTTGGTAATTAAAAGCAGATGGCAGAAGCTGGGGAAAAATGTGTAGCAGCTGATTAGTGGAAATAAATGAACTTGTAGATATTTAACTTCCAGATAATAGATGGGTCAAATGCAGTTTATACTTCACTGTGTGTACTTTTAGAGCAGTTCCAAACACGTTGTTTGATAACATATCGAGGAGTAGGTACTTGGTCTTCATCTTCTTTTGCTCTCTGACCCATGACAGAGTTCTCACTTTCCTTGTACAACACGTGTGCCAACACATTAATTTCATCTGGACTAGGTTATTTGGGTCACCAGTGGCTCCTTGATAAGGGTTTCCTTTGCCTGGGGGATATGTTGAAGCTAAGCATTATTTGTTGCTTGGGTTTTTCTTTATGGGGCTTGTTCCTGTTTCTCCCAAACCAACGTTCAACAAAGTTGAATCACCCTATAAAGTTCATTGTCAGCTTCCTAACAATGTTCATGCTGCTGCTAAAAACGAAAGGCTTCACTAGGCAAAATTAAGTTGTTCAGCAAGTTAGACATGATTTCCACCCCTCCCAGCCCTCAGAATTAAGATTTCATCCTCCTGGAATTGTGAAGCCTATTTAATTTCAGTTAACTTGTGTTAGGAATTATATGGCTATAAAGACTGAAGGATCTGGCCCTAAATGTAAACCCACTGAAGCGTTGAAAATTCATGCTCCATGACTAAAAGTCACTGACAATAACGAAGTCTTTTCATAGTCTTTTCAGACATTTCCTGGGAAATGTCTACGGGAGTGCAAAAAGTGAGAAATTAAAAAAACCTACCATGTATTCTCCTCAGTACAATCATCGTTTATTCAAGAATTCTGTGAACTTTTGGGGAATAGTTTTATTTTTTCCTTTGTATATTTTTGCGCTGATAGAGAAGGTGATACGTGATACCTATTCTATTATTTATTATTAATGATTTCGTAAGAACCAATACATTGTCCATCAAGAAACGCATTTTGATGAACAGATTAATAATAGTTATAATCTTTTTCTCATTAATAGATATTCTATTAATTTTTAATGCTTTTTAATGAAGATTTCTGTTATTACTATAAAAGCTACCCATGTTAATTATGGAAAATATTAAAAATAGAAATGGGTAGTCTGAATTGGTCCTTCCTCCATATGATCGAAGATCCATAAAGCAGTTAGAATCAAGTTTTTAAACATTGATCTTGCTACTTCTCTCATCAGAACCCTTCAATGGCTTCTTGTTTCTATCAGAATAAAACCCACAGAATTACAGTGACCTATAAGGCCTTTTATAAGGCCTTGGGGAAACCCTGGTGGCGTAGTCGTTAAGTGCTACGGCTGGTAATCAAGAGGTGAGCAGTTCAAATCTGCCAGGTGCTCCTTGGAAACTCTATGGGGCAGTTCTACTCTGTCCTATAGGGTCGCTATGAGTCGAAATTGACTTGACGGCAGTGGGTTTGGTTTTTGGTTTGATAAGGCCTTGGAGCAGTGGTTCTCAATATTCTGAGGCCTTTGAAAACTGTTGGTGTCTGGGCTCCACCACAGATAAATTTAAAGAGAATATCTGAGGGTGGGGTCTAGGCATTAGTATTTTGAAAATCTCCCAGGTTTTTCCAGTGTTCTCCATGGTGGAGAACCATCTTACATAAACTCTTTTCCACTTCTGAAACTCCTTCTTTTTGGCCCTCTGTCTGTCTTTAACCTCTTCCCCTACTAGTCTGTACCTTTTTTTTTTTTTTTTTAATCTACTCAAACCACACTGGCTTGTTTTTATTTACTCTTCATTCTTCTTGCACCACTCCCTCAGATCATCTACATGACTGGCTCCCTCACTTCTTTCAGATCTCTACTCAAAGGAAACCTTACCATTGAAGCCTTTTTGGCCCCTTTTTAAAAAATACTCCCCACATCCTATCCCTTACTCCTCCCTGCTTTATTTTTCTTTGTATCATCTACCAACCTCTGACATAATATGGATTTGTTTACTTTTTAATTGTCCGTCCCCTCCCCCCAAATTGAATGTAAGCTCCACAAGGGCAAGGACTTTGTTTTTGTTCACTGCTATATCCCCACCGTAATGTGTAACAAATAGTAGGCACCCAATAAATATTTGTTGAACTTAAAGGAATTGTAGCAGGGTTGGGAAATATTCTGAGATACGAAATAAAATCATATCTTAATGAGTTCATATAAGTTTTCTTTTAGCTGTGGAGTTTTCTTTGCCTATTGGAACTATATTAATCATTTTATTACCCAAAACAAAACCACCACAACAAAAACCTTATGAACATCCTGACTACTTTTAGTATTCTCATGTTTCTACTTCTACTCCTCGGTCATTTCCTTTGCTTGGTATTTTATTCTCCTGCTTTTTATCCCACTCTGAAAACTCTGGATTGCTCTTCATCTTCATCTTTTGCCCATACCTTGAATAGTGGTGTTGGTCTGATTCTCATTATACATATTTCTGGATGCTCTTCTCTGCCTCCAGTGACTGTAGTTGTTCCCATTCTGGCAGCTCATTATTATTATTTTTTTTTTTGTAGAACTTTTAAAAATACCAATGACAAGGTTTTCATTGAAAAATTAGGCAAATTGAATTAGAATCTCTGGGCTTCAGGTTCAGACATTTGTTTCAAAAGTCTCTTGGGTAGTACTAGTGGGAAGCCAGAATTGAAAACCACTGATAGATGTTGAAAATGTCTCAGGTCGCAGTGTGAACTTGTTCTGCATTTTTGAGGCAGGCAGTAACACAAACAAGATGTAAGTTGGCAAGTAGGAGGGTGGATTGTGGAAATCATAGTCAACCAGGAAGGCACTGGAGGGAAGGAAAACAGAGTTAACTATTGCAATGCTCTAGGCAAGTGATGAGGACCTGAATTTAGAACACTGGTGAGGGGAGTGCGAAGGAAATTATAGATTATACAGATACTGAAGAGGATGGGTCAGTTATCTATTACTGAATAACTAACTGCCTCAAAACATAGTGACTTACAAAAGCAGTAATTTTTTTTTCTCAAAAATTTGTGATTTGGCCAAGACTCAATGGGTATGGTCTATCTCTATTCCATGTGATACCAGCTGCAGTGGCTAACAGGGGTCTGAAGGATCCACTTTTAAGATGTCTTATTCATAAGCTGTCAAGTTGGTGTTGGCTGTTGGCTTGAAGCTTAGCCAAGACTGTGGGCTGAGAGCTTTGAGTTGACTTAAAATGAGCCTCTCTACAGGTTACTTGGGCTTCCTTACAGTATAGTTCCTGAGTTTCAAGAATAAGCATTCAAAGAGAACCAAGGGGAAATGAATTGCATTGTTATGACCTAGCCTTAGATGTCACATAACGCCACTTTCACTGTGCTCTCTTGCCCTGGTCATGTACTAGTTAAAAGCTACGGCTGCTAACCAAAAGGTTGGTAGTTCAAATCCACCAGCTGCCCCTTGGAAACTCTATGGGGCAGTTCTACTCTCTCCTGTAGAGTCTTTGTGAGTCGGAATCAACTAGATGGCAAGGAATTTTTTTTTCCTGTTGGTTAAGGAAGTAACAAAACCCAACTTAGATTTAAGGGAAAGGGGCATAGACTTCATATCTTGATAGAGGGATTGGCAAGATTCTAAAAGAAATACGGGATAGGAGATACTGTGGTGGCCATCTTTAGAAACCACTGTCTACCACAATCTTGGGGACTGATTGAAGAGGGACCATGAAAAAAGATAAAGAAGGAAGGGCAAAGCTCATTTAAGCAAAAACAATCTTAAAAGGATACTACTTATTAGGATTATTACCAGAAAAAGTAATATTATTACTAACTAGGGGTTTGGGAAAATATTGTTCGTATTATGTGTTATAGAAGTCTAGGGAGTAGTTGATTTCATTTGCATTGTTCAGCACCTAGAATGGACATGGACACTGGATAATGCTTTTGGAAGGGTGATGATAGTTTTTCAAAAGATTTTGGAGACTTTTGACGCTTGGGCTGTTTTTACACATTTGTCCTATTAAATTATTTGGCTGAATGTACATATGCACCAACTCACACAACTCATAAGGTTAGTTAAAACAAAACAAAAACTACAAACTAGTCTTTGAAACTTGGATGTCTTTTCTTTTAAAGGAACATGCCATGGTTTTCTTTATAAAGAAAACAGGAAGCCTATCCTTCCAACATACTATTATTATTTTAAGTGATTAATACAGAGAACTTCCTGACTTAACTCTAATCCATCTTCAATTATATGCTTCCATGCTTGAGAATACAAAATGGGCCCAGTGGAATCACCTCTTAGTCCTAGGTGAATTTATCAATAGCTATAAAAGAAATGGCAGCTTGAATCATTTTGAAAAATGACTTTCCTGTGGCAGTAGTAGGGTCAGCTGCAATAAATATTATCTGATGATAGTGACTATCAGGAGTCGTGGCTAAGAGATTATAGACAAGAGAGAGTTCTGGGTTTCTTTTTGCCTTTTCTCCCCCATTGGCAAGTAGTCCAAAAGAGCAGTTCACACCAAGCATTGCATTGTCCATGTGAGCGATGTCTGGGATCACACAGTATCATAAAGCACAAGTCTGCAGGGAGTGGGGATTCAGAAATCCTTTTTAATGGTTTCATCACAAAGCTAAATTTACCACACACCCTGGTTCCATTTTCTCCTAGAATGAATTGGTCATGTTGCTGCCTTGATTTGTTATTTTTGCCAGAGTTTCAGACTGTGTGAATCATATGAAAATGATATAATTAAATTTATCAGATACTCTAATATTAGGAAAATTGGTTAGTGGCAAAACATCCTGGACATGTTCATGCATTTGGCAGATATTTATCAGAAGCCCAGTATGTGCAAAACAGTGCCAAGTGATAGCGGAAGTTTGTTTTGATTTGGATCAAATTTGGATGCAAGAGTTGATCTTTTTACCCATCCTTTTTGTTAGTCCAGTACTTCGCTTTCACTTAGGCAAGTTTACAGATCTGCACATTGCTTACAATTTGACTCATTAAGTGGTGGTTCTGTTTTCTAAGCCTTGTCATTGACTAAATACACACCATAAAATCAGCACCACTGTCTTCGAAGATATTTACTAAAATAATGCATTTGTGAAAGGAACTTTTATGAGACCTGTAGCTTATGAACTCCTTGGTCTATTTACTCCAGATGATTGGATCAGAATCCTTGCAGGGTGGGACAGGCCCTAATGCTTATAGGGTGGGACGAGAGAAGTTTTAAACTTAGCAGTCATCTTTGGGGTACACAGCTCCCTTTCAATGAGTATGACCCTTACATTTATTACCTCTGTCCCTTGATCTAGGCCCACCCAGCATAAAGTAAAAAGGGTATATATGTGCTAGGTAGTTCTCTTGGAGGCATGGCCTACAACAATTGCAACTTTAAGGGTATGTTTTCTGAGTAACTAAATTTCAGTAAACATTTGTGTGTGTGTGTGTGTGTGTGTGTACTGCCACGATCTGTATTTACCAAATTCAGGATGCAACTGTAAAGATGATAGAAACACAGAAAGCACAAGAATTTTTCATAGGTAGTGTTTTTATGTTGGAAAGAGAGCTTAACATGGTAAAATAGATTTTCACCAAGGAACAAACACATTTATTGAATAGTTTCTACATGCATGTCAGGTACTGGGTGGTCATTGAAGATCAAAGCTGAGTAAGATTTGGCTCACTCCCTTAGGGAAGTTGCAGTGGGGTAAGGGACTTGATTCAGGTGTAAACGACAATAACACACTGTACATATACGTACTTTGGTAGTTGCCTGTGGGAGGAAGTTAGGGAAGATGCCCTGGAAAGGCAGATCCTTGAAACATGATGAGGTTTTTCCAGGCCTAGTAGAACACATATAAGCAGGACCTATAAAGCTGTACTGCCTGGTTTGAATCATGGATCTGCCACTTGCTGTGGGATCTTGGGCAAGTTTCTCCAAGTCTCAGTTTACTCATCAGTAAGCAGGAATTGTAACAGTGGTATGAGTTTGTTGCTATTAAGATTGTACAAGTTAATGGACAACAAGTGCAGAGGATACTGCCTGACACATGTTATATGCTTTCTAAATGTTTCTAAAGATGTGAATTTACATCATTGACACAAACACAACAAAAGAACCAGCTGGATGACCTGGTACCTACTGTATCAGTTAAGGGTGTGATCAGGAAGCATAACCACTATGGGTAATATGTAATAAGAGATTCCTTATCCATGTTACATGGGAGCTGGATAAGCTGTATACATAGTTCTGTTGCCTTGGTGTCTGGCGCAGAGCCTAAACTTAACAAAACCGACAGTTGGGAATGGCAGATGGACAGGAAGTGGGAGAGACCAAAAAAAATCTAGAACCTACATCGGTCTCTTACATCTCCAAGTCTCCATCGTCAATGATGCAGATGACCTGCAGGAGAAGCAGATGCCTTTCCCTACAGAGCTGTACTTGCATTTGACCCAGGATGAAGACAAGATGGAGATCTGGCAGGGCTGGCTGGAACTGCAGGACCCAGTGAGGTCCCTGCTGATAAGGGGAGACAGCAGTTCAGAGAGAAGGAGCATGAGCTGACCTAGTACCTGCCCAACACCAAACTCCAGGTCATAAAAATGGCTTGTACCTCACTCCTGCCTTCCAAATCACACAGATTTGTCTTGTGACCCCTCTTAACTTGGAACATTCAGGGAAGGGAAATCAAAACCATTGTTCCAGTTTAGCTAAGTTGACTTAGTACTTTGAGCACATCACAGATTCAAACTGGCTGCCACCCTGCGGTAGGATCCATGCTCTTACCTCTCCTTAAACGTTCAGTTTCAGCAAAGAAGGAACAAATGCTTCCAACCTCAAAATTAAGAAGTAGGAATTGTAATTGCTGTGCAGTAGGCTTTACAACGGAGTCCCTGGGTGCTGCAAATGGTTAAGTGCTGGACTGCTTCCTGAAAGGTTGCAGTTCAAGCCCACCCAGAGGCGCCTTGGAGTAAGGCTTGGCAGTCTGCTTCCATAAAGGCCACCGCCTTGAAAACACTATGGAGCAGTTCTACTCTGCACACATGGGGTCACCATGAGTTGAGATCAACTTGAAGGCAACAGACAATAGTAACGGGTTTTATGAACCCCAGTTGCCAAATGATGAAATGAAGAGTTAGGGAGGAGGTTAAGTGTAAACAAACTCTGAATGAGTAAATCCTCTGTGATTTTCAACTATCAGGAAGTGAAGAGGAAAAGCAGTTGTCTTTCAGGGAAGCATGCTGTAAAAAGGGCTGTGGGCTGTGGAATAGCCAGAACTCTTGATTTCTTTCTTCACCTTCAGCATCCCTGCTTCTTCCCCCAATCTTTCCATCCCAGTAAACATCACCACCATTCACACAAGGTGATCTGCACAAAACGTAGGCCTCATCCTTGGCTCTTCCCTTCTCTTAGTTCCTACATTTAATTTGTTAGCAAACCCTGTCAATTTTGCCTCCAGTACATGTTCTGAATCTGTCTGTTGCCGTCTGCATCCAATACTGTCATTTTAGTCTAAGAGGAATGGCCTACGATAGCTACAACTTCAAAGGTAAATCTTCTGAATAACCAAAGGTGAGTAAACATTTGTGTGCGTGTGTGTGTGTTCTGCTAAGATCAGTATTTACCATCTTCTCTTGCCTGGATTATTACAGTATTTTTTTTTTTTCTTGCCTGGATTATTACAGTAGCTTCCAACATGATCTCACCCTTTCTACTCTTCACCATGTCACTTCCTTCCCTGACCCACCCCAGTCATTCTCCACACAGAAGTTAAAACCAGGAACTCACTGCTGTTGAGTCGATTCTGACTCATTGTGACTCTATAAGACAGAGTAGAACTGCCCCATAGGGTTTCCAAGGAGCAGCTGGTGAATTCAAACTGCTGACCTTTTAGTTAGCAGCCATAGCTCTTAACCACTGCACCACCAGGACTCTGCACAGAAGTTAGGTGGCCTTTAAAAACTCCAGATTCTATCACGTCAGGCTGATGCAGCATCTCTGACTAGCTCTCCAGAAATCAGAACAAAATCTAGGCTTTCACCTGGACTAAAATTTCTTGCACAATACGGCCTCTGCCTACCTTTATAAACTCACCTCCTACGCTTCTCCTCTTTATTCAATATGAACTCCTTTAGCTTTTCACACATATGGAGCCTGTACTGGACCAGCCATCTTGGTGAAAAAGTAAAGAGAAGTAATATTCATGGCTGACTTTTAAAATAGTCTTACAGCTTCCATTTTTGGAGAAAGCCTTAGGCATATCACTGGTTAGGAAACAATATGACGAGGCAGCATTAAAGGAGAAGGAAAATGTCACATCTAACTTGTGCACAGTGTTCAGAGATAAACCAGAAATCTTCACCGTTGGTAAAACAAACAAGCAAAAGCTAGTGAACTAGAACTATGGAGCCCTGCCAAAGTCAAACCACCCGTGGACACTTTGCAGATTCCTGTTCGGTTCTATTTTATTTGATTTTCCCTATCCTTCCAATACCTCCATCATCTTTAATCAAGTGTAAAATTAAGCCGACAAGCAATATTTTCTGGTTTCTATTCTATTTTTTTGATCCTCATCAGTATCTAAAATTATACTTAAATAAGTATTCATATCTTGAAGATAATGTTCTGAAGTCTTCTAACCATGAGGAGGATTTTATGTCCACACAGACAATGTTTAAACGAACTTGTATTATTACTACTCTTTTTATAAGGAATTATCACATGAATAAAATAAATAGTTTGAAAACATTTGGAGTACTTTGAAAAGCACCATGGTAGCCATCATATAGAGCTTACAGATTAGTTGCCCACAGTACAAACTTGACAAAAATATGTTTTATTTATCTGGCAAGGATTTTTTTAATGGGATCCAAAATTAAAAACTCAGTAGATTTTACATAAATATTTAAACTTCTGTTTTTTCTTGAAAAAAAATTCCGAGGATCTGCTAATCCAGGGCTCTTTCATTCTGCTTTGGTTCACGTAGTCAACAAGTATTTCCTGAGTGCCTACTATGTGCCTGGCACTACCTGGCAGCAATTACTTGGGATCGTGCGGCAGCTAGCCTCTTAATGCAAGGATGGGTTGGCCAGGAAACGCATATGTTCTTCAGTGTACTCAGTCCAAGCCACTTCATGGAGGCCAAGACTCAGGTGTACTGTTAATTTTCTCATAATGGAGAAAAAAAAAAAAAGATCTTAGTATCACTGTACGGCAGAGACAGCTAGCTATCCACTACATGCTTGTGCTTTCTCTTTCCTAGGTTGTGGTTGCCATTGGAAATTGGGTTTTTAGCCAGGTACTACATTTCTCAGTTCCCTTTTTCATCTGGGTGATGTGACAAATTGTTGCCAATGGAATATAAGTAGAAGTAATGGGTGTCCTTCTTTAGAGGGCTTTTAAGGAAAAAAGAAGTAGGCTTTTTTCACTCTCTCTTCTGCTCTCGAAGGCTAAAGTGAAAGCTCTTAGACTTTCAAAACCACAGGATGGAAAGAGCCTGGGTCCCTGACCTCCATGTGAAAAAAAAGGCTCTCCAGACCACAAACACATGCATTGGCCTGTTATACGGGTATTTATGATATCAACTAGCATCACCTAAGTAAGACATCATGTCTTTTACCAAAATTGGAAAAACAAAAAGATTATTCGAGAAAGTGATGTGTTTCAAAAGTGCAAGAGAGCATCAATCACCTGCCCACATCAATAATTTTCTATACCTACCTAGCCCCTGCAAGCCTTTGATTTGAGGCTTCTTTAATGAAACAACTGAGATCACTGATTTCCCTGTAATTTCTTCCTTGGGCAACTTTGATTTTACAAGAGTGAATTTAGTCATAAATTCACAAATTTGAAAACAAAATCTTAAAATTTTAGACAAAAGGAAATGGCTTCAGAAATTATTTTCAAACATTTCATATTCATTATTTTAGCTATGGAAGGCTATAAAGTATAATACAATCATGGATTCTTAGAACTGAAGAAAGTCTAGAATTATTTAACTCTACCATCTATATCCAATGTGTGTATTCTCTCAGTTGTGACCTCTAGGTTCTTGCTCACAGTAGTGAGGGTCTCGTCACCTCTCAGACAGCCTCATTAAGCAGTCTACTGTTAGAACCTTCTTTATCACTTTGGATGAAAATCTGTCTCCCAGTACCTTTCACCCATTGTAACTATTTCTGTTCTCAAAACTCTGAGGTCACATAGAATATGCTCAATTATCTCTTCAATGTGTTCATGTAACAGCTCTTTAATTATTGAGAGATAAGTGTCAGATGCTGTGTTCTCTACTAAATCCTAACTTTTCCAGAGCAAATCCTCAGTTATTTCAACTTTTACACATATTTATTTTGGCATCACAATCCTGATTGGCTGTTCTGGAAGTACTTCAGGAACTTCTAGATATATTCTAAGAAGAACAAGAATAAGCAGGACTCTCAAGTCTTTTAGTTAAACCTGTTTAAAGATTATCATTTTGCATTTGCTTTGGAACGTCTTCATCAGACTGTTGAAGCATACTTGAACATACTGTCAACCATATAGCCCAGATATTTCTGGAAAGTATAGCCCAATATTAGCTATTTTTGTTTCAGCTTCATTTATTAACCCTTCATCTGTCAGTTTGAAGTGTCTCTGTACTTAACATCTCAGTACTTTGAAACGTAAAGTTTAGGTAGCTTTGATTTGAGGTGAAATTGATTCAGTCTCCAAGAGAATTGATACGTTTATTCTTTAAGAATAAATTAAAATTATTTTACAAAAGATTCAGAGGCAACTTCAGATTTAGGCTTTTTTCACTGCCATTTTGAAACAGGTAATTATTTTCCTATTTCCTCTTCACATTTCTGAGTTATCTTTAGATTGCTGAATTTGTAAATACTATAAATTTCTTATGGATTTCTGAAACTTTGTGTATTCTAACTTTTTGAAATTTAAGGGAGAGACCATTTTACTCTTTTTACATATCTGATAGGATGCTTCCTGGTTGTAATAATCCATAAAAGTTAGTGAAACAAAAATAAAATTCTTATTTCATAACTATAAAACTTCCTTTATGAAGAAACCTCCTGTCTTAACTGGCTCAGACAACTTATTCCAGACCAGTCTAGACTAATCCTGAAAGTTTCTTTAAACAAATGTAGATATTAATCTTTCAGTCAATGCCCAGTTGAAAAATCTACATATCAAACTTTTTTTTTTTTTTCTCCTTCAAGTGTTTTCCTACTCATTCCTCCTGGTTCTAATTTCGTAAGATTCTGGAATCCCCATAAGATGGTAGTAGGAGGGAGTAAGGGGGGAATCTCCACTTATGATTTTCCACTCCTCAGTACTGGGAACACAGAAAGCCCAGGAGGGCTTTTTTTTTTTTTTTTTTTTTTGCTGACTCTGGCTGCTAGCGATCACAGTGGGATTGGTGACCAGCTACTAATGCCCTCACAGCAGCCATGGCCACAATGTTGGCCTACTGTGTGTCACAGTAGATGGTTTGGGCTACTCAATAGGATCTTCATGAAATTTCCTAGCTTGGGTAGTTCCTTGACGTCTCTGCCAGAGAGTCCTCCTCCTAATTCGGTAATCAGAGTCCCTCTGGGAGGCTGGTGGACTGACTAATGTACCCAGCTAACATCTGTGGTCTCTTACAAACCCACAAAAAATTTAGGATTCTCTTCTATACCAAACTAATTTTAAAGAAAGCTGTGGATGGTCCTTGCCCTTTCTAGCCTAGATGTGCCTTTGCCCATATCACTTATAACTTACTCAGATGAATCTGCAGGTTCTGCCGCTAACAGCTCCCATCAAAGAGTGGCTGCTAGTTTCCTGGGTTCTGGGCCACCTCCCAATTTCCTGGAAGGGCTGTTTTTTGTAGTACCATCTCTTTCCCTCAGTCATCACCCAGGGAACAGGTACAAACTGATCTATTTCTCTATCAATTTCCCTTCACTCTTTCTTCATTTTACAGCTGGAGAAAGACACCAATGTTAGAGATTTGTGTATTTTTCCCAACCTCATGCCTGGCGAGCTGCCTCTCAAACCTGGCAGTTTAAGCTGTCCTCATTGGTGCGCCATGCGGAGATGGTGGTGGAGGGAAGGACATATGGCTCAAGTTGAAGCCACACTATCACCAGTTATGTGTAGTTACCAGAGACAGCTTTCATGTTCTGGTTTTTCTAGTCCTTTTTCAAAGCATGTTGACACTCTGGATGGTGGTCAGATTAATAAACTGAAAATCTGTGTTTGATAAAATACTGTTCTGACAAAAAGGAAGAATGCAGGAATCATCTCACACGATTCTATACACTTGAAATGCAATTCTGAGGCTGTGTTTCTCTTTTCCATCTTTTGTAAAGCTATTCTTGAATTTGATAACTTCATAACTCAATTAAGTGGGAAATTAGGCCCATCTCACAGTCCCTCTGCCTATATTTAATAAGCCACTTACTGTGTGGAGATAGTAAAACTAAGACTTAGACCTTGCTTGAGCCCAGACTGGATTTTACATTTTAAAATGTTGTTTAAAAAAAAAAAAAAAAGATGAAGACGTACATGTGATAGAGACTGTGACCCACAAAGCCTAAAATATGTACTACCTGACCCTTTATAGACACAGTTGGCAGACCCCAACCTTACCAAAGCTCACTATCTACTCCTGAGAGCATTATCATCTGAGTATGGCATTTTCATATTCATTTCTTATTATTTTATATTTCTATTCATTACTTTATGTTTATTATCTTACTGCCCTTATTAAATTGTTTAGACTGACATTTTACGCCATTTCATCCCTTTATTATTTATTTTCTGATTCTTATAATCTGTTCATTAACTTGTGACCTCTCCTTCTTGCTTACAAACTAGGCTTCTCTCCTATTCAATTTATATAGTCATTTTGGCAACGTAAAAAAGAATGTGTAAAGACTGCATTAAAACCATCAAATTGATTTCCTACATTTGACTCAGATGTTATTTAGACTTTGTCATTCTGATAGCTGCATTCAGTAAACAATTTTATGTCTTTCAAAAAATATGTTTAAATGAATGGATTGTCATACCATTTGCCTTACATTGATTTGTCAGTTTAATCAAAATTATCTATCTGTGGTTATATGTATATATACACACACACGTCACATAAGTGTAGATAGACAAATAGATAGATTCTTGCTGTATAATATATATGTTGCTGTTTAGCACCGTCAAATAAGTTCCAACTAATAGTGACCCTGTGTACAACAGAGCAAAGCACTGCCACCTGGTCCTGCGCCATGCTCATAATCATTACTGTGTTTGAGGCCCTTGTTGCAGCCACTGTGTCAGTCTGTCCCATTGAGGGTCTTCTGCTTTTTCACTAACCCTCTACTTTACCGAGCATGATGTCCTTCCCCAGATACTGGTCCTCCTGGTAACACATCGAAAATACCTGAGGTGAAATTTCCCCATCCTCACTTGCAAGGAGCATTTTGACTGTACTACTTCCAAGACGTATTTGTTTGTTCTTCTGGAAGTCCATGGTATATTCAGTTCTTCCCCAGCACCAGAATTCAAATGCATCAATTCTTTGTCAGTCTTCCTTATTCTTTGTCCAGCTTTTGCATGCATATGAGGCGATTGAAAATATTATGACTTGGGTTAGTTACAACTTAGTCCTCAAAGTGACATCTTTGCTTTTTAACACTTTAAAGAGGTCTTTTGCAGTAGATTTGTCCAATGCAATACATTGTTTGATTTCTCAACTGCTGCTTTTATGAGCATTGATTGTGGATGCTAATAAAATGAAATCCTTCACAACTTCAATCTTTTCTGTCTTTATCACGATGTTGTTTATTGCTCCAGTTGTGAGTATTTTTGTTGTCTTTATGTTGGGGTGTAATCCATAAAGGGTGTGGTCTTTGATCTTCATCAGTAAGTGCTTCAAATTTTTCCTTTTTTCAGGAAGCAAGGTTGTGTTATGTACATATCACAGTTTGTTAATGAGTCTTCCTCCAATCCTGATGCCGTGTTCTTCATAGTCCAGCTCCTAGGACCATTTGCTCAGCATACAGATTGAATAAGTATGGTGAAAGGATACAACCCTGATGCACACCTTTCTTGACTTTAAACCACGCAGTATGCCCTTGTTCTATCCGAACGACTGCCTCTTGGTCTAAGTACAGATTCTGCAGGAACACAATTAAGTGTTCTGGAATTTCCATTCTTCACAATGTTATCCATAATTTGTTATGATCCACATAGTTGAGTGCCTTTGCATAGTTAATAAAATACAGGTAGACATCTTTCTGGTATTCTCTGCCATTAGCCAAGATCCATCTGACATCAGCAATGATATCCCTTATTTAACACATTCTTTTTGGAATCTGTCTTGAATTTCTGGTATTCTGAATTCTGGTATTTCTGAATTCCCTGTTGAGGTGCTGCTACAACAGCTTTTGAATAATCTTCAGCATAATTTTACTTGTGTGTGATATTATTTGATAATTTCTGCATTCTGTTGGATCACCTTTCTTTGGAATAGGCACAATTATGAATCTCTTCCAGCAGGTAGCTGTCTTCTAAATTTCTTGATCTAGAGGAGTGTGCACCTCCAGCACTGCATCTATTTGTTGAAACATCTCAATTGGTATTCTGTCGATTCCTGGAGCCTTGTTTTTCACCAATGCCTTTAGTGCTTTAGTGCAGCCTGGACTTCTTCCTTCAATACCGTTGATTCTTGATCCTATGCTACCTCCTGAAATGGTTGAAGGTTGACAGATTTTTTTTTTTTTTTTTGGTACAATGACTCTGTGTATTTCTTCCGTCTTCTTTTGATGCTTCTTGCTTCTTTTAATATTTTACCCGTAAAAACCAAATAAAACCTGTTGCCGTCGAATCGATTCCAGCTCATAGTGACCCTACAGGACAGAGTAGAACTGCCCCATAGGATTTCCAAGAAACATGTAGTGGATTCGAACTGCCAACCTTTTGGTTAGCAGCTAAACTCTTAACCACTACACTATAGGATCCTTCAGTATTGTAACTTGAGGCTTGAATTTTTTCTTTAGTTCTTTCAGCTTGAGAAATGCTGAGTGTATTTTTCCCTTTTGGTTTTCTAACTCCAGGTCTTCACACATTTTATTATAATACTTCACTTTGTCTTCTCAAGCCACCTTTTGAAATCTTCTGTTCAGCTCTTAATCATTTCTTACTTTCTCTTTAGCTACTCTACATTTAAGAGCAAGTTTCAGAGTCTCTTCTGACATCTATTTTAATCTTTTCTTTCTTTCCTCTCTTTAAATGACCTTTTGTTTTGTTTATGATGTCCTTGATGTCATTCCACAACTTGTCTGGCCTTCAGTCATTAGTGTTCAATGCATCAAATCTATTCCTGAGATGGTCTCTAAATGCAGGTGGGATATACTCAAGGTTGTACTTTGGCTCTCATGGACTTGTTTTAATTTTCTTCAGCTTCATCTTGAACTTGCGTATGAGAAATTGATGGCCTTTTCCACAATTGGTCCTTGGTTTTTTCTGACTGATGATATTGAGCTTCTTCATTGTCTCTTTCCACAGATGTAGTCGATTTGATTTCTGCATATTCCATTTGGTGAGGTCCACATGTATAGTCATCATTTATGTTGTTGAAAAAATGTATTTGCAATGAATAAGTCACTGGTCTTGCAAAATTTGACCATGTGATCTCTGGCATCATTTCTATTACCAAGGCCATCTTTTCCAACTATTGACCCTTCTTTGTTTTCAACTTCCCAATTCCAATCGCCATTAATTACAAATATGTATACATAATATATATTGCTAGTGTTCAAAGTTTTAGTCTGTATCTGGAGAAAACTTTGCATGTAAAAATATTGGGTTGTCCTAAAGTTGATTTACTGCTAAATTTCAGTATCATCACCTTAAATTCAATGCTTTTCACTATACATTTTTGGAAAGAGTTGAGTCATAGACATCTAATCTAAATATTTTCTCAGTATATTAAAGAAAAATATTATTTTAAAAATCAAGTGAGTTTTAAGTACTTATATTGAAACCATAGTTATATCTGAATTTCCTGAATTTGAAGGGTCTTGATGGATTATGCCCTTTTCAGTTTAAAAGGAATTAAAATTTAGAGGTGTTTTGGTATGTCAGCTTTGTATACATAATAACTCAAACTCTCCTAAACCTGGTCCAGCACAACTCACATGCTTTTCTTCACTACTTGTCACAACTTGAATTATTCTAAGCCCTATCATTTGTCTATTGATTATTCTAGTCTTTTATGACATTTATTATGCCAGAGAGGAACAGCCAAATTCTTAACCACTGAGCCACCAGGGCTCCAGAGAGGAATAAAAATAGCATAGTAATTAAAACACAGTAAAACATGTCAAATGATTTCTATGAAGAATATTCCAGCCAACCCCAAAGAGGATTAGTACCGTATTAAAATTTCCTCAATTCTGCAAACATGCCAAACTCTTTCCTTCTACAGGGGTCTTTATGACACTTTTCCTGGGATGGCCTTTCATCAACTCTTTCCACTGATGATTTTCCATTTTGTATCTGAAGTGTAGGATTAACCCAAGAAGTCCATGATTATCCCAGTTAAAGTCACCCAGTCCATATGTAGAGGAATGCTAGAGTAGGGGTCATTGCAGTATCTTTCATTTGTGGTGAAAACATCTAGATTACTTTTTTGTAGAGACTTTTTCAAATTGTCTGCTGTTTGTGTGCTCCTTGATCTTGTTTTCTAAAATGGACAGCATATAAAATACTCTTGCAGAAGATGAGGCTAATGTGTTCAGTGGGAATGTAGATAGCTGAAAAGAGAGTTATTCTTCCACATGGTCACTACCAAGAAAAGCTCCTTGAAACCACCAATCATAAACTCACATCACATATTCAACATATTCAACCCATGGGGTAACATCCTTTTTCGATTCTACTAAAGATTAGGGAAACAGTGGAGCAGGATTTCTTTATATATATTCCTCTATATTCCTTTGTAAATGACATAAGAATTTGGTATGGAACATTCGAATTATATATATATGACAAGACACTTGGTATGTATGCCAAGAATCTGAATGCAAGTTGTAAACTTATTTATAATGAAATGGTATTTACAAATTTTTCTGTGTAACTTTGTAGCTGATAAACTGAATACAGCTTTGGAATTTTGGGGGGGGCCAGACTATTGCTCATTAATAGTAATAAAAATGAAATCTACTCACATCTGGGTCTCAGTTCTGGCTCAACTACTTACAAAGAGAGCGGTCATTTAATTATCTGTGAAAATGAGGACGACTGTAATACTTTCCCATGTTTATAGAATGGGCCAAATGAGACATTGTATAAGGAAGCATTTGGTTAATGTCAGTTATTTGGCATATTTCTTTTCTATTGTCCATTAAGTGGAATTTTATAGCATGCATTCTGAAAGAAGGTGATATTGCTCCTAAGGGGATAAAAGTTTGTTTTGGGGGAAGGAAAAAAAAAATTATGTTTTATATATAAAGCACAGATATACATACAGTACACAAACAATATAGAATATCTGTGCTATTAAAATTTTATGAGCAGGACAATTAGGGAAATAAAGGTCTAAAAAGGCTCCTTACCCACTAAACTCCTTGCTGCCAAGTCAATTCTGACTCATAGAGACCCTATAGGACAGAGCAGAACTGCCTCATAGAGATTCCAAGGAGCGCCTGGTGGATTCAAAATAACGACCTTTTGGTTAGCAGCTGTATCACTTAACCACTATACCACCAAGGTTTCCAAAAAGGCTGCTTAGGGGAGTGATAATGCAAAAAGGTTGAGAAACACTGATTTATGGTGGTGGTGTTTAAACCAAAAAACCAAACCCGTTGCCGTCGAGTCTGACTCATAGTGACTCTATAAGACAGAGTAGAACTGCCCCATAGGGTTTCCAAGGAGCGGCTGGTGGATTTGAACGGCTGACCTTTTGGCTAGCAACTGAGCTCTTAACCACTGTGTCACCAGTGCTTTGTTGTTTGTATAGCAGACTTAAAGAAGCCCTGGTGGTGCAATGGTTAAGTAGTGTTTGGCTGTTAACTGAAAGGTCAGTGGTTCGAACTAACCGACAGCTACATGGGAGAAAGTGGAGATCTGCTTCCATAAAGATTATAGCCCAGAACCCCCTATACAGCAGTTCTACTCTGTCACATTGGGTCGCTATGAGTAGGAATCAACTCGACCGCACCTAACAAAAACAAACAACGTAGCAGGCTTAAGTTTGTCTACAGATTTAGTGTGGAAGAAATTTAGTTTTCTTGTTTATCGTTCTTCTGTAAGCAAACTTGTTTACAATTTTGTGCTCCAGTCTTCCAGGAGGAATATATGTAACCTGAATCAATTTAGGGTCTCAGTGCCTTCCTTCCCCCATTCCCAAAGTCATATCCATTTTCTGGACAGTTTAGTTGATAAGGTTTGGGGGAACTGCCTG
Source organism: Elephas maximus indicus (assembly GCF_024166365.1). Taxonomy (NCBI): domain Eukaryota; kingdom Metazoa; phylum Chordata; class Mammalia; order Proboscidea; family Elephantidae; genus Elephas; species Elephas maximus. The sequence continues at coordinate 34,553,096 of NC_064833.1, forward strand.
CTCATTAGAATTCCAAGGTGTCTGTGGAGGTGGCCCCTTCTCTCAGCTGCTTCTTCACAGGTCAAAACTGGCTGTTTCCTTGCTACTTTCAAGGTGCAGGAATCTAGGTAGAGCTCTCCAAGGCCTTTCTGCTTCCATACACCCTTAGAGTTCTGCTTGTGGAGCATGAGGGAGCTCGGGGATTTTCCCCACTTTTGGGGCTTTATCCAGACACAGGAGAAAAGGGTTTCTCTGCATTTAAATTATCACAAACTCTCTCTGGTTTTTGTATGTTTATCATCCACCCCACCTCATAGTTGGGTGGGGTATATAGACTGTAAGTCCCCCTTTTCTAGAGCATTTTCAAAGCTATTATCCCTTCCAAATGTTCTACATGAGTATTTTGAAGCTTACAAGGCAAGAATGTAAACCGATGGGGGTGGTCCTACCCGGTGTGATCCCTCAAGTCAATTGAGAGACACAAGACCTTTGAGAAAGAGAAAGTAGACTTTATTGCAAGTGTAATGGGTTGAATTGTGTCCCCCCAAAATATGTGTCAACTTGGTTAGGCCACATGTAGCTGCCCTCCATTTTGTGATTTTCCTGTGTATTATAAATCATAATCTCTGCTTGTGGTTAAAAGGATTACTCAGGTCACCTCCCTGATCCAAAAGGGAGTTTCTCTGGGGTGTGGCCTGCACCACCTTTTATCTCTCAAGAGATAAAAGGAAAGGGAAGCAAGCAGAGAGTTGGGGACCTCATACCACCAAGAAAGCAGCACCAGGAACAGAGCACATCCTTTGGACCTGGGGTCCCTGCTCCCGAGAAGCTCCTCGACCATGGGAAGATTGAGGACAAGGATCTTCTTCTAGAGCCCACAGAGAGAGAGAAAGCCTTCCCTTGGAGCTGATGCCTTGAATTTGGACTTTTAGCCTACTAGACTGTGAGAAAATAAATTTCTCTTTGTGAAAGCCATCCACTTGTGGTATTTCTGTTATGGTAACACTAGATAATGAAGACAGCAAGCCAGTCAAGCAAGGAGCTTAGAGACTTAAGTCTCAAATCACCTTCCCTGTGGTTGGGGATTTTAGGGCAGTTATAGGGTTCGGGATAGGGAACTTATACATAATTCATGAAGTTTCTGGGAATAGGTGAACAATTTCAGGAACTAATTAACATGTATGAGTTGTAGTGGGAGGTGTAGTATGGTGGCTGGGGACATGTGTTTTTTGAGGAGTATGATGCATGAAGTTTATCTAAGGACAGCTTTGTGGCTTATTGCTCATGTCCAAATTGGGCAGCAGGAGGGGAGGGTTGGTGGGTAGTGAAGCGGCCTTGAGCAGAGAAGCAGTAGAATGGCCTTGAACTGCTACACAGGATGTCTTATCAGGAATTGACAGAGCCTGGGTATGATGGGAGGAGGGAGAATGGTTTAACCCTGTCAGTTACAAGAACTTATGTCTTTGTATCAACACTCTGCTGTAATAAGCCTACCCTGGGGAAATGGGGGCGGGGGGAAATGACTGCCTCATGATATAATTTAATGGAGAATGGCTGCAATAAAAAATGAAAGTGTATGAGTGTGGGTGATGGATGTGTGTAGGGACTTGCTAGATTTTATGAAAAATTATTTTGGCATATTTTTTCTCACTTTTTAAATTCATCATATCACAGCTTATTCTTTCTTTTAAACACCCTTTAATGAGGTATAATTTATATACTTAAAATTAGTCCATTACAAGTGTGCAATTGAATGATTTTTAGAAAATTTATGGACTTGTGCAGCCATTGCCACAATCCACTTGTAGGACATTTCCATTACTTCTCCCAAAATCCTAAGATCCTATTTGCACTCAATTCCAGCTTCCGCTCCAGTCCCAGGCAATCACTGTTCTGCTTTTTGTCTCTATAAATTTGGCTTTTCTGGAAATTTCATATAAATAAAATCATATAACACATAGTATTTTGCATCTGGCTTCTTCATTTAGTCTAGTATTTTTGAAGTTTGCCTTCATTATCTAGTGCTGCTATAACAGAAATGCCACAAGTGGATGGCTTTAACAAACTGAAATTTATTCTCTCACAGTCTAGTAGGCTAGAATCTGAATTTCAGGGCACCAGCTCCAGGGAAAGGCTTTCTGTCTTTGTCAGTTCTAGAAGAAGGTCCTTGTCATCAATCTTCCCTTGGCCTAGGAGCTTCTTAGCACAAGGACCTCTAGTCCAAAGGATGATGCATTTCACTCCTGACACTGCTTTCTTGGTAGTATAAGGTCCTTCTATCTCTCTGCTCGCTTCTCTCTTTTATATCTCAAAGTAGTTTGACTCAAGATACAACCTAATCTTGTAGATTGTTCTATGCCGACTTAATATAACTGCCTGTAATCCTGCCTCATTAACAACATAGAGGTAGGATTTAAAACACATAGGAAAATCACATCCGAAGACAAAATGGTGGACAATCACACAATACTAAGAATCATGGCCAATCAAGTTAACAAACATTTTTGGAGCACACAATTCAATCCATAACAAGGTTCTCATGTTGTTGCCTGTATCAGCATTTTAATCTATTTTATTGTTGAATAGTGTTCATTTTATGGATATATCACAATGTGTGTATCCATTGATCCACATTTGGTTTGTTTCCAGTTTTTGACTGTTAAGAATTAAACACTTATGAACATTTCCATAGATGTCTTTGTATGGACATATGTTTTCATTTCTCTTGGGTAGATTTTTAGGAGTGGATTTGTTAGTTTGGTAAGTTTATCGTTACCTTTCTAACGAAGTACCAAAATGTTTTCCAAAGAGGCTGTATCATTTTATATTCCCAGCAGCAATTAACGAGTGTTCCAGTTTCTCTGCATTGTTGTCAACACTTGGTGTTGTATGTCTTCTCATTATAGTTATTGTAGTGTGTGTGTGTGGCCATACATCATTGTGGTTTTAATTTTCATTTACCTAATGACTAATGTTGACATCTTCATGTGCTTATTAGCCATTCCTATATCTTCTTTGGTGAAGTATCTACTCAAGTCTTTTACCTATTTTTTAATTGGGTTGTTTGTCTTTGTATTATTGAATTATAAGATTTCCTTTTATATTCTGGGTATAAGTACCTTGTCAGGCATGTGATTTTTAAATACTTTCTCCCAGTTTATGGCTTGTCTTTTCAATTTCTTAATAATGTTTTTGGAAGAATGGAAGTTTTTAATCTGGTTGTCGTTGAGGCAGTTCCAAGTCATAGCAACCCTATGTACAACAGAACAAAACACTGCCCGGTCCTGTGCCATCCTCACAATTACTGTTATGCTTAAGTCCATTGTTGAAGGGCTTTCCTCTTCTTCCCTGACCCTCCACTTTACCAAACATGATGTCCTTCTCTAGGGACTGATCTCTCCAGAACATTGTCTAATACAGTGCCAGAAGATGAACCCCTCAGATTGGAAGGAACTCAAAAGATGACTGGGGAAGAGCTACCTCCTCAAAGTAGAGTCAACTTTAATGATAAGGATGGAGTCAAGCTTTCAGGACCTTCATCTGCTGATGTGGCACTACTCAAAATGAGAAGAAACAGCTGCAAACATCCTTTAATAATAATAATATTAACCCAACCCAGTGCTGTTGAGTCGATTCCGACTCATAGCGAACCTATAGGACAGAATAGAACCGCCCCATAGAGTTTCCACGGAGCACCTGGTGGATTCAAACTGCCGACCCTTTGGTTAGCAGCTGTAGCACTTAACCACTACGCCACCAGGGTTTCCATATTAATCTTAATGAGGTGCAATTTTTCAGTGTTTCCAGTCTTCTTTCTTTCCTCCTTCCCTCCCTTCTTCCTCCCTCCCTCCCTCCATTCCTCCCTCTCTTCCTTCCACTTGTGCGTTTGTTGTCATGTCTAAGAACACTTTGCCTAGAACAAGATCACAAAGATTTTCTTCTGGAAGATCTATAGTTTTAGCTCTTACATTTTAGTCTATGATAAATTTTGAGTTAATTTTTGTGTGTGGTGAGATGAGGGTCTAATTTTTTTTTTCCCAAATTAATATCTAATTGTCACAGCACCATTTTTTGAAAAGACTACACTTTCCCCATTGAATCGACTTGGCATCTTCTTGGAAAATCAATTGACCACAAATGTGAAGGTTTATTTCTGGACTGTCACTTCTGCTCCATTGATTTATTATGTGCTTAATATATTAATTACTATGACTTTATTGTAAAATTCGAAGTTAGGTAATATAAGTCCTTCAACTTTTTCCTTTTTCAAAATTGTTTTGGCTATTCTAGATTCTTTGCATTTCTAGATCTATTTTAAAATCAGTTTGTCAATTTCTTCAAAAAGGCTGCCAACATCTGGGGACACTTGACATATTAACAATATTGAGTGTTCCCAATTCATGAACATGAAATTTCTCTTTAATTATTTCAATCTTCCTTAATTTCTCACAGCAATGTTTTTTTTTTTTTAATTAATTTTTATTAAGCTTCAAGTGAACATTTACCATTCCAATCAGTCTGTCACATGTAGGTTTACATACATCTTACTCCCTTCTCCCACTTGCTCTCCCCCTATTGAGTCAGCCCTTTCAGTCTCTCGTTTCGTGCCAATTTTGCCATCTTCCCTCTCTCTCTATCTTCCCATCCCCCCTCCAGTCAAGAGTTGCCAACACACTCTCCAGTGTCCAGCTGATTTAATTAGCTCACTCTTCATCAGCATCTCTCTCCCCCCTGCTGACCAGTCCTTTTCATGCCTCATGAGTTGTCTTCGGGGATGGTTCCTGTCCTGTGCCATCAGAAGTTCTGGGGAGCATTGTCTCTGGGATTCCTCTAGTCGCAGTCATACCATTAGGTATGGTCTTTTATTGAGAATTTGGGGTCTGTATCCCATTGGTCTCCTGCTCCCTCAGGAGTTGTCTGTTGTGCTCCCTGACAGGGCAGACATCAATTGTGGCCGGGCACCAACTAGTTCTTCTGGTCTCAGGATAATGTAGGTCTCTGGTTCATTTGGCCCTTTCTGTCTCTTGGGTTCTTAGTTGTCGTGTGACCTTGGTGTTCTTCCTTTGCCTTTGCTCCAGGTGGGTTGAGACCAATTGATGAATCTTAGATGGCCGCTTGTTGGCATTTAGGACCCCAGGCGCCACAATTCAAAGTGGGATGCAGAATGTTTTCATAATAAAATTATTTTGCCCATTGACTTAGAAGTCCCCTCAAACCAAGTTCCCCCGACCCCAGCCCCTGCTCCGCTGACCTTTGAAGCTTTCATTTTATCCCGGAAACCTCTTTGCTTTTAGTCCAGTCCAATTAGGCTGACCTTCCTTGTATTGAGTGTTGTCTTTCCCTTCACCCAAAGCAGTTCTTATCTACAGATTGATCAATAAAAAGCCCTCTCCCTCCCTCCCTCCCTCCCCTCTTTGTAACCACAAAAGTATGTGTTCTTCTCCGTTTTTTCTATTTCTCAAGATCTTATAATAGTGGTCTTATACAATATTTGTCCTTTTGCCTCTGACTCATTTCGCTCAGCATAATGCCTTCCAGATTCCTCCATGTTATGAAATGTTTCAGAGATTCGTCACTGTTCTTTATCGATGCGTAGTATTCCAATGTCACAGCAATGTTTTATAGTTTTTAGTTTACAAATCTTAAATTTCATTTGTTAAATTTATTTGTAAATATTTTGTCCTTTTTGATGCTATTGTATATGGAATTGTTTTTTTAATTTCATTTTTTGATTGTTCATTGGTGATGTTAATTTTGATTACTCAAAATTTTTCTCACCTCCTGAAACTCCCTATAAAATCTCTGGGTAGTTCGCCAGTCTGCTGCTTGCCTCAAATTGGGCTACAACCTCAAGCTAGGGAGACTCTGGCCCTCATTCTTTTCCTGCCACTGAGATTTCCCATCTGTCAGCACTGTGTGTCAATACTTCACGTCCATTCTGGCGTCATCAGCAAAGCTGCTACTTTTCATTGTTTTCCCTTTCCTGGTTGAACTACCATGCCAACATATCTGAGGTGGGGGAGGTACAAGAGATGGGAGTTGCACCAGGCAAGAATGGCGTAGATGAATGGTATTCTTACCCAAAGGTCTGTAGTTTTCATGAGCAAATGCTTCTCAGTTTGTTGTATTTTGTTGTATGCTGTCAAGTTGATTCCGACTCTAGTGACCCTATAGGACAGGGTAGAACTGACCCATAGTTCAGGCTATAATCTTTACAGGAGGAGATTGGCAAGTCTTTTCTCCCATGGAGTAGCTGGTGGGTTCGAACCACTGACCTTTTGGTTAGCAGCTGAGCTCTTAACCGGTATACCACCAGGGCATATTTTGTTCTATGCCTTTGGTCAATTTCCAGAGCACTAAAGGGATTGTTTTTGACAGTTTTGTCTAGCTTTTTAGTTGGTTTTCTTGTCAGACTGGAAGTCGGAAACAACTTACCATTATATTAATTTTTCCCAAATTAATTTCAATATTTGAAGCTTTTGCTATTTTATACTTAGCAATTCTTTCTTACACCTTTTGTTTAGAACATTATATCAGAACTTTGGATTTTATTGGGTTATACACTTTATTATTCTTACTAGATAAAACTGCTGCCAAATGTATTTTCCTTCATATACTTCATGTATATTTATAATATTTGAAGGAAAACAGTTATAACTGATGAATAACCAAAAGTAACCACATGCTAATGTCATCGACTATTAGTTAGGGGAGGTCATTATTAATACAGCTTGGGTGATGCTGGCATTTTTAAACGGTTTATATCTTTTTCCAGAGTTTCAAATTTGCTATTCTACTTGAATGTTTAAAAAGATGTCATAACTTTAATATTTATTCTAAAAATGGGGATCTCAAAGTTCTTAGCTGCATAACTGATTCATTAAATGACTATTCTCCAAAATCCACAAACTTGGATACAGATAGTAAGCCAGAAGTATTTACACAAGTTTTATTTTACTTTAATGTTTTCATTTTTATTCATTGAGGTTAATAAATATTGTATAATCTTTAGGCCAAAGTTTTTAATTCTAGGGATCATAATAACAAAATAATTTATTCTTGACTAACTTGTAAGCACTTTGAATGCAGATACCACATTCTTTTAATTACAATACTCTTAGAATATTCTGCATAGTACCTTAAAAAACATATAGTAAATCCAATGCGTGTATTCTCCACCCCACTTATCTTCCCCCTGCAATGTGAAAGTATGACATGGAAACTGGAAACAAAACATAAAGTTGAATGTGCCTAAATGCTAAGATAAATATATAAAAGTCAATTGGTAAAAAATTTTTATTGTACTTTAAGTGAAAGTTTACAAATCAAGTTAGTCTCTCATACAAAATTTATATACACCTTGCTATATATTCCTGGAAACCCTGGTGGTGTAGTGGTTAAAAGCTACAGCTGCTAACCAAAAAAGGTCAGCAGTTCAAATCCACCAGGTGCTCCTTGGAAACACTTTGGGGCAGATCTTCTCTGTCTTATAGGGTTGCTATGAATCGGAATTGACTCAAAGGCAGTGTGTTTGATTTTGCTCTCCCCCTAATGAGACAGCACATTCCTTCCCTCCGTTGTCTATTTTCATGACCATTTGGTCAGCTTCTGACCCCCTCTGCACTCTCATCCCCCTCCACACAGGAGCTGCCCAAATAGTCTCATGTGTCTACTTGATTCAAGAAGCTCACTCTTCACCAGTATAATTTTCTATCCCATAGTCCGGTCCAATCCCTGTCTGAAGAGTTGGCTTTGGAAATGGTTCCTGTCTTGGGCTAACAGACGATCTGGGGATCATGACCACAGGGGGTCCTTCTAGTCTCAGTCAGACCATTAAGCCTGGTCTTTTTATGAGAATTTGAGGTCTGCATCCCACTGTTCTCCTGCTCTCTCTGGGGTTCTCTGTTGCGTTCCCGGCAGGGACAGCCATCGGTTGTAGCCGGGCACCATCTAGTTATTCTGGTCTCAGGCTGATGTAGGCTCTGGTTTATGTGGCCCTTTCTGTCTTTTGGGCTCATAATTACCTTGTGTCTTCAGTGTTCTTCATTCTCCTTTGCCCCAGATGGGTTGAGATCAATTGATACATCTTAGATGGCCACTTGCCAGCGTTTAAGACCCCAGACGCCACTCACCAAAGGGGGGTGCAGAATGTTTTCTTAATAGATTTTTTTATGCCAATTGACTTAGATGTCCACTGAAACCATGGTCCCCAAACCTCCACCCCTGCTACGCTGGCCTTTGAAGCATTCAGTTTATTCAGGAAACTGCTTTTGGTTTAGTCCAGTTGTGCTGACCTCTCCTGTATTGTGTGTTGTCTTTCCTGTCACCTAAAATAGTTGTTATCTACTATCTAATTAGTTAAAACCCCTCTCCTTCCCTCGCTCCACACTCTCATAACCATCAAAGAATATTTTCTTCTCTGTTTAAACTATTTTTCGAGTTCTTATAATAGTGGTCTCATACAATATTTGTTCTTTTGCAACTGACTAATTTCACTCAGCATAATGCCTTCCAGATTCCTCCATGTTTTGATGTTTCATGGATTCATCATTGTTCTTTATTGATGCATAGTATTCCATTGTGTGAATATACCGTAATTTATCCATTCATCCATCTTTGGTTGCTTCCATCTTTTTGTTATTGTAAACAGTGCTGCAATGAACATGGGTGTGTGTATATCCATTTCTGTAAAGGCTCTTATTTTTCTGTGATATATTCCAAGGAGTGGGATTGCTGGATCATATGGTAGTTCTATTCCTAGTTTTTTAAGGAGCACCAAATCAATTTCCAAAGTGGTTGAACCATTTTACTTTCCCACCATCAATGTATAAATGTTCCAGTCTCTCCACAACCTCTCCAACATTTATTATTTTGTGTTTTTTGGATTAATGGTAACCTCATTGGAGTGAGATGGAATATCACTGTAGTTTTGATTTGCATTTCTCTAATGGCTAATGATTGTGGGCATTTCCTCATGGATCTGTTAGCTACCTGAGTGTCTTCTTTAGTGAAGTGCCTGTTCGTACCTTTGCCCATTTTTTAATTGGGTTATTTGTCTTTTTGTAGCCAAGTTTTTGCAGTATCATATAGGTTTTAGAGATGAGGTGCTGATCAGAAATGTCATAGCTAAAAACTTTTTCCCAGTCTGTAAGTAATCTTTTTACTCTTTTGGTGAGGTCTTTGGATGAGCATAGTTGTTTGATTTTTAGGAGCTCCCAGTTATCTAGTTTCTCTTCTGCATTGTCAGTAATATTTTGTATACTGTTTATGCCATGCATTAGGGCTCCTAGCGTTGTCCCTATTTTTTTCTTCCATGATTTAAAAGTCAATATTTTTTAAAAATTACACTCATTCCTCACTTATCAACATGTTTAGCTTCCAAAGACCAGGTCGTTATGGGAAAATTGGCATTATGCAAAAATAGAGGATTTTTTTTCTGTTTTCAGATCATTCGTTTGTCCAATTTTTAAAAATTATTTAGAAAATACGATCATAGATATAATAACAGCTAAGACTTACTGATGTGCTCATTACTGTGATGAGTCCAGTTATGGATTATTCCTCTATGAAGGAGGAGGCTTGGAGGAGACAAAGCTGGATAAAGCAGGGCTGTGTGACTGAAGGGCCCACAACTTAACCACTTCACCTTCCTTCTGTGCTGGGTCAGAGCTTCCCTCACAAAGCTGCCTTCAAGGCTCCACTCTCACCCCTGCAAGCCCTGCCTTCATGCCTTTTCTGCTCTCCAGGCCTAGCGAGTCACTCAAGTGGAGATCCTGGCTTCGAACCTGGCCCTACCTGGCTCCACCGAGGCAGAAGCTTCAGGCCCAGTTCAGCTCACTTTGAAATGTCATTAAACTCACAGGCATTTCTTCCAGACACCCTCTCTAATGCTTGTTTCTTTCTTCCCTTCCCACCCCACAGCAATTTTGAGCTGCAAGTCCTCCGACTGCATAGGAACTGGGAACCCAGAACAAGTACCTGCTGGCTCGGTGTTGCCCCTGCTCATCTGCCTGGAGGCCTTGGCCGTGGAGGCCTGCCCATACAGCAGCTAAACATGTCCACAGTGGCAGGAGGGAGTGAGGTCTGAGGGCAGCATGGCCCAGCTTCTCAGAGGCTGCCTGGAGACCCTCCTCCAGGGGTGAGATGCTCAGCAGTGACCACCATGCCTACCTGCTCATCGGTAACGAAATAGTCGAATAGCAGATTTTTTTAGTATTTACTATTGTCATGAATGTGAAAGGCCCAATAATGAGAGAGTGGATAAGTGAGGAGTAGGTGGGTTATTCAATCCACAGATATATTCAGTGATACATTGTACACATGCTACACTAGATTCTGGGGTGATGGTGAGTCTCACAAGCATGATCCTTGTGCTCAGGGAGCCTGGTGTTTCACAGGGAGACAGACCATCAGCAAAAAACAAATAATTACAAACCATTAAGTCCCACAGGGAACCCTGGTGGTGCAGTGCTTAAGAGCTCAGCTGCTAACCAAAAGGCTGGCAGTTCAATTCCTCCAACTGCTCCTTGGATACCCGATACGGCTGTTTTACTCTGTCCTGTGGGGTCACTGAATCAGAATCAACTTGACGGCAAAGGATTTGTTTTTTTGGTTTTGTAAGTACTACAAAAGCATTAGCAGGATGGAGCGTTGTATATCATTTGCTTTACCGTTTGTTCTCGAACACAAATAATGGTGCACCTTTTGCATTTGTTTGCTCACCAAGTCCCTCCCCCGCAATGCACCTTCACAAGCATCCCTGTGCCAATCCTCTTACACGTGTTGCTGTAAAAAAAACCTAGCATAGTATGCTTCCGAAGAGACCTCGACAAGGGAGAGCTGGCTGGCAAAAAATGCTGACGGTGCTCCTTATTTGTGTAAAAATGTAGTATCTATCTGTAAGGGTTGATACAGGGTCTCTCTGAGTCAGAATCAACTCAACTGCAACGAGTTTGGTTTTTTTTTTTACAGGATCTACCTATCTACCTACCTACAGAATTTGTTTTACTGAGTCACTTGAGAGTGCATTCGTTATGGCTATTCACCCCTAAATGGTTTAGTGTGTATTTCCGAAGAATAAGAATGTTCTCTTATGTAACTACAATACAGTAATCAATTTGAGTAAAATTAACATTGATGCAATAATTTTACCTAAACTACCATTTATATTGTTTTGTCAATTGACCTAATAATGCCCTATATAGCTTTGTTTGTTTATTTTACTTTTCCAGTACTAGATTCAACCTAGGCTTAGACATTGCATTTAATTGTTATGTCTTAAAAAAAAAAAAAAAAAAAAGCCTGTTGTCATCGAGTCCATTCCAACTCATAGCAACCCTGTAGGACAGAGTAGAACAGCCCCATAGGGTTTCAAAGGCTGTAATTTCTAGGAAGCAGACTGCTGTCTCTTTCTCCCGAAGATCAGCTGGTGGGTTCAAATCCCAAACTTTTGGTTAGCTGGAGAGGGCTTAATCACTGGTCTCCATCACGTCCCTTAAGTACCTTTAATATGAAACGTTTCTACAGCCTTTCCTTGTCTTTTATGACATTGACAGTTTTGAAGAATCCAGTTCTGCCCCTTCTCTCTTTTTATAGAATGTTTCTCACGTTGAATTTTTCTAATATTTTCTCATGATTAGATTTAGGTTATTCACTCTCGGCCAGAATACTGAACAAGTGACATTGTGTCCTTCACAGGCTGTGACATCTGGAGGCACACGATGCCCATCTGTCCCTCACTAGTGATGCTAACTTTGATCACTTGGTCAAGAAGTTGGTTGGGCAATTTCTCTGTTGTGTAACTATAACCTCTCCACCTCCCACCCTGTAACTAATAAGCAGTCTACAGGAAGATATTTTAAGACAATGCAAATAGCCGTCTCCTCAACGATATATTCCCCTGGATCCTGTTTCTTTCCTGGTAGAATCTTTACTATGATGGTTGCAAAATAATGATATTCCACATTTGGTGCTCTTTCCGTATTTTCCAGTCAGCAATTTTTTTCTACTCTAAGCAAAGCCCTCCCTTCTCCCTCATTTATTTATTTATCTACTTATTATTGGTATGACCTTGTAGTTCCTTTTTTAATGGTTTATAATTCACTACTCAGCTTAATTATTTTGATGCCCACATTGTTTCAGATTTGACCAGTGGGGCCTGTTCAAGCTGGCTTCTATACCCTTGTGACACCGCCCTACCTGGGTTTTTTTTTTTGTTGTTTGTTTATTTTTGAGCACTTCCTTACTTTCTAGCATGGCGAGATATTTTAGGTTTATTTTATTATTACCCTGCCCCAGCCCTGAAGTCAGCCATTTCTCCAGAAACTGTGGTCATAACTTGAATACAATATAGAAATAAGAACTTATAAGAAAATTGTCCATTTGACTCTGAAAGAGGCGTTTAAAATAAAAAATGACATTTAATCAAAGTTACCCACTGAAAACCTCTTAAGAATGCCGACTTCTGAGTGCTAATAAAATACAGGGAAATAAAGCAAAAAGCTAGGTCTCATCTTTACAAACATGAAAATGTACTGAAAAAAAGGTATTTAGAATAGCACACTATGGTACTAGGCTCGACAGGCATAGCACAGGACCAGGAAAGACCAAAACAGACTAAACAGTGATTAAAAAAAAAAAAGATGAAGAATCCATTTGAATTCAGAGAGTATTTATTGAATAGCGCAATACTGGGCTCTTTCTCTCCATTCAGTGGAATTCATTAGATGGATAGAAAAGTTAACATCAGAAATGAAACTTAAAAAAAAAAAAAAAAACCTCAATTACAGATGAATATTTAATTGCTTTAGCATCAGCCAGGACTTTTTAAGGATGAAAGCAAAAGAAAAAGCACTCAAATAATTTTTATTGAATAGTTTTTCATTTGTTTAAATGTTTTGTATTCATATTTAAGCCATTTTCCAAAAGCAGATTATTTTACAAACCTCAGAGTGTAGGATTCTAGTAAAATGGAGAGAAGTCTTTATCCCAAATATCTCCATGGGGCTTGTCCTTTTTTCTTAGATTAATGTCCACTACCTCAGCTGTTAGCACCGGCTCTTTTCTCTCAATCCAGGACCTAGGCTGATACTAGTCTCCTGTTGCTGCTAGTGTCCTGAGTTCCCGCTCATACTTCTTGGGCCACCTTACTCCCAAAGTGCCCTTTTGATAATATGAACACCAACATCTATCTTCTGTAGAAGGAGACCTCAGAAAAGATTCAGTCTGGTAGGTTTCATGGTCCAGCATCTCCTCAAGATGAACCTCCCTTATAACTTTCCTTGTTTTCACCCCTTAATAGATCATATTCACCCCTTAAGAGATATCCACTCATTACAAGCTCTCATAGCTCTGTGTATTTCTCTATTATAGAAAAAAACATGGTTGTTTATTTGTGTGAGTAAAGGTCTGGTTAAGTGTCTGTATTAGTTCCCTATTGCTGCTATAACAGATTACTGCAAACTTAGTACCTTAAAACAACACAAATTTATTATTTTACAGTTCGGGCAGTCAGAAGGGCTAAAATTGAGGTTGTTGGCAAGACTGCCTCCTGGAAGCTCTGGAGGAGAATCTGTTTCCTTGCCTGTTTCAGGTTGCCTGCATTCCCTGGCTCATGGCTCCTTCCTTCATCGTCAAAGCCAACAGCATTAAAAAAAAAAAAAAAAAAAAAAACAGCATAGCATCTGCAAATCTCTCTCTCTCTTCCACCTTGTGTTTTCATTCTCATATCTCCTTCACTAACTCGGACCCTCTTGCCTCCTTCTAAAAGGGCCCTTATGATTCCCTGTGATTATATTGAGCCCACCTAGGTAACCCAGGATAATCTTCCCTTCTCAAGATCCTTAACTTTATCACATCTGCAAAGCCCCCTTTGCCATGTAAGGTAACATGTTCATGGGTTCTGGGGATTAAGATGTGGACACCCTTAGGGGATCCATTCTTCTTCGAATCACAGTGTCTCTCTCCTTTTCTCTTTTGCTCATTGTTTTATCCCTAATGCCTAGACCAATGCCTAGCATACAGTAGGGCCTGGATAAATGTTTTCAAAGTGAATGAATCAGCAACATGAGGGAGTTAACATAAATGATTTCTCCATGTGGTTCCAGCTGCCGGATTAAAACTAAGGCTTTCTGACTTCAAGTCCACTATGTTTTCCATTATACACATCTGTCATCTGAATGCTACTTCATTTACATCTGTGCCCTGATACTGGCTGAGATGAGCATCTACAAACACATCTCATTAATTTGAGCCTTCCTTTGCTTGTCCTAGCATTAGTGTATGTACATATCCTCTAATGAAGCGAATGCTGCAATGGCCTGAGGCCCATTTCAGTATTTCAAAGAAAATGTGATTTTAAGCCTTTTTGGATGTCTGAACATCTTGTGCACTTATACCCTTGGGTAGCTATAGTTAGGAGGAAGAAGAAAAACATTTGGAAATTACTTTGTAACTCCAAGAATATGAATGCTACTGGTTACCATTCTTCAGCAGCTGTAAGTAATGATAATAATGAAAAAGAATAATGCTTCCAGCAATGCACTGGGGAGCACCAACACATCCTTGGCTTGTACAAAGATGTCAATTTGGGAGCAACCTAATGAAATTACCACAGCAAAAAGTTCTAACAATCTGTCTTTGTGTTTGAATGGATGAATAATTATAATAATAGTAATATTGCCTACTGTTTTTTGAACAGTTTTGTTGGGTTAGGTTAAATGTGAGAAATTCACTTTAGTTTTTTTTTTAAACACATTGCAATACCTGGCGTGTATTAATCAGCTCTAATCTAACATCTGTATGTCAGAAGTGAGGTGCTAAAGAACATGTGTGTAGGTATGTGGTACCTTCCCCATTATAAGGGTCTTACACTGTGAATATAAAAATGTTACTGTCAGTATTTTTTAATTTAATCCTACAGCAAAACTGTCAAGTAGGCAGGGTTGTGCCCATTTGCCAGACCAGAAATACCAGTCACAAAACTCTGAGGCAGCTTATCCAAGGAGCACACACCTGTTCAGTGACAAAGCTAGTGCTCGTGTTCAGATTTGTCCATTTTATACCGGAGCTGCTGTTGACCTCTCATGATCACAGGCTGTTGATTGCCATGTAGTTGTAAATTTAGGATAAAACGCCAAATGTATTTATTAAGCATAGGTAATTCTTTTAGGTAAGTGGGAGTTCTCATCCCCACATATTCTCTGTATGCTTATTATTGGCTCTGTAAATTACATACACAAAACACATCCACACACACACACATAAACCCAAATGCAGAGAGAGAAGAAAGGAGATATACTAAATATAAGAAAATGAGATATCTGTGAAAGAGATATTTTATAGCATGATTATCTAATGTTGCTAAAATACAGAAACTCATTAATTATAAAACGCCCTTGCTCCTCAGTTAACTTTATGCTAGCTAAGATCTTTCTTCTCCCTGCTTAAAACCTGAAATGGCTTCTGTGATGGTCAGAATAATGCCCCCCCCACCCCCACACCAAATGTCCACTAATCCCAGGAGCCTGTGAATATGCACATATGATCAAGTTAAGGATCTTGAGATGGAGAAATTATTCTGGATTATCCAGGTGAGCCTGATACAATCACAGGGTTCCTTATAAGTGAGAGAGGGAGGCAGGAGAGTCAGAGTGAGAGAAGTAGATGTCACAATGATGGAAGCAGAGGTCAGAGTCATGTGACTGCTGAGAGGGGCCATGAGCTAAGGAATTGGGAGATCCTCTAGGAGATGGAAAAGACAAAGAAACAGATTCCCCCTGAAGACTCCAGAAGGAACACAGCTCTGCTGACCCATTTTGGACGTCTGACCTCCAGAACTGTGAAAAAAAAAAAAAAAATTTTTTTTGAACTGTAAGATCATACATTTACATGGTTTCAAGCCACTAAGTTTGTAGTAAATTGTTACAGCAGCAATAGGAGTCTAATACAACTTCCTATTGCAACTGAAATAAAATCCAACTTCTCAGCCTTGCCCGAAGGCCTGCCAAGATCAGGCTTTGCCCAGCTCTCCAGCCTCAAATCCAAACTCCATGTTCTGTACTCTTCTCTCCAGCCACTGTAAGGTGCTTAGCGTTAGCATGCATAAATCTTTGTTTTCCCTGCCCTCAATGCTTGCTTTTCTCTGCCTCAAGCTGTATCTTCTTCCTTTTACCTCATACCCCATTCCACTCCTAACCAAAGCCAGGTTAATGAATACTCAGATTCAGCTCAAGTTTCATTCCTGTTTTCCTACACCATCCTATCCCTAAACTAAGCATCTTTCTTCTACGCACCCTTCATTCCACTCCCCTACCGCAGTTGATCGCCATGGTAACACCTATCATACTGCATTAAAATGGTCTATTTATACTTCCATCATCTTGGCAGGAGTGTGAGTAGGCACCAGATGGGCTCATGAGTCTGCTAAGGCCCGGCACTGTGCAACCTGTACATAGTGTTTGCTGACTTGATGTGCCCCATAAGTTTGCTTTTTAAAGACAACTGGGTTATTTGTGAAAGCCAGGAGACCTTGAAACCAGTCCTGAGAAAAGCAGCTGTAAGTAAATGAATAGATTGATGGGTAGCCTGTACGGCAGTCTCTCTCCTAGCACTACATTTATGCTTTTGGTAGTCATAATGATAGACGCTTTTATAAAGGAGTCATTACAATATACCATCTCGTAAAATCATCCACATTCTACAATCCCTTATATCTGAAATATGGATATATCACACATGATATATACAGTATACACAAGTGATTATAGGGCATTTCTCACACAGAGCTCTACTTGCCTTTTCATTTCTAGTAATGTAGACTGGGAGTGGACAGTTCCAGGGAGAAGTGAGAGCCCTTGTCCCATTACCACATTAGAAATGACTTCTTAAATAAGCTGGGACATTAAGGGAGCTAGAATCAAAGAAAGAGATGCTCTCACAAGAAGCAAGGGCTAGGATCTGGAGGTGAAAGCTTGCCATCCTCATGTTTGCCTCTCCAAAAAAACCAGGAGTAAAAGAAACTACATAGAAATTGCTGAAATACCTTACCGTTGGGGTGATTTACATTAAATCATATTAAGCCTGTAGTTTTAGCTGTTAAGAGCAATTATATTAAACAGATGTACCCTGGATTCGGGGACAGTTTGTTTATCAGCTTTGCTTATCTGAGTCTGAGTTAGGTCCTCCAATGTTTGAAAAGCTTTGATGCCTCAACATGATGTTTGCCAAAGTGGTGTCTATAATGAGCAGCCAAATTCTCTGTATTTCAGGCACTTTCTTTTAAACTGCTTTTGAAGGAGACTGTCAAGTGTTGCATGCTGTATGTCAGTTAGCACTTGGGGAGTGAAATTCACAAAGGGCACTTTATGTACCTTCACAACAAGGATATCTTTGCCAACACTTCAGAGCTATTTTAAGTTTTGTAGTTGTAAGTACCTCACTCTTCTTAGAAGTGATAGTAGCTGACCCAGGACGACTAGGTTTTGAGTGTTTTTACACTTTGAGGACCTCCCTGCACACGTTTGGGATTTCAACTATATGTCCAAGGAATTGTGCCCTTTATTTCTGTGGAGTCCTTCATCTAAAAGGATTAATGATAATGACAATAAAATAAGCAATATAGAAGTGAACCTTTATTGATTGCTTATTACTTAGCATTGTAAGCATTTGTCAGTGTTATTTCATTGAGTACACACAAGAAACTGAAGTTGTTGTTGTTGTTAGTTGCCCTCGAGTCAACTCTGACTCGTAGTGACATTAGGTATAACAGAAAGAAAGTTACCCGGTCCTGTGCCATCTTCACGATTGTTGCTATGTTTGAGACCATTGTTTCAGCCACTGTGTCAATCCGTCTCACTGAGGGCCTCCTCGAATTCACTGCCCTTCACTTTACCGACCATCCTGTCCTTGTCTAGCGATTAGTCTTTCCCCTTGACATATCCAAAGTAAGTGAGCCAAAGTCTCCTCATCCTTGCCCTCCTAAGGGTCACTTTGGTTGTATTTCTTCTAAGACTGATTTGTTTGTTTTTCTGGCAGCCCAGGGTATATTCAATATCCTTCACCAACACCACATTTTGAATGCATCAGTTCTTCTTCTGCCTTCCTTTTTCAGTGTCCAGCACTCCCATGCATACGAAAGGACCATGGCTTGTGTCAGGTGCACCTTAGTCATCAAAGTGACATCTTTGCTTTTTAAAACTTTAAAAAGGTCTTTTGCCCAATGCAATACATCATTGATTTCTTGCCTGCTGCTTCCATGGGCACTGATTGTTTATCTAAATAGAAGTCTCTCTTACAGATGAGGAAATCGAAGCTCAGGAAGTGGAAGTAAAATGTCTAAGGAAATAGAATATAAGTGGTGAAACTGAATATGCACCTGGAAGTCCTTGATTTCAGAGGCTGTACTTTATATTTTCTTATGCTTAGAACACTATGGCTGCCAAATGAGAAAAACATGTGTCTGTAGGAGGCAAAATGAGAGGAGATTGTGTAAAAAATACTTGGGCACCAATTAAATCCTTTATGTCTCAGTATTCCTCAAAGAAGTGTATATAGTGTGTGTGTGTGTGTGTGTGTGTGTGTGTGTGTGTGTGTGTTTCCCCCCTTTTTTTGTGGTCTCAAAACTAATGTGCAAAAAAAAAAAAAAAAAACAAGGTTGTTTCTAGCAATGATAACTTGATGTACCTTATTCCTGGATCTGGGGACACTTTCATTTCTCCGTCACTTTTGTAATTCATCTTGTTGGGAATGTTTGAAAGTCCCAGTTCCTGTAGACCAGAGCTGGGAATTTAAAAGACAGCACGTTAGCCCTCTCATTACAAGATTCACTTTGTACATGGACACTTTTGAGAGTGATGGAAAAATAAAGAATAACTGAAATTAAGGTGGGAGTCTGAGGACTGGGAAAATCTGCATCCAGCTCATTTTGGAGACAGTTGTGACTGGCCTAATTTTACAATGCCTGCACATTTCTTCCTGCTTTTTGTTCGTTCATCATTCACTTCTCTCTTCACTTGCTCCACAGATGAGTAACAAGGAAGACAATAGAATTAAATCAGAACAAAGGCCACCTTTTTCCCAAACCCTCAGTGTTTCTTTGAGAAGGAGGACATTTAATGATGGGAGGTCCATTCTGACTCTCTGGAGCTAGTGAATTTCTACAGCGGTATTCATTGCTTTTGGCAAAAGACGGAAATGCTTCTAAAGGAGTAATGATTGAGTTCACTGAGCGCTTCAAGGAGAATTAACCTGCCAGAGTAAAAGGTGGACACTTAGCAAACTTAAACTTTCCTGGGACAGAAGGGCAGCATGAAGTGCTGACCAGGCACTGCCTTGCCTTGTTGGAAGAGAGTTTCAACTTTTTTGTGCCCTTAAAGCTAAACTTCATGCCTAGAGACTCTTAACGTTATCTTCCAGCACCTGATCTCTCTCTGCCTTGACCGAGTTCTCTGATTATTTCTTTGCAGGACTGCCGTGATGTCTATCCATTCCTCTCTTTTTGGATTTAGCTTACTAATTAGCTACCTAATTAATCTTTTCTGAAGTGCAGATCTGATTAGGAGATTGTGCTGCTCAAAAAAAAAAAAAAAACCTTTAATTACTTGCTTCGTCCAAACAACCAAAGTTCAACTTTCAAACTTGACATTCAAGACTTTATATGACCTGGCCTTACTGTACCTTCCCAAACATTTTTTTTGGAACGCTCTGCATCTGTCAAACTGAAACTTGGCTTCAGAGTTTGCAATAGAGTGTAAGTTCCTCACGAACAAGATTTTGGCTTGTTTTCTTCATGTTGTTTCTCCAGCACCTACAGCAGTGGCTGGCTCCTGGTAGGCACTGGATAAAAATATGCTGAATTGAATGAATGAATAAATGGCCCTTTTCCATATTTCTCTAACTCTGAAACTTTGCTTATCTCTTCTCTTCCTCCTTGAATGCTTCTCTTCCCCATGAATAAAAGGCTCGGCCTTTGCTCAGAACCTATTAAATATCCCATTATTTTTTTTAGCTAGGAGAAATGTCTCCCCTCTGTGGATTCCAGCAATTCTTTATATCCCAACTATTTTCAATCACATCATTTTGTCATTTTCATCTTTCAGTCATAACTATTTAGATGTATGACACTTTTTTTCTTTTACAGAACTTTAAACTCCTTGGGCAGAATGTATGTCTAAATTATTTTTGTTCTTTTCCCCTCCCTGCCTGTGCCATAACAGTCGTCCTAAGAAATTGCCTTGAAGATAGAAGACTCTCAAAAAAGTACTTAGTTAGGAATTTTATAGTATGGTGTCACTTAATTATTCCATTAAAATAGTAAAATCCTTGCTTTTTGTATCTCACTCAAGTGTGGTTTTAATGAAATAATTGTTCAATGAATGGCCACTGAATTATTAAATACACCAATAATGGACTATTCTTCAGCATTTTTGGAAATAAAGTCATTTACATACCTCTTCCCTCACACTCTGCTGCCAACAAAAATTTAAATCCCCCTCCCCCCCAATGCACACGTGCTCATTCAATGGAAATCTTAATAATAGTTGTCACAATAATGACCAACATTTTTGATGCTTAGGCATGTGCCACCGATGATCCTAAACACATGTTATTTGGCAAGTAGGTCCCTCTTTTACAGATGTGGCTTAGAAAAGTTAAATAACACTACCAGGTACTAATTGGTGGCTCTGGACCCCAGACTCTGGGAGTCTGATTTGGGAGGTTGGCATCCTAAGCACAATCGTGCTTTCAGCAACCCGCATAAGCAGTTCTCTGGGGCTCTGTGTCTCACTTTGGCCTCTAATAACAGAGACTTGTTTCCAACATGAAACCCAGAGGAGCTGAGGATGATAAGGTAGTAAAATCTATCTTTGCTTTGTTTTAAACTTTCTATATATTCCAGGCAATAGAAAAAAACAACATTAAAACTTACTTGATTTAGGTTAATCTCATATCTATGTATTTCCAGAGCATCTACAGGTAGATAATGGCATCAATACACCAATCTTTAGCACAAACATTTTTTCTACATTGCTATTTCTCTGTTTTGCATATTGAACCTTTTTATGTTTGTGGCTATGACTCATTATGGAAGGACAAAGTATAAATGAAGCAGATATCAGTTTCTAGCTTTTATAAAAAGCAAGCACTTTTATCTAATGAAACAGATGCTTTCTAAACTATAAACTCTGACTCCTGAGCTGGTTATTGTCCTCAAGGGTATGTTTCTCAGAGAAGACGATGCTTTCTGCAACTTCCTCTCCACTTGTTCCAACCACACAAGGTAATAATCTCTGCAGAGGAATTTTGGCTTTGGTAGTAGGTTTTTTTTTTTTTTTTTTCCAAGACGTATCAATTGCAATCAATTGAAGATTTCTGAAAATAAGATCCTCATGGAGGCTTTAGTGAGTTGAAGTCTAGTTTCATGGTCCTGAAAGTAAATTATAGTGAGGGTTTCAGCACTAGATTGCCAAAATGACTGTAGAGTTGCCAATGTCTATATATCCTCCTCCCACTTTTCTCTGTTTTCCTTAAGTGCTTTGCATGGGGGTATAATTTTATATATTCATACTATGGTATTTGATTATGCTAGGTTTGAAGATGGATGCTCTTCCACAAAATCTCCCTTCTGCAATAGGGAATATGAGAACTGTGGCCGCCATGAGCTGGAATCGATTTGATGGCAAGTGGTTAACCAGAGGGAAAGAATTCAACAGGTCCCTGTGAGCTCAGAGAATCTTATGCACAGGCACCTGCTCTTCCTGGAACATTACTGGTATCCTTGATGAACAAGGAACCTGATGCTTCCTAAAACACCATAAAAGAGGTTTTGTTTAGCTTCTGTTCTAGAAAAAGAACTGAGAGATTAGACATAATGAGGTTGTTCCAGCCCTGAAGAAGAATATATAAAGAAAGAGCCCTGGTGGCACAGTGATTAAGTGCTCAGCTGCTAACCAAAATGTTAGCAGTTGGAACCCACCAGCTGCTCCATGGGAGAAAAGACCTCTGCTCTCTTAAAGATTACAACCCATGGAGGGACACCGGAGTCTATGGCCCCCAGACACTGCTAACTCAGAACTGAAACCACTCCTGAAACCCACTTTTCAAAGATTAGACAGGCCTATAGAACAACGAATAACACACGTGAGAAATGGACTTCTTAGTTCAATCAAATATACGAGACTAAATGGGCAACTCTTCCCCAAAAGCAAGAAGAGAAGGCAGGGAGGGACAGGAACTAGACAAATGGACTTAGAGAACCTGAGGGGGAAAGGAGGAGAATGCTGTCACATTATGGGGATTGCTACCAGTGTCACAAAATAATATGTGTATAAATTTTTGAATAAGAAACTAACTTGAGCTGTAAACTGTCACCTAAAGCACAATAAAATTAAAAAAAAAAAAAAGATTCCAGCCTAGGAAACCCTATGAGGAAGTTCTAGTCTTACATAAGGTCTCTATGAGTATGAATTGACTTGACAGAATCCAACAACAACATATATATATATATATAAATACTACCACCTTAAACATGGCAGCGTCTAAATTGAATCATTGTATTACCCAAGTGCAATCTAGTTTTCAAATCTAAATGTAAACAGATAGGGGTGACAAATAGTTTCAAGGATTTTTTTTAAATTGGCACGGAGACTTGACAACCAAATAGAGGAAAGACCAAACTTATTGTGTAATACCAAAACTAATCTATTTTTTGTATCTTTTAAATATTTAGTATTTCCAGTGGTTTTCATACATTCCATAAATTAAAAACAAAAAACTAAAACAGGGCTCTAGTTCTATTTAGGATTGTTCTCACTCATCCAGAGCCAGAAAAGACTGAAAGTGTTGCTAAGTCCCATTTCTTTAAGACAGTTTCTAGAAAATGATAAATATTTAGCTAAACACAGAACGTTTGTTTGGATGTTTCAAATATATTGATTTTGTGGACCCAGAAACCAAATCTAATTTGTGAAGTGATTACAGATTTACAAAAAAGGAGTCCTGGTTAGGTGTTTGGCTGCTAACCGAAAGGTCAGTGGTTCAAACTCACCAGCTACTTTTCGGGAGAAAGATATGGCAGATTACAGCCTTGGGAACCCTATAGGGCAGTTCTACTGTGTCCTATAGGGTTGCAGTGAGTTGGAATCTATTTGATGCCAGTGGGGTTTATAGTTTTACAAGTCAGCCACCCACCAATAAGCGTCTACATAAATTGGGTTTAGCTATTCATATACAATTTATTTGTTCATTAATATATTTGATAAATATTCATTCGGTGCCTACTGTGTACCAGACACTGTGCTTGGTGCTGGATACTAACAGTAAAAAAAAAAAAAAAAAGTATATTGTTTCTTCCCTCCTGCAACTTATAGTCTATTGAGAAAACAGATATTAAACAAAAGCAAATGAATGAAATATAATTACTGAGGGCTAAAAAATAACAGTGAAATGAATATAAACACCTGCCATCAGATACAGGTAGATGTAAAAGAGTTTTTTTCCCCCTATTCCTTCTAAAAGAAAACAGAGATATTCATTACCTAGAGCAAATAGTTTTTTGATCTGGCCTCCCAGCGTTATGATCACAATCAACCATTTTGTTATCACCTCATTCTCCCCATAAACTTTCATGAGTGTTTTGGGTATTGACCTTTCCTGCTTTCACATATGATCAAGAGAATTCTCACTCGACAACAAGATGTGAAAAGTCAAATCAAAATACGTTTTTGATCAGTCAAGCCTGGTGTCTCTTTGACCAGCTGCCCAGTTTCCATGTTGAGCTCTGCATGCGTCTCTGCAAATTGTCCTCCTCTATTCACCCCTTTGTGGTCCACTTCATCACCTGCCATCTGCTTACTTCCCAGATATTCTGTTCCCACCAGTCTTTCCTACTTGCCAGTTTATTTTGTTGTTGTTTTTGTATTTTCTGCTTCTAAATGTACATCCCAATGTCTGGCATGATCTTCACACTTTTCCCAATCACCTTCCCAGTTAAACCTGTCTATTTGCAGACAAGTACTTCGGAACTTCATATCTATTTTTTCTCATTCCACCGAAGTATTCTTTTTTTGGCATACAAATGTCAACAGGTAGGATCAGATGGAAAGAGGCATGCAAGGTTAATTCCCCAATATCAGCACCAACTATCGGAAATGTATTTACACAGTTACAGCTAAGTGGAGCTCCTCGAATTAGCTATGGTTTAGTGACAACTAGGAAATGAGAATGTTTCTGTCACAGTGAAGACAAAGTTGAGTTGTTTCAATGTCATGGGTCACTGGGTGAACAGCTTCATCTTTACCGAAGAGCCCTTCAAATATGGGGAGACAAATGTTACAGAGCGTAAAAGTTTAAAGGTTTAACCACAGAGTAAGCAGCTGTTGCCAAAATTCAAAGGACAGTTTTTTCGACCACAATTGCAAATCTTAATTGAATCCCTTTCCAGACATGGCCAATATCAGTCTTTCATTGTCACATATGAAGAAAAACAAAATTTTTTTTGCATTATTGGTACATCCATTATAAATATATGTAGAAAAATAGAATTATTAATTACATTACTGTAAAATTCATATAATCAATGCTTCAAAAATGGAGGCTGAGTAGTGGACTTTACATCAATGGATCTTTCAAAAAAGATTACAGTAAAACCTTCAAAACCTGGAACGTGTGTAATGCGGAAACCTGTCAGAGAAGGAAAACACAAATATTTTTCACTAAAAGGAGAGAGAGAAAACTGGTAAGACTATATATACCCTGTCAAAGGCAGAAAACTGTTGGGACTAGGAAAAACAAGGCAGTCCTGTTGAGTTCCAGCTCTTACAGGTTTTACTGTATAAGATGAAAATGTCTTTTGATAGCCTAAGTTGAAAACAAAGTAAAACTCTGAACTCATAATCTTTTTTTTATCAAAATGGCTCCTTTCCAAATGCCCTCTTTTCAGGCCAGATTTTCCATTAGAGTAACTTGCAATGCAGAGAACTACAATTAAGCATGAAGATCTTCCTTTATAAAAGATTTATAAGAATTTAGTTGTTTAATGATTCATTGATTTATAATCACCTTCCAAAAATGATTTGAAGTGGCTTGTAAAAATATATGAGTCAAGAAGACACGAGATACATAAGGGAGAAAACAGGGTAAAAAGAAAACAAAGATAATTAAAGCTGAACCAGGGATAAAGTTGCTCACAATAATGGATCTGAGTTTTCTAGTAGTGAAGACAAAGAATAACCAGGGACATAATCCACAGATTCTGGTAGTTCAGAAAAGTACAGCTATTTGTGTACTAGACATCTGAAAAACAGTTCTCTTGAGCTCTTCTAAAAAGGAGACGCGTGTGGTAGAGTGAAAAACTTCCTCAATGATATTGGGTCAGTAAGAACAGTAAAACATTTTGCATTTTTTTTTAAAAATTAGTTTCCTATCCCTGCTGTAATAAATTACCACAAACTTAGTGGCTTAAAAAAAATTACAAGTTTATTTTCTTACAATTCTGGAGGTCAAAAGTCTGAAATAGATCCTACGGTGCTATAATCAAGGTGTTGGCAGTGTTGCGTTCTTTCAGGAGACTTTAGAGGAGAATTCTTTTCCTTGCCTTTTCTAGCTTCTAGAGTCTTACAGGTTTTCCGTGACTCATGGCTGCATTACTCTGGCCTCTGTTTTTATTTTCACATCCTCCTCCTCTTACTACGACCTTCCTGCCTAAGTTTTATAAGAAAAAAAATTAGTACAAGCTAAAATGATTTCCTACAGCATAGCAGAAATCATTTTAGCTTGTATTTTTTTTTAGGAGTTTTCAAAATATTATAGTCATTAAAATTCTTAGAAACACATTTTAATTGGAGCAATGACTTTGAGGACCATCCAAAGTAAACTTATTGCAAAATACACCCCATTTGGTAAGAAGATGAACTCAGTTATTTTAAGCATTCTTTGTAAATATTGGGGAATGGTTCTCCAAAATGGTGGCTTGGATTTGGGGACAGATATAAGGCATTTTTTTTTTTTTTTGGACAGTTTCGAGATTAACTAGATTAAGGAACACGAATATGCTAAGTCAGTTCCTATTATAAGACAACAAAAAAAACTTGTCATCAGCATATAGGAAAATAGACACTTTTCTCACTGGTAAAGCAGAAAGCAGTAAGGCCAATTAAAATGATCTTGTCTTCAATATACTTGTAAAACTGAGGAGAGTTCAGAGTACTTCCTTATTTTATCACCAAAAAGGAAGTCTGTTCTGATAGGCTGTGATTTTCATTTTGATATTGTCTGTAGGTATTGCTCTGAGGTCCTATAGTTTAAGTCCTCTCTGTTTTCAGAGTCCAAGGCCAAGAAAAGATCAATAAAAGCTGCAAATAATTTTCTATAGATTAATATGCATGGTGATAAAGAGAATAACAAAGGTCAAAAGCTGTAGATGCGTCTAAACTGTTGGTCCTCATGAAGGACATTGGCCTAGGAGGCTTAGACTCTAAATTTATCAAGGCAGAAATTGGCTTTGAATTTCATAAGGCATTAGATGGGTAGCTAGGGAGAAAATATCCAATAATCTAAAATATTTGTGTTTTTGGCAAGTGGCCTGTTGAAGCAGATGTCCAGGGAGCTGAACTCCAGTGCTTCCTTCTTACAGGGTCCCCAGTCCTTAGAAGTGATTCTTTTGGGGTCTCATGTCCTTGACTTCTAGGAGGGTAGCATCTGCATAAGGCACAAAGTGGAAATAACCACTTCTGCTGAATACTACATACTCCTGAAAATTGACATCCTATTTTCCAGTCTCACCCTTAAATAAAATCAAAGGTGGAACTAGGAGAGAGATAGTTTTGATCAAGATTTCTGAAATGGCACCTCTCAGGAAGATCTGTGCGGAAATGGCTGGCCCCAATCATGGAAGATCTATAGACAGAAAATGGGGGCCCCGGTAGTGCAGTGGTTAAGAGCTCAGCTGCTAATCAAAGTTCAGCAGCTTGAATCCACCAGCTGTTCCTTGGAAACCCTACGGGGCAGTGCTACTCTTCCTAGAGAGTCGCTGTGAGTCAGAATTGACTCAACAGCAATGGGTTTGTTTTTTTGGGTTTTTGGCATTTTAGTCTCGTTTGAGGCCCTAGCCAAATACTGGGATACCAGAAAAAATTTCACTGGACTTCTGTTATTCCTGCTAAGACACATTAATATTTATGTCTTATTAGAGGGCTAGGTAGATTACTGCAGCAGTAAGTTGCCAAGTATGTCATAGTTAATC
The DNA here is from genome assembly GCF_024166365.1 of Elephas maximus indicus. Taxonomy (NCBI): domain Eukaryota; kingdom Metazoa; phylum Chordata; class Mammalia; order Proboscidea; family Elephantidae; genus Elephas; species Elephas maximus. The sequence goes on from NC_064833.1 coordinate 34,580,313, forward strand.
ACAGGAAAGGACATATTTCATAGCTGAAGAAGCTCTAGACTTTGTGACTGCATTTAGTACTTCTAGCCTCTCCTCATAAAGTAATATATCAAATCCCCAAACCTTGGCCTCAGCCAGTCATAGCTATTTGTATTGGTGCAAGGAATAAGCTAATCCAGATCTCAGAATTTTCCTTGCTGGAACTGGGTAGGGGAAAACACCTTTTTATTCCAAGTTCCACACCCATAAGGATATGAGATTCCCTTTTGGAGAAATGAAGTCAAAAAGAGAAAGAAGTAGAAACAGAAAGTGACAGTCCTACAGGTTTTAACACCTGGGTCTATCATTTCTGAGCCTGGTTTTACATTTACCTTGTGAAATTTTGATATGTTTGCTAATGGATTCCCCTTTTTTGGTACACCCTAGTTTAAATTGCCTACCTGCCACTTGCAACCGAAGCATCCTGACCATTACTCCTACTGACTTAATACGTCACTCCACCTTAACTGAACCTGTGTATGATGGTCATATTTATCCAGATGAATTGTCACAAAGAAACTAATGAATATTTTCAATATGACCAAGGTGTACTATCATTTCTACTTCTCATTTTTTCTTAATTCATCCACTGGCTGACACGTAATGTTTTCCAAGATTTATTGCCAGGCTTGATTTTCTGTTATGGTAGATTTAATGACAGCAGGAGTTCCCTCAAAATCAAAAACTAGCTTCACCCAGTATGTGATGATCCAGCACACAAGGCTCAGATGATAAGATAAACTTAATGGGCTTGTTGATCCTCCCAAGGGCCATGCTGCCAGGGGAACAACAGACAAAAAATATGAGCATGATTATAGTTAGAGGTGGTTCAGCTCCTGGTTTGTTCTTGTTGTTTTTGCAACTATTATTTTCTTTAACTGAAGAAAATGCAATCCGCTTTTCTTTAAGGAGCATAATAATGATAATACCGTCAAGTTTTACATTTCCATCTTTTTTTGGTAAAAAAAAAAAAAAATCAGTGTTTTACTTTTGTTACTTTCTCTCTGTCCCCTACTATTCCTTAGAAGTTTATCAATGCCTGCAGCATTTGGATAAATTAGCTTAACATATGCACACGTTTATACCTAGGTAGGTGTGCCTAAACATATGTACAAATGTATTTATTTAATTACATCCAGGATTCTTAGCATCATTCCTGGAGTTTGTCCATTATTGTAGATCAAGGACTGGCAAACTTTTTCTTTAAAGGGCCAGATAGTGAATAGTTTAGACTTGCAGGCGGTAAGGTCTCTGTAGCAATGACTCATCTCTGCCATTGTAGGAGGAAAGCAATCATGGACAATGTGTGGAAAAATGGGCATCGCTGTCTGTATTCCAATAAAGCTTTATTACAAAACAGGACAGAGGCCATATTTGGCCTGTGGGCCCTAGTTTGCCAACCCTGCTATAAACTGACATTTTCATTTTGATATTTTAGATCTGTACCTCCAACTCCATATTCCCTTTAAACAGAGAATATATTCACCTGGATGTTAACATGGTCAAAATTTAATGTGCTCTTTTAAAAACCTAATCCTCTTTTTAAGTTTCCTTTCCTTTATTTAAACTTTATGTGCTCATTGACTTGCCCTTGCATAGGTAAAGGTCTACATGTCCTGTTGGATTTTGCATTTATACCTTCATTTTTATTCCCACAGTCTGTATGCCAGTTCAGATCTCTGTTTTCTCACAAATAGATTAATGTAGACATTTCGTAATGGGGTTTCTTAACACACTCTCTTCAGATACATCACGTAGACCATTATCAGATGAATCTTCATAAATTACTAGTGTCAGTGTCATCATCTCTTGCCCAAATAGTTCCACTGGTTTCTTATTTGTAAGGAATAAATTTCAAACTCCTTTATCTAATGTATGCCCATTTCCATTATCTTACTCCAGTCTACCTATCACAGATCACCTTGTAAAATTTCATGATATTAAACCCCTGGACCAGTTAGGTTGATTTCACTTTTTCATCCATTGTATAAGTCATTACTGAGGACAGGCTATATGCTAAACATTGTATAAGCTATTGGAGACACAGTGACAAAAAATACAAAGCTGACCTTTGTGGTCTTTTAGAGAAGATGGGCTATTAAGTAATAATAAAATAGTGTGAGGAGTGTTATGATGGAGAAGTATAGAGATCTGTGAATTTCTTTAATGGAGAAGTCCAACATAGTTTAGGGTTAAGAACAAGCTTCCCTTGGAGGTAATGTTTAAGCCAAAACAGGAGAGGTGAGCAGTTACTTAGAATTGGGAGGAGTAGGGGTGAGAGGCAGGGGAAGCTTTTATCTAAAATGCCTGGGAGTAAAACAAAGAATGAAGTATAGAAGCACCTGGAACATATGCTGATTGCGGTAGTAAAAGAATAGTGAGAGGCTTGGAACTGGACAGGGGCCAAATGGTGCCAGGTCCTCCACCCCATAATAGAAAACCATTGGAGGTATTTGGGTATTTGTTTTTGGATGATCACTCTAACTATAGCATCAACAATGGAGAGAAAACTGGAAGAAAAAAGAATAGTTAAGAGGGCAAGTTCAATGATTCAGGCAAGAGAAGGTGGTAGATATGGAGAAGTGAATATGGAGAAAAACGGAGTTATATGACTACGTGATTGATTAGATGTGGGGATATGAAGAAGTGGGAGGAGCCAGGGAGAATTTGTTACTGCAATTTTGCGAGTTAGAACCACCTGCTGCAAACAGCCAATTCTTGAAGCAGGGGTGAGGTGGGTAGCAAGAGCTTTATTATATATCAATATGGACGGAGGAGAATGATCTCTTCCTAAACCTGTCTGTCTCAAGAAACTATAGGTCAGCTGGGGCTTTATAGGGAAAAGGGGACATGTGTTTTAAGAACTTGTGGAATGTCTATTCTCTTTCTGTGTGGTTTCGGTGGTCACGTCTCAAACATGTTGATCTTTTCTTGTCATTATCCCATCAGCCCAGGGGGTGACTGACACCATCTTGGTAAGCACCATCCTGTTTGACAGGGTTAGATCGATATCACTTGTTTTTCCACAGTCCTAGGAGAAACACTGGTTAACTTTTAACTTTTAGAGGAGCTAATAGCAAAATCATACTTGGAGACAGAGACAGGCTAGAAAAGGGAAGGGAAAAATGGCTCAGGTTCTGTTCAAGATATGGCTGAGCAGCCTGTTCCAAATTCCCTCCTCAGCAACAAACAGTACTTATTCTCTTTAGGAGGACTTCTCATGGAAGGCTTGACCCCTGTTCCACCACAGATTCAAATCCTACTCATTCTTTAAACAAGCTCAAGTCTCAATTATCCAAGATACCTTCCTCTTATGTTCAAACTGATGCCCTTTCTTTGAACTCCCAGAGTATCTATTGTCTGCTTTTCTTTATTTGGCATTTACACAAATAATATCTTACATTAGCATTTATTTCATGCATATGCCAGATTGTAAGATCTTATAGGAAACATGGACAATATCTTGTATTTCTCTGACTTCCTATTAAGTTCCTGCCTTCCTCCCATGTACCCACTAGATATGCATTACATGCTTATTGCATAAATGGATCAGTGAGTGATTAGTGAGTCACACTCAGATTTAACAAAGAACACACCAGGAAATACCAGAAGCAGATTATGTCTTTCTACAATCTAAGGTTATCTTTCTTCTCGACTCTATCAGTGAATAACAATGCCAGTCTTTCCTCATTCATTTACAAGCACTCAACCCTTATTACACTGTCTACATTTTGTTTCCTCAATTTGTTCCGTTTATTACCTTGATTGTATCTCTCATGTTTCAGATTTAATTTCTTATCCTTTTTCAAACTCTGTTACTTAGCATATGTAGCTATCTCTTTGACCTTACATTTACTCAGACTTTTCTTCAAACTCTGCCACAGATCCACTCCGAATCGATGTCTTTTCCCAATGAGATTTGAGCCCTGTAATATATGTCTGCAGACAAGATTCAATTCTATCACAGTGTCACAGGATCTGGACAGCCCAGGCCTGTTCCTATTGTCTCACTGAACAATGTCAGAGGTGACAGTTGTTAAGTTGTGAGCAGATGGTGTTGAGGCAATGTTTTGGGGGTATAACAATCGCTATAAACTAGAGCACGTGTCAGGAATGAGAATTATTTCTCCTTCTTGGGGTTCTTTCTCATCTTTGTGTCACAGAATTTAACTGTCCCATTTCTCTACCTAGTTGAGAGATTCTAATTATGCTTCTTTTATGCATGTATATGCTTTCTAGGTTGGGTCATAAACATTGATTCCATAGGGATCACTTAAAGTCACAAATGACCTTTACAGCTGAAACTTAGTTATGAAGTTATAAGCACTGTTCTTATTGGACTAGTGGGTTAGACATAGGACTAGGAATTAAATCTGATTTGCAGCTTTATAATTATAGGTGTGTGTGTGTGTGTGCATGTGTGATTTTTATATTGTACTTATGAGTGGACCAACAGTTTAGCACTTGGCTGCTAACTGAAAGGTTCATGGTTTGAACCCACCCAGTGACTCTGCATAGTAAAGACCTGCTCCGAACACTAAGGACACAAGGTAATCATGAGCCCAAGAGACAGAGCAACATAAACCAGAGGCTACATCAGCCCGAGACCAGAAGAGCTAGATGGTGCCTGACTACAACTGATGACTGCCCTGACAGGGAACACAACAGAGAACCACTGAGGGAGCAGGAAAGCAGTGGGATGCAGATCCCAAATTCTCATAAAAATACCAGACTTAATGGTCTGACTGAGACTAGAAGGACCCCAGTGGTCATGGCCCCCAGGCTTTCTGTTGGCCGAGGTCAGGAACCATTCCCAAAGTCAGCTTTTCAGACAGGGATTGGACTGGACAATGGGTTAGAGAGGGATACTGGTGAGGAGTGAGCTTCTTGGATCAGGTGGACGCTCGAGACTATGTTGGCGTCTCCTCCCTGGAGGGGAATGAGAGGGTAGAGGGGGTTAGAAGCTGGCAAAATGGACACAAAAAGGGTGAGTGAAGGGAGGAAACTGGCTGTCTCATTAGGAGGAGAGCAATTGGGAGTATGTAGTAAGGTGTATATAAGTTTTTGTGTGAGAGACTGGCTTGATTTGTAAACTTTCACTTAAAGCACAATAAAAATTAAAAACAAAAAAAAAGACCTGCTCCTATAAGATTACAGCCAAGAAAAAACTATGGGATGGTTATATTCTGTTATATATGGGTTGCTCTGAGTTGAAATTGACTTGATGGCACCTAACAACAACACAAAAAACCAAAAACCAAACCCACTGCCGTTGAGTCCATTCTGACTCATAGCAACCCGATAGAGTTTCCAAGGAGTGCCTGGTGGATTCGAAGCACCAGTCTCTTGGTTAGCAGCCATAATACTTAACCACTACGCCACCAGGGTTTCCAACAACAACACAGTATTTATCAGGGGTTGCAGCCAGTGTGTCAATTCATCTCATTGAGGGTCTTCCTCTTTTTCACTGACCCTCTACTTTACCAAGCATGATGTCCTTCTTCAGAGACTTCTTCTGTCCCGATAACATGCCCAAAGTACATGAGAAGTCTCACCATCCTCGTTTCTAAGGAGCGTTCTGGCTGTACTTCTTCCAAGACAGATTTGTTTGTTCTTCTGGCAGTCCATGGCATATTCAATATCCTTCTCCACCACCATAATTCAAAGACATCAATTCTTCTTCTATCTTCCTTATTCATTGTACAGCTTTTGCATGCATATGAAGCAATTGAAAATATCATGATTTGGGTCAGGAGCACCTTAGTCCTCAAAGTGACCTTATAACTGATCGGGGGTTCTTGTCCTATCCTACTAGCTGATCGAAATAAGACTGATGCCAATTGCAGGGGAAACAAAAAGTGGCAATTTATTGTCTGCACAGACAAGGAGCAATATGGAGCTCATGTCCGAAAGATCATGCACTCCCTGCCTCAGGGGATCAGGGAAATTTTATGTCCCCAAGTCCCCAGGTGGCAGCGATAGACACCTGAAATCCTACACCCCGAGCCCTCTCATGCCCAAATTTGGAGATCTGGTTGCTGAGTCATTCTTCATAGGAAGTCTGCCTTGCGGACCTCTTGCTTTGCAAAGGGGCTCAGATGGTGCTGTGTGCTGGAGAATAGCTTCCCCTCCAGCGATGCTCAGGTCCGGGATCAGGTAAGGACACGAAGCTTTAAACCTGTGCACGCACCAAGATCCTGGCCCACACATGGGCAAAGATCTGGTGCCAAATACAAATTGTGGTTAGAAGCCATGGTTTGCTAGGGCTGCAAAAGAAGATGGGGGAAGCTGGAGCAGAGCCAGGTGAAACCGCGGCAGAGCGGGGTTTCAAAGTATTTGCTTTTTAACACTTTAAAGAGGTCTTTTGCAGCACATTTGCCCAATGCAAAATGTTGCTTGATTTCTTTACTGCTGATTCCATGGGTGTTGATTTGGGATCTAGGTAAAATAAAACCCTTGATAACTTCAATATTTTCTCCATTTATCATGATGTTGCTTATTGGTCCAGTTGTGAGGATTTTCGTTTTCTTTATGTTGAGGTGTAATCCATACTGAAGACTGTGGTCTTTTATCTTCACCAGTAAGTGCTTTAAGTCCTCTTTGCTTTCAGCAAGAAACGTTGTATCATCTGCATATCACAGGTTGTTAATGGGTTTCCACCAATCCTGATGCCGCATTCTTCTTCACGTAGTCTACCTTCTCAGATTATTTGTTCAGCACATGGACTGAATAAATCTGATGAGAAGACACAACCCCGATGCACACCTTTCCTGATTTTAAACCACACAGTATTCCTTTGTTCTGTTCAAATGACTGTCTCTTGGTCCATGAACAGGTTCCTCATGAGTACAATTAAGTGTTCTGGAATTCTCATTCTTTGCGGTGTTATCCATAGCTTGTTATGATCCACAGAGTGGAGTGCCTTTGCATAGTCAATCAAGCACAGGTATTCTCTGCTTTCAGCCAAGATCCATCTGTCATCAACAGTGATACCCCTTGTTCCTACCCTTTTCAGAATCTGGTTTGAATTTCTGGCAGTTCCCTTTTGAAGTACTGCTGCAACTGTTTTTGAATGATCTTTACCAAAATTTTATTTCTGTGTGATATTAATGATATTGTTTGATAATTTCCACATTCTGTTGGATCACCACAGTATGACAAACTGACTCATTACTACCTTCCACCAATTTCTTAAGATGTATATGGAAACTCAAATATTAAAAAAAATTTCTCAGTGCACAAGGCAAAAACGTTCCAGAATCACAGGGTTGGAATGTTAACTCTCGTGTGTATACTCTGTTTTTATTACTGCAACCCAGGTTTATGTTTAGATTTTTTTTTTTTTGGCCTTAACTCCAACCAAAACTGTACCTTCTAGTAAAGAGGGGTATTACAGACAGAAGGAGAGAGAGGCGCACACATAAAAACATACTTTCTAAATATTTATTACAATCCTGACATTACGCCAGTACCTTCTCTATTTTAAAGTTGTGCTGGTATTTGTTAGTTTTGATACAAATTAAGATCCTTGTATATATTACTTTTTATTTCTAACTGGTCAGCTGTGGGCAATTATTCAGGTGTTTGATGTTTCAGATCTGGCTTCTATCATCAAGCACATTTCCTCTCCTTCTCAAATTCGTGGTAACAGTACATTTAATAAACACATATCTTTGGTTTGATTCAAATGATTGAGAAATATGTTGAACAAGGTGAGTCTATCAACAGAGCCCAATGGCATGTTAGCATAAGACTTCCACCAAACTGATATCAACTGACTAGCAAAAACCAGGGCTCTTCAGCACAGGGCTAAACACTCACTCACGTGCCACGAGACAGAAATGTTGAGGGATGACCCAGAGGAGGCGGGGCAGTTGCAGGCCTTCCTACTGCTTCATGCTTACCCAGCAGATAAGCAACATCATGTGCGAGCTGCAAAATAACTACCGCTTCATTTCTGCCCTCCAAGTCTCCCAAAAGAATCACTCTTGTGGACCTTCTATTTCCCTGTGAAACACAGGAAAAGCAATTCTAAGATATGTACATCAGCCAGCTCATTTGACACATTAGAAATCTACCACTGCATCAAAATAATTGAAATGGCCTAGTAACATAATCTAGGAAACCCCGATGGCATACTGGTTAAGAGCTAAGGCTGCTATTCAGAAGGTCAGCTGGTCTAATCCACTAGCCACTCCTTGGAAAACCTATGGGGCACTTCTACTCTGTCCTATAGGGTAGCTATGAGTCGGAATTGACTTGATGGCAATGGGTTTTGGTTTAACATATTCTAAGCAGCCCTGGTGCCATAATGGTGGAGTGCTCAGCTGCTAAATGAAAGGTCCATGGTTCAAACCTACCAGAACCCGCCACCCACTCTGAGGGAGAAAGATGTGGCAGTCTGCTTCTTTAAAAATCAAAACCCACGGGGACCCTCTAGAACGGAGTAGAACTGCCCCATAATCTTCTTCACTACTGAAGAAGACTGCCACATCTTTCTCCCTGAGAGAGGCTGACGGGTTCCAGCTGCCAACCTTTTGGTTTGCAGCTGAGCACTTAACCACTGCATCACCAGGACTCCTTGCATAAAGATTACAGCCTTGGAAACCCTATGGGGCAGTTCTGTTCTATCCTGTGGAGTCAGTATTAGTCAGAATTGACTCTCTGGCAACGGTTTTGTTTTTTATTTTTATTTTTTAACATATTCTAAAGAAATTAAGAATGCACTGTTGTGTGTGTGGGTGTGGTTGTGGGTGTGGGTGTAAGGAAGTGGTGCTATGAAGACTGGAAATTGAGAGAATTACTTGTTGCAAGGCGGAGCCTAGGACAGAGGGAATAGGAAATAGGTGTACATGGAAGAAAAAGACATTTTAATGAAGTGGAAAGACAAGTTATCACTGGTTTTTCATACTGAAATATTATATTGTAGAGTGATTCCTCCTTGTGTGCATGGGTGTACATTATTCCTGATATCTTGTTGAATTTTTTTAAAAAAAATCATGAACGGATATACTTTTGGAAGAGAGAGTTGGTAACCTCAGAATTTCCTGAAGAAATGTATTTCACGTTCTAGTAATTATTGAAGTTTCTCGTCCTATTCTCTGCTGAGTAGTATAAATAGAATTTTATGATTATGGTATTTTGTTTGATTCAGGGATGGCTGCATGTGGCCATGGTTTGGGTATTGTTAACATCTTTAAGCAATTTCAGTTTGCTCTAGGTTTGATAAAACCTGTAGCCTGAAGGGGTTTTCCTTTAGCTTATAAGCCACGTGCTTTTGGAAAGAACTCAAACCATATATTCCTGATTCATTTATATTTAAATCATTAACATGTTGCATTGTAAGTATGGAAACGCTGGTGGCGTAGTGGTTAAGAGCCATGGCTGCTAACCAAAAGGTCAGTAGTTTGAATCCACCAGGCACTCCTTAGAAACCCTATGGACCAGTTCTACCCTGTCCTCATAGGGCCGCTATGAGTCAGAAGCAACTTAACGGCAGTGGGTTTGTTTCTGGGCTTTGTGTGTGTGTGTGTGTGTGTGTGTATTGTAAGTATACTCTCTCTGTCTTTAAAATAAGCTCTTTTCTCTTTAAACAGAAAGCTTTGTTTTTCCAAGAGTAAATGAACTTGAAGACCAATGACCTAAATCCTGTTTGAAAATTGAACTCCATGAATTTAGGGTAGATTCTTTTCCTACTCATATTTTTTATGTCAAAGCTGTCGATCTCTTTGTTTATTTTTTTAAGTCTCATTTTATTGTCTCATTTTTAGAGGAGTTTCTGCATCCACATACATTTACTTTAGGATTATTGTTGCATTATTGTTCCATAAGAATCCTTTTGTTAGATGTGTTATTTGATTAAAACACTATCAAAATCCTTTTATTTTTATTTGTGTTCTAATTCCAGAATACCTCATCATTGCAGAAAGGGTATTTAAAATTTTTTTTTCATTTTTTATTTAAATAATGCTATCTAAATTTCTACATACAGCTTTCTCATTGATATTTTTTTCCAGGCACTTTTTTTTTGTTCACACCATAATATTCCTATACTTATAGTGGAAAATGAAAAGGATAAAATGTTATTCTTCCTGTCCAAATCCTGCATTGAAGATCTTATTGGTATGATGTATCATTTTCTTGAAGCAAAATAAATGGAAAAAAAAAGTATTACCACAAAACACCGTATCCAAAATATGGTTAAGCATTTTTGTTTACTCTTTTTTGACACACATTTTTATATACACAAATGTTTATCTGTACATATTCTACTTATTGTTTTATATATATGCATATATTAATATATTATACTTTTTATATGTGTCTATATGTCTATATGGAAACCCTGGCGGCATAATGGTTAAGTGCTATGGCTGCTAACCAAAGGGTCAGCGGTTCGAATCTGCCACACGCTCTTTGGAAACTCTATGGGGCAGTTCTACTCTGTCCTTTAGGGTCTCTATGAGTCGGAATCGACTCGACGGCACTGGGTTTGGTTTTTTAGTTTATATATTATACATATATACCACTAAAAAAAAAAAAATAGATTCTCTAATAATTAAATACGCATGGTATTTTTAAAAAATACGTAGTGAAATAATTCAAACAATAAAAAAGAATATTAAATTCATCTTTTCCCCATAGGTTTGAAACAGCACTTTTAATATATAATAACAACTTTCTATGTCCATATGGATATATTTTCAGACTCTGATCTGTTCTACTGATTAGGCTTTCTATCTCTGCCCAGTACCAAACTATTAAAAATACTATAGCTTTTTAATAAATTATTAAACATTTAAAATATTCTTAAAATTAATCTTTTAAATCAACTGGGAAAAGTTGGAGCTGGTAGTTTTATTGATATTAAGTTGAATTTACAGAGTCATTTACAGAAAATTAACATTTTTGCAATATTAAATCCCTTCTCCATATTTTAAAGCTGTTTTTATGTAACTCCTGCACATTTCTTAAGTCTTTTCCTGGTTATTTTATCTTCTTTATCTAACATTAAAAGACATTTTTTCTCCCACTTTATTTTTTAACTTGTTTAATAGGCTGTTTATAACAAGCATTATTACATGCACTATTTCCAGGGAAAATAGTAAATGAAAGAAAATATTGACAGCTGTTTTTTCATATATGTCTTAATACCACAGTTTTTCAAATATGTATATGCTTGTTGCAAACATTCTGAATGCTAAATATTATGTAGAAACTCACCTTACCAAATGAATAAGTGGCTCCTTTTTTGAATTCCTGTTTGGGAATTAGAAAGCAAATAAAATTCAAAGGATTTTGATGATGTTTTAAGTAGTGATCTAACAAAGAATTTTTATGGAATTCTGTGTACGTTAAGGTACAGTGAATGGCAATGCCAGATTCTTGTTTTGACTAAATGTTATGCTTTATTCATTATAAATATCATAAGAGCTAGAAATCTTGAAAGCCATACTTTCAATTCATCTTAAAATGGATTTTTCCCAAGAAAGTTAGTAACCTCTCAACATTTTTGTTATTTAGCCTTGATTAGAAAAGAAAGTAACATAAGCATACCACCAAGATATTTAAAATTGTTGTTGTTGTTAGGTGCCATCTAGTCGGTTCCAACTAATAACGACCTTATGTACAGCAGAACAAACACGGCCCGGTCCTGTGCCATCCTCATGATTATTGTTATGCTTGAAACCTTTGTTGCAGCCACTGTGTCAGTCCATCTCATTTAGGGTCTTCCTCTTTTTTGCTGACCCCCTACTTTACCAAGCATGATATCCTTCTCCAGGGACTGGTCCCTCCTGATAACATGTCCAAGGTATGTGAGGTGAAATCTCACCATCCTCACTTCTAAGGAGCATTATGGCTGTATTTCTAGGACAAATTTGTTCTTTTGGCAGTCTGGTACATTCAGTATTCTTCACCAACACCATAATTCAATTTTTCTTCCATCTGCCTTATTCATTGTCCAGCTTTCGCATGCACATAAGGCAATTGAAAATACCATGCTTGGGTCAGGTGCACCCTAGTAGTCAAAGTGACATCTTTGCTTTTTAATACTTTAAAGAGGTCTTGTACAGTAGATTTGCCCAATGCTTTATGTCCTTTGATTTCTTGACTGTAGCTTTCATGAGCACTGATTGTGGATCCAAGTAAAATGAAAATCCTTGACAGTTTCAATCTTTTCTCTGTTTATACTGATGTTGCTTATTGGTCCAGTTGTGAGGATTTTTCTTTCTTTATGTTGAGGTGTAATCCATACTGAAGGTTATAGTTTTTGATCTTCATCAGTAAATGCTAAAAGTCCTCTTCCCTCTCAGCAAGCAAGCTTGTGTCATCTGCATACAGCAGGTTGTTAATGTGTCTTCCTCCAGTCCTGATGCCATATTCTTCTTCATATAGTCCAGCTTCTCAGATTATTTGCTCAGCATACAGATTGAATAAGTATAGTGAAAGAATACAACCCTGACACACACCTTTTCTGATTTTAAACCACTCAGAACCCTTGTTCTGTTTGAACGACTGCCTCTTGGTCTATGTACAAGTCCTCATGAGCACAATTAAGTACTCTGGAATTGCGATTCTTTGCAACATTATCCATAATTTGTTATGATCCACACAGTTGGGTGCTTTTGCATAGTCAGTTAAACACGGGTAAACATCTTTCTGGTATTCTCTGCTTTCAGCAAAGATCCATATGACATCATCAAGGATATTCCTTGTTCTACATCCTCTTCTGAATCCAGCTTGAATTTCTGACAGTTACCTGTCGAAGTTCTGCTGCAACCATTCTTGAGTTCTGCAAAATCTTACTCGTGTGTGATATTAATGATATTTCTCAATAACTTCTGCATTGTGTTGGATCAGCTTTCTTTGGAATGGGCACAAATATTGATCTCTTCCAGTCAGTTGGCCAGGTAACTGCCTTCCAAATTTCTTGGCATAGATGCATAAGCACCTCCAGAGCTGGATCCATTTGTTGAAACATCTCAATTGGTTTTCCATCAATTCCTAGAGCCTTGTTTTTCGCCCATGCCCTCAGTGCATCTTGCATTTCTAACCTCAGTGCCATAGGTTCTTGATCATATGCTACCTCCTGAAATGGTGGAACATAGACCAATTTTTTTTGGTACAGTGACTCTGTGTATTCCTTCCATCTTCTTTTAATGCTTCCTGCATCATTCAATATTTTGCCCATCCCAGTAACCCTGAATCCTTTAATATTGTAACTAGAGGCCTGGATTTTTTCTTCAGTTCTTTCAGCTTTAGAAATTTCAAGCATGTTCTTCCCTTTGTTTTTCTGTCTCCAGGTCTTTGCACGTTTCATATAATACTTTACTTTTTCTTCTTGAGCTGCCCTTTGAAATCTTCTGCTCAGTTTTTTTTTACTACATTTCTTCCATTTGTTTTAGCTACTGTATGTTCAAGAACTAGTTTTAGAGTCTCTTCTGACATCCATTTTTGTCTTGTCTTTTCTGTCTTTGTAGTGACCCTTTGATTTCTTCATTTATGATGTCCTTCAACAAATTGTCTGGTCTTCAGTCATGCATCAAATCTTCATGTTCAGTGTGTCAAATCTATTCTTGAGATGGTCTCTAAAGTCAGGTGGAATATATTCAAGGTTGTATTTTGGCTTTCGTGAATTTGTTCTAATTTTCTTCAGCTTCAATTTAAACTTGCATATGAGCAACTGATGGTCTGTTCCACAGTCAGCTCCTGGCCTTGTTCTGAATGATGATATTGAGCTTCTCCATTGCCTCTTTCCACAGATGTTGTTGATTTGATTCCTGTGTACTCCATCTGGCAAGGTCCATGTGTATCGTCACTGTTTATGTTGTTGAAAAAAAGTATTTGCAATGAATAAGTGGCTGGTCTTGCAAAACTTTACCATGTGATCTCCGGCATCATTTCTGTCACCAAGGCCATATTTTTCAACTACTGAGCCTTCTTTTTTTCCAACTTTAGAAATCCAATCATCAGTAATTATCAATGTATCTTGATTGCATGTTTGATCAATTTCAGACTGCTGAAGTTGGTAAAGATCTTAAAATTCTTCATATTTGTCCTTAGTGGTTGTGTGTAAATTTGAGTAATAGCTATATTAACTGGTCTTTCTTGTAGGTGTATGGAGTTTTTATCCTATCACTGATAGCATTATACTTCAAGATAGATCTTGAAATGTTCTTTTTGATGATGACATTCCTCTTCAATTTGTCATTCCTGGAATAGTAGACCATATGATTATGTGATTCAAAATGGCCAATACCAGTCTATTTTGGCTCGCTAATGCCTGAGTTATCTATCTTTATGTGTTCCGTTTCATTTTTGATGGTTCCTAGTTTTCCTATATTCGTACTTTGTACATTCCACGTTCTGATTATTAATAGATGTTCATTTGCTGTTTCTTCTCATTTTGACTCATGCCACATGAGCAAATGAAGGTCCTGAAAGCTTTACTCCATCCATATCATTAAGGTCGATGCTACTTTGAGGAGGACAACTTCCCCAGTTGTATTTTGAGTATCTTTCAACTTGAGGGGCTCAGCTTATGGTACTGTGTCAGACAATGTTCTACTGCTGTTTGTAAGGTTTTCACTGGCCAATCCTTTCAGAGGTAGACCACTTTGTCTTAATCTGGAAGCTAAGGGTATAAGATTAATATTATGACAGTAATGATTTAAAATTTTCGTTTTGCCCTTTGGAAATGATTTGAGAATCAGTGGAAAGAAAATCTCTAGTATTCTTCTGATACACTAAGAGAAATAAAGACATACATATTTAACACAGCAGGTAGAAAACAAGATCATTTTTCATCCTGTATCATCTTTTTTACATTTAATTTTTCTTTCATTAACAAAGAGTTATGTTTAGAGTAGCTTATGGATTCAGTCTAGAATTTGTTTCTTCCTTCAAGAAAAGAACAGTTCTTATGAAGAACAAGAAAGAAATAGCATCGTGTCCTTATACAGCCATAGAATAATGTGGACAAACTACCCATAATAAACACTCAGATTAGGTCTGAGAACTTGATGGGAATATGAAAGTAGGTGTTATAAAAAACATAGCTTCTCTGATTCAAAGCACATGGCGATAAGAAAATACTCGAAAAAAACCTGAGTAATTCATTTTAAATTATGAGAGGTGTGTGCAAATAATTATGCACAGAACTACTAGAGAAATCTAATATTAATTAGCTATTAAATAGCATATGTCTTTTAATGACTTTGTTACCAATACAAAAATTATAGGCTTAATAACTAAAGATGACACAAGTTAAACATCAGTCCATATTTCTATTCCTTTTTTTCCTCTGAATTTTCATTGTAAATTTAGCATTTGTTTCATTATAAATCATTAAGCTTATTATTTAAATTTTACTTCTTTGTAGGATTTAGAAAGTCTGTTTTTTTTTTTTTTCTATGGTGGTCTTGCGTCATCTTTTAAATATAATGGATTATCTTAGTTATCCTTTTAATAGCTTTAAATTTTAAATAAAAGTACATCCATATGTGGGAAACTTGTATTAAAACTACAAGAGAAGTTCTACTTGTTTCTCTTGTTTTTTCAGTCTCTAATTATACGTAACATACTTCTAAAAATTATTTCTTCCAAAAGTTAAACACCAAAAAGTTTTCAAAAATAAAGTTGAACAAAAATTATATCCACAGTCTGACTAATTATGGTTATCTTCAAGGAAGATCTTTAGATGGGGAATCTGCTTTAAGGCAACTAGAAAGAACAGCAAGATTTGTTACCAATCGGAATTAATACAACTTGGGTGATAGATGGAGTCCTGGGTGGTGCATATGGTTAAGCACTTGGCTGCTAATGGAAAGGTTGGAGGTTCGAGTACACCCAGAGGCACTTTGGAAGAAAGGCCCGGTGATCTACTTCCAAAAAATCAGTCGCTGAAAACTCCACGGAACACAGTTCTACTCTGACACATGGGGTTGCCATGAGGCAAAATTGGCAAGACAGCGGTGGGTTTGGATTTTTGGGGGGAATGATAAACTATTAAAACCAAAATAAACCAAACCCTTTGCGGCCAAGTCGATTCCGACTCATGGTGACCCTATAAGACAGAGCGAACGGCCCCATAGGGTTTCCAAGGAGCGCCTGGTGGATTTGAACTGCCGACCTTTTGGTTAGCAGCTGTAGGCTCTTAATCACTAAGCCACCAGAGTTTCCGATAGACTGTCACAGGAGGAGAATGACAGATCTTTCACAAAACCCTGGATTGAATATTTAGAAACAATATTGACACAGCTGTGATATATAAATAATATATGATGAGTGTATGTATAGATAAATGCTGTGCTAAAATACTCTGTTATTCACTGAATAATTTGTATATTATTTTTATGATCTGGTCCTATAACAAAGACACTGCTAAAAGCCTTTGAAATTAGTTTAGATGAAAGACAAAACATGAAGACAGGCAAAATTAGCAAATAGAGATGTATAATCACAATAAAATCATTTTTTATTTGCAATTTTATTTTAGAGTTGAGATTCGGAAGCTACCAACAACATCGTATTTGTGGTCGTGAGATAAAGTGAAATTCAGAAGTGGAGAGATGAGAGGAGAGAAGTAGTCAGGGATCCAGTGATGGAGGGATTTGTTTGCTAAACAAAGGAGTGTTTTTTTTTGTTTTTTTTCTTTTAACGCTAACTAAAAAACAGAGAACTCAGACTAGAAAAATTAGGATGCTGTGTGCTGTGTTCTTACCCCTTGGATAAGAAGGAAACTTGTTCTGAGAAGAGTATGTTGTGGGTAGAAAATATACGTATTTTAGAGAATATTTTTTACTTTCCTTCTTTGTAAAGAAAAAAAAAAAAGCCTTGGGAGTGATAAACTTCTTGTAGAATGAGAAGCATATAGATATATGGGAATGAACAAACTATTGAACAATGGCTATAAAAGGCAGGTTCAGATGGCCAACTAAGCACCCTTTGCACCAAATCCTGGAGATGTAAAAAGAGAGTTAGGGAGCTGGTGAAATTCTAAACAATGCAGCAATGGAAATAAAATCTAAGCCCAAATGGATAAACCAACACTATAATAAGCAGAACTAATGGAAAGAACAGAATGGATGGGTCTTGATCTTTTTCAAAAATTGTCCTAATATTTCTGTGCATTTATTCTTCCATGCATTTTTAGAACCAGTCATCAGATTTCCTCCAAAATTTCAGCTTGTATTTTAACTGACATTACATTTAAATATATAGATTTATTTGAGAGAATTGACAGCTTCGTAATGATAAATGAGCTATCCATGAACATGGCATATCCTCTCACTTAAAATCAGGCATTTTTTTTCTGTCCTTTGATCTAACTGGCTATTTTTCAGAATCTATTTGTTGCTGTTATAAACTGCATCTATATTTTCTATTACATTTTAAATTTGTTATAATAACTTAAGCTGACAATCTTCCCTCCTTGTTTTTGTTTTCTGAAATATCCTATATGAGATAAAAATTATCTATTTCTTAAGATTCAGATAGAATTCATCAGTAAAACCACCTTAGTGGGCCTTGTGCTGGAGGATGGAGGATGGGACCAGTTTTTGTTTACCAGTTTCAAATTCTTATTGATTATTGGTTTATTCAATTTTCTGTTTCTTCTTGCGCTGGTTTCAACCACTTATATTTTTCAAACAATGTTTTCATTAAATCCATATTTTAAAATGAACTGACATGTAATTCTAACAATATTGTATTCTTTTTAGTCTTTGTGTTATCCACAGTTATTTCCCCTTTTACATTATATATTTTATTTGTTTGCATTACCTCTTTTTTATTCTCAACAGTAATTCCGATTTTTGTCTGTCAGCACTTTTGCATAACTATATTGTCTTAGTTATTTATGTTTGTATGACTTTGCTGCTATTCTCTAGCTATTTTATTTCTGTCCTTATTTTTATTATTTTCTTCCTTCTAAATTCTTTGGGTTCTCTGTTTCTTTTTTACTCTAGCTTATTTTTAAAAAAAAATTCCATTTATTTTCAATATTCCTTTTTTGTTTTTTTTAATACATGTACAAAACTATTTTCACCCTCATGCCAAAGGAGAGAGAGAGTCAGTGGGCTTTCTTTTCAGGTAGCCCTGATGCAGAACAAAGGGGAAAGGAGAAGGTGAGGACTTGAAATCTGTCAATAATCAAAAATGGGGTCCTTCTCTCTCTCTCTTTTTTTTTTCTTTATTATAGCCTCACTGTGTGGAGTGAGGGGTAGGAGTGGTTGGGAATAGGGAGAGTTCTATCATTTCAAACTTTTTTATGCTTTTTGTCACATTACTGGATTGTTTTAAATCCAATCTGGATATCTGTATCTTGATCAATGAGCCTAACCCACCCAAATTATTATTATTTGTATTACATAGGACTAATTTTTGTTTATTTAATATTTTGTTTTCTATTTTTTAGGCTTAAATTTCTTTTTTTTTTCTCCCTTATTATTTTCACATTGGATATACTGCCCCCCCCCATTTTATCTCTTCTGGGGATTATCTCTAACTATTTAAATTTCTTCTTTGAGCTATTTTCATCCATTTGCTTGAAATTTATCAATTTCTGTGTATTCCCCCAAACAAGACATGTACCACAGGAATTTTAACTTCTAGCCTTGCTTCCTCTGAACGCACAAACCCAAACCTAACTCCCATGTTGGTTCCATGCTAGCTTGTGAAATTTTAGTTCATGTTTATCAAAGATATACAATTTTAAAGCTCATCATTTAATTAGACAAAAGGATCTTATTAAAGCCCATATTTATTTTCCATAAAGCTTCTTCCTAGATTAATCTTGCTTACTGATGTAGTAAGCCATTCATCCAGCAGTTATTTTAAAGGGTATTCATATGTAGCAAACGTGCCGGAATATCTTTATTTTACCCTGTCTGTAAAACTACAGGTTCCATGTTTTGTTCTGTTTTTTCCTGCGATAAGTAAATAAGTGAGTGAATGAATATAAAAGCACACGAGAGGAACGTTTTTATAAATAGCCAGAGAAAACAGAGTGTTTAAATGAACCAGCATCTAAAAAACAAGAACAACAACAACAAAAAAAAACCCCGACAAAGTCCAGTGCTCTTTTCTTAACTTACATCCAGATTTATGAGCAGGAAACCTGAATAATTTTACTGTTCTTTATCCACTACAAGTTTCACAGAAAAATAAAGGGGTAATCTTTATTTTTATGTAAGTGTGGTATAAATAATCTTCAATAATCCTAAATTTTGACTTGTCAAGTTGTAGCATTTTTATTTATTTTTCTCTTTGAATACCAGGGAAGAGAGGAGTACAAAGAGAAAGAAGATATAAACTAGCCTTTTGCCAAGTGCCAATTAGTGCCCAATTAGAATATTTGAGGATTATAAACTCCATTTATGCTGCATTTTACTGCATTTAACTGATAGGAATCCTGTCCGAGTTAGCAGCTCCCTCCTGTGCCCTCCCAAGACTATTCACATTGCCTTTTCTGTTTGTTTTAGTGAAAGTACACACACCTAAACTTCCGCCAATTCAACAATTTCTCCATGTATAGTTCAGTGACACTGATTATGTTCTTCATGTTATGCACCCATTATCACTATCTTTACAGAATTATTCCACTGTCATTAACATAAACTCAATGCACCCCAATCAAAAACTCCCTCTTCTCCCTACCCTCCGCCCACCCACTACCATCTAGTTGATTCCACTCATAGTGACCCTATAGGACAGAGTAGAACTGCCCCATAGGGTTCTAAGCTATAAATGGTTACCGAAGCAGACCGCCACATCTTTCTCCCCCAGAGCTGGTGGTGGTTTTGAAGCACTGAAGCTTTGGTTAGCAGCCGAGCTCTTAACCACTGCAACACGAGGCCTCCTTCCACCTCCTGCAGCCACTAGTGATCTTTGGTTTCTGCTTATTTGCTTACTTCGTATAAATAGGATCATACAGTATATGTTCTTTTGCATCTGATTTATTTTGCTCGGGGGGTTTTCAAGATTCGTCCACGTTGTGGTGTGTATCAGGACACCGTTTCTCATTATAAAGTCTGAGTAATATTCCATTGTACTCATACATTACATTTTGATTATCCATTCAGCTGGTGATGGGCAGTTAGGTTGTTTCCACATTTTGGCTGTTGTGAAAATTGTTGCAATGAACATTGGCGTACAGGTTTCTGTTTGTGTTCCTGCTTTCACTTCTTTTGAGTGTACACCCAGTATTGGGATTGCTGGGTTCACATTGTCTTTTAATCATTTGTCTGTGTGTCTCCCTTAGACCACAAACTCCTTGAGGAACGTGTCTCTGTCACCTACTCAGTCAAAAAACTGAGTTTTTTCTATATGCCAGGCACTGTCTCTTCTGTATTTAGAGATCCTAGTGGTGCAGTGGTTAAGAGCTCAGCTGCTAAGCAAGAGGTTGGTGGTTTGAATCCACCAGCTGCTCCTTGGAAACCTTATGGAGCAGTTCTACTCTGCCCTATAGGGTCGTTGTGTGTCAGAATAGACTCGAGGGCAACAGGTCTTTTTTTTTTTTTGTAGTTGTTTAGTCAACCATGGAGGAACCCTGTTGGCACAGTGCTTAAGTGCTCGACTGTTAACTGCAATTTCAGAGTTTTGAGCCTGCCAGCAGCCCAGCCGGAAAAAGATGTGGCACTCTGCTTCTATAAAGATTTACAGCCTTGGAAACACTATGGGGCAGTTCTACTCTGTCCCATAAGATCGCTTTGAGTTGGAATGATTCGATGGCATTGGGTAGTCAACCATGACATAGGTACTCAATAAAAGTCTCAAATGAACCAATGAATCTTCTCTGCTCCCTAGTTTAGAACATTTCATAGCACTTGGATCACATATTTTCAGTGTATTCATACACATTTCGCTTAGGAACAGCTCTGCAGATTTATACTAAAAATCCACATGGCATTCTGTTCCTCCACATATTGAAATAACCTCAGTAGTAATGTCTTTGATCAGTTATTTTTCTTAATACTTAAAAAAAAAAAAGATTCATACCCAAATTAGTTTATAGAGTCAATGCAATTCCATTCACACGTTCCCAGGGCACTGTGTGGGAGTGGGACACTCAGAACGCGCCACCAACAACCCCCTCACTGTTCTTGGTGAAGGCGTACCCTTTTTCCTGGTGGTTCTTGTGATTCCGCTCCCCCAAGACTCCATCAATGAACTAGAACTTCATAAAGGCAAAGCCTATCATGTCTCTGGAGTATCTGCCAACTTCTGTTTGGGCTTGATAAAACAGAAAACTGTTAGAGACCATGAAAGTAGGGAACACAAGCTTCTCAAAACAGGGCAAGAAATATTTTTCAATTTTCTAGATGTTTTACAGCAGAGGAAAAGTGTAGATTAATTAATATTAAAATCATTTATTTCATATTTAAAAAATTATTCAAATATATTTGGGTTTGTTGAATTTTAAAGAATGGTATAAATTACTCACTAGCTCCCTAAAAATATGTTTTTTCGTAGCAAAAGTAAAGCTCCAGTTGCCAGAAAAATGGTCTGGTCTTTATGGACCCATGTCATTCTTGTCATACACTTTTCTTTGCGTTACACCTATGCTAAGTCTGACAATTTCAGAATCGTTAGTCGAGGGTTTGTTTGTGTCCATAAGAGCAGTGAAGTAAGTGCTCTTAAGGGGAGTAGAGACTTCTCCTTTGATGAAAGTTTTCAGGAAAATATAAACAATGCTTCTCATCATTATGTTTGATTAACCACACTCACTCAATCCTTCAATCAATAAGCAGAACCTGGAAGAGAATTTTCAAGAGGTCCTCTATGGGCTATATATATATAACCCAGTGCGGTTGAGTCGACTCTGACTCATATATATATATATATATATATATATATATATATATATATATATATATATATATATGAGTATATATATACACACACACGCATACATATTTTAATACTTTATTGTATTTTTGGTAAAAGATTTGAAGTCTGTTCATAGGCAATTTTTTTTTTAAGTTTTTATTGTGCTTTAAGTGAAACTTTACAAATCAAGTCAGTCTCTCACACAAAAACTTATATACACCTTACTACATACTCCCAATTGCTCTCCCCCTAAAGAGACAGCCTGCTCCCTCCCTCCACTCTCTTTTCTTGTCAGGCAATTTTTTTTTAAATGTTTTATACTCTTATTTTGGGCATATTACTTAGGCAAGTCTAAGAAAGATAACTGATACTTTGGGCCAAAGATGCAGAAACAGAGGGAAGGAAAAAAAAAAAAAACCCATTCCCATATCTAGTCAGATTTAAAATGGTGTCCCATCAGTTACTACCCATCTGAATTGAAATGGGCTGTGCTGTAGACAAGTAGGGGCTGCCTGCATTTGATTGGTGAAGAGCCTGAAAGCCTCTCATTCTCACATTAGAATAATTCTGTAGTGCTGAGAGAGTCAGACATTAGAGAAAATTTATACTCAGATTTCCAGCTCCCCTTTTACCCTAGAGCTTCTCCTGATGGAATATTGGTTTATTCTTTACCCTCTCAGTAAATTAATCTTCTTTGCTCCACATTCTGACAGTCAACATCAGGGCATCTGTGAGCAGAAGAAAGGGAAAGGGGCACACTTAAAGAACTTCCGACCTGTAAGTTTTTATTCTTTGTGGCAGAAGATAATAGCAGTGTGGTTAAGTTGGAAGAGCATTCCATTAGTATCTGTTATAAAATTTTGCAAGCCCTGTACTCATGGATGCAGATCATCACTTTTGACAGAGAAGTCAAATAAAGGAACTATTTAAAATTCAGGTTGGCATGTTAGCTGAATATCTAACACAGGTCTGAGTCCAAAGATCTAGAAAATACTAAAGGCACTCTAAAACGACTAAACAAAAAGGTTATATTTGCTAGTAACTTGTTAAGAGAAAGCTTCTGAAATTGAAATTGTGAAATTCTTAGGTTGCTAAAATAGGAATACTTGTGTAATATTATAGTTTTCATAGATTGATAATTCCCTTGATAGTTAATTTATTATATTGGGGGAAAATATATGATGTTTCAACTAAATGAGCACTGGGGAGAAGGGTTGAATTACGGAATCATAGCTAGCAAGAATCTGTTTTTAAAGCTCCGGTTTCAACCACCCTTTACCAATAATGCAGTATATGAGTGAGCCTTGAGAACAGTCTCCTGTCTGGTTGTGAGTGGCACTGTGCTTAGTTAACTGACCTAGCTTTGAAGAAAGGAGAAGCTTGGTTTTCCTCTAAGCCACAATATAAAATTTTTTTTGGAAGAAAAATGTGCCAAGAAAATGAACCCTCTGGACCTTAGAATTTAAGCCAGTTTGTGAGTTGTGGATTCCGCTCATGGTGACTATATCCACCAGGCAGGAGTAGATGGTGGCTCACAAATACAGGCCTCTTCTCCTGACTACTGCCTGATTTTAAAGAACTGGTCTTAATATTTGATCTCCTTCTTCTCTTCTCCATGCCATGTGACTGATTTTTTTTTTAAAATGGATATTCTGAAATCAAAAGCAATAATGCCAACTGCCTGCTAATTAAGCAGAAGGAAGTACATGACTTTTAAATGAGATAGCTGTAACAAGAGAAATATAAGGTAAGTTCTCAGCTTATTTTTTAGAGTTGTCTGAGTCTCACTGATGCAGAATCAAAAAATGACTATCAGAGGCCAGTCTAGTCTTGACATCAGTGACTTCTTTGTGCAGGTATTTTTATAGTTTTGGCATGAATGGGTTTGCTGCTACTCAAAGTGACCTTTGGTCACTCACCTATTGGCTCATCTGACCACATGGCTCAAATGCTTCTCTTCTTGTTAGCAATTAAAGAAGGGATGGGGAGGTCATCTACTGGTTTAATGTCAGTTACAAGGCAAAGTCTTGGGTTGGTTGCCTCCATTGCAACTGTAATTATCACAACAAGCTAGCATGGGAGATGCCACTATTCAATCTCTGATGTAGAGATCGCATTAGTCATCTAAGGAATAGGGAATATAGGAGAATAATACATCTCAATTCTTTATTGTCTGTTGAGATACCTGTCCATTATCTATTGGGCTGAAAATTGGGGTCATTTTGCTGGAAACAAAGGTCACTTATAGGGCTGAAACACAGGCTGGACATCCAGTCTGTATATTCAGAATAGCACATGCCAAGCCTTGGTGTGACGTGTGTGCGTGATTGTGTGTATATTTGATTTAAAAAACAAACAAACAAACCCATTGCTGTCCAGTTGATTCCAACTCATAGCAACCCTATAGGACAGAGTAGAACTGCCTCATAGGGTTTCCAGGGAGCACCTGTAGCTCTTAACCACTACGCCACCAGGGTTTCTATGCATTTGATAGACATGTGGTAATCATTGTATGGGGGATTATAGAGCTCTACAGAAACCACCAGAGCCACAGTGGGAATATAGATTTCAGTCTGACCACAAGGTTGAAGTCCTACTACTTATAACTGGGGGCTCCAGCAATGCCCCATTGTACCCTCGAGGCTTCCTGCTGTATCTGGGCCTGAGAGAAGGAAGATGTTTTGATGACTTTAATCTATTTACCATTTTGGCCATCACAGCAATCCTCCATTCCCTGGTCAGGAACATAACTCTTAAGGTTTTTTTTTGTGTTATTTATATACAAACTAATAAAATGTACATCTTTCGTTTAAATTTTTTTTTTTTAAGTGGTTGAGAGATTGGACCATACTTCCTCTGAGTGCATAAGTACCATGCCTTGTGGTTTGAGTTGGAATGTTGATGCCTCAGGGAGTACTCACACTTGGTAAATCGTTCCTTATTGAAGAATGGTCAAGAAGCAAGTCTCGTTTAGCATAAATTAGGGTAACCTTGGGCAAGTTATTTTACCTTTTTGAGCCTTGGTTTTCTTGTTTGAAGGGAGGATTAAATAGGATAATATACATAAAGCACTTATATGACCTTAGTTGCTCTGTCTACAATGTGACAGCATATTCCTTTTCTGCACCCTGTATTTCCTGTGTCCATTCAACCAGCTCGTGTCCCCCGCCTGCCTTCTCATCTTGCCTCCAGACAGGAGCTACCCACATAATCTCATGTGTCTATTTGAGCTAAGAAGCACACTCCTCACCAGTATCATTTTATGTTTTATAGTCCAGTCTAATCTTTGTCTGAAGAGTTGGCTTCAGAAATGGTTTAGTTTTGGGCTAACAGAGAGTCCGGAGGCCATGAACTCTAGGGTCCCTCCAGTCTCAGTCAGACCATTAAATCTGGTCTTTTTACTAGAATTTGAGGTCTGCATCCCACTTTTTCTCACTGGTATCATTTTATGTCTTATAGTTCAGTCTAATCTTTGAAGAGTTGGCTTTGGGAATGGTTTTGGTTTTGGGCTAACAGAGAGTCCAGGGGCCATGACTTCTGGGGTCCCTCCAGTCTGAGTTGGACTATTAAGTCTGGTCTGTTTACTAGCATTTGAGGTCTTCATCCCACTTTTCTTCTGCTTCATCAGGAATTCTCTGTTGTGTTGGTTCTGGATACTTTTAACACCTCAAGTTGATTTCCTACTTACAAAAGTAGACTTTTTTTTTTTCTCTTAAGACATACGTTTGATTTTTCTGGAGTCCTGATAGTGCAGTGGCTAAGTGCTCAGCTTCTAACTTAAAGGTTGGTAGTTTGTACCCACCAGCCCACTCCATGGAAGAAAGATGTGACAGGCTGCTCTCAAAAAGATTTACAGCCTTGGAAACCCTATGAGGCAGTTCTACCCTGTCCTATCAGGTCACTATGTTGGAATCAACTTGATGGCAATGTGTTTTCCGTTTTTTTTTTTTTTAGACTTATGGTTGATTTACTTATAAATGACTAGAAATAGTGAAAACTGTTAAACTGATCAAAGGATTTTTCTGTATTAAGAATGACTTATACGGATCATACATTAATCACTCAATGGGCCTTGATTTAAAAGGATTCTTCTTAATTTTTTATTTGTTGTTTCAATTCTATTAGATGAAAACTTTAGTCTCAACTATGAAGACTGAAGTATCCAGAAATCAGAATTTATTTTAGTTTGATTATGGCTTTATCTATATATAAGACACAAAGTATATAATTGAGGGAGTTACATAAAAATTGAGGCCAAACAATAATTTTTGTCTTAAATATACAAAGAATTATTCAATTAGAAAATCACAAAATTAAATAACCAAGTGGGGTTCTTACAGTGGTATTTGGATGGTTTAAGTGTAAATGAATCATAAACATTAGGATTAAATTTCTCCTGAAAGAATCTTGTGTTTAAAATCTACGGAGAGATATATTTGGCAGAGTGTATTTGAATTATATTAAAACCAAAGACACATGAAAATGGTTTAAGATAGTTTGCTGAAACAAAACTTGGGTCTCCACATTTAACGAGCATGCAACTTAAGCAATTAGATGGAGGTTTCAAGTCAAAAATATGTTTGTCAGAAATTCACTGATCATTAGTCGTTTTTAATGTTTTGGATGAATATTGTTTGAATCCCTACTACGTGCTTGACAATAACTTTATAAAGGAAGAGAGTAGTGAGAGTCACTGCTTTTTCTTAGGGAGAAGTGAGGTCTTTGTGGTTGGATCCTGAACTAGGTTAAGCCAAACCATATTAAACTGGTTGCTGTTAAGCTGATTCTAACTCATAGGGACCCTGTAGGACAGAGTAGAACTGCCCATAGGGTTTCCAAGGAGTGGCTGGTGGATTCAAACTGCCAACCTTTTGGTTAACAGCCAAATGCTTAACCACTGCACCACAGGGCTCCGGAAATAGATTATGAAGTCCCAAATACGCACTTACTTTAATATCAGGAGAATGAAAGCAATAGAGTTCCTTAGCCTGCAATACTTAACAAACATCCTTCATTTATTTCTTTTCATAGGCACAGATCTTGTGTGAATATTCTGTTCTCAGCATATCATGTGATTTTCAAATGTCTTGGGTTTAATAAAATCTTCAGTGCGTTTAGCCAAGAAAATGTCATCTGAGATTTTAGGCCTGTTTATTTTAGAAGAAATACAATCCTCTTGTTTATGATTCATTTACACTTAAATCAAAATACTAAGAGAAACCTATAGTACATCGAAGATAGTTTTTGTCATTCATGTATCATTTTGAAGGATATTTTCTTTAAGTGATATAATATGAAGATTAAAGTATATGTAATTTGGAAAATTAAGAGATACAACTTTTCAATTTGGGGAATAACATAACCACATTGAATCAAAGACTTGAAGAACTAGCTAGGACTTGGGGATTATCTAGCCCAGTTCTCTCATAAAAAAAAGAGAAACTGAGGGAGGAGTATAGAGACATCCAACTTACCTGTGATTACACCCAACTTAGGGAAAAACCAGGGCAAATTAAGTTGAGTGACATTTAACTAATGCTTCACTTGAGAGCACATGAGCACTGAGCACAGAATCTTCAACATAATAGGTGCCAAATAAATTTTTGTTTCAGAAATAAATCAATGTCCCTGAGAATGCATCTATCAGATAAATGGGCTCTATTTTGCCATTTGGATTTCTTATTTATTAATTTAGGTTATTTATCAATACATTAATTAATTAATTAATAGAATGAGGAAACCCTGGTGGCAGTAGTGGTTAAGAGCTATGTCTGCTAGCCAAAAGGTCGGCAGGTCAATTCCACTAGGCCCTCCTTGGAAACTCTACGGGGCAGTTCTACTCTGTCCTTTAGAGTCGCTATGAGTCAGAATTTGACTCGATGGTAATGGGTTTGGTTTTTTTCATTAATAATGAAGGTTAGAAGCCTTGGTGGCGTTGTGGTTAAGAACTATGACTGCTAACCAAAAGGCTGGCAGTTTGAATCCACCAGGCGCTCCTTGGAAATGCTATGGGACAGTTCTATTCTGTCCATTAGAGTTGCTATGAGTCAGAATTGACTTAACTGTAATGGGTTTGGTTTGGTTTATTAATAATGAAATAAAATAATTAATAAATTTGGATTATTTATTAAACCACTATATGAGGGGCCCTCTGATGGGCTTTGTATCAAATTGCTTTATCAGAAACAATTACTGGCCTCTGGGAGCTAGTAACTGAAAAAATAACAAAATGAATAAAGTGTTCTAATATTAAAGAAACTTATTAGATTAATATATAAAGACTCATTGTCATTTTGTGTGGCTATTTGTGTGAGAATGTGTATGAATCAAAATGTGCACGTTCCAACAAATGAGTGCATTACTGCTTTTATTTTAAGTGCACAGAAAATATTTATGGAGGAGAGAGATTTGAGGAGCTCTTTCATTATCTAGTATTGCTCAAGGAAATATTCTGTTAAATGGAAGAGAAAGGTCGTTCATTCATTTATTCATTAAGCAGAGACTGAGAGAAGATCGAACAACAGGAGGGAGAAGATGAAATAAATGCAGTTGGTGAGGAGGTTTGCTGCATTGAGGCAAAGTGTGGTGAAGGGGCAATAGGGGTGAGAGTCTGAAAATAAGCTGATGGAAAGAATAAACACTTCAGGAGCTCCAGGAAAAGGACTAGAACTTGAACAGAGAGATTGTAATATTATGGTTCAGAGCATGTGTGGTTTATGTGTGACCTTGGACAAGATGCTTGGCTATTTTAAACCTTGATTTCTTCAGATAATCTTAAAAATGCAGATACGTGGGCTCATGTGTTTATTGAAAGGATCTTATTAAGTGATGAATATAAAAGTACTTAGCACATTTTCTGGCACACAGTGCTTAATGTGCAGATGTCATTACTATTATAGTAATAGAATCGTAAGCATTATAATTAACTTACTAGGAACATAGTACAGTCATGCTCTGCATAATGTCCATTTGGTCAATGTCCAATCGCAGGTATGTCCATGGCCCCATAAGGTTATAATAGAGTTCAGCAATCCTGATCGGAGAACAAGACATAGCAGACATAATCAGACATAACAAACACAACAGCTTCTAGCATGCAGCGTGTACCTCATGTCTCCCGTATACAAAGCAATTGCGTTGCCAGGCATATAATGGTACAGTATATATGCAACCTACACGTATGTCTTGATAGTCATAATAAATGCCTATGTTACTGGCTTATGTATGTACCATACTATAGTTTCTATTGTTATTTTAATGTGAACTTTTCCTACGTACAAATAAAAAGCTTGCCATATAACACTGTATGCTTTGACTTGTAGGCAGCAATACCCAATCTCCTGTATTGCACGTCTCTTAAGTATTGTGGCATTATGTCTGTTTAATTTTCTTCTGAAGATGTTACTGTGAAGTGCATCCTGGCTCCCAAGTAGCAGAACCAGTACAGCAGCAAGAAGCAAAACAAAAGTACCAATGTGGAAGTGAAACAAAAGGTTATTAAACAACACAAAGGTGGAAAATCAGTGAATGCTATTGCTCGCAATTTAAGCATGCTTGAACAATGACCAAATCACGTAACATCCTATTCCATAGAATGTATCGTGGACGGTACGTGACGAATGACTGTAATGTTATTATTGTGGACGTTAAGTGATGAATGACTGTAATGTTACTAAACGCTATAGCATTATATGGTATTATTACTATTACTAACTGGTTCATCCTAAAACAGAAAATAATGGAAAGACCCTGAATGCAAGGAAATTATCCTAACTGAATTGAACACCGGGAGAATTCTAGAGCTTTAGAAGTAAATGAGCAATTGGAAAAATGAAAATCTAGTTTTAAAAGTCTAGGTAAATGATGATTTGTGACTTGAATACAAATTTCTTCATGGTTTTGAAAAGCAATGGGTTAAGTAGAATATTTTACAGGGACTAGCAAGTTGCATTAACAGTAAGAATGAGGGAACTAACGTCTCACAAGGTATCAACGAAAGTCCCTATTTGCAAGTTAGTAACACCACTCCCTGTGAGGGACAAGCAGAATAGTGCAGGAGTGAACCAGTGGGGTTCTGTTTTTGGCCATGACTAACTATTGGGTGACATTATACTGATTTAATGTTTTTATGTCTCACTTTCCACTTCAATAGGTATTATAACACAGATCCTCCCTTTCTTTCCCACCTGAAATTTTCTGTCCAGATTCTTGGGGCTCAGGTTCTTGGAGTTCTTAATGTATCTTGTAAGAAGGAAGGAGAATTTCATAGATTATTAGACCTTAAATAAGGATTATTTAAGTTAATAATATACATCAGAGATTGATCTAGGTGCACATGAATAGCACATGATTCTAACTCAACTGGAACAAAAATTCTAATGCGTGGCAAACATTTTTATATGCCCCAAAGGAGATTTAAGCAAAAAATTTGAAGATACATCATTGAGAGTAGTACTATCCATTGAACATGAATAGACTAAATGTTAGTCTCCTCCCAGAAAAAAAAAAAAATGTGTTTTAAAGGAGAACAGGGAAAGAAATTACAATGAATGATTCAACAATGATGTAATTCTGGTAGCTGCATGTGTGTAGGATGTATTTAGGGATTAGCCAGTGGGCCTTCTCATTTTAAATTTGCACCTGCAGGTGAGAAGTGTTTACTCACTCTGTATACAGATTCACTTGAACCTGGATATGAGACGTTTGGCAGTGTTACTGAATTCTTCTGGGTTCTTATCCTTAGCTAAGTGTTGCCACGACCGTTCCTTTCTTAATCTCAGATGCCAACTAAAGAATTTTCATACATGGTCCTTCTCCATTTGCCTTTTTTCCCCTCTGAAAACGGTTTCTTATATGAACCTCTTTTAGTTAGCCCACCTTGGAAAGGTCTCAAGGACAAAGTAAGCAAGAATGATCCGTGATAGCCATATTAGAACAGGATTAATTCTGGCCTTTTCCTGGTGGTAAGAGCTGCAAACATCCATTAGTCAAACATATCAAAGATCATGGAGATGGTACAGGACCAGGCAGCATTTTGTTCTGTTATACTTAAGGTCACCATGAGTCGAAGCAAACTTGACAGCCACTAACAACACCACCAAATGCTAGATTCGCAGAGGGTAGGTCAGAATGAGGCTATTATATCTGTTTGTGCATGTCTGATGTATCTGAGAAAGCACGAGATTTGGAGTCAGAAGACCTGGGTTTCAAGGGGCATTCTGCTGCTTATAAGCTGCATGACTTTGAATAACTGTCTTAGTTATCTAGTGCTACTTGACAGAAATACCACAAATGGGAGGTTTTAACAAACAGAAATTTATTTTCTCAAAATTTAAGAGTCTAAAAGTCCAAATTCACAGTGCCAGCTCCAGGGGTCTTTCTCTCTCCGTGGGCTCTGGGGGAAGTCCTTGTCTCTTTTCAGGTTCTGCTGCCTGGCCCCTTTGAGAGCTCATGTGTCATGGCATGTGTCTTCCCGTCTCTGCTTGTTTGCTTCTTGGCTGGTTCAATCTGCTCTTCTTATAGCTCAAAAGAGATTGACTGCAGACACACACTACACTAATACTGCCTCATTAACATAACCAGAAAACTCATTCCCAAATGGGATTATAACCCCACATATAAACCAAACCAAAAACCAAACCTGTTGCCATTGAGTCGATTCCAACTCAAAGCAACCCTATAGGACAGAGTAGAACTGTCTCATAGGGTTTCCAAGGAGTGGTTAGTAGACTTGAACTGCCAACCTTTTGGTTAGCAGCCAAGCTCTTAACCACTGTGCCACCAGGGCTCTTAACCCCAGGTGTAGGGACTGGATTTACAACATATATTTTGAGGGGACACATTTCAATCCACAACAATAAGTCACCTAATATTTCTGAGACTCCTTTCATGATCTGTAAAATGGGGATAATGATATAAACCTCAGTAAATTTTGTGGAAATTAGATTAACGATCATTACAATATACTAGCACAGTGTCTGACATTTAATCAAAGCTTCATGCTTCTTCCACTTATCACTTAAGTCTCAAGAGATACTAAAGCTATATTCAGGTTCTTTAGAGAAGAATCAATAAAGCCAAAAAGAGCAGAGAGAGAGAGGCAAATTTGCCCCCAATCATCTAAGGGAATAGGAAAAGGAAGCTCATTAAAAAACAATTCACAAAAGACCATCAATTATTCTTATTATAAGTTAAATGACTGCAAACATTATAGAGTTTGTAAGCTTTAGACATTAAAGCTGTCAGATAATGGGTATATCACTTCGGAATGACTCTCAAAATCACATTGTAATTGGGAATGCTAATAGAGTTCAGCTGAATTGTGGAAAATCAGTTTCTCTTCCAGGCCTATAATTTTATAAAAGAATCAGCACAGAGAGATGGAGGGAAATGAAATTAATATATAATATAGGCATGGTAACACAACACAGGAGTAATCACGTTTCGACATGTCATTGCACATTAGAAAGACATTACTGGAATCATTTAGATTTCTGCAGTGACTTCTTACCACAGGGCTGGAAGTGTACATCCTATTGTCTAGACTGCTTTCTTCAAATGTGGGGCTGTTTGGAGAGCCAACCTTAGGGGAGCAATCCTTTCAGATGGCTTTGCCATTCTTATCTTACTCATCATATCTCATTTCCACTGGGTAGGGTTTTCACCTTTGCAAATAAGGCTGCAATGTATAGCACATTGCTCCCTTTATCAGCTGATAAGTGACTGACAACAAGTGATATATATATATATATTTTTTTTTTAATAAAGTTAAATGTCATGTTGGTTTCTTAGACGTATTTGTGATAGGATCACTGTAGGAAAAATATTTTATCTAAGCCCTATTTCCAACATTTGGCACGATGAAATATACAGGATCTCTGGATAATTATAGAATAATGGCTTATAAAAAATACTGCTTTTTTGGACAATTCAATTTGATGCCAAATCTTAAAAAAATGCACAGTTTGGGACAGTGATTTCTTCCTTTGCATCCCCTGAAATCCCACTGATTTACTCTTGTGTTCCTTGATATGAATATGTCAATGTAGTTAATATTCAAACAGTACATATACTACCTTATGTTCAAATAAAAAATGTTTATAAACAGAAACTAGCAATTCTTAGAGAAAAAAATATATGCAGCATTGTTTATCACATAATTAAAGCAAAAGCGCCTGAAGCACACTCAATAACTCAATTCTCTGTTTTCCTCAGAGACGGCGAGGCTTTAAACTTCTCGAGGGAAGGATTTCTGGCCAATTTTTCTTTGCCTCCATTATGTAGAGTGCATCTGAGTCTACACCACCTGCAATGAAAATTGTTCTTAAGTAATTATTAATTGAATTTTAAGTAAAATTCAATCCCCTTCTCATTCAATTCTCTGGATCTAACTCTAAACTGAAAAAAACTGAACTAACATTTAAATGTGGTAGGCATACTGTTCCTTCATCAGCCTATGTGGTCCAGACCTCTTCAGTCTGGTGCAAAGTTCACCTTTGTTCTTTGGACATATTCCACATTTGAGGGTCAAGTTTCAAATGTTTTGTCTGTATATTAATAGAGTACATGCCTCCATTCTGGTAGTCAGGTCATTTTTTTTTTTTTTTTAAAACGTGCTGTATGTTAGACTTTCTGGTAGAGACTGGTGGTTCACTTGTAAGCAACACAGGTAAAGCGCCTGTTCATATAGAGCTTACAGGCCAAAAGGGCTAGTGAAAAATAGAGCAGACTTGGAATTGTCTGAAGAAAGCAGAAATATAATAATATGTGATATTTACAGAGGGCTCACTATGTTTTAGCACTTGTTGTTAGTTGTTCTTTAGTCGATTCCGACTCATGGAGACCCCATGTGTGCAGAGTAGAACTGCTTAATAGGGTTTTCAAGGCTGTGACTTTTTGGAAGCAGATCACCAGGCCTGTCGCCAAAGGTGCCTCTGGGTGCGTTCAAACTACTAGCCTTTCAGCTAGTTGTCAAGTGCGTAACCTAACAACTTAAGTCAATGAAATTATTATCTTCATCTTAAAAATGAGGAAACTGAGGCACAGAAAAGTTGTCACCAAGCTAGTAAGCCATTGGCTCTGAGATTTGAATCCAGGCAGCCTGGCTCCAGCATGTGTCATCTTAGCCACTTCATGATACAGCCCCCAAAAGAGCAAATGATTTCAGGCAGCTTATTTTTCTTGTAGCTAAGGCAAAAAAGAAAAATAGTAGGTTATATATAGTTTTGTGTTTTTGACAAGAGAAACAATCTGCTGAGGCACTTTTTTCCTGGAACTAATCTCCAGCATGGGGTTTGCATAAAGCATATTGTATGTTTTATGACACACTACACGATCTCTTTAACTTAACATCACAGGAGATAGGGAAATGCCATTGAACCAAAAGGTTCTTATGTTAACTGTTCAAACAGGCAGAGAACATCACATCCAGCCACTTTGCTTGTACTGTGTGAGCCCGTACAATACAAGGAGAGCAGCGTGACAATCTGGATGAGGAGATAGGAAACATACCCATTAGCCTGTCTCTCTTAAATATCAGATGTCTTAAGTTTGGCACAGGTGCTGGATTTCACTCAATTTGCAAGCAATACATCTCATAAATACCTTAATTACAAACGCTCTATATTACTGGCTACCGTGAGAACCAGGTAAGAGAAAGGCAAAAGGGAGGTACTCTGGGGGAAGCTGAACAGCCAGCTAGATATTACCTTCTGCCCAGAAAGAAGGCCAACTCCCTCTTGTATGGAAGTCAGCGGCAGCCTACCTTAATGGCTGTTGACCACCCATTTGCTCCTTATTTCAACAAGCCTTTCTGGTCTGGGACTGTTAGCCACGGGGTATACAGAGATAGATGCAACGTAATTGCAAAGGGCCTCTAGTATTACTGAAAGCCAATAATTATTTTTCCCAATTAGATCTAAATTGTTTTAAACTCTTAGGGTAGTTATTGGTTGAGAACTGAGAGTTTTACATCACAACACATAGCTTTAACCCAGGGTTTCTCAATCTCGGTGCTATTGACATTTGGGGCCAGATAATTTTTATTTTTTATTATTTTTTATTTTTAATAACTTTTATTAAGCTTCAAGTGAACGCTTACAAATCCAATCAGTCTGTCACATATAAGTTTACATACATCTCACTCCCTACTCCCACTTGCTCTCCGCCTCTTGAGTCAGCCCTTTCAGTCTCTCCTTTCTTGACAATTTTGCCGGCTTCCCTCTCTCTCTACCCTCCCATCCCCCCTCCAGACAAGAGTTGCCAACACAATCTCAAGTGTCCACCTGATATAATTAGCTCACTCTTCATCAGCGTCTCTCTCCCACCCGCTGACCAGTCCCTTTCATTTCTGATGAGTTGTCTTCGGGGATGGTTCCTGTCCTGTGTCAACTGAAGGTCTGGGGAGCATGGCCGCCGGGATTCCTCCAGTCTCAGTCAGACCATTAAGTTTGGTCTTTTTATGAGAATTTGGGGTCTGTATCCCACTGATCTCCTGCTCCCTCAGGGGTCCTCTGCTGTGATCCCTGTCAGGGCAGTCATCAATTGTGGCCGGGCACCAACTAGTTCTTCTGGTCTCAGGATGATGTAGGTCTCTGGTTCATGTGGCCCTTTCTGTCTCTTGGGCTCTTAGTTGTCGTGTGGCCTTGGTGTTCTTCATTTTCCTTTGCTCCAGGTGGGTTGAGACCAATTGCTGCATCTTAGATGGCCGCTTGTTAGCATTTAAGACCCCAGACGCCACATTTCAAAGTGGGATGCAGAATGATTTCATAATAGAATTATTTTGCCAATTGACTTAGAAGTCCCCGCAAACCATGTTCCCCAGACCCCCGCACTTGCTCCCCTGACCTTTGAAGCATTCATTTTATCCCGGAAACTTCTTTGCTTTTGGTCCAGTCCAATTGAGCTGACCTTCCATGTATTGAGTGTTGTCTTTCCCTTCACCTAAAGCAGTTCTTATCTACTGATTAATCAATAAAAAACCCTCTCCCACCCTCCCTCCCTCCCCCCCTCGTAACCACAAAAGTATGTGTTCTTCTCAGGTTTACTATTTCTCAAGATCTTATAATAGTGGTCTTATACAATATTTGTCCTTTTGCCTCTGACTAATTTCGCTCAGCATAATGCCTTCCAGGTTCCTCCATGTTATGAAATGTTTCACAGATTCGTCACTGTTCTTTATCGATGTGTAGTATTCCATTGTGTGAATATACCACAATTTATTTACCCATTCATCCGTTGATGGACACCTTGGTTGTTTCCAGCTTTTTGCTATTGTAAACAGAGCTGCAATAAACATAGGTGTGCATATATCTGTTTGTGTGAAGGCTCTTGTATCTCTAGGGTATATTCCTAGGAGTGGGATTTCTGGGTTGTATGGTAGTTCTATTTCTAACTGTTTAAGATAACGCCAGATAGATTTCCAAAGTGGTTGTACCATTTGACATTCCCACCAGCAGTGTATGAGAGTTCCAATCTCTCCGCAGCCTCTCCAACATTTATTATTTTGTGTTTTTTGGATTAATGCCAGCCTTGTTGGTGTGAGATGGAATCTCATCGTAGTTTTAATTTGCATTTCTCTAATGGCTAATGATCAAGAGCATTTTCTCATGTATCTGTTGGCTGCCTGAATATCTTCTTTAGTGAAATGTGTGTTCATATCCTTTGCCCACTTCTTGATTGGGTTGTTTGTCTTTTTGTGGCTGAGTTTTGACAGAATCATGTAGATTTTAGAGATCAGGTGCTGGTCGGAGATGTCAAAGCTGAAAATTCTTTCCCAGTCTGTAGGTGGTCTTTTTACTCTTTTGGAGAAGTCTCTAGATGAGCATAGGTGTTTGATTTTTAGGAGCTCCCAGTTATCGGGTTTCTCTTCATCATTTTTGGTAATGTTTTGTATTCTGTTTATGCCTTGTATTAGGGCTCCTAGGGTTGTCCCAATTTTTTCTTCCATGATCTTTATTGTTTTAGTCTTTATGTTTAGGTCTTTGATCCACTTGGAGTTAGTTTTTGTGCATGGTATGAGGTATGGGTCCTGTTTCATTTTTTTGCAAATGGATATCCAGTTATGCCAGCACCATTTGTTAAAAAGGCTATCTTTTCCCCAGTTAATTGACACTGGTCCTTTGTCAAATATCAGCTGCTCATACGTGGATGGATCTATGTCTGGGTTCTCAATTCTGTTCCATTGGTCTATGTGTCTGTTGTTGTACCAACACCAGGCTGTTTTGACTACTGTGGCTGTATAATAGGTTCTGAAGTCGGGTAAGGTGAGGCCTCCCACTTTCTTCTTCTTTTTCAGTAGTGCTTTGCTTATCTGGGGCTTCTTTCCCTTCCATATGAAATTGGTGATTTGTTTCTCTATCCCCTTAAAATATGACATTGGAATGTGGATCGGAAGTGCATTATATGTATAGATGGCTTTTGGTAGAATAGACATTTTTACTATGTTAAGTCTTCCTATCCATGAGCAGTGTATGTTTTTCCACTTAAGTATGTCCTTTTGAATTTCTTGTAGTAGAGCTTTGTAGTTTTCTTTGTATAGGTCTTTTACATCCTTGGTAAGATTTATTCCTAAGTATTTTATCTTCTTGGGGGCTACTGTGAATGGTATTGATTTGGTTATTTCCTCTTCGGTGTTCTTTTTGTTGATGTAGAGGAATCCAAGTGATTTTTGTATGTTTATTTTATAACCTGAGACTCTGCCAAACTCTTCTATTAGTTTCAGTAGTTTTCTGGAGGATTCCTTAGGGTTTTCTGTGTATATAATCATGTCATCTGCAAATAGTGATAACTTTACTTCTTCCTTGCCAATCCGGATACCTTTTATTTCTTTGTCTAGCCTAATTGCCCTGGCTAAGACTTCCAACACGATGTTGAGTAAGAGCGGTGATAAAGGGCATCCTTGTCTGGTTCCCGTTCTCAAGGGAAATGCTTTCAGGTTCTCTCCATTTAGAGTGATATTGGCTGTTGGCTTTGCACAGATGCCCTTTATTATGTTGAGGAATTTTCCTTCAATTCCTATTTTGGTAAGAGTTTTTATCATAAATGGGTGTTGGACTTTGTCAAATGCCTTTTCTGCATCAATTGATAAGATCATGTGGTTTTTGTCTTTTGTTTTATTTATGTGATGGATTACATTAATGGTTTTTCTGATATTAAACCAGCCTTGCATACGTGGTATAAATCCCACTTGATCAGGGTGAATTATTTTTTTGATGTGTTGTTGGATTCTATTGGCTAGAATTTTGTTGAGGATTTTTGCATCAATGTTCATGAGGGATATAGGTCTATAATTTTCTTTTTTTGTAATGTCTTTACCTGGTTTTGGTATCAGGGAGATGGTGGCTTCATAGAATGAGTTGGGTAGTATTCCGTCATTTTCTATGCTTTGGAATACCTTTAGTAGTAGTGGTGTTAACTCTTCTCTGAAAGTTTGGTAGAACTCTGCAGTGAAGCCGTCCGGGCCAGGGCTTTTTTTTGTTGGGAGTTTTTTGATTACCGTTTCAATCTCTTTTTTTGTTATGGGTCTATTTAGTTGTTCTACTTCTGAATGTGTTAGTTTAGGTAGGTAGTGTTTTTCCAGGAATTCATCCATTTCTTCTAGGTTTTCAAATTTGTTAGAGTACAATTTTTCATAATAATCTGAAATGATTCTTTTAATTTCATTTGGTTCTGTTGTGATGTGGTCCTTCTCGTTTCTTATTCGGGTTATTTGTTTCCATTCCTGTATTTCTTTAGTCAGTCTAGCCAATGGTTTATCAATTTTGTTAATTTTTTCAAAGAACCAGCTTTTGGCTTTGTTAATTCTTTCAATTGTTTTTCTGTTTTTTTAAATTCATTTAGTTCAGCTCTAATTTTTATTATTTGTTTTCTTCTGGTGCCTGATGGATTCTTTTGTTGCTCAGTTTCTATTTGTTCAAGTTGTCGGGACAGTTCTCTGATTTTGGCTCTTTCTTCTTTTTGTATGTGTGCATTTATTGATATAAATTGGCCTCTGAGCACTGCTTTTGCTGTGTCCCAGAGGTTTTGATAGGAAGTATTTTCATTCTTGTTGCTTTCTAAGAATTTCCTTATTCCCTCCTTGATGTCTTCTATAACCCAGTCTTTTTTGAGCAGGGTATTGTTCATTTTCCAAGTATTTGATTTCTTTTCCCTAGTTTTTCTGTTATTGATCTCTAGTTTTATTGCCTTGTGGTCTGAGAAGATGCTTTGTAATATTTCGATGTTTTGGACTCTGCAAAGGTTTGTTTTATGACCTAATATGTGGTCTATTCTAGAGAATCTTCCATGTGCACTAGAAAAAAAAGTATACTTTGCAGCAGTTGGGTGGAGAGTTCTCTAGAAGTCAATGAGGTCAAGTTGGTTGATTGTTGTAATTAGATCTTCCGTGTCTCTGTTGAGCTTCTTACTGGATGTCCTGTCCTTCTCCGAAAGTGGTGTGTTGAAGTCTCCTACTATAATTGTGGAGGTATCTATCTTGCTTTTCAATTCTGTTAAAATTTGATTTATGTATCTTGCAGCCCTGTCATTGGGTGCATAAATATTTAATATGGTTATGTCTTCCTGATCAATTGTCCCTTTTATCATTATATCGTGTCCTTCTTTATCCTTTGTGGTGGATTTAAGTCTAAAGTCTATTTTGTCAGAAATTAATATTGCTACTCCTCTTCTTTTTTGCTTATTGTTTGCTTGATATACTTTTTTCCATCCTTTGAGTTTTAGTTTGTTTGTGTCTCTAAGTCTAAGGTGTGTCTCTTGTAGGCAGCATATAGATGGATCGTGTTTCTTTAGCCAGTCTGTGACTCTCTGTCTCTTTATTGGTGCATTTAGTCCATTTACATTCAGGGTAATTATAGATAAATAAGTTTTTAGTGCTGTCATTTTGATGCCTTTTTGTGTGTGTTGTTAACATTTTCGTTTTTCCACATACTTTTTTGTGCTGAGGCGTTTTTCCTAGTAAATTGTGAGATCCTCATTTTCATAGTCCTTGACTTTATGTTAGTTGAGTCGTTACGTTTTTCTTGGTTTTTATCTTGAGTTATAGAGTGTTATACCTTTTTGTGGTTACCTTATTATTTACCCCTATTTTTCTAAGTAAAAACCTAACTTGTATTGTTCTATATCGCCTTGTATCACTCTCCATATGGCAGTTCAATGCCTCCTGTATTTAGTCCCTCTTTTTGATTATTGTGATCTTTTACCTATTGACTTCCATGATTCCCTGTTATGTGTATTTTTTTTTTTTTAATTAATCTTAATTTGTTTGTTTTTGTGATTTCCCTATTTGAGTTGATAGCAGGACGTTCTGTTTTGTGACGTTGTGTTGTGCTGATATCTGATATTATTGGTTCTCTGACCAAACAATAGCCTTTAGTATTTCTTGTAGCTTTGGTTTGGTTTTTGCAAATTCTCTAAACTTGTGTTTGTCTGTAAATATCTTAATTTCGCCTTCATATTTCAGAGAGAGTTTTGCTGGATATATGATCCTTGGCTGGCAGTTTTTCTCCTTCAGTGTTCTGTATATGTCGTCCCATTCCCTTCTTGCCTGCATGGTTTCTGCTGAGTAGTCAGAACATATTCTTATTGATTCTCCCTTGAAGGAAACCTTTCTTTTCTCCCTGGCTGCTTTTAAAATTTTCTGTTTATCTTTGGTTTTGGTGAGTTTGATGATAATATGTCTTGGTGTTTTTCTTTTTGTATCAATCTTAAATGGGGTTCAATGAGCATCTTGGATAGATATCCTTTCATCTTTCATGATGTCAGGGAAGTTTTGTGTCAGGAGTTCTTCAACTATTTTCTCTGTGTTTTCTGTCCCCCCTTCCTGTTCTGGGACTCCAATCACCCGCAGGTTATCCTTCTTGATAGAGTCCCACATGATTCTTAGGGTTTCTTCATTTTTTTTAATTCTTTTATCTGATTTTTTTTCAGCTATGTTGGGGTTGATTCCCTGGTCCTCCAGATGTCCCAGTCTGCAT
Organism: Elephas maximus indicus; assembly: GCF_024166365.1. Lineage (NCBI taxonomy): Eukaryota > Metazoa > Chordata > Mammalia > Proboscidea > Elephantidae > Elephas > Elephas maximus. The sequence goes on from NC_064833.1 coordinate 34,621,133, forward strand.
TCTAATTGCTCGAGTCTGCTCCTCTGACTTCCTAGTGCGTTGTCTAATTCTGTTATTTTATTGTTAATCTTTTGGATTTCTACATGTTGTCTCTCTATGGATTCTTGCAACTTATTAATTTTTCCAGTATGTTCTTGAATAATCTTTTTGAGTTCTTCAACAGTTTTATCAGTGTGTTCCTTGGCTTTTTCTGCAGTTATCCTAATTTCATTTGTGATATCATTAAGCATTCTGTAAATTAGTTTTTTATATTCTGTATCTGATAATTCCAAGATTGTATCTTCATTTGGGAAAGATTTTGATTCTTTTGTTTGGGGGGTTGGAGAAGCTGTCATGGTCTGCTTCTTTAAGTGGTTTGATATGGATTGTTGTCTCCCACGCCATCACTGGGAAACTAGTTTTTCCAGAAAATCCGCTAAAAAAAAATGCAGTCAGATCCCTGTCAGAGTTCTCCCTCTGGCTCAGGCTATTCAGATGTTAATGAAGCCGCCTGCGTCCAGTCCAAATCCCTGCGGGACGGTTCCCCGGCTCGGACGCTGCTCTTTCTGCTCCAAGACCAGTCACTGCCTCCCGGGGACTTGTCCTACCGGCTGCGTCCCACGCCGCCCGCGGAACCGGCTGGTCCCCCTCCCGGGGTTAGTTCAGGGGGGTGGAGTAGCTCTCTGTGCTTGTGCCGTACCTGACTGGTACGCTGGCTCCAGGCTCTGGAAACATTCACTGCTTCCCCGTATTAGTTCGTTCTCCGTCTCTAAATCTGTGTTTGTTGTTCAGGGTTCGTAGATTGTTATGTATGTGATCGATTCACTTGTTTTTCCGTGTCTTTGTTGTAAGAGAGATCCGAGGTAGCATCTGCCTAGTCCGCCATCTTGGCTCCGCCCTCCCAGATAATTTTTTGAGGTGGGGGCTGTTCTCTGCAATGTAGGATGTTAGCAGCGTTTCATTGTAGCACAGGAGCAGCTTCCTGGCCCCTACCTACTCGATTAATACCAGTAATCCTTCCTCCCTCCCCGTAGTTGAAAATATCTCCAGATATTGCCAAATGTCGTCTGGAGTACAAAATCATCCCCAACTGAGAACCACTGCTTTAACTTGGAATATTTTACAACAAGTGCTATATGCTTAAAACAACAAACACCAACAACAAAAATCCTCAGGACAATTCGAGCCAAGCTTCATACTTTATGAGTTACAAGATACGGGACCCCCTAAAGGGACAGTCATAATATGCATGCCTTACTACAGAGGGTTATTTTAGATTGATTATTTAAAATATTAGTTATACTTAAGCCAAACATAGTAGCCAGTGCCTTTCTTTCTTCAGAGTGTAGTTTTCTCCTGGGAATGCCAATCCTTTCCCCCAACCCTGGTTACCATAAACCAAACCAAACCCATTGCCATCAGTCGATACCGACTCATAGCAACCCTATATAGGACAGGGTACAACTGCCTCATGGGATTTCCAAGGAGCGTCTGGTGGACTCAAACTGCTGACCTTTTGGTTAGCAGCCGTGGCTCTTAACCAGTATGCCACCAGAGTTGCCTGAAAATGTCTGAATCCTAACTATTAACAATCTCTGAATTATTTTTCCAGCCCCTCAGTTCAAATAGATTCAGGGAGTTATGGATCAAATTTCACATACCAAACATCTGATTATGCTCAGCTGACATCCTCATTAAATACATGTTCCAGTTTTCTATAGTCGAAAAACCCAAAAGCCTAATAAGATAGCATACCAGTGGTAGCACAGAGTAGATACTCAATGAACAATTGTTGGATATTTCATTTTTATTTATTCATTTATTACTTGCCTTGTTCCAAAAAGGATTTAAGGTAGACTAAAACACATACACACATGATATAAGTAGACAAAGAAAGTAAATAAGTTATTTAGGATAAAGGGAAAGCAGGGGTATGAAAAATGAGTGAGGTTAGCACCCAAGTTCCTGTTCTCTCAGTTGCCAGGGTTTGGCTTTTAGCGCATGGCAAAGAGGAAACCATAATTGGTTTAACATCTCAAAGTAAAAACAAATTTGTTGCTCCGGAGAAGTTCAGCTATTTCTGGTACTCAGCCAAAGAGAAATTTTACTTGCAAATCCAATAAAAGTATGTTTTCTGAGCCACAATTTCAATTACATTCAGGTAATAATACATACAATAAAGAGCATTAAGGAGCAGCAAAACCCCATCACTGTGAAGTGATGGTCTAACATTAAAGCCCAATTTAGCAAAAGGCTGTCTATGGGGCGTTGAAACAACGAGGTCTGGAAGAATCTGAATGCAAATAAGGATTGAAACACTGGACTGAAGCATCTCACAAATTTGCTATTACTAGTATTTTTTTCAACTGCTCTTTGGTAAGTAGTGTGTGATCGTGAGGTGGAAGTTACTCTTTCTAAGAGGTAGTTGGAAGGTAGCTATTTTATGTTACTGGTTATTTTCGCTTAACAGTCTGCTATGTTGAGAGGACAAACATCCTGCTTCAAAATTTGAGAGCCCAACTAAGACAGTGGAGTATCTGGGTAGTGGAAACAGTTAACATTCTCAGCTGCTAACAGAAAGGTTGGAGGTTTACATTCACTGAAAGGCACCTTGGAAGAAAGGGCTGGCGACCTAATTCTGAAAAATCAGCCATTGAAAACCCTATGGAGTACAGTTCTACTCTGACACACATAGGGTAGCTTTGAGTAGGAATTGACTCAATGGCAATTTTTTTTTTTTTTTTTAACCAAGGTGTTGTGCCTAAACAGAAAGCCATTTTATATCTGCATGGCCTTTGGCTAAAGGAGGCCCCGTGAGAAAGGAAAATAATTCTTTTTTAAAAAAAAAAGCAACAAACCCAAAACAAAACAGCTAAAAAAGACCTTAAGGCTTTAGAAGTACCGTGTCATAGAACTTGGTTATGGTAGTTTAAATCCGAATAATTTTAAAGAATGTGTAATGAGAGCCAAACAATTTTTCTAAAAATAATACTGATTTGCACTCTACTGCTAACCTAAAAGTGGTCAAGTGCCACGGCTGCTAACCAAAAAGTTGGCTGTTCAATTCCACCAGGCACTCCTTGGAAACCCTATGGGGCAGTTCTACTCTGTGCTATAGGGTTGCTATGAGTTGGAATCAACTCGACAGCAATGAGTTTGTTTTTTTTTTTTTTTTTGGCTAACCTAAAAGTTGGCAGTTCAACCGCATTCAGCGGTACCATAGAGGAAGGGCCTGGAGATCTGCTTCCATTAAGATTACAGCTGAGAAAACCCTATGGAACAGTTCTGCTCCGTAACATGTGGAGTTTCCATGAGTCGGAATCAACAGCATTAACAACAATAATGAAGCATGAACAAAACATGTAGTTTTTGAACTACAGATCTTTCCTCATGTCTCTTCCCAAGGCGAACTTGTGTGGAAGGTTAGAAAATGGCAGCACATTCTTTGTACTCTTCCCATTGAGAGCTGATGTCTTATTCCCTTTCCCTTTAATCTGGGCTGGCCTTCACAGCTGGCTTGACCAATAGAATGCTTCGGAAGTGATGTTCTGGGATCCTGAGGCTAGGTCATAAGAAGTCTTGCAGCATCCACTCAAACTTTCTTGGAACAGTCTTTCTAGAAGGTCTGAGATGCCCTATATAAGAAGCTAACCTCCATGCAAGTGCTGAGCTCAGCCTTCCAGTCATCTGTTTTAAGGCATCAGACATGTAAGTAAAGCTGTATTGGACCCTCCACCAGGCGAATACCACAAGTGACCTCTGTCAGTAACACCTGGAAAGAAGAATTACTCAACTGAACCTCGACTAAATTTATATGCTTAACAAGTGTGCGATATCACAAAATGGTAGTGGCTAAGTCACCTGTTAACATAGGTGTACATAGATGTTAACCTTTTATGTATGTATATAACCCGTTTAATTTTGAGGGATGACATATACAGTGAAAATGATAATTTTGGTTTTGAAGTATTGATGCCTTTTTTTTTTTTTTTTTTTAATTAGAGAAGAATGATGTTCTCTTTCGATGGTTCCTTTTGGCTCTTGATTGGTACTTTGATAAAAAAGATGCTCATTTCCTCTCTTCCGTTCCATCTCTCCCTTTTCCTCCTTCCTATCTTGCCCCCTCTTCCCTTTCTTCCTCTCTTCCCCTCCCCCCCCCCCCCTTTCTTCTTTTCATTCCCACATGTGGCCTCTTCTGTTGGGTCATGCTTGGAAAAAGCAAGTCACTACAAATCCAACTCTTGCTATTTGTGGTTTCATAACGAAGAACATGCATATATTAATGGTCACTTTTATAGAAGGAAGTCTTATAGACTTCTTTTTCTTTTTTATTGTGCTTTAAGTGAAAGTTTACAATTCAAATCAGTTTCTCATACAAAAACTTACACACACAGTTGCTCTCCCTATAATGTGACCTCACACTCCTCCTCTTCACCCTGTATTTCCCATGTCCATTCAACCAGCTTCTGTCCCCCTCTGTCTTCTCATCTTAGCTCCAGACAGGAGCTGCCCACATAGTCTCATGTGTCTACTTGAGCTAAGAAGCACACTCCTCACCAGTATCATTTTATGTTGAATAGTTGAGTCTAATCTTTGTTTGAAGAGCTGGCTTCAGGAATGGTTTTAGTTTTGGGCTAACAGAGAGTCCAGGGGCCATGTCTCAGTCAGATCATTAAGTCTGGTATTTTTAATGAGAATTTGAGTTCTGCATCCCATTTTCTCCCATTCCATCAGGGATTCTCTGTTGTGTCTCCTGCCAGGGCAGTCATTGGTGGTAGCTGGGCACCATCTTGTTCTGGCCTCAGACTGATGGAGTCTCTGGTTTTTGTGGCCTTTTCTGTCTCTTGGGCTAGCATTTTCCTTGTGTCTTTGGTGTTCTTCATTCTCCTTTGCTCCAGGTGGGTTGAGACCAATTGATGCATCTAAGATGGCTGCTTGCTAGCTTTTAAGACCCCAGACACCACTCACCAAAGTGGGATGCAGAATGTTTTAACACATTTTGTTACGCCAGTTGACCTAGTTGTCCCCTGAAACCATGGTCCCCAGACCCCCACCCCTGCTACTCTGTCCCTCGAAGTGTTTGGTTGTATTTTAGAAACTTCTTAGCTTTTGGTTCAGTCCAGTTGTGCTGACTTCCCCTGTATTGTGTGTTGTCTTTGCCTTTGCCTAAAATAATTCTTGTTTACTATCTGGTTAGTGAATACCCTTCTTCCTCCCTCCCCACCCTTGTAACCATCAAAGAATGTTTTCTTTTGTGTTTAAACCTTTTCTTGTGTTCTTATAATAGTGGTCTCATACAATATTTGTCCTTTTGCGACTTACTAATTTCACTCAGCATAAATGCCTTCCAGATTCCTCTGTTATGAGGTGTTTCATGGGTTCATCACTATTCTTTATCAATGTGTAGTATTCTATTGTGTGAATATACCATAATTTGTTTATCCATTCATCTGTTGATAGGCTCCTTGGCTGTTTCCATCTTTTTGCTATCGTAAACAGCATTGCAATGAACATGGGTGTGCATATATATATTCGTGTGATGGCTCTTATTTTTCTAGGGCATATTTCAAGGAGTGGGAATGCTGGATCGTATGGTAATTCTATTTCTAGCTTTTTAAGAAAGCACCAAATCAATTTCCAAAATGGTTGTACCATTTTACATTCCCACCAGCAGTGTATAAGTATTCCAGTCTCTCCACAACCTCTCCAACATTTATTATTTTGTGTTTTTTGGATTAATGACAAGCCTCGTTGGGGTGAGATAGTATCTCATTGTAGTTTTGATTTGCATTTCTCTAATGGCTAATGATCGTGAGCATTTCCTCATGTATCTATTAGCTCCCTGAATGTCTTCTGTGGTGAAGTACATATTCATATCCTTTGCCCATTTTTTAATTGGGTTATTTGCCTTTTTGTTGTTGAAGTTTTGTAGTATCTTGTAGATTTTAGAGATTAGCCACTGATTGAATTTGTTGTAGCCCAAATTTTTTTTCTGTCTATGGGTAATCTTTTTATTCTTTTGGTGAAGTCTTTGGATCAGCATAAGTCTTTGATTTTTAGGCACTCCACTTACTTAGTGGAAACCCTGGTGGCATAGTGGTTAAGTCCTACAGCTGCTAAACGAAGGGTCAGCAGTTTGAATCCACCGAGTGCTCCTTGGAAACTCTATAGGGTAATTCTACTCTGTCTATAGGGTTACTATGAGTCGGAATCGACTCGATGGCACTGGGTTTGGGTTTTTGTTTTTGGTAGTTATCTAGTTTCTCTTCTGGTGTTTGTGCATTGTTAGTATAATTATGTATAGTGTTTATGCCATGTATTAGGGCTCCTATCATTGTCATTTTTTTTTCCATGATCTTTATGGTATTAGATTTTTTTTTAAATAATTATTATTGTGCTTTAAGTGAAAGTTTACAAATCAAGTCATTCTGTCCCGTATAAGCTTATATACACCTTACTCCATACTCCCACTTACTCTCCCCCTAATGAGTCAGCCCGCTCCTCCTTCCAGTCTCTCCTTTCGTGAAAATTTTGCCAGTTTCTAACCCCCTCTACCCTCCTATCTCCCCTCCAGACAGGAGATGCCAACACAGTCTCATGTGTCCACCTGATACAAGTAGCTCACCCTTCGTCAGCATCTCTCTCCAACCTATTGTCCAGTCCCTTCCATGTCTGATGAGTTGTCTTCGGGAATGGTTCCTGTCCTGGGCCAACAGAAGGTATGGGGACCATGACCGCTGGGATTCCTCTAGTCTCAGTTAGACCATTAAGTCTGGTCTTTTTTTGAGAATTTGGGGTCTGCATCCCACTATTCTCCTGCTCCCTCAGGGGTTCTCTGTTGTGCTCCCTGTCAGGGCAGTCATCGGTTGTGGCTGGGCACCATCTAGTTCTTCTGGTCTCAGGATGATGTAAGTCTCTGGTTCATGTGGCCCTTTCTGTCTCTTGGGCTTATAGTTATCGTGTGACCTTGGTGTTCTTCATTCTCCTTTGACCCAGGTGGGTTGAGACCAATTGGTGCATCTTAGATGGCCGCTTGTTAGCATTTAAGACCCCAGATGCTACATTTCAAAGTGGGATGCAGAATGTTTTCATAATAGAATTATTTTGCCAATTGACTTAGAAGTCCCCTTAAGCCATAGTCCCCAAACCCCCGTCCTTGCTCTGCTGACCTTTGAAGTATTCAGTTTATCCTGGAAACTTCTTTGCTTTTGGTCCAGTCCAATTGAGCTGACCTTCTGTGTATTGACTCTTGTCCTTCCCTTTACCTAAAGTAGTTCTTATCTACTAACTAATCAGTAAATAACCCTCTCCCACCCTCCCTCCCTCCCCCCCTCATAACCACAAAAGTATGTGTTCTTCTCAGCTTATGCTATTTCTCAAGATCTTATAATAGAGTTCTTAAACAGTATTTGTTCTTTTGCCTCTGACTAATTTCACTCAGCATAATGCCTGCCAGGTTCCTCCTTGTTATGAAATGTTTCACAGATTCGTCACTGTTCTTTATCGATGCGTAGTATTCCATTGTGTGAATATACTGTAATTTATTTAACTATTCATCCGCTGATGGACACCTTGGTTGCTTCCAGCTTTTTGCTATTGTAAACAGAGCTGCAATAAACATGGGTGTGCATATATCTGTTTGTGTGAAGGCTCTTGTTTCTCTAGGGTATATTACGAGGAGTGGGATTTCTGGGTTGTATGGTAGTTCTATTTCTAACTTTTTAAGAAAACGCCAGATAGATTTCCAAAGTGGTTGTACCATTTTACATTTCCACCAGCAATGTATAAGAGTTCCAGTCTCTCCACAGCCTCTCCAACATTTATTATTTTGTGTTTTTTGGATTAATGCCAGCCTTGTTGGAGTGTGATGGAATCTCATCGTTGTTTTAATTTGCATTTCTCTAATGGCTAATGATCGAGAGCATTTTCTCATGTATCTGTTAGCTGCCTGAATATCTTCTTTAGTGAAGTGTGTGTTCATATCCTTTGCCCACTTCTTGATTGGGTTGTTTGTCTTTTTGTGGTTGAGTTTTAACAGAATCATACAGATTTTAGAGATCAGGCGCTGGTCGGAGATGTCATAGCTGAAAATTCTTTCCCAGTCTGTAGGTGGTCTTTTTACTCTTTTGATGAAGTCTTTAAATGAGCATAGGTGTTTGATTTTTAGGAGCTCCCAGTTATCTGGTTTCTCTTTGACATCTTTGGTACTGTTTTGTATTCTGTTTATGCCTTTTATTAGGGCTCCTAACGTTGTCCCAATTTTTTCTTCCATGATCTTTATCGTTTTAGCCTTTATGTTTAGGTATTTAATCCACTTGGAGTTAGTTTTTGTGCATGGTATGAGGTATGGGTCCTGTTTCATTTTTTTGCAAATGGATATCCAGTTATGCCAGCACCGTTTGTTAAAAAGACTTTCTTTTTCCCAATTAACTGACACTGGGCCTTTGTCAAATATCAGCTGCTCATATGTGGATGGATTTACATCTGGATTCTCAATTCTGTTCCATTGGTCTATGTGTCTTTTGTTGTACCAGTACCAGGCTGTTTTGACTACTGTGGCTGAATAATATGTTCTAAAATCAGGTAGAGTGAGGCCTCCCACTTTCTTCTTCTTTTTCAGTAATGCTTTACTTATCTGGGGCTCCTTTCCCTTCCATATGAAGTTGGTGATTTGTTTCTCCATCACATTAAAAAACGTCATTGGAATTTGGATTGGAAGTGCATTGTATGTATAGATGGCTTTTGGTAGAATAGACATTTTTACTATGTTAAGTCTTCCTATCCATGAGCAAGGTATGTTTTTCCACTTATGTAGGTCCTTTTCAGTTTCTTGCACTAGTACTTTGTAGTTTTCTTTGTATAGGTCTTTTACATCCTTGGTAAGATTTATTCCTAAGTATTTTATCTTCTTGGGGGCTACTGTGAATGGTATTGATTTGGTGATTTCCTCTTCGATGTTCTTCTTGTTGATGTAGAGGAATCCAAGTGATTTTTGTATGTTTATCTTATAACCTGAGACTCTGCCGAACTCTTCTATTAGTTTCAGTAGTTTTCTGGAGGATTCCTTAGGGTTTTCTGTGTATAAGATCATGTCATCTGCAAATAGAGATAATTTTACTTCCTCCTTGCCAATCCGGATGCCCTTTATTTCTTTGTCTAGCCTAATTGCTCTGACTAGGACCTCTAGCACAATGTTGAATAAGAGCGGTGATAAAGGGCATCCTTGTCTGGTTCCTGTTCTCAAGGGAAATGCTTTCACGCTCTCTACATTTAGGGTGATGCTTGCTGTTGGCTTTGTATAGATGCCCTTTATTATGTTGAGGAATTTTTCTTCAATTCCTATTTTGCTGAGAGTTTTTATCATAAATGGGTGTTGGACTTTGTCAAATGCCTTTTCTGCATCAATTGATAAGATCATGTGGTTTTTGTCTTTTGTTTTATTTATATGGTGGATTACATTAACGGTTTTTCGAATATTAAACCAGCCTTGCATACCTGGTATAAATTCCACTTGGTCGTGGTGGATTATTTTTTTTGATATGTTGTTGAATTCTATTTGCTAAGATTTTGTTGAGGATTTTTGCATCTATGTTCATGAGGGATATAAAAAAAGGGATATAGGTCTGTAATTTTCTTTTTTTTGTGGTGTCTTTACCTGGTTTTGGTATCAGGGATATGGTGGCTTCATAGAAAGAGTTAGGTAGTATTCCATCATTTTCTATGCTTTGAAATACCTTTAGTAGTAGTGGTGTTAACTCTTCTCTGAAAGTTTGGTAGAACTCTGCAGTGAAGCCGTCCAGGCCAGGGCTTTTTTTTTGTTGGGAGTTTTTTGATTACCGTTTCAATCTCTTTTTTTGTTATGGGTCTATTTAGTTGTTCTACTTCTGATTGTGTTAGTTTAGGTAGGTACTGTTTTTCTAGGAATTCATCCATTTCTTCTAGGTTTGCAAATTTGTTAAGAGTACAGTTTTTCATAATAATCTGATATGATTCTTTTAATTTCAGTTGGGTCTGTTGTGATGTGGCCCATCTCGTTTCTTATTTGAGTTGTTTCCTTTCTTGTATTTCTTTAGTCAGTCTGGCCAATGGTTTATCAATTTTGTTAATTTTTTGAAAGAACCAGCTTTTGGCTTTGTTAATTCAATTGTATTTCTGTTCTCTAATTCATTTAGTTCATCTCTAATTTTTATTATTTGTTTTCTTCTGGTGCCTGATGGATTCTTTTGTTGCTTGCTTTCTATTTGTTCAAGTTGTCGGGACAGTTCTCTGATTTTGGCTGTTTCTTCTTTAAGTATGTGTGCATTTATCGATATAAATTCACCTCTGAGCACTGCTTTTGCTGTGTCCCAGAGGTTTTGATAGGAAGTATTTTCATTCTCGTTGCATTCTATGAATTTCTTTATTCCCTCCTTAATGTCTTCTGTAACCCAGTCTTTTTTTGAGCAGGGTATTGTTCATTTTCCAAGTATTTGATTTCTTTTCCCTAATTTTCCTGTTATTGATTTCCACTTTTATGGCCTTGTGGTCTGAGAAGATGCTTTGTAATATTTCAATGTTTTGGATTCTGCAAAAGTTCGTTTTATGACCTAATATGTGGTCTATTCTAGAGAATCTTCCATGTGCACTAGAAAAAAATGTATACTTTGCAGCTGTTGGGTGGAGTGTTCTGTATAAGTGTATGAGGTCAAGTTGGTTGATTGTAGCAATTAGGTCTTCTGTGTCTCTATTGAGCTTCTTACTGGAAGTCCTGTCCTTTTCCGAAAGTGGTGTGTTGAAGTCTCCTACTATAATTGTGGAGGTGTCTATCTCACTTTTCAGTTCTGTTAAAGTTTGTTTTATGTATCTTGCAGCCCTGTCATTGGGTGCATAAATATTTAATATGGTTATATCTTCCTGGTCAATTGTCCCTTTAATCATTATATTGTGTCCTTCTTTATCCTTTGTGGTGGATTTAAGTCTAAAGTCTATTTTGTCAGAAATTAATATTGCTACTCCTCTTCTTTTTTGCTTATTGTTTGCTTGATATATTTTTTTCCATCCTTCGAGTTTTAGTTTGTTTGTGTCTCTAAGTCTAAGGTGTGTCTCTTGTAGGCAGCATATAGATAGATCGTGTTTCTTTATCCAGTCTGAGACTCTCTGTCTCTTTATTGGTGCATTTAGTCCATTTACATTCAGCGTAATTATAGATAAGTATGTGTTTAGTGCTGTCATTTTGATGCCTTTTCGTGTGTGTTGTTGACAGTTTCATTTTTCCACTTACGTTTTTGTGCTGAGACGTTTTTCTTTGTAAATTGTGTGTTCCTCATTTTCATAGTAGTTGAATTTATGTTTGCTGAGTCATTATGTTTTTCTTGGTTTTTATTTTGAGTTATGAAGTTGTTATACCTCTTTGTGGTTACCTTAATATTCGCCCCTGTTTTTCTAAGTAAAAACCCAACTTGTATTGTTTTGTATCGCCCTGTTTCCCTCTCCATATGGCAGTTCTATGTCTCCTGTATTTAGTCCCTCTTTCTGATTATTGTGATCTTTTACATATTGACTCCAATGATTCCCTGTTTTGAATGTTTTTTTCTTTTTAAAAGTAATCTTAATTTGTTTTTGTGATTTCCCTATTTCAGTTGATATCAGAATGTTCTGTTCTGTGACCTTGTGTTGTGCTGGTATCTGACATTATTGGTTTTCTGACCAAAAAATTTCCTTTAGTATTTCTCATAGCTTTGGTTTGGTTTTTGCAAATTCTCTAAGCTTGTGTTTATCTGTAAATGTTTTAATTTTGCCTTCATATTTTAGAGAGAGTTTTGCTGGATATATGATCCTTGGCTGGCAGTTTTTCTCCTTCAGTGCTCTATATATGTCATCCCATTGCCTTCTTGACTGCATGGTTTCTGCTGAGTAGTCAGAACTTATTCTTATTGATTTTCCTTTGTAGGAGACCTTTCTTTTCTCCCTGGCTGCTTTTAAAATTTTCTCTTTATCTTTGGTTTTAGCAAGTTTGATGATAATGTCTTGGTGATTTTCTTTTTGGATCAATCTTATATGGGGTTCGATGAGCATCTTGGATAGATATCCTTTTGTCTTCCATGATGTCAGGGAAGTTTTCTGCCAACAGATCTTCAACTATTCTCTCTGTATTTTCTGTTATCCCTCACTGTTCTGGGACACCAATCACATGCAAGTTATTCTTCTTGATAGAGTCCCACATGATTCTTAGGGTTTCTTCTTTTTTTTAATTCTTTTATCTGATTTTTTTTTCAGCTATATTGGTGTCAATTCCCTTGTCCTCCAGGTCCCCCACTCTGCATTCCAATTGCTCGAGTCTGCTCCTCTGACTTCCTATTGAGTTGTCTAATTCTGTAATTTTACTGTTAATGTTTTGGATTTCTGAATGCTGTCTCTCTATGGATTCTTGCAGCTTATTAATTTTTCCACTATGTTCTTGAATAATCTTTTTGAGTTCTTCAACTGCTTTATCAGTGTGTTCCTTGGCTTTTTCTGTAGATTGCCTTATTTCATTTCTGAGGTCATCCCTGATGTCTTGAAGCATTCTGTAAATTAGGTTTTTATATTCTGCATCTTGCAATTCTAGGATTGTATCTTCATTTGGGAAAGATTTTGATTCTTTAGTTTGGGGAGTTGTAGAAGCAATCATGGTCTGCTTCTTTATGTGGTTTGATATCGACTGCTGTCTCCGAGCCATCTATAAGATATTGTAGTGATTTATTTTATATTTGCCCACTGAGTCTTATCTTGTTTTGTTTTCTTTCAATATACATAGATGGGCTACTAGATTGCGCTGTCTTGATTGCTGTAGCCCTTGAATCACTTATGTCCTATTACCAGCTGGTTTGGGCTGTTACTAGATATATAAGCCTAAGAGTCCCTTCACTATTCTTGAGTAGAATGTGATTTTGGATCATCAAGTGTGTGGTGCAGACTGTCACCTATCCACCTAGAGAAGTAGTGGGGATAGTTGTGTACACCAGATTCTAGTAGCAGCAGGGGGTCACACTCCAGCGGGGGGCAGGATGCTGATAGGCTTCCCCCAAGTGCCAGTGAGGTAGGTGTGTCTCTATTCCTAAAGCACTTTGGTGGGTGGGCTCTGCAGCAGTACCTTAGGCTCCCAATGCAAGTACCTCTACAGATTGGTAGGTGTCACCCTCCTTAGACCCCTAAGGCAGGAGGCTAGGTGGTCTGGGGGGAGCTTCAGCCCTCAGTTCCCTGTTGTGGGTCAGTGAGGGCTCTGTTGAATAAGCAGAGATATCAGACCTGGGAAACTTGTCTTTCCAGTAATCCGCTAAAACAATTACAGTCAGATCCCTATCAGAATTGCCTTTGCATTATAATAGCCACCTAGTTCCCTGTAGGTATGAAAGCCCAAGACTGTGGATCACATATGCTTGGCTGGAGCTGGTTCTGTATTTTTAGTCCAATTAGGGAAGGATATTTGGTCCCTGGGTTTTTTGTAGCTGCTTCTCTCAGGCCAGGAGAATGGGTTAGGAAAAGACCAAAAAAAAAGAAAAACCGCAATGCACTTCACTCTCTGGCTCAGGAAATTCCAACGTTAATGAAGCCGCCTGGGAAGGGGAGGGGAGGGATCAGATAAATAGGAGGGAGTAGCACCCTGGAATATAGACAAAATTACTTATCTTGTTTGGTGATGACTATTTTTTCTGAGATTCCTGAGGGGCGTGTATCCTGTGTGCATTGGCTGGGTTGAGATTGCCCCCGAGTGTCAGGCCCACATCCAGTGCTTGTGCTGTCTCAGAAGCCGTGGTCAGTTCCTCCGCTCCCAGTCCAAAGCCCAGCGCCAAGGTTCCCCGGCTGGGACGCCGCACTCCAGGCTCCAAAACCAGTTGCTGCCTCCCGGTGACTTCTGTCAGCCGCGTCGCTGTGCTGCCTCAGTGCACTGGCTGGGCTTCCTCCGAGGTCACTTCTGGGGGCTAGGGCTGCATCCCGTGTTTACGCCATCTCAGGATGCCATGTTCAGCTCCCCTCCTCCCAGTCCAAAGCCCGGCACAAAGGTTTCCTGACTGGGACACTGGCTCCAGGCTCCGAAAACGTTTGTTGCTTCCCCGTTGTTGTTCGTTCTCAGTCTCTGTCACTCGGGTCAACTCTTTAGATCTGTGTTTGATGGTCAGGGTTCATAGATTGTCATGTATGTGATCCATTCACTTGTTTTTCTGAGTCTTTGTTGCAAGAGGGATCCGAGGTAGCTTCTGCCTAGTCAGCCATCTTGGCCCCGCCTCCATGGTATTAGATTTTATATTCAGGTCTTTGATCCATTTTGAGTAAGTTTTTCTGCATGGTGTGAGGTATGAATGTTGTTTCATTTTTTTGTAGATGGTTATCCAGTTATGCCAGCACCAATTGTTAAAGAGACTGTCTTTTCTCCAATTTATGTACTTTAGGCCTTTGTCAAATATCCGCTGCTTATAAGTAGATGAATTTATGTCTGGATTCTCAGTTTTGCATTGGTCTATGTATCTGTCATTGTACCATTATCAGGCTGTTTTAACTACTGTGGCAGTATTATAGGTTCTAAAATCAGGTAGTGTGAGGCCTCCCACTTTGTTCTTTTTCAGTAATGCTTTACTTATCCGGGGCCTATTCCCTTTCCATATGAAGTTGGTGATTTGTTTCTCCATCTCATTAAAAAAATGCCATTGGAATTTGGATTGGGATTGCATTGTATTTGTAGATCGCTTTTTTTGGGGTAGAATACACATTTTAACAATGTTGAGCCTTCCTATCCATAAACAAGGTATGTTTTTCTACTTATGTAGGTCTCTTTTGGTTTCTTGTAGTAGTGTCTTGTAGTTTTCTTTGTTTAGGTCTTTTATGTCTGTGGTTAGATTTATTCCTAAGTATTTTATCTTTTTGGAGGCTATTGTGAATGATATTGATTTGGTGATTTCCTCTTCGACATTCTCTTTGTCAGTGTAGAGGAATCCAGCTGATTTTGGTGTGTTTATCTTGTATCCTGATACTTTGCTGAAATCTTCTATTAGTTCCAGTAGTTTTCTCATGGATTCTTTAGGGTTTTCTGTGTATAAGATCATATCATCTGCAAACAGAGATGATTTTACTTCTTCCTTACCAATTTGGATGCCTTTTATTTCTTTACCTAGCCTAATTGCTCTGGCTCGGACCTCTAGCACAATGTTGAATAAGAGTGGTGATAAAGGGCATCCTTGTCTGGTTCCCATTCTCATGGGGAGTGCTTTCAGACTCTCTATTTAGGATGATGTTGTCTGTTGGCTTTCTATAAATGCCCTTTATTATGTTGAGGAATTACCCATCTATTCCTATTTTGCTGAGAGTTTTTATCATGAATGGGTGCTGAACTTTGCCAAATGCCTTTTCTGCATCAATTGATAAGATCATGTGATTCTTGTCCTTTGTTTTATTTATGTGAGGGATTACTTTGATTGTTTTTCTAATGTTAAACCATCCCTGCATACCTGGTATGAATACCAGTTGGTCATGGTGAATTATTTTTTTTGATATGTTGTTGAATTCTATTGGCTAGAATTTTATTGAGGATTTTTGCATCTAAGTTCAGGAGGGATATTGGTCTATAATTTTCTTTTTTTGTGGTGTCTTTACCTGGTTTTGGTATCAGGGATATGCTGGCTTCATAGAATGAGTTTGGGAGTATTCCATCCATCATTTTCTATGCTCTGAAATACCTTCACTAGTCGTGGTGTTAAGTCTTCTCTGAGAGTTTGGTAGAATTCTCCAGTGAAGCTATCAGGGCCAGGGTTTTTTTCTTTTTGCTGTTGTTGTTGTTGGAAGTTTTTAAATTACCTTTTCAATCTCTTCTTTTATTATGGGTCTATTTAGTTGTTCTACCTCTGTTTGTGTTAGTTTAGGTAGGTAGTTTGTTTCTAGAAATTTGTCCATTTCCTCTAGGTTTTCAAATTTTTACAGTACAATTTTTCATAGTATTCTGTTATGATTCTTTTAATTTCAGTAGGGTCTGATGTGATATTGCCCATCTCATTTCTTATTTGGGTTATTTGCTTCATCTCCCGTTTTTCTTTTGTCAGTCTGGCCAATGGTTTATCAATTTTGTTGATCTTTTCAAAGAACCAGCTTTTGGTCTTGTTAACTCTTTCGATCATTTTTCTATTCTCTATTTCATTTAATTCTGCTCTAATTTTTATTATCTGCTTTTCTTGGTGCCTGAGGGCTTCTTTGCTGCTCTCTTTGTATTTGTTCAAGTTGTAGGAATAATTCTTTGGTTTTGGCCCTTTCTTCTTTTTGGATGTGTTTATTTATTGATATAAATTGACCTCTGAGCACTGTTTTGCTGTGTCCCAAAGGTTCTGGTAGGAAGCATTTTCATTCTTATCCGATTCTATGAATTTCTTTATTCTGTCCTTAATTTCCCAGCAGTTTTCAAGCAAGGCATTGTTCAATTTCTATGTGTTTCTTTTTTTTTCCTTGCTTTTTCTTTTACTGATTTTTACTTTTATGGCTTTCTGGTCAGAAAAGATACTTTGTAATATTTTGATGCTTTGGATTCTGTTAAGGTTTGCTTTATGGCCTAATATGTGGTCTATTCTGGAGAATGTTCCACGTGCATTGGAAAAGAATATATACTTGGCTAATGTTGGGAGAAATGTTCTGTATATGTCTATGATGTCAAGTTGGTTGAATGTGGCAGCTAGATCTTCCATGCTTTTATTGAGTTTCTTTCTGGATGTTCTGTCCTTCACTGAAAGTGGTGTGTGGAAGTCTTCTACTATTATTGTGGTACTATCTCTCTGTCCGATGCTGCTAGAGTTTGTTTTATGTATTTTGGAGCCCTGTAGTTGGGTGCATAAGTATTTATTATGGTTACGCCATCCTGGTGTATTGACCCTTTAATCATTATGTAGCATCCTTCCTTATCCTTTGTGGTGGATTTAACTTTAAAGTCTATTTTGTCAGAAATTAATATTGCCACTCCTGCACTTTTTTGATTGTTGTTTACTTGATATATTTTTTTCTATCTTTTGAGTTTTAGTTTGTTTGTGTCTTTAAGTCTAAGGTGTGTCTCTTGTAGGCAGCATATAGATGGATCTTTTTTTTTTTCCTTTCTGCCACTCTCTGTCTCTTTATTTGTGCATTTAGTCCATTTACATTCAGTGTAATTATTGATAGGTATGAGTTTAATGCTATCATTTTGATGTCTTTTTTGTATATTGTTGATAGTTTCTTTGTTCCACTTAATTTTCTGTGCTGAGCTGTTCTTCTTAATATATTTTCTTTTCCTCTTTTTTATTGTTGTTGCTTTTTTATTTGCTGAGTCTTTATGTTTTTCTTGTTTTTCATTTTGATGTGTAGGATTGTTAGTTTCCTTTGTGGTTACCTTAATATTTACCTCTATTTTTCTAAGTTTAAACCAATCTTTTATTTCTTGATATTACCTTGACTTCCTCTCCATATGAAAGATCTATGACTACACTTTTTAGTCCCTCTTTTTTGTTTTTTTTTTTTAATGTTGTCGTCTTTTACATAATGATGTCTGTTTCCCTGTTTTTAGTGTTTTAGCTTTTATTTATTTTTGTGATTTCCCTATCTGGGTTGATATCTAGTTGCTCTGTCCTGTGTTCTAGTTTTGGTTTGTTATCTGATGTTAATGACTTTTTAACCGGAGGACTCCCTTTAGAATTTCCCGTAATTTTGGTTTGGCTTTTGCAAATTCCCTAAACTTATTTTTGTCTGGAAATGTCCTAATTTTGCCATCCTACCTAAGAAACAGTTTTGCTGGATATATAATTCTTGGCTGGCAGTTTTTTTCCATCATAGCTTTATATATGTCATCCCATTGCCTTCTTGCCTGCATGGTTTCTGCTGAGTAGTCCGAGCTTAGTCTTATTGACTCTCCTTTGTAGGTGACTTTTCGTTTATCCCTAGTCCCTCTTAAAATTCTCTCTTTATCTTTGGTTTTGGCAAGTTTGATCATAATATGCCTTGGTGACTTTTGGAAACCCTAGTGGTTAAGTGCTACAGCTGCGAATCAAAGGGTTGGCAGTTTGAATCTGCCAGGTGCTCCTTGGAAACTCTATGGGGCAGTTCTACTCTGTCCAATAGGGTGCTATGAGTCAGTATTGACTCGACAGCACTGGGTTTGGGTTTTGGGTTTTGGTGACTTTCTTTTGGGATCTATCTTGTGTGGGGTTAGATGAGCATCTTGGATAGTTACCTTCTCACCTTTCACAATATCAGAGAAATTTTCTGCCAACAAATCTTCAACAATTCTCTCTGTATTTTCTGTTGTCCTCCCCTGTTCTGGTACTCTAATCACTCATTGGTTATTCCTCTTGATAGAGTCCCACATAATTCTTAGGGTTTCTTCATTTCTTAAAATTCTTTTATCTGGTTTTTTTCCTCAAATATCTTGGTGCCAAGTGCTTTATCTTCAGTCTCACTAATTCTGACTTCTGTTGCCTCAGTTGTGCTCTTATGACTTTCTATTGAATTGTCTAAATCTGAAATTTTGTTGTTAATCTTTTTCTGAATTTCTGATTGCTGTGTCTCTATGGATTCCTGCATCCTATTGAATTTGTCATTATGCTCTTGTCTAATCTGCTTAAGTTCCTTTAATGCTTTGTCTGTGCTTTCCTTGGATTGTTCTGCATTTCACCTGATTTCCTTCCTGATTTCTCAAAGAGTTCTGTATATTAATCTTTTGTATTCTACCTCTGGTAAATCCAGGAAGTTCTCTTCATCTGGAAGATTTCTGGATTATTTGTTTTGGGAGCTTGCTGAATCCATCGTGACCTGCCTCTTTATGTGATTCGATACCGACTGTTGTGTCCTAGCAATCAATAAGTTATTGTATTTATTTATTTTATGTTTGCTTTCTGTGTCCTAGCTTCTTGTTTTGTTTTGATATGCCCATATAGGGTGCTTGAGTGGGCTAGTTTGGTTATTGGCACCTTTGAAGCTCTAATGGCCTGTCACCAGGTGGTTAGAGCTGTTACTAGGTATGTGAACCCTGGAGTCCTTTCTATTTTCTTGTATGGATTCAGCTTAGGTGTCCAGATAGTCACCAAGTGTGCAGACTGTCACCTACAGTCCTAGACAAGCAGGGGTGATTGATGTAGGCAAAGGTATCTGGGTGCAATAGGGGATCATACGCTGAGCCAGGCAGGGGTCTGACAACAGCCCCTGAGTGTCTGTGAGGAAAGCGTGTCCCTGTTCCCTACAGTGCATAGGTGGGGTGGGTTTTGCTGCCGGACTATGGGCACCCTGTGCTCTTGGCTGTAAGGACTGGGAGGCACCACTTATCCTTGGACCCCTCTCATGGGTAGCTAGGTGGTGTGGGTGTAGCCACCAGTCCTAGGTCCCCTGATGTGGGTAGGTAAAGACCTTGCCTAATAGGCAGAGTGGTCTCGAAGGACACGAACTTGTCTCTTCACCATGTAGCTGAAAGAGATGAAGTTAGACTTCAGGTATATACCGTGTTGTACTGTGCTAATGAAGGCCTACAATGTTGAAATGGGCTCACATAAGTCTATGCAGGGGGAAAAGGCATTCAAAGTCTGTGGACCCCTTATGCCTGTGCCTAGGCAAAGGAGCTGTTGTCTTGAGTCCCCAGCTTAGGGGAGCCAACAGATTATTTTTTCCTCTGTGTGTTAACTTGTTCCTTCTCCAAGACTGGGGAAATGGCTCAGGACCTGCAAGAGGTCCTACTACCAGCTCAGGGAAAGTGGGAATCACTGAAGTTGGCTAGGGACCTGGTATAGAGCAGGGAGTGGTCAGGTAAAAGGGAGAGAGTTTTTTCCCAAAGGGATGTTTTTTGATCCATGCAGTAGATTAGACACATGTACTTGTCTTTTGCCAATTGAGCACAGCTTTTTGTTGATTCTGGAGGAGTCAGTGGACTCTCTGCCACTTAGTCTCTCCGAATGTGGAAAAAGTGCCCTGAACGCCACTGCTTGCCTCACTGCGTTCATGCCAGCGGATCTGGCCTGCTGGGTGCCAGTTACCACCAGGTCAGATCTGGCAACTCTTCGCTGCTTCTAAACCATTTCTCCCTCCCCCTGCTCCTTGGTCCAATTCCTCAACTTTGCCTTTGATGTTCCGGGCTCCTAGATTGTCATATATAATCGACTCACTTGTTTTTTGAGATCTTTGTTGTAAGAAGGACCACAGGAAGCAACTGACTACTCTGCCATCTTGGCCATATGCCCCTATAAACATTTCTAAAAATTTAAAAATATTCATTGTTTTTCGTCCACTGTTTTAATTTATCATGGAGTTATTTTCATTCCATACAAGTATAGCAGGCTGCAGTTAGTTTCATGATAAATTCTGTTTCAAAGTGGTTTTGAGAATTAGACATAATTATTAGGCTGATATTTTTCTGTATGTTAGTTTTACATGTAAAATTATATTTACTTTGTCCAGTGCTCCAGACTGTCTTGGTAAAAGACTTCTCCAAAGATAGTAGAATTTCAAAGCATCTTCATGTGAACACCTCAAATGAAAAAGGTATACGTGATTCTCCTGATTCATGTCTTAGATTGCTTGTATTTTAAATTAAATTTAGTTTTTTTAATAAATGAAAACTAATTTTATTTTATTTTTCATTGTGCTTTAGGTAAAAGTTTAAAGCTACAGTTGATTTCTCATTCAAAAATTTATATACAGTTTGTTTGGTGACATTGATTGCAAAATTAAAATTAGTTTTGATGGCTATTGAGCCACACCAAAATACTACAAATCTGTTTTTAACATTTTCTTGAATCTACTTAATTATTGAAAAATAAGAATGGAATGCCAGTTTAGATAGTATATATCTCTCAACCTTCCCTGAAACATTTTATATTTGAAAACTTAAATTCAGAGAATTCATTCTGTTCTTTATTAAATAAATAAATAAATAAAAACTGTTGCTGTTGAGCTGATTCTAACTCATAGCAACCCTATGGGACAGAGAAGAACTGCCTCATAGAATTTCCAAGCAGCTGGTAGATTTGAATTGCCAACCTTTTGGTTAGCAGCCAAGCTCTTATCTATTGCACCACCAAGGCTCTGTTCTTTATTTAGGCTGTTTGAAATTTTCTTCTTGAACATGCGTATTACTACTCAAATTTCTTAAGTACAAGGTAGCTACATTTGAAATTTCATGTAACTTCAGCATAGTTTATAGCATTACAACTGGCATTATATTACAAGTCTATTTATATACTTCCAAGAATTATAACTCCCTTTTTACCATAGCTTATAAAATTGAATTACATCTTTACTGTGAAATAAGCTTACATGAATTAAGTTATAAATGACATGTTTGGCATATGGGCAGACACAATTAAAGTGCTTTTGTAAATGCATGTTTAATTATGTAACTGCCTTTCTGCCTTTGTTTCTTATAAACGACTCCTTTTGAAAGAGAAAATTCAGAGCTGCTTCAAGCTCAAGAAAATGCAAAACAATTTTTTTTTGAGATACTATTCAGCAATTCTCTTAATGCTTGTAAATCCCAAACTAAGCATATGTATGCATAATGTCGACCTAATGGAATTCCATTGAGAGTTTGTCCTACGTTTTTCTTGGAATAATTTGATTGTCTATAAAAAAAAAAAAAAATTTTTTTTTTTTTTAAAGATGGTCTTTTGTGGAAAGTGACTTAAATGGCTTACTAAGGCTAAGTTACAATCTTTTAAAAATAACATGATCAGATCTTTAAAAACCAACTATTTGTATGACCGTAATTTTTTCCTAATGAAGAGCAGCTTCTAAAAACCATTTGCTGTGGCATTCATATTTCTAAACATTTTAAATTTTAAACTTTGACTGTTATTAAAATATGTGTTCTTAGTTTCAAATTTTAAGCTTATAGAAAAGCATATTTCATTTTGGTACAACTCAAGAATCGATGACTGCTGTGTGTATTACAGAGACCAAAATTCTAGAGCTATCACATTACAAATGACACAGTCATAGTTCAGACCAAATTTGAATTACATAGTTTGTGTTCCTTAAATTTATTGAGAGTATAAATGCTTATTTATTCATTGTTGTTGTTGTGTGCCTCTTTGTAGTTTCTGACTCATAGCGACCTTATAGGACAAGGTAGAACTTCTCCAATAGGATTTCCTAGGCAGTAATCTTTGCAGGAGCAGATCACCAAGTCTTTTCTTCTGAAGTGTGGTTGGTGTGTTTGAAT
The DNA here is from genome assembly GCF_024166365.1 of Elephas maximus indicus. Lineage (NCBI taxonomy): Eukaryota > Metazoa > Chordata > Mammalia > Proboscidea > Elephantidae > Elephas > Elephas maximus. The sequence continues at coordinate 34,643,277 of NC_064833.1, forward strand.
TACTGACCTTTTGGTTAGCAGCCAAGCACTTAACCACTGTGTCACCAGGGCTCCTCATTTCTTTGTTAACCTAATCTTTATCAAGTGCCTATTATGAACAGCTGCAGTGTTTGGCACTGAAGATACATCTAATTGAATAATACATTATTAATTAATTGAAGCACTCAACAAACATTTAGTGAATATTTACTAATCTATGCAATGTATGGTCCTAAGTGTTTTATGGGCTACATAGTACCTGACTCTGGGAATATAAAGATTCAAGAAAGAAAGAACTGAATAGAAGCCCTTGCCATTTGTGTATTTACCAAGAGTCATGGAATATCGCATGTACTAAAGGGTGGTAAAGGGATGTCCATTCTGACCCTCTTGCCTAATTGAGCATTTGTGAGAATTGCTTATAAAGTCCAGATTTATCTGAACATTAATGTTTTAATGTCAGATTAAGTATGATCTCATAGAAATGTTTGGAATTCTACCATTTTAATTATTATCCTGAATCAAAATAAGTTACCCATCCCAATGAATGAGGAACCTATATTTTAAGTCAAAGAAGATAATGTTTGGACCGTAAGAATTTTCCAGCTCCACCTAAATATTAGCTTTAGTAGATAATAGCATGCTTCAAATTGATCTCATAGATGCTGAGTTAAAAGTAGCGTTTTTTGGGGGGGGTTGGATTTTTTTTTTTTAAGACGTACTTTTTTGATGAGTATTAGAATAAGAGGGAATTTCTTGGCTCATTAGTTACAGAAACGATCTTGGTAGAAGGGCATATTTTTGTGAGTTGAGGTGCTTTCTGAGATAGTTGAGAACATGATTCCAGCAGTGTAAGGACATAGAGGTTGAAAATACTTCAGAGGTTTAGGGACTGTAGGAGTCCTAGAGTTTAATTGTTTCCGTGATACACTCTGCAGATAAACACCACTGCCCAAGAGTGGACTCTGGCTCCTGGCGACCCCATGTGTGTCAGAGTACAATACTGCTCCATAGGCTAGTCAATGGCTGATTTTTCAGAAGCAGATCACCAGGTTTTTCTTCTGAGGCACCTCTGGGTAGAGTAGAACTACCAATCTTTTGGCACGAACCCTTTGTGCTGCCCAAGGACTCCCACAGTCTGGTGATATCAACTGGTAATCATATTTTTTGAAAAATATCTCAACAAAACTACAGAAGTTTTTATATATTTTTTCCAGGTGAGCTTAAAGTGTAATGTTCTAATGAGTTTTTCCCTCCGAATAAAAACTACTCCATTACAGCTACAATAAGAGTTAGTTTTAGGAGTAAAAAGATTTGTGCTTAATATAGCTAAGACTATTTTCTTATGATAGCATTCACACAACAAGCTATTTCTTGTCTTGCTTGGTTTAAGGAACGTTGGGAATTCGTTTCTGTGGTTCAAAAATCCTGTATGTCCAAACTACAACCCTTGACTTGCTTGATATCAGTTGCGTGGGTAAGACGGTAACCTTTTACACTGTTGCCACTAAATCTTCTCCAGTAACCAAACGCCATGATTTGGACTCAAAAGGAGATTTGCTCTTAACTTGTGGGGATTCATGTTCAAATCTATTATCACTTTCTCTTACTGGTACCACATTTGTGCTCTGTGACCTCTGGTGAACTGAAATTGCTTCAGCTTTCCTCGTGAAAGGAGCAGTGAGGTATCTACTCTGAAATCATGTCTGTTTTGTCAGAAAACAGACAGAGAGGCACCAAAGGATGAACAAATTCTTTATCCAACTATATAATCCTAGTTCTCCTCCTACATCTACAGGGACTGCTGTCCTCTTTCCTTCATTTCCTCATTCTCACCTCGGAATTGGTTCTCTGAACTCAGAAGATATGACTCTCAGGGCTCCAGTCATGGCCTTCTGCAGGGACCTCTCGCAACTCTATCTCTTTTTCTACCCTCTCATCTAACTACTTGCCCTGTGTCTCTGGTGTGCTCAATTTATTTCTATTGTAGATCTCACCATTAGCTCAAACAGCCATCTATAAAGCGATCTTATATTCTCAGAAAACTGACTTTTCCTTCTACGTTTTTCACCCCTGCCCAATAATCACATTGGCCTTCTTACACGAACTCTGAAATATTCAAGTAGCTCCCTCCACCCCTGTGTTTCAAAATTTGACTAGGATTTCATCTAAAATGTTTCTCTGTTCTTCTCTATCGCCACTGCCTCAACCCCAGTTTTGGCCCTTTAATACTCCAGTAGCATCAGCAACAAAGAATCCTAACTTTCATCCCAGTGTTTTTGCTACTATACTAATCTGTTTCTCTGTAAAATAGATTCTCCCTAAAATTATAACATTAACCTAAGACACCCTTCTGAACTGGAACCAAAGCCATTGCCTTTTAGCCAAACCATAGACAGGTCCATAAAATAAACAATTACACCCCAGAGGAACATGCTTCTTAAACAGTTATGCAAGATCAAAAGGACAACGTTTGCTCAAAAGCAAGGATGAGAAGTCAGGAATGGGTAGAAAATCAGGATAAAAAGAAATGCAAATCCAGGACAGAAATGGAGAGAGTGCTGGCACATTGTGGGGAATAAAACCAGTGTGGAGCACTTTATGTACACTGTCAAATAAGAAACTCATTTGCCCTGTAACTTTCACCTAACACACAATAAATCATTAAAATACTCTCTGAAAAAAACAAAAACAAAAAAACTTAGTTGTCCTCGGTTCTCATTTCTCTCGGTGACTTCCAGTAGCCAAAGCAATCTCTAAAATGCTATAGCACCTTGTCAGTAATTTGTTGTTGTTATTCCTGATATGTATCCCAATTCAGCTTGAGAAATGCCGAGTGTGTTCTTCCCTTTTGGTTTTCTATCTTCAGCTCTTTGCACATGTTTTATTTTACTTTGTCTTCTCACGCCACCCTTTGAAATATTCTGTTCAGTTCTTTTACTTCATCATTTCTTCCTTTTGCTTTAGCTGCTCGATGCTCAAAAGCAAGTTTCAGAGTCTCTTCTGACATCCATTTTGGTCTTTTCTTTCTCTTCTGTCTTTTTAATGACCTCTTGCTTTCTTCATGTATGATGTCCTTGATGTCATTCTGCAACTTGTCTGGTCTTCGGTCATTAGTGTTCAACACATCAAATCTATTCTTGAGATGGTCTCTAAATTCAGGTGGGATTACTCAAGCCCCTACTTTGGCTCTCATGGACTTGTTCTAATTTTCTTCAGCTTCAACTTGAACTTACATATGAGCAGTTAACGGTCTGTCCCACAGTCAGCCCCTGGCATTGTTCTGACTGATGATACTGAGGTTTTCCATCGTTTCTTTCCACAGATGTAGTCGATTTGATTCCTGTGTACTCCATCTGGTGAGGTCCATGTGTATAGTTGCCATTTATGTTGGTTAAAAAGGTATTCACATTGAAGAAGTTGTTGGTCCTGCAAAATTCAATCATGCAATCTTTGGCATCGTTTCTATCACCAAGGCCATATTTTCCAACTACCGATCCTTCTTTATTTCCAACTTTTGTGTTCCAATCACCAGTAATTTTCAATGCATCCTGATTGCATGTTGGATCAATTTCAGACTGCAGAAGCTGGTAAAAATCTTCAATTTCTTCATCTTTGGCCTTAGTGGTTGGTGGGTAAATTTGAATACTAGTCATATTAACTGGTCTTCCTTGTAGGCGTATGGATATTATCCTATCACTGACCTCATTGTACTTCAGGATAGATCTTGAAATGTTCTTTTTGATAATGAATGCAACGCCATTCCTCTTCAAGTTGTCTTTCCCGGCATAGTAGACCATATGATTGTCAGATTCAAAATGGCCAATACCAGTCCATTTCAGTTCACTAACGCCTAGGATTTCGATATTTATGTGTTCCATTTCATTTTTGACAATTTCCAATTTTCCTAGATACATACTTTGTACATTCCAGGTTCTGATTATCAATGGATGTTTGCAGCTGTTTCTTCTCATTTTGAGTCGGGCCACATCAGCATATGAAGATCCTGAAAGCTCGACTCCATGCATGTCACTAAGTTCAACTCTACTTTGAGGAGGCAGCTCTTCCCCAGCCGTCTTTTGAGTGTTTTCCAACCTGAGGGGCTCATCTTCTGGCGTTATATCAGACACTGTTCCATTGCTATTCATGAAGTTTTTACTGGCTAATTCTTTTCAGAAGTAGACTGCTGAGTCCTTCTTCCCAGTCTGTCTTAGAACTGGAAGCTAAGGTGAAACCTGTCTGCCGTGGGTGATTCTGCTGGTATCTGAACACCAGTGGCATAGTTTTCAGCATCACAGCAACACGCAAGTCCCCACGGTATGACAAACTGACAGACATGTGGAAAAGAAGAAGGAAGGAATACACAGAGTCATTACACCAAAAAGAATTGGTAGATGTTCAGCCATTTCAAGAGGTATCCTATAATTAGGAACTGATGGTACTAAAGGAAGAAGTCCAAGCTGCATTGAAGGCGCTGGCAAAAAACAAGGCTCCAGGGATTGAGGGGAATATCAATTGAGATGTTTCAATAAATGGATGCAGTACTAGAAGTACTTGCTTGTCTACGCCAAGAAATTTGGAAGACTGCTATCTGGCCAGCTGACTGAAAGAGATCCATATTTATGCCTATTCCCAAGAAAGGTGATCCAACTGAATGTGGAAATTATTAACAATATCATTAATATCACATGCAACCAAAATTTGCTGAAGATTTTTGAAAAGTGGCTGCAGCAGTATATACACAGGGAACTGCCAGAAATTCAGACCAGATTCAGAAGAGGAGGTGGAGCCAGGAATATCATTGCTGATATCAGATGCATCCTGGCTGAAAGCAGAGAATACCAGAAAGATGTTAACCTGTGTTTCATTGACTATGCAAAGGCACTCAACTGTGCGGATCATAACAGGTTATGGATAACATTATGAAGAATAAGAATTCCAGAACACTTAATTGTGCTCATGAGGAACCTGTACATAGATCAAGAGGCAGTTGTTTGGACAGAGCAAGGGGATTCTGTGTAGTTTAAAGTCAGGAGAGATGTGCATCAGGGTTATACCCTTTCACCATATTTATTCAATCTGTATGCTGAGCAAATAATTAGAAGCTGGACTATACGAAGAAGAACGGGGCATTGGAATTGGTGGAAGACTTATTAACAACTTGTGTTACGCAGATGACACAACCTTGCTTGCTGAAAGTGAAGAGGACTTGAAACACTTACTTGTGAAGATCAAAGATCACAGCCTTCAGTATGGATTGCACCTCAACATGAAGAAAACAAAAGTCCTCATAATAGGAGCAATGAGCAACATCATGATAAACAGAGAAAAGATTGAACTTGTCAAGGGTTACATTTTACTTGGATTCTCAATTAACACCCATGGAAGGAGCAGTCAGAAAATCAAAGAAAGACTGAAGAAGAATTCATGCCTTTGAATTGTGGTCTTGGTGAAGAATATTGACTATACTATAGACTGCCAAAAGAACAAACAAATCTGTCTTGGAAGAACTACAGCCAGAATGTGCCTTAGGAGCAAGGATGGCCAGACTGCATCTTACATATTTTGGACATGTTGTTAGGAGGGATCAGTCCCTGGTGAAGGACATCATGCTTGGTAAAGTACGGGGTCAACAGAAAAGAGGAAGACCCTCAACTAAATGGATTGACACAGTGACTGCAACAATGGGGTCAAGCATAACAACGATTGTAAGCATGGTGCAGGCCCGGGCAGTGTTTCATTCTGTGGTATATTGGGTTGCTATGAGTTGGAATTGACTTGATGGCACCTAACAACAACATCTCAGTATGCCAGGGTCTCTTTTGCAACTAACCTCAGGCCCAGTGTCCTTTGCAAAGAGCTGGAACTACCTTAGTAAAGAAAGTTCACAAGGTCATTTGGTTAAGGGAAGGATATCACAGGAAGCTGTGGAGAAAAAGGGAGATAAGTGAAAGGATTCAAAACAGCCCACTGCCGTGGAGTCAGTTCTGACTCATAGCGACTCCACAGGGTTTCCAGGGCTGTACTCTCTACGGAAGCAAACTGCCACGTCTTTCTCCCTCAGAGCTGCTGGTGGTTTTGAACTGCCTGCCTTTCGGTGAGCAGTCGATCACTTTAACAACTGCACCACCAGGGGTCCTGGAGGGAAAGGAATTTGATACAAATTCTCTCCAAGTCCAGTGAAGTCCAAATTTACCAAACCAAAATACATAAAGATTTTTTTATCAGGTGTGAAATTTCAAATAAGCTTTTAATGCTCTTCTCCTTGCTCCTCTCTGACCCTGCCTGCTTTGTCACTGGTATAATCTCTTCTAAAATCTGCTCCAGAGCCATTGGTGTCCTTGAGGTTCTAGTCTCGGCTCACTGATATTTTTCCTGTTCTTTCTGGTCAATCTCATCATTTCTCTTGATTTCACCACTGCTTCCTGTAGGAATGTAATTTCCTATGGAAACAATAGGATACATTTTGATTGGCTTCCCGGGCCAGCCCATAATGATAGATTTAACTTATAAAATACCATTTTTTGCAATCAAGGTTCTAGAATGCAATGTTTCGCAAATGTATTTTTAATACTGCATTTATAATCTAGATAAAATAGATTTCTGTGGGCTAGCCTGGGGACCTAAGCAATAATCATAAAATTGCAAACCTCCATCTGAAATTGTGTTCTCCTTGATATTCATCAATTAATTCATTTGTTTAATAAACTATCTTAAGCCATTCCTAGGTGCCAGCCATAGCAGTATCAATAAGTCTCTGTCCTAGTGTACAAGGAGGTGACAGTTTAAAAATGAGAGGCATCTTTGTAAATTGACAGTTATTATTCAATGTGGAGATGGTATAGAAGAGAGATTAGAATGGCATGCTCTGGGAATACTAAAGGGAAGTCTGCCTGATGGAGAACTTGAACCTGTCTTGAAGAATTAGCAGGCATTTAAACAGATAGAAGGCGTGGAAGGCATTCCAGGCCACAGGAACAGCACATGCAAAGCCCCAAAGTTCTGAAAGACATGGCATCGTTTAGGAATGACCAGAAAGAAGTTCAGCAGAGGAGATGAGAGAAGTGCTGGGAGATGTGAAAATGTTGGTCAGATCCTTGGTTGAAAAGGTACTATGTTAAGGAGTATAAAATGTTTCCAGTTAGATGGGGTTCAATGGAGATGTTTCTGCAGGGGAGTGACTGCATCTGATTAGTTTTATGAGAATTCTGAAGGTAGAAAAGCCCATTAGAAGGCTCAAGAAAATGCCCAGATGAGAGACAATGGTGGCCTTATTTACTGCACTGGCAGCAGAGTTGCAAATGGTGCTAGATAAACGGGAAAAAGAAGAGGATAGTATGCCGGAGAGATTTGCATTCGAAGAGTTTAGGGAATTATTGCCCATGGAATATGAGATTTTGAGCTCATTTGGAGTGATGGATGATGGAGAGGTGGTTTTTGGGGTGGAATTTCAGTTTTGGAATTAAGGAGCTCACATCACTTCTTGAAAATTTCTTCCACGCATCAGTCTCTCCTTGTACTTTTTTAGTATCTTGGAGCCTGAGGAGAGTTGCTTTCTTCTTGACATCTAATATACCTTCCAGACAAGAGACCACAGTCTTTAACTAGCATCCTTCTGAAAACCAAGCCAGACAGAATGGCCATCCCCTCCTCAAGCTCCCTCTCTTTTCTGCAGATAGTTTTATTTCACTTATTTGTTTTAACAAAAACCTGTCAAGACCCATGTCTTATAAGACATGATTTTGACACCTATTATAAATTGATAAATGAATGAATAAATGAAATCTCTTTTTTCTGAACTCTAGCATTGCCTCTTTTTTCCCCTAGGCTTTTAATTCTGTATCAGTCAAGTTTCAACCAGAGAAGCAGTAGAATATGGGTGGGTGGGGGGTGGAGTATATATATATGTATGTATACATATGTGTGTGTGTGTGTGTATATATATATATATAGGGTTCTGGTGGCACAGTGCGTAAGAGCTTGGCTGCTAACCGAAAGGTCAACAGTTTAAATCCACAAGTCACTCCTTGGAAACCCTATGGGGCAGTTCTACTCTGTCCTCTAGGGTCTCTCTGAGTTGGAATTGACTTGAGAGCAACAAGTTTGTTTTTTTCTTGTCTTTTTGGTTATAGATATGCCCTAGTGGGACAACAGGTAATTGCTTGCCTGCCAACTGGTTCAAACCTACCCAGTGGCTCCAGGGGAGAAAGACCTAGCAATCTGCTCCTGTAAAGACTGTTGTTGTTGTGTGCTATTGAGTTGATTCTGACTCATAGCAACTGTGTAAAATTTCCCCATGGGATTTCCCAGACTGAGATCTTTAGGGAAGCAGATTGCCAGGTCTTTTCTACTGCAGAGCGGCTGATGGGTTCGAACTGCCGGCCAGTCAGTTAGCAGCTGAGCACTTAACTATTTTGACACCGGGACTCCTTCCTGTAAGATTACAGCCTAGGAAACCCTGTGGGGCAGCTCTACTCTGTCACATAGGGTTGCTATGACACAATGGCACCTGAAAACCACAGCAACGTACACACATTCACACACACACATATTGATTTATTGCAGTCAGTTAAACAGTCCCTTCAAAACTGTCTTCACGCATGGGTAGACAGGAAGGGGAGATCATGAGCAGGAAGATCATGATCATGATGCCTCACAAGGCTAAGTTTATGGGAACAAAGATTGACTGAAACCCTTGTTTGTTTTTGCTGCCTCTGACCTAGTGACGTGGGTGTACTGCAGAAGCCGAGGCCCTTCCTCGTGGCGCCAAACACACATACCCGGCCCAACTGCTGCTTCGTGCGAATGATCAGCCACATGTGTCTATTATAAAATGGCTGCTGACTCTCTTCCATCTCCAACATCTCCCCTCCCGGCTTTGAAAGTCTTTTTACCCAATCTAGACATTGTGGCCTAAGATTTTATTTATGTTCATATAAACAAAAGAAGAAGCCTGTGCCTTTTAACCACGCTTAACTTTCTCAAGTCCCAATCCTGGGTAAGCCTCAGAAAGCTTAACTTGGCTGGAGAAAAGCAACATCCTTATGTCAACAGATGCTCCTGAATATTTATGCTGTCCAAACTCCACTGGCCCTTCACTGCTCACTCCCCAATCTTTTATAATCCCGCAGTGATGACATGCCACTGTGTCTTTTCCAAGCCTTTCTCACACTTCTCAAGCTCTTGAATTCAGCCTCAGTCTTCTGACTCTCAGCTGATGACCTTGTCTCTTCCATCTCAGAGAGACAAGAGGAAACAATATGATATGAAATCCCTGGACTTCCTTTTCCTCCCTGTGGCCTCAGAGAAAAAGTATGCCGAATCCTTTCCAAGGTGAGTTACTTTTTTTTTTCTCGTGTCCAGTGTACTGATGAGCCCCTCAAAGGTATTCTTCATTTTGGTACAGTGTTTTTGACTTCTAGCATTTCCTTTTAATTCTTTTTTTAGAGTGTCCATCTCTTTGTTTATATTACCCATTTGTTGTTGCGTGTTGTCTACTTTTTCCATTAGAGGCCTTAGCGTATTAATCATAGTTATTTTAATTCCCTGTCTGATTAATTCCAAAATCTCTGCCATATCTGAGTCTGGTTCTGATGCTTTCCTTGTTCTTTAGACTGTGTTTTTGCCTTTAACATGCCTTGTAGTCTTTTCTAGTTTCCTTTCTTTTTTTTTTTTTAAGTTGATTACTCTGAAATAAAATTTCCAGCTACTTAGAGAGTAAACCTAAAAATACAGGAGTGATCCCACATTAGTCATAGGCCTTTATGATTATACTGATTTTTAATTCTGTAATATTTTGTGACTTTTTTTTCTCACTTTAGTATATTCATATAAGCTGGCAGTGTCCTCACCTGTATCAGTCATAGTCCCAGAAGAAAACATAAGGCACATTGTGGTGGAATGTCAAAAAGACTACAGAGGTGAAATTGAAGTTAGAGGAATCAACAACAAATGTTGAGACTCCCAGGTACTAATACATTGAGTGGTAACCCAGCACCACTCCTTGACCTGAAGAGGGCACTGTAGTTGGGCATTTCCCTTTCCCCCATGTTGTTGTTAGTTGCTGTTGAGTTGGCTCCCACTCATAGAGACATTATGTATAACAGAACAGAATGCTGTCTGGTCTTGCGCCATCTTCATGATCATTGGTATGTTTACCTACCACTTCTCTGTTGGTCTGTCAGTTTGTCATACTGTGGTAGCTTGTGTGTTGCTATGATGCCAGAAGCTGTGCCTCTGGTGTTCCCAATACCAGCAGGGCCACCCATGGTAGATAGGTTTCCGCAGAGCTTCCAGACTAAGACAGACTAGGAAGAAAGTCTTGTCAATTTACTTCCAAAAATCAGCCAGTGAATACCATGTTGGTTAGGTTCTGACAAAACCCCCACTGCTTTGCTCTGGTAGTTTCCCTTGAGAGTAGGCTGTTGTTAAGGAAAACAGAACACTATTTCAGAATGATTACTTTTCCATTTTGAAAAAGTGTGAGGGAATTTTTCGTTGAGCCTCACAGTGAGAACCTGGTGAGGCTCCTGGAGAAAAACTCAGGAAAGTATGGGGAGTCCCCAAGGCTAGATTTCCTGGAATTTTCAGTCTCTCAAGCTCTCCCACACTCAGTCTTTAGAAGTTAGTCAGTTAAGCCAACCAGTTGCCATCAGGTCAATTCTGAGTTAGAGCGGAACTGTGCTCGATGGATTTTTCCAAAGTAGCTTGTCAGGCCTTTTTTCAGAGGCACCTTTAGGTGGACTAGAACCTCCAGCTCTTTGGTTAGCAGCCAAGCTTGTTACCAGTTTACACTACCTAGGGACTTCAGTTAGTCAATTACACTTTAAGTATTCCTACCTGTTGCTGGGTCCAACTGTGGAGGTTTCTGCTCCTGGGTATTGGTGGTTCTCAAATCCCTAATAGCCAATATTCTTCTAATTAGCAAATCTACCAGTCTCTTCTATGTCCTCATTCCCGTTGGCCTTTCTGCAACATGTGGCCAGTTTTACCATGTCTCCCTGGCACTGTCATATTGGTTCACGCACTGTCTTCTTTGCTGACCCCTTTTTTATGCAACCCCTAATTGTAGGCTTCTCTGGAGGCTCTTTCCTTGGCCCTTCTCTTATTCTAAGCTCTATTTTGTGGGATCCTTCTAAGACTTTAAATACCTCTTTTGTGAGAATAAATAGAATGGCACTATCCAATAGAGATATAATGTAAGCCATGCATGTAATTATAAACTTCCTGCTAACCACAGTTGACTATTATTAAAGTTTATGCACCAACGGCTAATGCCATAGATGAGGAAATTGAACATTTTTACCGACTTCCGCAGTCTGAATTCACAAAAACATAATCAAGATGCATTGACAATTACTGTTGATTGGAATGCGAAAGTTGGAAACAAAGAAGAAGGATCAGTAGTTGGAATACATGGCCTTGGTGATAGAAATGACGCTGGAGATCCCGTTATAGAATTTTGCAAGGCCAATGATTTCTTCATTGCAAAAGCCTTTTTTCAACAACGTAAATGCGACTATACACATGGGCCTCACCAGAGGGAATGCATAGGAATCAAATTGACTACATCTGTGGAAAGAGAGCTATGGAGAAGCCCAATATCATCAGTCAGAACAAGGCTAGGGGCCGAATGTAGAACAGACCATCAATTGTTCATATACAAGTTCAAGTTGAGGCTGAAGAAAATTAGAGCAAGTCCATGAGAGCCAAAATACATCCTTGAGTATACTCTGCCTTAACTTAGAGACCATCTGAAGAATAGATTTAACGCATTGAACACTAATTATCGAAGATCAGACAAGTTGTGGAATGACATCAAGGACATCATACACAAAGAAAGCAAAAGGTCATTAAAAAACAGGAAAAAAAGAGAAGACCAAAATGGATGTCAAGACTCTGAAACTTGTACTTGAATGTAAAATAGCTAAAGCAAATAGAAGAAATGAGGAAGTAAAAGAGCTGAACAGAAGATTTCAAAGGATGGCTCAAGAAGAGAAAATACAGTATTACAATGAAATGCACAAAGATCTGGAGTTAAAAAACCAAAAGGGAAGAACATGCTCAGCATTTCTTAAGCTGAAAGAACTGAAGAAAAAAATTTAAGCCTTGATTTGCAATATTGAAGGAGTCTAAGGGGAAAATATTGAACGATGCAGGAGGCATCAAAAGAAGATGGAACGAATACACAGAGCTACCGTACCAAAAAGAAATGGTTGATGTTCGAACATTTCAGGAGGTAACACATGATCAAAAACTAATGGTAGTGAAAGAAGAAGCCCAAGCTGCTCTGAAAGGAGTGGCAAATAAAGCTCCAGGAAGTGACAGAATACCAACTGAGATGTTCCAAAAAATGGATGCAGCACTGGAGGTGCTCACTCATCTATGTCATGAACTTTGGAACACAGCTTGCTGGTCAACTGACTGGAAGAGATCCATGTATGTGCCCATTCCAAAGAAAAGTGATCCAACAGAATGCAGAAATTATCGAGCAATATCATTAATATCACACACAAGTAAAATTTTGCTGAAAATCATTCAAAAGTGGCTGCAGTAGTACATAGAAAGGAAACTGCCAGAAGTTCAAGCCAGATTCAGAAGAGAACATGGAAAGAGGGATATCATTGCTGATGTCAGATCGATCCTGGCTGAAAGCAGAGAATATCAGAGAGATGTTTACCTGTGTTTCATTGACTATGCAAAGGCATTTGGCTGTGTGGATCATAACAAATTATGGATAGTATTGTGAAGAATGGAAATTTCAGAACAATTAATCGTGCACATAGACAAAAAGGCAGTTGTTTCAACAGAAAAAGGGGATACTGCCTGGTTTAAAGTCAGGAAAGGTGTGTGTCATGGTTGTATATTTCGCCATACATATTTAATCTGTATGCTGAGCAAATATTTTGAGAAGCTGGACTACATGAAGAAGACTCATTAACAATCTGTGATGTGCAGATGACACAACCTTGCTTGCTGAAAGTGAAGAGGACTTGAAGCATTTACTGATGAAGATCAAAGACTATAGCCTTCAGTATGGGTTGCACCTCAATGTAAAGAAAACAAAAACCCTCAGAGGTGTACCAATAAGCAACATCATGACAAATGGTTGTTGTTGTTATTAGGTGCTGTTGAGTTGGCTCCAACCCATAGTGACCCTATGTACAACCAAAGGAAACACTGCTTGGTCTTGCACCATTAAAGTTGCCAAGATTTCATTTTACTTGGATCTACAATCAATACTCATGGAAGCAGCAGTCAAGAAAGCAGAGGACGTATTGCATTGACAAATGTGCTACAAGAGACGTCTTTAAAGTATTGAAAGCAAAGATGTCACTTGAGGACTAAGGTGGGTCTGGCCCAAGCCAGAGTAGTTTTAATTGCCTGATATGCATATGAAAGATGGGGAATGAATAAGGAATACAGAACAAGAATTATGCCGGTATGCCTGGTACGGTGACCACTATCAATACCTACGAAGTTAGTGTTTTTGTTTTATTTTTATAGTTTTGGAAATCTCATAATTGAAAAGTAAATAATAAGAATGTAGTCCATGAGACTTAACCAATTAAAATGTGTTTTTTCACAAATTGATGAGCATTCACTTGTATACTTAAAAAATTTTATATCTCTCATTCAAATGTGGAAATTATAGAACAATATCATTAATATCACACGCAAGCAAAATTCTGCTGAAGATCATTCAAAAATGGCTGCAGCAGTATATCGACAGGGAACTGCCAGAAATTCAGGCTGGTTTCAGAAGAGGACATGGAACCTGGGATGTCATTGCTGATGTCAGATGCATCCTGGCTGAAAGCACAGAATATCAGAAGGATGTTTAAAAAAAAAAAAAGTTTACCTGTGTTTTATTGACTATGCAAAGGCATTCAACTGTGTGGATCGTAACAAACTATGGATAACACTGCGAAGAATGGGAATTTTCTTTACATAGATCAAGAGGCAGTTGTTCGGACAGAACAAGGGGATGCTGATTGGCTTAAAGTCAGGAAAGGTGTGTGTCAGGGTTGTATTATTTCACCATACCTATTTAATCTGTATGCTGAACAAATAATCCAAGAATCTGGACTATATGGATTGGAGGGAGACTCATTAACAACCTGCGTTATGCAGATGACACAACCTTGCTTGCTGACAGTGAAGGGGACTTGAAGCACTTACTAATGAAGATCAAAGACCACAGCCTTCAGTATGGATTACACCTCAACATAAAGAAAACAAAAATCCTCACAACTGGACCAATGAGCAACATCATGATAAACGGAGAAAAGATTGAAGTTGTCAAGGATTTCATTTTACTTGGATCCACAATCAACAGCCATGGAAGCAGCAGTCAAGAAATCAAAAGAAGCATTGCATTGGGCAAATCTGCTGCAAAGGACCTCTTCAAGGTGTTGAAGAGCAAAGATGTCACACTGAAGACTAAGGTGCGCCTGACCCAAGCCATGGTATTTTCAATCACATCATATGCTTGTGAAAGCTGGACAATGAATAAGGAAGACTGAAAAAGAGTTGACGCCTTTGAATTGTGGTGTTGGCAAAGAATATTGAATATACCATAGACTGCCAAAAGAACGAACAAATCTGTCTTAGAAGAAGTGTGGCTAGAATGCTCCTTAGAGGCAAGGATGGAGAGACTGCTTCTTACATACTTTGGACATGCTGTCAGGAGGGATCTGTCCCTGGAGAAGAACATCATGCTTGGCAGAGTACAGGGTCAGTGGAAAAGAGGAAGACCTTCAATGATGTGGATTGACGCAGTGGCTGCAACAATGACCTCGAGCATAACAATGATTGTAAGGGTGGCCCAGGACCGGGCAGTGTTTCATTCTGTTGCGCATAGGGTCGCTATGAGTTAGAACCGATTTGATGGCACCTAACAACAACAACAATCTCTCATTACAACAACCTACACAAAAGAAATGGGTCAAACTCCAGTCCTTTGCAACAAGTTTTGCTTTGTTCTTCATGTGAACAAACAAAACCAATCAATACCTTGTCGTTCTCAAAATGGAACTCAGTATTCTTTATAGTCTTCCTTCAGCAAACAACTTCTCAACACAGCATCTAAATTCAGGATTATTGGACATTAAAAAAAAAATAAGTAGAACTCTTATTTAGAAGTGCTCCATAAGCTAAAAGGGATAATTTTTTTTAGAGAGTTTTGGCTAAATATTTTATGACTCAAGGAAGAAAGAAGTTCTATTTTTATTGAAGAACAATTTGTCCTCACATCTCCTTCTGAGTTTAATAAATAAAGTCCCCAGGGCAAAGGCATGAAGTGCCCACGTACTCACCAGGACATAATTATTTCAGGAAGACAGAAGCATTTGTAATACTTAAAGAAAAATCATTATTAAGGTGAAAACTTCTCTGAATAGGGTTGCAGGTTAATCAAGTTTTAGTTTTGCTAAAGTGACTCGAAACGAACATCATAATTTGCATTTTCTCTGTTTCGTTCCATCTGATTGTCTGATTGTCTCCAAACATGCATTGTCTTGGCATGTACAGACAGAGGACATGGTTACCCTAGCAACAGGCACTGTGCACCACATGTGACCTCTCTCCAAAGAGGGCCTCTGCCTCATTTTAAAAAAACGTAAAACAATACAAACAAACAAACCTGCTGTCTCCTACTTAAAACAAAATTCCTGCTTTTTAACACTAATAAAAAATATTCCTGACTAATTTCAGCTTCTGCATCTGGCAAACTATTTTACTGTGGGTTTGACGTAGATCAGCATCACTTCCTTGTACCTATTTCATCATAATGAGTAATCCAATCAATGAGGTGACTAGACACTGTGGTCTCTCTCTCTCACAGTCACAGTCTGAAGATCCAGCAGAGGGAGCCCACACATTATTGCAGCGTTTACAATGTCAGTCTCAACTGATGATACAATTTCATTTTAAATTTTCTGGTAATAGAACTCTTGATTTTGGAATTTAGGTGTATCTTACCTAGCAAAGTATGAATATTCTAACGTCGTTTTTGTTGTCGTTGCTGTGTTAATCTGAGGAAGTTCCAGTATTTCTTAACTTATGGTGTGTTTGTATAAGTGAACAATTTTCAGATCTATTTTGTACAGCCAGTTCAAGATACCCAGCGGGATTGATCTAACCTTTATTTTAGCTTTCTCAAAGTTTTCCCCATCAGGAAAAAAAAAAAAATTTTGGCCATGGGCAACTAAGGCACACCATGAAAAGTGTCATGGAACAGGGTTACTAACTGAGCAGGAAACATGAAGAATCCCTAGCTGGTTCCATAAAAAAGAACAGAAGTGGTTTACATGCCATTGTCTTCATGTCAAGAAAGTTGTCTTTGAAAATGATATGCCTTCCACAGGAAGTGGTGGGATTCCAGGGCCTGCCTACTCTCAGGAGACACACTGAGGTTCTGAATGTTGTTCATCAGCCCAGGAACAATCATGTGCACATTCATTCATTCAAAAATATTAATTGGTTTCTTTCACCATTCTGGTCACTGTTTAAAATTTGGGGAACATAAACAAAATAAAAATAGCTACCACTGACGGAGTCTTAATCCTGTTATAGGTTAATACGCCACAACCTTCTTAACCTTACTACAACTGATTTACAGATTTAAAACAAACAAACAAAAAACTGTACCTCAAAGAACTTAAATAACTTGCCTGTGGTCCTTGGAAACTCTATAGGGCAGTTCTACTCCGTCCTATAGGGTCGCTATGAGTTGGAATCGACTCAGTGGCACGGGGTTGGGTATGGTCCCAAAGCTGGTAAGTGACAGAGCTTGAATTTGAATGCAAGACTCTAAGATCCTAAAATGCACTTTGGGCCAGCTTTTCCAGTTGTTACTGAGTCTATTTCAACTCACGGAGATGCCATGTGTCAGAGTGAAACTGTGCTCCACAGGGTTTTCAGTGACTGATTGGGCAGAAGTAGATTGTCTAACCTTTCTTCCAGTCTGGGTGGACTTGAACCTCCAGCCTTTTGCTTAGCTTCTGAGCGTCTTAACTGTTCACACCACCCAGGGATTCCTACACTGTGAAATATTGCCTCCCTATACTCAAGGGATTCACATCCTATCAATTTCATTCTTGCTTCCACTCAAAGCAGAATTTTTATTTTTTGACTTTAAGTGCAACGAGTTTTAGAAAGAAAAGGAAAAAAAAAAAAAGAATATTTGAATGTTTACCATGAACCAAGCACTGTGCTATGTGCTTTATGTGCCTCACTTACTCTTTAGAGCAACTTTAAAACCCATTGCCATCGAATCAATTCTGACTCCTAGCAATTCTATAGGACAGAGTAGAGCTACCTCATAGGGTGTCCAAGCCTGTACGCCTCTGCCTCACTTATTGACTGTCTCATTATCCAACATTTTGCATTTATGACAATTGTAAAAAATCTACTATCTGACTATTTTGAGCATTAACGTCATACGTCTGACAGTAACGAACACTGAAGGACGAGGCAAAAGTAATAATGATGGTTATGTGTCAATTTGGCTGGGCCATGATACTCAGTGGTTTGGCTGTTATGTAATGATATAATTTGGGAGTTATGTAATGATGTAGTCATCGTCCATTTTGTGGTCATCTTCCATTTTTGAATAATGCCAATTTTTGCCTAACAGCCTGGCCTTTGGAAACTAACCATGTCAATAAGAGAGGAGCGTGTGTAGTCTTTTGAGAAGCAAACTACTACATCTTTCTCCAGAGGAACGGCTGGTGGCTTTGAACTACCAACCTTTTGGTTAGCAGCCAAGCACCTAAACACTGTGCCACCAGGGATTCTTACAGCAATCTCTTACAGCTTCTTACAGGAGGTACATATTACCCCCACTTTACCCTCAAAGAAACTAAAATCCAAGAGATGACATAACTTACCCAAGATGATACAGTGAACTCATGATTTGAATCTCAATTTTTCTGATTTAAAAAATTCACATTGTCATGCTGCCTCTACTTAAAAAATTGTTTCTCTCAAGCAGTTCCTCAAAAATAAAAACTTTCTCAGGTAGTCATGTGGACTTAACTCACAGTAAGAAGTATTTTAAAGGAATCTTTCTAAACCTCAATTCAAATATTCATTCGCAGTTAAGTTTCTTGAAGTGTATATATGCTTAAGTTAAGTTTTAACTTAAAACATGTTTGTTTTTGCATTAGTCAAATAATCTAAACTTAGCTGTATTAACTGAAATACTGAATTATAGAGTTTAAAAACTGGAATGGACCTTGGTCCTTATTTAGCCTGATCCCCTTATTTTAAGAATGAGAAAACTGACATCAAGAGAGATTGTGTGCCCATCAAGAGATAAATGGATAAACAAAAGGTGGTATATAACATTCAATGGAATACTACTCATCCAACAGGAGAAATGAAGTCTTCATATATGCTACAGTGTGGATGGACCTTGAAGATACTATGCTAAGCAAAATAAGTCAATCACAAAAGGACAAATATTGTATAACCTCATTTATATAAAAAAATAAGAAAAGGCACATATATAGAGACGAAAGTTTATTAGTGGTTGCCAGGGGGGAGAGGGAGGAGGGAAAAGGAGGACTAATAATGATGGAAAAATTGCACTGATTAAGGGTAGGATTGTACAGTCGATTATTGTAATTGCTGTCAATAATTTTTACACCTGTAAAAAGTTGAATTGGCAAAAGTTGTGTGATAGATATATTTACAAAATCTTCCCCTCCCCCTACAAAAAAGAAGAGCTGCTGAGGCTGTTGATATACAACCAAGCACCTCATGGGATTTGTTTCCTTGTTTTGGAGGTATAGGGAGACGTGTTCATGGGACATCCCAGTTAATTGGCTGTTCTACGTAGTGCCTGAGGTCTTAAAATTTGCAAGCAGCCATCCGAGGCACAACAGTTGTTCTCTATTCACCTGGAAAACAGAGGAAAAATGAGAGTCAGGAATAGGAAGAGGAAATGGAATGTGTGGCTAATTGCCTCCATAAACAACTGCTTCCTTTACCATGAGACCAGAAGAACTGGATGGTGCCTGGTTACCATTACTGAACATTTTGAACAAAGATTCCGTAGAAGAATCCTGATTAAAAGGGGGGAAATGCAGAACAGAATTTTGAATTTTCATGTACTGTAGACTTCCTGGAGCTATGGAGGATTGATGAACCCCTGAGACTATTGCCCTGAGATCACCTTTAAAGCTTAAACCGAAAATATCCCCTGAAGGCTTCTAAAAAACCAGCAGTAGTTTAGCTTAAGTAGTAAGAAAGGTCTGTCTTGAGAATTATGCTCTTTTAAGAACTATATACATGGGATAAAATTGACAACAGCAACTCAAAAGATTAGATAGGAACCTTGGGGGGCAGTGAGTTTATGTTAATGAGGGAAGAACAACTCAGAAATGGAGGGTGAGATGGTTGCACAACTCGAAGAATATAATGTGTCACTAACTTGCGCATGTAGAAGCTGTTGAATTGTTGTGTGTTTTTCTGTATATATTCTCAACGAAAACAATAAAATAAATAAAATTTTAAGAAATAAAATAATCAAGGAGCTCATCTAAATAGAGCAGAAATAACAGTTATCTATTTTTATTTAGCTTAGCAGCACTCCACAGGACAAATAAAAATAAAATAAACTCTAAACAAAATGAGATTCAGATTAAACTCTAATCAAAATCTCCTAAACACCATCAGGCAAAACCAGATATACTTGCCCTGTAGAGAAACACATTTGGAAGAAAACACTTTTTTTGAAAAAAAAAAAAAAGAGGGAGAGAGATTGTGACTTGGTTCCCACCTTTAGTTAGTGGCAACATAGAACTGCCACTCTAACCCAGGAAAGCAGCATTTCACTGAATTATGTTAGAAACAGATCTATTCCTCAAGCCACTTTAGATCATAACTTGATGTTGAGTTTAGCAAGCTTAGCCAGTTTTTATGAGGCCCGTGTTGGATTTTATCCAAGGCTGCTGCTGTCGTTAGTTGTCATTGAGTCAGCTTGGACTCGTGGCAACCTTATATATAACAGAATGAAATGCTGCCAGTCCATCACCATCTTTATGATCATTGGTATGTCTGAGTCCATTATTGCGGCTATTGTGTCAGTCCATCTCACTGAGGGTTTCCCTCACCTTCACTGGCCCACCACTTTACCAAACATGAAGATTGCTCTTTCCTGATGGTGTGTCCAAATAAGGGAGCCAAAGTCTTGCCATTCTCGCTTCTAAAGAACATTCTAGTTGTATTTCTTCTAAGACAGATTTGCTCATTCTTTTGGCAGTCCACGATATATTTAATATTCTTCACCGGCACCACAGTTCTAATGCATGAATTCTTCTTTTGTCTTTTTGTTTCACTATCCATGGCATGTGTATTAAAATTAAGATAGGTATTATCCAAAATAAAAGAAAATTGGTTCACAGCTCAAATTTTGATAATTGTTTTTTAATTCCTTGAGATCAAACTAATGAGCTAATGACAATAAAATTTTAAGAGTGTTTAGGTAAAACAGCAAGTTAAACTCTATATCAAAATATTGAGTTCAGAAGACAATGTGATTATGCCATTGGTTTATTATATCAAACCACCAGTTTTAGCTATACATGTATAAATGTATATTATAGATATTATTTAAGCTATTCCTGTACGTGGTTTTTAGAGGCTGCATTAGGTCAATTTGCAGATGGACTGTTTCTGCATGTAGACTTTAAAACATGCACACACACGCACATGGACACTCACAGTTTTAAAGCAATCCATGACACTTTTGCCATATGTTTAGAACAACAGCAGCAAAGTTCGTAAGGACAGACAGGCAGATAAGTGCTGGTGAGATCCTAATACCTGACATCTCAGTGGATTGGTAGGTTATTTTTTTAGGTCTTGCTTTCTTAAAGAGATCTCTAGTCCTGTCAATTTCTCCAGGCAATATGATCTTCAGACAATTTGATCTCCACACTGATAGGACTTGTGTGTAAAAATGTTTGACTGAGCTTCAACTTTGTTACTGCTTGAGTACATATACACCTCATGAACTTTCAGAATAGGCCTTTGGCAGAGAAAAATTAGTCAATAACAAAGTAATCATTATATACTAGAAGCTATTCAAAATAAATTGCAGCTATGGTATCCAGTTTTAGAGGAACTCACAAGCCATTGGAGGAAGCAGAGCCAATGGAAAAATACCTAAGGAAACACACACACGCACACGCGCACGTGCGCGCACACACACACACACTCATACGGAAAAACCAAATAAGCATACAATGTGTTTTTTTTTTTTTTTTTACCACTTTGTTATCCTGCTTTTAGTTCTTTTTTTTTTTCCATAGCTTATTCTCTGATAATTGTAGACTTTCAATGATTGTTGGTTTGAAAGGGCAAAATCTGGAAGCCAATATTTACAGAGTGCTCACAATGTGCCAAGCAGTGTAAAGAGAACTTCTGAATATATTATCACATCTAAACCACATGATAATTCTATGAGGTGTAATTGTGGAAACTGAAACTTCTTTAACTTACCCAAGGTCACCCAGCAAGGGGCAGAGACAGGATTTGAAGTGAGATCTGTGTTTCTCAGGCTGGTGCTTTTAATCACTAGGGTATCTACCTTAAAGCAGATTGAAGTTGGAACGCATCCATAAGGAGTTAAAACAGTTGTTGTACTTTCTTGTTCTGTTCACACAAATTTCATTTTTCCTAAATGGTAATAATTATAGCAGGACCACATTCTTGCTAGAAGTTTTCCTGGCTTATGTAAAGTTTTTTTATTTGGTTTGCTGTAAATGCCTCCTTTAGAAGCCTAGGGACTAGACGTAGATGTAATTTCAGGTCAGTGGTTGGTTGACCCACCTCCAAAATTCCTGTGAAAATGTTGCTTCCCATGGGGAAAGGATACATTCTGAATACAGGAATTGGTACACAACATTTCAACCCTTTCTGCAAAGATCAGAGCCAGCCTTTCATGTGTGTAAATGGACTTTGGATCAGGTTATAGCATAGGAGTCTGTCACCTTGACACCTGGTTATCACCTTACTGGCATTCAAATTCCAGGACAGCTAGAAGAATGATTCTTTTCCACTGAACAGTACTTTAAACAAAACTTAAACCCAGAGTGGGATTTGGAGTTCAACTCTGAGCTCATGGAAATGTGAATAAGGTCTAAGACCAGGTCAAAGTGGTCAAATAGCTTGGAATTAGGTCTGATTTTTTTCCTTGTTAATTAAGAAGGGGATTATTTTCACTTGTCAGTAAGTGGCCTTAGGGTTGGGAATATTGTATAACCCAAGAAGCCATCTTAATAAGTTATCCAGGAAATACACTGTTCAAATGATCTTGTTTTTTGACCTGTGGGGAGACTATGTAGCCAAGTGGGCCAGGGTGACAGGGTGGGGCAGGAAATTTACACGACGAGCACTGGGAAATCGCACTCTTTGTGCCTGCAGAATCCACTGTAGTTTACTGCACTGATCAAATTCCTAGTAAAGCAACTTCTAGTGTGCGGGATCTACGAAAAATATTGATCACAGTTTAAAATACCTCACTTACCTAGAAAATTCATGTATTACAACACAGCTGGATAAGTTAGTACTTCTTCCTGTCAGTCCTTCTGTGATACCATACAACACATTTGCTTTATTTTTTATCTTGAGCTCCATTTTCTCATAAGGTAAAAGTTTGGCCAAACTGTGTGCCTAACTGGCCACTCTACTGCAGGTGACCTCTCTACTTTGGTATAAATATAGTTAAGTGTCCTGCTCAGTCCAGTATTCCTTTGAAAATAGCTTGAATTAAATGTGATATTCAAGAGACAGTCTGGAGATGCAATCTAGAAATAACTAGATTAAGCTACTTCTTTAATCACAGAATCTCCTGGTTGAAGGTACCTCAAAGGTCACACAGTACAACCACATTAACTACAGTTTACCATTAACTACAATCAGTTAATATTCATTGAATACTCACCGACATCACAAACTCCAAAGTTGTTTGATTAAAAAAATAAACACTTTAATTTGATTTCCTAAGTCTCCGCCACTTCAGAAAATTCCTGAAGCTGTTACTACTCAGTGCTGTTTAGGATACAGCGTGGCAGCGGTTGGGGAAGGAACGTGTCTGTGGAAAGTTTGATGTATCATGTGACAACTGATGGGGCTGTTTTGCCTGGTAACCAAGCACAGGGGCTTCTCTGGAGACAGACTGTCTGAATTCAAACCATGGCTTTGCCATTTGCTAGTTGTCTGACCTCAGATGCTGTACCAACGTTTCTAAGCCTCGATGTCCTTATGTGTCAAAAGAGGGTGCCAGTGCATCTGCATCGAAACGTTGGTGTAGAAGTGAAATGAGATAACGCACGTACACGACTTAGATAACACCTTACACGATGTATGTACCCAATACATGTAGCTATTATTTTTAGTATTATTACTATGATTATCCCACTATGACTTTTGTGACAGCAGAATAACTGGAACAAAATAGTGAATGAATAGGTAGGAGGAATATCTATTCTAATGTGAGGTAAGTAAGTTAGGTTTGGTGAGTATTCGGTTCAAACATTTCTTATACATTATACCTATAGCTAAAGCCTGTATCCATAAATAAGTTGTTCAGGATGTCAAACTTGGTTAATAATCTCTGGTTGCTCTTGGAATCTCAGATCTTGAATACTAGGCGACTGGGGTTTAGGACAGAAACATGTGAAATCAGGTCATTTTATCCAGAAGAAAAGCTGTCATCTTTTATACGCAGCTAAGGTCGAAGGCTTGACTCCTGCCTGCTTCATGACCCAAACAGGTTTGGCAGGTCCAATGCAAAAACAGTGAAGAACAGCCATTGTTTAAATATGGTTGGGCAAAAACAGAGTCAGTGTCCTAACGTTGATTTTAGGTGGTGTCTACATTTCAAGATCCAAAGTGGTGTTGCTAATTTCCACAGTAAAATGTTGCTGCAGAGAATATTTCCAGTGGTTTCTTTTTCTTCCTCATTCTTAGGAAAGAATAACTATTTAGATATCCGATACAAATGATGGCAATATGTAATAGCAAGTGAGAAAGGAGAAATGCAAGAGAAATCACTAACAGCATTCATAAGTGTTATGGCATTAATTAAAGAAATAAGATGCATGCTGTAAACTGCTTTTTTAAAATAAGAAAACAATTTTTTAAATGTGTTTTGAAATATCTAGGTATTCTGATATTTTTTAATTTTTTTAAGGTTTTATGATTTTATCATCTACTACCTTCATGTGGGCCAGTTTATTTCAATTCAACAGTTATTTCTTAAGCACTTAGTATGTACTAATGATTTGGCCCATGAGGAGATGGCATAAATTGGGGAGTAAAATTAGGTAGTTTAGCTGAAAGTTGGTAATGTATGAGAACACAGTGAGAGAAACCAAAGCTCGCTTAGAAAGGTCAGAAAAAGTTTACTAGAGGAGATGAAATATGAGACATGTTTTGAAAGACAAGTTGGACTTAGAAGATGGAAGTAGGGGCAGGTCTAGAATAGGGCATTCCAGGTAAAGGGAGCAACATGCCAGACACATGGGGAAGGAACATGCTGCTCGAGAGGAGCTACAAGCCATTCGGGATTCCCCGAATCTAAACTGTGGGGTGGAGTACAGGAATAAAGGCAGGGGTGCTGGGCAGGGTTCAACCATTTACTTCACCCCGTAGTATGATCAGATCATGATATTTAATCAGATCACCAGCACTTTCAAAGTGTGCCTCACTAGTTGTTAATAGCTGTCACTTGGGAAAGATGAGACCGTTATTCAAATGCGTGTGTATGGGAAATGTGAGTTTTTCTGAGTTTCTTTACTTCAAGTCTTATTGGCCTTTATGATGTCACTCAGGATTGTGATTTTCCAAGAGGGGGATATGGTACGTGGCATGTTCTAAACTTATTTGAACATAGACCGCTTTGCAGGATTGGTATTTCAGGAACAGACTTTGGGAACCACTGATAAAGGCAATTAGGAGCCTCTAAATAATTTTAAGTGTGGGAGTGAAATTCATTCCATTAGCAGAACAGAGGAGGGATGTGGGAGAGGAAAAATTAGATGGAGGCACAGTAATTAAGATAACATCATAATAGTCATAGAAAGAAAGAGGGTGGGTCTGACCTTCAGCAGTAGACAGCAGTGATAGAGAGAAGGTAATTGATTTGAGAAGTACTTAGGAACCTATGAGAAGCACGTATCTGAGAATTTCATTCTACTTAATTAGAAGATTAAAATCAGCACTAAGCAATTGATTGGCTGTGGAGGGTGAGAAGAGGATGAATCTAGAATTACTCAGGTTTCTGACATGAGAAAGTGGGTAGGTGACAAGTGGTGCTTTTCATTGAGATATGAAATTGGGACAAAGAACTGAGAAGGAAATTTTGTATTAAGTTTTACACATATTAATTTTAAACTGTCTATGGGTCCTACAAGTTGAATAGCTAAGTGGTTTGAATGTGGGAAATGTAAGTATACCCAGGGTAGTTAAATCCCTTTGAGTGGATAAGGTCACTCATTCAAGAAGGCACATGAGCCATTTTATCAAAAGGCAATTTACAAAAAGCCATCCCATTCACGGAATTGCTTCAGAGAATTTGCCATTTGAGAAATAGCCCTTTGGCTAATTGGACTTTGTCAAATCGTTTGTAGGCAAATTGACCTCGAGTCCCCAGGAAAACTATACGGTGTGAGCAGAATTCTGGGCAAAGATAAACCTTTGAAATGAGAGATGGCAGGAAAAAAGAGAAGTTCAAAAAAGAGAAACAAAGGGCTAGGGAATACCACTGTGTTTTTACCACTATGATAATTTATACTGTCAAACAAATGTTTATTTATATAAAAATGACTGCCTCAACAGAAGAATTAATAGCAAACTATTTGAGCTGCAAGATAGCTGGGAAGGTGTGTTTGTCCTGCAATGCACTTAAATGGTCCAAAGTCAGGATTAACTGGGCGTCTTTATTTCTATCAACAACCCACAGTTACCCACGTTACCCATTGCTACTATGTATTTTTAACATAGCTCACTAGACCCTACTGCCTATACATAGTGCTGGGTGCATAGCTGGACACATTAAATAGTGACAGTCAGCAATTTTAAAATGGGGATAATATGAGTACTTCATTTCCAAGATCCCCTGCTTAAATAAGAAATGAACATGATTCTTGGATTCTAATTTTGCGCTCTTTATTAAACTCATAGATTTCTTAGGCAATGATCAGAATTACCTCTCTTTTATCAGCTTTTGCTGAGCCAAGACCTGTTCCTAGGCTCTCTGGTCATCACCAAAAAATGGGCATGTGGCCTCGTGGGTATGGGGCTGTGCTGGCTGTAGCACAAGCAGAAGTCAGGATTTCTAGTCTCAGGTTTTTTGTTTTTTTTTTTTAATTTTTAACCAACTAAACAGAGATCAAGGAGGTCTGCTTGTGCGGTGGTTAAAGCAATCAACTGCTAACAAAGTCAGTGGTTGGAAATCACTAGCGGCTCCTCGGGAGAAAGCTGTGGCAGTCTGCTTTCGTGAAGACTTACAGCCTTGGAAACCCTATGGGGTTGCTATGAGTCGAAATCGACTCACAGGCAGCGGGTTTGGTTTTTGTTTTAAACATAGGATTGGTTTTAATAATAAGTGTGTATTGAGTTAACACTGTAAGTGGCCGTAAAGCGTGAAAGACAGAAGAGATTGGAGACCACCTAAGCCAAGCATCAACAGTGGCTGTTTTCTGAAATGCCTGAAGTTTAAGTTTCAGTTATTTTGTTAAACAATGAGGGCTTATTCCTGGAATGAAGGCTCTAGGTTGCGGACTCCTACAGGAAAAAGACAAACACTTGGAGACCACGTTTGAATGATATTGACACCTGTGAAGTGAAGAAATAATCCTAATATCTACCTACATCCAGGCAGCCAGTCCCTGATGTTCTACACATTCTCTTAGAGAGAGTAGGACTACCCCTGCCACCCCCATTTCCAGTGCTGTGTTCTTCCAGCCTTTTCATCTTAGTTTATTCTGTGCCCATACCTGAAATACTATTCCTCTTCTCCATTCAAATTCTATCTTTCGTGGCTCAATTGAAGATGTTCTTTATCCTTGAAGATTTTGCCTCTCATGTTAGTGTCTCATTTCTCTATATCATTAATTCATTAAAAAAAATGTATTGATCATCCATTCTGTGTCAGGCTCAATTCTTGGACCAGGGATGAGTAGTGAATAAAACCAAGCATGCTTTCTCATAGAGGGGAGAGATTGTCCATAAATAAAGAAAATCTCTCTAAATACGTAGGTTGTCCTTGTTATGTTGTTGATAAGTGCCAACGAGTAGGATCCAAATCATAACAACCATATGGAAGGAGACACTGCCTGGTCCTCTGCCATCCTCACAATCATTGTTATGCATGAGCCCATTGTTGCAGCCAGTGTGTCAGTTCATCTCATCGAGAGTCTTCCTCTTTTTCGTTGATCCTCTCCTTTACCAAGCCTGATGTCCTTCTCCCAGGACTATCCCTCCTGATAACATGTCTAAAGTATTTGAGACGAAGTCTTGCCATCCTTGCTTCTAAGAAGCATTCTGGTTATATCTTCTAAGACAGATTTGTTCCTTCTTTTGGTAGTCCATGGTATATTCAATATTCTTCACCAAAACCACAATTCAAAAGCATCAACTCTTCTTCGATCGTCCTTATTCTTCATCCAGCTTTCCCACGCCTATGAGGCAACTGAAAACACCGTGGCTTGGGTCGGGGCAGCTTATTCCTCAAGGTGACATCTTTGCTTTTCAACACTTTAAAGAAGTCTCTTTTGCAGCAGATTTGCCTAATGCAATGAGTCTTTGATTTCTTGACTGCTACTTCCATGGGTGTTGATTGTGGATCCAAGTAGAACGAAATCCTTGACAACTTCAATCTTTTCTGCGTTTATCATGATGTTGCTTATCGGTCCAGTTGTGAGGATTTTCGTTTTCTTTATGTTGAGGTGTAATCCATACTGAAGGCTGTGATCTTTGATCTTTATCAGTAAGTGCTTCAAGTCCTCTTTACTTTTAGCAAGCAAGGTTGTGTTATCTGCATAACACAGGTTGTTAATGAGTCTTCCTCCAATTTCTTCTTCATGTAGTCCAGCTTCTCAGATTATTTGCTCAGCATACAGATTGAATATGTACGGTGAGAGGATACAGCCCTGATGCACACCTTTCCTGACTTTAAACCATGTAGTATCCCATTATTCTGTTCAAACAACTGCCTTTTAGTCTGTGTACAGGTTCTGCATGAGCACATTCTTCACAATGTTACGCGTAATTTGTTATGATCCTCACAGTCGAATGCCTTTGCATAGTCAATAAGACATAGGTAAACATCTTTCTGGTATTCTCTGCTTTCAGCCAGGATCCATTTGACATCAGCAATGATATTGCAAGTTCCAAGTCTTTTTCTAAATTCGGCTTGAATTTCTGGCAGTTCCCTGTCAAAGTACTGCTGCAACTGCATTTGAATGATCTGGAGCAAAATTTTACTTGTGCGTAATATTAATGATATTGTTTGATAATTTCTGCATTTGGTTGCATCACCTTTCTTTGGAATGGGTACAAATATGGATCTCTTCCAGCTGGTTGGTCAGGTAGCTGCCTCCCATATTTCTTGGCATAGACAATTGATCACTTCCAGCTCTGCATCCATTTTTTGACACATCTGAATTGATATTCCATCAATTCCTGGAGCCTTGTTTTTCACCAGTGCCTTCAGTACATCTTGGACCTCTTCCTTCAATACCATCAGTTCCTGATCATATGGTTGAACGTTGACCAATTGGTATAGTGACTCTGTGTATTTCTTCCATGTTCTTTTGACGCTTCCTGCATCATTTAATATTTTCCTCTTAGAATCCTTCAATATTGCAACTCAAGGCTTGAATTTTTAGTTCAGTTCTTTAGCTTAAGAAATGCTGAGCATGTTCTTCCCTTTTGGCTTTCTATTTCCAGGTCTTTGCACATGTCATTACAATACTTTGTCTTCTCAGGCTGCCCTTTGAAATCTTCTTTCAGTTCTTTTACTTCATCATTTCTTCCATTTGCTTTAGCTACTCAACCTTCAAGAGCAAGTTTTAGAGTCTCTTCTGACTTCCATTTTGGTCTTTTCTTTCTTTCCTGTCTTTTCAATGACATCTTGCTTTTTTTTATGATAAATGTCCTTGATTGCATTCCACAGCTCATCTGGTCTTTAGTCATTAGTGTTAAATGTGTCAAATCTGTTCTTGGGATGGTCTCTAAATTCAGAGACCATCTGTACTTGATATCTATATCTATCACCTACCTACCTATCTTCAGAGAATATAGATATCATTACTTGATCTTTCAGAGAAGATAGGTAGGTAGATGATAGATATAGGTATCAAGTAGTGATAAAGCCTCTCATGAAAAATAATGAGTGAGCAGTGAGTGTAGGTGGTGACAGGCTGATATTTTAGCCAGGAGTTTGTTAGTATTTTCTCATACAATAGAATCCCTGGGTGATGCAAATGATTAAAGCTCTAGATGCTAACTGCAAGGCCGTTGATTCAAGTCCACCCAGAGGCACTTGAAAGGAAAGGCCTGGTGATCTACTTCTTCATAATCGGCCACAGGAAACTCTATGTAGCACAGTTCTGCTCTGACAAGCAAGGGATCTCCATGAGTCAGAATTGACTCCATGGCAACTGTGTTCTTTTTCTTTGACCATACCGCAAGTTCTCTGAAGAGAAGGACCATGCCTTTCTACTCATCTTATCCTCCTATCAATGCCTGGCGTAAGGCCTCACTTGGATAATAGGCTTAGCAGATTATTTTTTCGGTTTTTCACTTTTCATCCAGATATTTTGGCATCACAGAGGCACAGCTTTACTTTCCATTGAAATGTCAAATTTGTCTAAACAGGCTGGATTAGAGATCTGCTCGGCTCCGTATTTATATGCAGGGCAGTATGCTCTAAATAAATCCAAAGGGATTCAATATCAGTTTTTGGCAGCAGTTTTTCCTTCATGCATCTATTTTTTCTTCCTTGATTGTCCCCAATGTCCTTGTGTTACTGGGAGATTTCCTAGGACAATTAATATGACTCTGCCCAGTGACCTTTCACCCTTCCCCTGAACCAACGAACACAGCCAGAAAGAGAAGGTCATGTCAGGGGTTAACGAAGGGTGCTCTTTGGGGCTGGGAGGGTGGGACTATGTGTGTGGACTAAATTCTCTCCCCCATTTGGGCCGGATCTCCCTGTAGTTCTCCCTAAACCTGTCACAGAGAGACACATGTTACTATTGAAAAGAGAAATTGGATTTCTGCCTGGAAAGTTATCAGGGGAAGTGCTAGGAAGAAGGGAAAAAAAGAGTGGTATAAGAGGAAAGAGAGACGGGGGAAAAAAAAAAAAAAACTCAGGGAATCAAAAGTCAGCCAGGACAAGAATTGTTTCACCAGGCTCTTATATCAAACGTGGCTTCCCAAGATGTAGTACTTTCTCAAGCCTGTAAACTTTCAAATAGCATTAGGAGGAATTCCACTGTGCTTGGAGTTTGGGCAATTTATAGTATTCTTGGACACTAGACTGCAAAGAAACAAAATCAACCATTTGGTTTGCTCAGCATTGTTTGTGTTTCCCATCCTATTTATTAATGCCTTCTTACTTTTTAAAAACAAATGAAAACTGCTCTAATTGGGTCTCTATGAACACCAGGCGTTCTGCTTTCACTCTCATTTGATCCTCACAAAGATCCCTGGGAGGGAGATATGATTACTTCCCTGTCATGAAGGAGGAAACTGAAGTTTGGAACAACTAAGAACTATCCCCAAACCACACAGCAGCTAAGTGTCAGAGCAGGGGTTTGAGCCCAGGTCTCTGGGACCGCAGAGAGAGTCCACAAAATCTTTCTGTGCTTTAACTGGCATCATGTCGTTCACATGAGAAATTATTAGTATCAATGGCTGAAAATACAGTCAAAATTCTCCCCATCACAGACTCCTAAACACATACACACACACACCAGATATAAAACTAAAATGAAATTCATTGCCATCAAGTCAGTTCTGACTCATGACAACCCCATGTGTTGCAGAGTAGATCTACTCCATAGAGTTTTATTGGTTGTAAACTTTACAGAAGAAGATTGCTAGGCCTTTCTTTCATGGTGCCACCGGTGGGTTTGAACCGTCGACATTTAGGTTAACACATTGCCATCAAGTTGATTCCAACTCATAGCTACCCTATAGGACAGGGTAGAACTAACCCCATAGCATTTCCAAGGCTGTAAATCTTTACAGAAGCAGATTGCCAGATCTTTTTCCCACAGAAAGCCTGGTGAGTTCAAACTGTCGACCTCTCGGTTAGCAGTTGAGCATTTAACCACTATGGCACCAGGGCTCCTTAACCTTTAGATGTGCTACCCAGGACTTTTCCCTCAGATAATACCAAAAACCAGTTTCTATCGAGTTGATTCTGACTCATAGCAACCCTGTAAGACAGAGTAGAACTGCCCCACAGGGTTTCCAAGGGGTGGCTGGTAGATTTGAACTGCCAACCTTTTGGCCAGCAACTGAGCTCTTACCCACTGCTCCACCTGGGCTTCTTTCCTCAGATGGATGGATATAAATAGAATGACAGGTCATGTTGCCTGTTTTGCTCTTGTCTGGCACCTTTCAGATCTTCTGCCTGATTTCTCTTTACTGCTCTGATTCCTATTAAAACCTGAGCAAGTAGGCCAACTTCTGCGGCCAGGACTATTTATAGACATGTTTTCTATTCGATTTGCCACGTACAATTTTATTCTGAACATTTCCAACTCCCTCACAGGTGTCAGATAACCCTGCCATAGGATGGATAGATATTTTCATCAAAATTAGGTAAGAGTGTGAAGAAAGAGGAGAAAAGTTTTTACTGGATATACTTTAGAGTGAAGAAATAATGTTTGCTTCTGGGAATTGGCTGTTGAAATCCTAATTGGGAGCCTGCCTTTCAGAATACAAATTATAAAAGCATAGTAAAAATATTATGGGAATTGTCAACCAGCTTCTAGTTGTAACCTGGGCCAAGTCTTTGAGCTCCAGTTTTGTCTGTGAAATAAAACAGTTTATATCATTCAACTCCAAAATTGTGTAATCCTTTTTATTTCCCTTGTTAAAAATTGATCATGTCTTTTTCAAGCCCCCAAAGTGAGTCCCATATCCTTAAGAAATATAATTTATTTGAGAATATTTTATTTTTATTTAATAACTATCCAAACCCTCTGCTAACTGTTGGAGAATCATGGGACCCTAACCTATATTTAGGACCGGGTAATGTTTTGTTCCGTTGTGCATAGAGTTGCCATGAGTTGGGGGCTGACTGGGCAGCTAATGATAACAATAATATCTGTATTTGGGGTTCATAATTCACTTATACTGGTATGGATGTGATTATCCTGACCACGCCACAGCTATCTGTGGAAAACATATCCATTTGGGGGTCCTAAGTGTGAGGTATGGAGGTCAGTGCTATAATATTTGCTCACTTGCTAGGCAAGATGGCGGTAGCATTATGCAGTCCGTCTACGTAGAGCAAGCCTACATCAGGGCCTTTTACCTAATTAAATTGACAGAGCAACCTGTCAGAAGGCCGGCAGCCAGGAGAAGCAGGCATACATTAAGCGTGAGTTGCCAAAAGTCTGCTTCTTTTGGTGGGTAATGCAACAGCCTCAGCCAAAACTATCTGAACAGCTGTCATGCTGAGGTTAAAGCACAAGGTTACGGGACCTGGCATCCAGGAAGCGGTACAAGGACACACAGGTTAACACTTCAGCGATGGCTAAAGATCGGAAAGAAAAGAGGCCTTTTCAGCTGAGTGCAAGACAAGGGCATAAGAAAGTGTTTATAACAATTTCCAGTGTAATCTAGAAACTTTCTATGGAACTTGTTGAAACTTTGTAACGAAACCACAGCAATTCCATGGTCTCAGTTCTCTGTGGGGACTCTGGGTGTGCATGAGAAATGTACCAGATTTCTACCAGACTGAGCTCAAGGTGAGCAAAAGGTAATTCAGCGGATGGTTACGGGTTGAGGAATTTTCAAGTATTGCTAAACGTTGTTGTTGTTGTTCTTGTTAGATGCCGTGGAGTCGGTTCTGACTTAGGGCGGCCTCATGTGTGCAGAGCAGAACTGCCCCATAGGGTTTCCCAGGCTGTGACCTTTTAGAAGCAGATTGCTAAGCCTGTCTTCCAAGGTGTCTCTACTCTTGTATTGATGCAGTATATTTCCATTACTTTGTCTTTCCATGGTTTATGCAGCCTGGAAATATATACATCTATGTTTTTCCTCTTTTTAACACAGGGCTCAGGAGCCCTGGTGGTGCAACAGTTAATCGTTTTCCTGCTAATTGAAAGGTGGGCAGTTCAAAGCCACCCACTGGCTCTGTGGAAGAAAGACCTGTTGGTCTGTTCCTATAAAGATTACAGCCAAGAAAACCCTATGGGGCCGTTCTGCTCTGTCACAGGGAGTCACTCTGAGTCGGAATTGACTTGATGGTACCTAACAACAACAACAACAGTACAGTGTTCACCAAAGTAATGGTGATTGTTACTTTTAAATTTAGCTTTAAATTCTGCTGTTTAGAAAATTTTTTTTCTTATGGTTTTAATGATCCATACCTTTGAAGGTTGACCTGAATAATTTTGATGTTGAAACTTCATGCCCTTGGGGTTTTTTTTTTTTTTTTTTTTAAATATTCCTGCTCCCTTCTGACTGCTTCCATGCCTGGGCAGGTTATGCAGTAGCATATATGCTGAGATTTGAGGGACATTGCCATTGTGCTTATCCTCAGTCTCAGAGTGTAATATCGCAATCATGCTTAAAATAAATTGCTTCAAAAATATTTTTAGGGGAAGTTTTGGTAAATTTTGAGTCATTGTCCTTTGGGAAATCCTGATGTTCATAAACCAAGACAGTGATCTCAGGGAAGGTCTGCAGTATTTGTAGCTGCCCCAGAGTAATTCCTTTTAAATGGAGAACCCGACCAGAATTGAGAGGTGTGTCTGTAGAGGAAACCCCACAGGGTGGTGATAGTTGTGGGATAAGAGCACAGAGGCAGGGATTCATCTCCAAGGAAATACCAGTATCCACTCATGGAAGGAGGGGGAATAAGTGGAGGTGGGGAGGATGGTGGTGCTGTGAGGCCAACCCCCCTACTACAAACCCAGGATAAGGGTAGAGTGATGGTTGAAATTTCTCCCTTGCGCGAGCAAGTGGAGGAGGCCTGAGAAAAATAATCACATGATTTAGGCTATAGCAAGAAATAATCGCGGGGGTGCCTAGGCCCTACCAGTCCTAGCTTCCTCAGAGAGGCTTCTACTTTACAGAACAGGTTGAATGGAAGCAAAAGAAGCTGCAACTCTGCACTGTATAAGGAAAGGCCCGTGGGAGGTGAATCCTATGAACTGTTCCCAGGACTCGCTACTGGCCCCTGCACTAGCTCTGCCTTCTTCAAAGGCAGGGGGCCCAGATATGGTGGTGGAGGGAACAGCAGAGTTGGCAAAAGTAGTGGATGGAAATATGAATATGCCACCACAATGGGTAGCAGTGGAATCTGTGAGTGGCAGCAGGGCAGTAGGACAAAGGTGCCCTCACAGCCACCTGGCAGCCAGGCGGCCCTAGAAGAATATAAAGGGAGAAGGCAGCTGAGAGGCACTTGAGAGGGAAGGATTTGGAGGGGCTGTTGTCCCAGTGATCCAGCCCTTTTGTCCCCAGTGTTTGTTCTCTAACTATACCCTAGGCCTGGAGAAACACTTTATGGTTTGAAATACAATAAGTGGGTGGCTTTAACAAACAGAAATTTACTTCCTCACAGTTTAGGAGGCTAGAAGTCTGATTTCAGGGTGCTAGCTCTAGGGGAAGGCTTTCTCTCTCTTGGCTCTAGAGGAAGTTCCTTGTCTCTTGAGCTTCTGCTCCTGGGAGATCTTCTTGTGACTTGGCATCTCTCTTCCCCCATCTCTGTTTACTCTCTTGCTTGTTTAATCTCTTTTATGTCTCAAAAGAGATTGACTCAAGGCACACTCTATTACCAATCCTGCCTCATTAGCATAACAAAGACAGCCATTCCCAAATGGATTTATAACCACAGGCATGTGGTTGTTGTTACGTGCCCTTGAGTCAATTCTGACTCGTAACCACCCTGTGTACAACAAAATGAAACACTTCCTGGTCCTGTGCATCATCACATATGTTGCTATACTTGAGCCCGTTGTTGTAGGCACTATGTCAATCCATCTTGTTGAGGGTCTTCCTCTTTTTTGCTGACCCTCTACTTTATCAAGATGATTATCCTTCTCCACAGATTAGTCCTTCCTGATAACATGTCTTGACATCCTCGTGTCTAAGGAGCATTCTGGCTGTACTTCTTTCAAGACAGATTTGTTCATTCTTCTGGCAGTCTGTGGTATATTCAATATTCTTTGTCAACACCATAATTCAAAGGCATCAGTTCTTTTTTTGGTCTTCCTTATTCATTGTCCAACTTTCACAAGCATGTGAGGTGATTGAAAATACCATGGCTTTGATCTGGGGCCCTTTAGTCCTCAAGGTGACATCTTTGCTTTTTCACACTGTAGAGATCTTTCGCAGCAGACTTGCTCAATGCAATACATTGTTTGATTTCTTTTTCTTCATTATGCTTTAAGTGAAGTTTTACAGTTCAAGTTAGTTTCTCACACAAAAATTTATGCATACATTGTTATGTGACCCTAGTCTCTCTCTGTATAATGTGACAGCACACTCCCCCTTTGTACCCTGGATTACTCGTGTCCATTCAACCAGCTTCCTTCCCATTTTGCCTTCTCATTTTGCCTCCAGACAGGAGCTGCCCATTTAGTCTCATGTATCTACTTGAACTAAGAAGCCCTCTCTTCACAAGTATCATTTTGTGTCCTATAAAAAAAAAAAAAAAAAAAAAGTCCTATAGTCCAGTCTAATCTTTGAAGAGTTGGCCTTGGAAATGGTTTCAGTTCTGAGCTAACAGGCCAGGGGCCATGTCTTCCGGGAGTCCCTCCAGGCTTAGTCAGATCATTAAGTCTGATCTTTTTACTAGAATTTGAGTTCTGCACTCCACTCTTCTCCTGCTCCATCAGGGACTCTCTATGGTGTTTCCTGTCAGGGTAGGTCGTTAGTGGTAGCCAGGTACCATCTAGTTCTTCTGGTCTCAGGCTGATGGAGTCTCTGGTTTATGTGGCTGTTTCTGTCTCTTGGGCTAGTATTTTCCTTGTGTCATTGGTGTTCTTCATTCTCCTTTGCTCCAGGTGGGTTGGGATCAATTGACGTATCTTAGATGGCTGCTTGCTAGCTTTTAAGACCCCAGGAAGCACTCACCAAAGTGGGATGCAGACATTTTCTTAATTGACTTTGTTATGCCAATTGACCTAGATGTCCTCTGAAACCGTGGTCTCTAGATCCCTGCCCCTGCTACTCTGTCCCTCAAAGTGTTTGGTTGTATTCAGGAAACTTCTTAGCTTTTGGTTTAGTCCAGTTGTGCTGATTTCCCTTTATTGTGTGTTGTCCTTCCTTTCACCTAAGATAATTCTTATCTATTATCTAGTTAGTGAATATCCTATTCCCTCCCTCCCCAACTATCAAAGAATGTTTTCTTCTGTGTGTAAACCATTTCTTCAGTTCTTATAATAGCAGTCTTGTTACAATATTTGTCCTTTAAAAAAAAAAAAGTGATGACTAATTTCACTCAGCATAAGGCTTTCCAGATTAATCCATGTTATGACATGTTTCGCAGATCCACTGTTGTTCTTTATCTTTGAGTAGTATTCCATTGTGTTTATCCATTCATCCTTTGCTGGGCACCTAGTTGTTTCCATTTTTTTTGCTATTGTGAACAGTGCTGCAGTGAACATGGGTGTGCATATATCCGTTCATGTGATGGCTCTTATTGCTCTAGGATATATTCCAAGGAGTGGGATTGCTGGATCGTATGGTACTTCTATTTCTCGCTTTTTAAGGAAGCCCCAAATCAATTCCCAAAGTGGTTATACCATTTTACATTCCCACCAGCATTGTATAAGTGTTCCAGTCTCTCTACAACCCCTCCAATATTTATTATTTTGTGTTTTTTGGATCAATGCCAGCCTTGTTGGGGTGAGATGGTATCTCATTGTAGTTTTGATTTGCATTTCTCTAATGGCTAATGATTGTGAGCATTTCCTCATGTATATGATAGCTGCCTGAATATCTTTTTTGGTGAAATGTCTGTTCATGTCCTTTGCCCATTTTTTAATTGGGTTGTTTGTCTTTTTGTTGCTGAAGTTTTGCAGTATCTTGTAGATTTTAGAGATTAGATGCTGATCAGATTTATCATAGCCAAAAAATTTTTTCCCAGCCTATAGGTTGTCATTTTACTCTTTTGATGAAGTCTTTTCATAGGCATAAGTGTTTGATTTTTAGGAGCTCCCAGTTATCTAGTTCCTCTTCTGGTGTTTGTGCATTGTTAGTAATGTTTTGTAGACTGTTTATGCCATGTTTTTAGGGCTCCTGGCATCATCACTGTTTTTTCTTCCATGATCTTCATTGTTGTAGGTTTTATATTTAGGTCTTTTATCCATTTTGGTTTAGTTTTTGTGCATGGTATGAGGTATGGCTCTTGTTTCATTTTTTGCAGGTAAATATCCAGTTATGCCAGCACCATTTATTCAAGAGACTGTCTTTTTCCCCAAATAATGGACTCTGAGCCTTTGTCAAATATCAGCTGCTCATAGGTAGATGAATTTACATCTGAATTCTCAATTCTGCTCCATGGGTCTATGTATCTGTTGTTGTACCAGTACCAGGCTGTTTTGACTACAATGGGTTCTAAAATCAGGTGGTATGAGGCCTCCCACTTTGTTCTTCTTCTTCAGTAAATGCTTTACTTATCCAGGGCCTCTTCCCTTTCCACGTGAAGTTAGTGATTTGTTTCTCCATCTCATTAAAAAATGCCATTGGAATTTGGATCAGATTGCATTGTATCTGTAGACCGCTTTGGGTAGAAAAGACAGTTTCACAGTGTTGAGTCTTCCTACCCTCGAGCAAGGTATGTTTTTCTACCTATGTAGATCTCTTTTGGTTTCTTGTGGTAGCGTCTTGTAGTTTTCTTTGTATAGATCTTTTACGTTGCTGATTAGTTTATTCCTAAGTATTTTATCTTCTCGAGGGCTATTGTAAATGCTATTGATTTGGTGATTTCCTCTTTGAAGTTCTCTTTATTGGTGTAGAGGAATCCAACTGATTTTTGTCGTTTATCTTGTATCCTGATACTTTGTTGAAATCTATTAGTTCCAGCAGTTTTCTTGTGGATTCTTTAGGGTTTTCTGTGTATAAGATCATAACAATTGCAAGTAGAGCTATTTTTACTTCTTCCTTACCAATTTGGATGCTCCTTTGATTTCTTGACTACTGCTTCCAGGGGTGGTGACTGTGGATCCAAGTAAAATGAAATCCTTGACAACTTCAATAAGCCACAGGCACAGAGGTTAGGATTTACAACACATGTTTTTGGAGGACACAATTCAGTTCATAATATGAGTAAAGCAGGTTAGGTGAAGAATGAACGCTTGAACTTACATGAACGTTAGAGGTGTCTGTGCTCATAGTTACTTGATTAGATTATTACCTGCTGTGTATGTCTGCCAGCAAATCATTTAAATAAAACAAAATAAAAATAAGATAGTATGTCTTCCTTTCATGTCATTTTATGGTTCAAAGCATTTTCCCATGCATCATATCATTTATTACAAGTAAAACAAAATATGAGATAACAAACTTTGTTTCCTAATTTATGGACTAAGAAACCAAGTCTAGGATTGTTAAGTTACTGTTCAAGGTTAAAATACCTATAAGTGACTCAGGATTTGATGCCAGTTCTTCTTTTAAAAAAAAAAAGTTATTAATTTTTGTTTTGTTGCAAATAGTATTCACATTATTAAAAAATCAAAACTGTAACAGCGTTAAGAAATCTCTCTCCAACTGCTGTTCCAGCCCACTCCAGAAACTTCTCTTTTATAAAGAACAGGTACCTGTCTTAGTCATCTAGCGCTGCTATAACAGAAGTACCACAAGTGGGTGGCTTTAAAAAACAAAAATTTATTTTCTCACAGTGAGGAGGCTTGAAGTCTGAATACAGAGTGCTGTATCTAGGGGAAGGTTTCTCTCTCTGTCAGCCCTGGGGAAAAGTCCTTATCTCTTCATCTTCTGTTCCTTGGTGCCATGGCATCTATCCTTCCCCATCTCTGATGGTTAATCTATTCCTTTTATATGTGAAAAGAGATTGACTCAAAACACACTCTACACTAATACTGCGTCATTAATATAAAAAAAAAAAATTCCCAAATGGGATTATAACCACAGCTGTAGGGGTTAGGATTTACAACACAAATTTTGGGGGGACACAATTCATTCCATAACAATGTCCTATTTTGTAATTATTTTTAAAAACCCACTTAACAATATATACTGGAGATCTTTCCAAGTGTCTCCTCCTTGTTTTTTGTAGCTGCATAGCTAAGTAGCCGTGGGTGGATGAACCACAGTGTATATTACCAGTTTTCTTTTTATGACACTTGGCTTGGTTCTGATCTTTTGCTTTTACAAATAAGGTTTCAGTGGATACCCTTGAACATCCATCGTTTCATTACAGGTGCTTCTGTGGGATAAATTCCCCAAAGCGAAATCCTGGACTAAAGGCTAAACACATTTATAATTAAATACTGCCCAATTTCTCTCCATGTAAGTTACTACGCTATTTTTTACTTTCACCTGTAATGTGTAAGACTATCTGTTTCCCCACAGCCAACAAAATGGTTTTGTCTAACTTTTGACTTTTGCCAGTATGATTGTTTAAACTCATGCCTTGGTGGAATTTTATTTTGCATTTTTATTGTATGCTATGAATTGCAGTTATTATTTTATCTGTCAGTTGTCTTTTGAGTTTGCTCATTTTTTTTTTTTTTTGATTTGATATTTGGACTTTTTCTGGGTTTTTTTGGCAGTCAGAATCATAATATTTTAAATGGCTTCTAGGTTTTAAATTAGAAAAACTTTTACAAATCTAAGGACATAAGGGAATTTATTCATGTTTCCTTCTAGTATTTTTATTTTTTAGGATACAAAACTTCAATTGATATGGAGTTTGTCTTAGTTATCTAGTGCTGCTATAACAGAAATACCACAAATGGATGACTTTAACAAACAGGAATTTATTTTTTTCACAGTTAAGGAGGCTAGAAGTGTGAATTCAGGGTGTCAGCTCTTGGGGAAGGCCTTCACACTCTGTCGGCTCTAGAAGAAGGTCCTTGTCTCTTCTGACCTTCTGCTCCTGGGTGATCTTCATATGGCTTGTCATCTCTCTTCCTCCATCTCTGCCTCTCTCTTTTGCTTATATAATCTTTTTTATATCTCAAAAGAGAATGACTCAAGACGCACCCTACAGTAATCCTGCCTCATTAGCATAACAAAGACAACCCATTCCCAAATGGGATTATAATTTTGGGCACTCTGTAACTCCTTGCCATCAGTTGATTCCAGCTCAAAGAGACCCTGTAGAACAGAGTAGAACTGCCCTATAAGGTTTCCAAGGAGCAGCTGTCAGGTTTAAAGTGCCGACTTTTTGGTTAGCAGTGGAGCTCTTAACAACTATGCAACCAGGGCTCTATCCATAGGCATAGAGGGAGGTTAGGATTTACAACACATATTTGGGGGGGACATAATTCAATTCATAACAGTTTATCGTGGTGTACAGTATTGGTAGAAAGCCAGCTTTATCTTTTTCTAAACGGACATAGAGTTGTCTCAAAGGCATTTGTTTAAAAATAAATCTTTCCCCACTGATTTGAGATGTCATCTTGCCCATATACTAAATTTTACTAAGTATTTGAGAATTTTTTTTGAAACTAGAATTTCTGTACTATCAAGTCCAATTGTATTTCCCCTTTGTCATGCTTCTCAGGGTAAAATAATGTTTGACTTACTCATCAATGATTTTTTATACCACATTTCAATGAAAGAATTTGGAAGGAGATATGATCATCTTCCCTATAAAGGAAATAATTTTAAGAAAATCCATGTACCAGCCCAGAAGGAAAATAATTCTCCTCATACCATTGCTAGAAAATTCCCAAACAACTGGGCTTTTCCTTTATTTCTGAAGAAGTTGCCAAAGGGCATTTCAATCCACTGAGGAGGTCTTCTCCTGAAAAGTGGCCAAAGGAGGTGGCGGGTGGGGAACCGTAATACTTTAGAGGGAAAAATGAAACCAAGAATAGATATACCTCCCCAAGCATGAATCTGCTGCTGGTCATTGTCCCCTTTAATAGGAAACTACAAAGTTTTCGCCGTAAAAGAGAAAAGTAGTTTTGTTTTTTTTTTTTTTATCAAGCCGAGTAGAAGGGCTATATTGTATTCATATGTCAGTTAGACTTATTTTCTGGCAGCAATAGAGTAAAGCTTGCTTATTTGTGCAAGAGAGTTTAGAATAGCCTATCGGCAAGTTCAAAGATATTGTTTCAGTAACTCTACTGGCAAAACAAGGTATAAAAGGAAGAGCAAAGCCAATATCTACGAAGTCAGTTTGTCCAGGTTAGCATGTTTCACACCAGGACAGGGGGTTTAAATCTTGGGTCCTTAAGTTCCCATAATGTTAGCAGAAAATACAGTGTGAAACCTTTTCAAATGCTTTTTATCGATGCCTCCTTTTCTGAGATGGATTTTGCTATTTATAGAAATCTCCTT
Organism: Elephas maximus indicus; assembly: GCF_024166365.1. NCBI lineage: Eukaryota > Metazoa > Chordata > Mammalia > Proboscidea > Elephantidae > Elephas > Elephas maximus. Next base: position 34,684,992 of record NC_064833.1, read on the forward strand.
AAGAAAGTGATCATTATTTGTCGATGCCCATTTCTTGCCTTTCAGTTTTTCTTAAACCAATTCTAGTAAGGATCAGCCCCCACCCTTCACTATTCTTCTGAAACTGGTCTTACCAAGGGCATCAAGAGCTTCCATGTTGCTAAAACCATTGGTCAGTTCTCAGTCCTCATCTTACTTCATCTAAAAAGCTACATTTGTCATAGTTGATCACCCTTCACCTTGAAAGACATGCTTCCCTTGGCTTCTAGGACACTCAGCTTTGTAGTTTTCTTTCTACATCACTGGCTACTCGTCTTCTCTGACTCCTTTGCTGATTCCACCTCATTTCCGTAATCTCTTAGCACTAGACACCCAAGATCCTAGTTCTTAGACCTTTTCTCTTCCCTATCTACCCATACTCATAATCCCTATAATCCCCAAATTTATATCTGTTATGAACCAACCCCCCAAACTCCAGAGTTATATACCCAAGTGCTTACTAGATATCTCTGTTTTAATGTCTAATAAGCAGACCAAACGTAGCATGCCCAAACTAAACTGCTAATGTCCTCCTGCTCAAAACTGTTCCTCCCACAACATTTTCCATCTCAAAAGAACCAGGAAATCCTGTTGGCTTCACCTTCAAAACATTTACCTGACCACTTCTCACCTCCACAGCCATGACCTTCATCAAAGCAACCATCTTCTTCCATCTGGGTCATTGAAAGAGCCTCCTTGCTGATCTCTAAGATTTTGTCCTTGTCCCTCTACAGAACAGCTAGAAGTAATTTTTTTAAGATATAAGTCAGATCATGTCACTCCTCTGCTCAAAAACCCACAGTGGCTCCTCAAGTGTAAAAACCAATGTAATTACACTGGCTACCAAGGCCATCCATGATCTTTCACTTCCACCCTTCCACTCTGACCTTATCTCCTATTGTGGGTCTAATTTTTCCACCCTGTCTAGCTTCCCCACTGCTCCTTGAACAAGAGCATTCCCTGTACTGCATTATTTTTCTATTGCTGCTGTAACAAATTACTACCAATTTAGCCATTTAAAGCAATACAGATTTGTCGTCTGCCGGTTTTGTAGGACAGAAGTCAGACACCATCACTGGGCTAAAATCAGGGTGCCAAGAGAACTGTGTTATTTTCTGGAGGCTCCAGGGGAGAATGCTTTTCTTTGCCTTTTCCACCTTCTAGAGGCTGCTCGTGTTCATTGGCTGGTGGCACCTTTCCTCCATCTTCAAAGCCAGTAAGGTTGCCTCCCTAACCATTCTTCCATAGTCACTTCTTCCTCTGACCCTAGCTGGGAAAGGTGCTCTGATTTTAAGAACCCATGTGATTAGATTGTGCCCACCCAGATAATCCAGGATAATCTCCCCATCTCAGTCAAGATCTTCAACCTTAGTCACATCTGAAAAGTCCCTTTTGCCATGTAAGGTAACATAGTCATAGTATCCAAGGATTAAGATGTGGTCATCTCTGTTGTTGTTAGGTGCCCATGGCTGGGGTCAGGCATATCTTAGTCCTTAAGGTGACATCTTTGCTTTTCAACACTTTAAAGAGGTCTTTTGCAGCAGGTTAGCCCAATATAATATGTCTTTTGATTTCTCAACTGCTACTTCCGTGGGTGTTGATTGTGCATCCAAGTAAAATAAAATCCTTGACAACCACAGTCTTTTCTGTTTATTATCATGTTGCTTATTGGTCCAGTTGTGGATATTTTTGTTGTCTTTATTTGAGGTGTAATCCAGACTGAAGACTGTGGTCTTTGATCTTCATCAGTATGTGTTTCAAGTCCTCTTTATCTTTGAAGACATCCTGGAGATCTTTGGGGAGCCATTATTCTGCCTACCACTTTCACTATAAATACTAGCTCAAATATCACCTTCCAGTGAATTCTTCCCTGATATCCTATTTTTAAGCTGAATTTCATCCATCACCAACACTGTCACATGCCCTGTTCTACTTTCCTGCTTAATTTTTAAATAACACTTATCATCATGTAATATACAGTGTGAAAGATGTAATAATTCAATTTGTTTTTCTGACTTTCCACCTCAAAATGTAAACTCTAGTGTCAGGAGAGTTTGCCTGTGGTTTACTGCGATATCCCCCACATAGAGAGCAATGCTCGTCGTGTAGTATGACATCAATAGATATTTGTTGGATGAATGGATGAATGAATGGAGATAAAAAAAAAAAATACGAGGAACCTACCTTGTTCCTAAGGTAGGCTTTCCAAATCAAGTGTTGATATGAGGTTTGATCCAGGGTCCCCGGGGTTCATTGTGGAATTTGTAAACCTGCTTCTTTCTGGTGGACTTTACTCACTAATAGTAATGGAATTTACTGGATATTAACATGTCCATGGAAACCCTGGTGGCGTAGTGGTTAAGTTCTAGGCTGCTAACCAAAGGGTCAGCAGTTCAAATCCACCAGGCGCTCCTTGAAAACTCTATGGGGCAGTTCTACTCTGTCCTGTAGGGTCACTATGAGTCGGAATCAACTCGACAGCACTGGATTTGGTTTTGGAACATGTGCATAGTGACTAAAGAATTTTTTTTTTAATGTAGTAATTTAATATTTTTTTATCTCAGAGTTTAATTCGTGTTTTTTTTTTTTAATATTGTAGTTTAGATGAAGGGTTACAGAAAAAACTAGTTTCTCATTGAATAGTACACATATTGTTGTATGACATTGGTTAACAACCCCATGACATGTCAGCACTCTCCCTTCTTGACCTTGGGTTCCCTATTGCCAGCTTTCCTGTCCCCTGCTGCCATCTAGTCCTTGCCTCTGGGCTGTGGTGCCCTTTTGGTTTGTTTTGTTTTGTGGGCCTGTCTAATCTTTGGCTGAGGGGTAAACCTTGGGAGTGACTTCATTACTGAGATAAAAATGTGTGTGTGGGAGGGGCATATTCTTGGGGTTTCTCCAGTCTCTGTCAGGCCAGTAAGTCTGGTCTTTTTTTGTAAGTTAGAATTTTGTTCTACATTTTTCTCCAGCTCTGTCCGGGACCCTCTATTGCAATCACTGTCAGAGCAGTCAGTGGGGGTAGCCAGGCACCATCTAGTTGTACTGGACTCACCCTGGTGGAGCCCATGGTAGATGTGGTCCATTAGTCTGTTGGACTAATCTTTCCCTTATATGTTTAGTTTTCCTCATTCTTCCTTGCTTCCGAAGGGGTGAGACCAGTGGAGTATCTTACATGGCCACTCAGGCTTTTAAGGCCCCAGACTGTACTCACCAAAGTAGAATGTAGAACCATTTTCTTTATAAACAATGTTATGCCAGTTGAGCTAGATATTCCCCTAGACCATGGTCCACATAGCCCTCGGCCCAGCAATTCAGTCCCACAGGGAGTTTGGGTATATCTATGGAGCTTACGTGATCTTGCCTTGTAGAAGTTGTGCTGATTTCCCTAGTATTGTATACTGTCTTACCGTTCACCAAAGTTACCACTTATCTATTCTCTATTTAGTGTTTTTCCATCTCCACCCCTCCCCTCCCTTGTAGCCATCAAAGATGTTTCTTTTTGTGTGTAAACCTTTTCGTGAGTTTTTAAAGTAGTGGTCTCATATAGTGCTTGTCCTTTTGTGATTGACTTATTTCACTTGTGACTGAAGAATTTTAATGGGTATTAAAATATTAAAAGATAGCATTAGTTTGGTGAGAACACTGATCTAATTTAAACCAATTTGCTTTTATTTCCTGGTGATGTGCTTTTACTAAAACAGCACCACACAATCACAATGAGCCCAAAATTCTTCTGACAATAATTCCTAGGACTCCTTCTTACCTTTGTAAGCATATACAAAGCATGATGCCTTAATTGTGGAGACCAAGGCGTTTTTGACAGGGATATATTCTGCTATCTTTTTTTTTTTCTGAATTGATAATCTGCCTCTTAGATTTCACTTAAAATTAGTAGGGGGAAAAAGCAATGAACTGATAAAGAGAGCCTGTGCTAGCTTAAGCAGGATTTAGAAAAGTCTTTTATTGGCCTTTAATTTTACAATTGCCAGAAATAATAATAATAATAAAGCTTCTGCTTTTGTGCTAACAATAAACCTGATAGAACTATAATTGTTTGTAATATCTCATTATTTTACAATTGTTTACTTTCATGTTTATCTCAATTATTAGACATCAAGTTTCTGGAGGGCAGGGACTCAAGATGGATTTAACCGTGTATCTCTAGTGCTTATAATAGTGCCTGATTCATAAGAGGGAATGGCTAAAACATTCGCAAACCACATGAACACTGAAAAAAAGCAATCTCAAGAGATCACATACTATATAATTCAATTTATATAATTTTCTTTAAATGACAAAATTATAAAGTTGGGAAAACAGATTAGTGGTTGCCAGGGTCAGGGGTGTTGGGGTAGGGAGAGGTGGTGGGTGTGACAAAAGGATCAGCATGAGGATTTGTGGTGATGGATAGTGCTGTATATTGATCGTGGTGGTGGTTACATGAATCTACCGTGTGATAAAATGATATAGAATTATGCACATACATTGTACTAATGTCATATTCCTGGTTATGATATTGTACTATAGTTATGTAGGATGTAACCCATGGGGGAAACTGGGTGAAGACCATATGGATCCTCTCTTTACTACCTCTGAAACTTCCTATTAATCTATAATTATGTCAAAATAAATGTTTAATAAATACATGTTTTATTTCAATGCAACCTATGGTAATCCAAAGAAAACACATTCGTCAAATGAATTTTTTTTTTTTTGATATGTGATGCCAATTTGATACAAGAAAATAGTTATTCCAAAGACCAACAGTTTCCTTAGAGAAAATGTAGAATCCTTGTGGGTATATACTCTCAGAGTACAACTAGCCATTCCAAAGCCTCTGTAATTGATTTGGGAAGAAGGATTTGTCACTGCTGTTTTTCTAGTCAATTCATCCCAGGAGTTAAATCACATACTGGAGCACTTGGGGATAAGACAGCAGGCAATGACTGCTTATTTTGGGAGGAACAAATAGAAACACTCCATGAAAGCAGAAACAAAATATCATCATAACAGCAGTTGTTAGTTACTAGATGAAAGTCAATACTGTTCACGAGTGATGAAGACATAAATAGGCTATATGAAATAGGCTTTAAAATATAAATTTAAGAGCTAAATAACTTCAACAACAACAAAAATATGAACTATGGAAATGCTTTCTTGTCTAGTTTTATTTAATACGTGGTCATCTTTGTGTCGCTAAATGCTGCAAAAATTAGATATTTAACACTTCAAAGGCACTGAGGTCATTATTTTATAATCCTAGAGTTGAAGAGCCTTCCAGAAATGTTTTCAGGCTTATCCAAGTAAGTTACCTTCTGTTATAGACTCAATTGTGTCCCCTACAAAAGATACATTGAAGTCCTAACCACTGTACCTGTGAATGTGACCTCATTTGGGGAAATGGAATCTTTCTTTGAAGATATTATCAGCTAAGTCATACCAGAGCAGTGTGAGTCCTAGTCCTAATCCCTTCTATGTGGTATCTTATAAAAGGGGAGAACAGACATGGAAAGAGGGTCACACACGGGAAAACAAATGCCATGAGACAACAGAGGCAAATGCTTCTTTAAGCAGCAAAGGAATGCCAATGATTGCAGGTAGCCACTAGAGACTAGGAGAGAGATATGAACAGTTCCTTTCTCAGAGCCCTCAGAAGGAACTGACATGGCCAATACACTAAATTTGGACTGCCAGCCTCCAAAACTGTGAGAGAATAAATTTCTGCTTTTTAAAGCCACCTAAACCAAATCATTGCCTTGAGTCCATGCTGACTCATCGCGACCCTATAGTAGAGAATAGAACTGCTGCATAGGGTTTTCATCACTGTAATCTTTACAGAGGCAGACTGCCACATCATTCTCCCAAGGAGCAGCTGGTAGATCCGAACTGCTGACTTTTCAGTTAGCAGTGGTGCTTAATCACTGTGCCACCAGGGCTCCCGTAAAGCCACCTCCTTTGTGGTATTTTGTTATGGTAGCTACAGAAAACTACCAAAACCAAACCCGTTGCCATTGAGTCCATTCCGACTCATAGCGACCCTGCAGGACAGAGTAGAACTGTCCCATAGGGTTTTCAAGGAGCTGCTGGTGGATTTGAACTGCGACCTTTTTTGGTTAGCAGCTCAGCTCTTAACCACTGCCCCACCAGGGCTCCCTAAGCAACTAACACACCCACTATTTCTTTGCGCTAAACCAACCTAACTCTTTTCAAAACACTCATTCCTGGTTAGGTCTTCCAGTTAAGCCAGCGGTTCTCAACAATGGCTACACATTAGAACCACCTGATACACTTTCAGATCTACCAGTGTCTAGGCTGCACCTCAGATCAAGTAAATCAGAATCCCCAGGGGCAGGCCCAAACATCTTTTTTTATGGTAAAGTTCCCAGGTGATCCTAAGTTGCTGCTAAGCTTAAGAACTGATGACTCCAAACACTGGTCCTCAAACTTAAGCTTGCATGGGAATTGTCTACAAGGGTTGTTAACACAAGCCAAGCCCCACACCCAGGATTTCTGATTCAGTAGATGTGCAGAGGGTCAGAGATTCTGCATTACAAACAAGATCCCAGGAGATGCTGATACTGACAACCCAGGATATGTTGAGAATACAGAATTAATCTTATCCTTTGTACTCAGTGAAGATGAAGCTATATAGAGTTACAGTCCTTCATATAAATACCTCTAAGAGGATTATTTCACCAGTTCTACAAAATTTTATTTTGTGTATTAATTTAAAGGAGCCCTGGAGGCACAATGGCTAAGTGTTTGGCTGCTAACTGAAATGTCAGGGGTTTGAACCCACCAGTAGCTCCTCGGGAGAAAAAAAACCTGGAGGTCTGCTCCTGTAAAGCTCTACTCTGGCATATAAGGTCGCTATGAGTTGGAATTGACTTGATAGCACACAACAACGACAATATTAAGATGCTTGGGTCTTGGAGTCAGACTGTGTGGTTAAAATCCCCCTTCTGCATACCCCTGGGGAAACTTCACGTTTCTAAAGCCTTAGTTTCTTCATGTGTAAAATGGGTATGATAAGTTTAGGGGTTAAATTTGATAATATATGTAAAGTGATTGGCATATAGTAAATATACTGTAATTGTTAACTTTTTGGTAGCTTTCATTCTCAAATCTATTATAACTTTCCTTTGGTCTAGTTGGTTATCAAGTTCCATGCTTCTTATTGTCTCTGTAAATAAGGAGATGAAAATAATAAAAGCAAGAAGATAATTTGTGAATCTAAATAGGCAGGTGCTTTAAAAGGGCTCGCTGAGGAGTTATATATATGTAACTGCTAAAAGCTACAGCTCTGGAGTCAGATAGCCATATGCTTGGATCGTGCCTGAAAGCGTCTCTAAGTTTGTTTCTTCATTTGCAAAATGGTGGTAATATTAGCTTCTACTGATTAGCACTTGTTGTGATGATTGCAATAAATGAGGTAATGCAAACATGGCAATTATTACAGCCTGGACACATTGTGGGTACTTAATAAATGTTAGCTGTTAATAACTGAAGATAATTGATTTTTTACCTGCTCCTTTAAATATTAACTCTCTTTTCCCTCTTTTGAATTGATGTGCTTTTATGACTCTTTGAGGGATATCAGGGAGGAATGTTAATTCTCCAAGGGGAATGCCACTCTTGAGAAGAAATTTGTTTACTGATTCCCCAGCATTCTTCCAAATGCAGGACTACAAAGGAGTGAAGATTTACCCTTCAGATATTAAATAACTTTGCTGTTCTTTCCATTGCCAGAATCAAGAGAAGAGCTATTGAAATTCCTGGTCAATCAGTCATTCCACTTTCAGACCTTGCACTGGACATTCCTGTCCATGGACAGCATTGCAAATGGGGATGTTGCCAAATCCCTGCCATGACTTCTCTAGGTGGGACCTGAGGGAAGTCCTTTGTGTGCTCTCCGGCAATGTCAATGCAGAAGCTTGTCTCAAAAACTTTCTTTATATTTTTTATTTGACAAAGTGGAAACAGTTCCCAAACTCTCTGGGCGTTATGTAACCTGATCCTGGGGAACTACAGCTCTAGCAGTCCTTTCCACAGCTCTGTTGATAGGAGGTATTGTTTCATTTTTTTGGCAAAACGGCATGACTTTACTGTCGATGGCCCTAAGTGATGATTCCCAAAATACAACACACATCCGTTGAGGGCATGAAATGGTATGGTGGCGGAGCATAGACAGATATTTACCTTAAAGTACATTAGGAAAAAGCAGCACAAGAAGTCCTTGGTTTCCTAGATATTAATGTTTAGGGTAAATCTAAGAGACCTAGAAGGTTTAAAAAATAGTTCAAAAGACTATCAGGTAAATAACAGTACAAGGAGAATGTGTGCAGCATTGGCAAACACCACGAAGGCTGTATGAATGTGATACAAATTTGGAAAACATTTTGTGAAAGATGTAGGCTGTTTGGTGCCTCTGGAGCTAAAAGTTGTTCACCTGTGTATATCAGAAGTAAAATGAACATTTGATTATGAAAGTAATATAGTTATAAGATCCTTTCCCAATTTTCTAGCCATTTATGATTGTTTCATGTCCTACTCTTTCTTCAATTGCCTCAATTCTCCCCAGTAAGAAATTTTACAAAATGAAAGGCGATGACGAAGGAAAGAACCAAAGCACATATCCAGTAAAAAACAGAGAGTAAACTTTGTGAACTTGTTGAGTGTTTCTTTTAATGTTACCGTTAGAAGGACCGGTCTTTTCCAGTCAATTTATGAACTAAGACCAGGTTAAAGCAATCATATTTTTAAATGTTTTATATGCACTGGAATTTATTTTCTAATTTAATGACCAAATTCCTAATCTGATTAGAGCCTGAGGGAGAGTAAAATTGGCTTTGGAGAAAAAATAGATAAAATAGGGTTTCCTTTGCTTATGTACAGGTCATGCCAAGTTGCATATTTCTTATAAGATTAATAGTAAAGTGTTTTAATTATTTTTCATTTGTATCAGAGGCAAACATTTGGTATATTATCTCCCCATCCCAGGAAATAAAATGGAGTGATAAATTCTACAAATCTAGTCATAAAAAGAAGCTCTTGAAATAGGGCCATGTAGTTGAAATTGGCAAGTCATGGAGATGAAGCCATAAATGGCGTGTACTATGCTCGCCTTGCTCCTGGAGCATACAACTCACACAGTCCTCATAACTACTAAAATGTGATTGATTTCCGTGTCTTTCTGCTATAGCAGATGTCTCTGAGTCCCCAGTAACCAGAGTAGTGCATTCTTACTAAATTGCTTCCTATATTATTCATTTTTTTTTTATTATGTGTCACGCATTCACTGTTATAGGTTCCGAGGTAAAACCATCAAAGCCTCTACTCTCAAGGAACCAGAGCTTTTTTGGGAACTAGCAATGTGAACACAGCCACCTCTCATTTTAAAATGTGTTTCTTAAATATTATGATTTATAAGAGTTTCAGAGCTAATTTTAAGAACTTAAGAAGAAAAAAAGGTAGGGAATAGAGGTGGGTAAACATAGTCGTAAAATTGAATTAAACAAGGAAAAAAGTAGGACCATTTTGGGGAATGGAGAATTCACATTTAGAAACAACAAGAATTAACACTGAGAGACTTTGGTGTGTTCTAGATACTTTCCTCAGTGCTTCATATCCATTAGCCCATTGCCATCGAGTTGATTCTGACTCATAGCGACCCTATAGGACAGAGTCGAACTTCCCCATAGGGTTTGCAAGGAGCGGCTGGTGTATTCAAAGTGCCAATCTTTCGGTTTGTAGCTGAGCTCTTAACCACTGTGCCACCAGGGCTCCTTAGATCCATTATCTTATTGGATCTTCATAACCTAATTATAAAATTGGTACTGCTATTTCCATCCTCATTTTACAGATGAGGAAACTGAGCACAGAGACATTAAGTGACTTGTTCAGTATCATCCAAAGTGTAATGGCATGCACGAGAATTTTTTTTTTTAAGCTTTTTTTCCTCCCATCTTAACCACTGAGCAACAGTTCCTCCAATCTGGCAAAAGGGAAGAGATAAAGGCAGTGCTTAGATGAGAGATGAGGTTAGATTAACAGAAGATGTGAAAATAAGACTACAAGAGAAAGAGTGATCATGATCAATGGTAGGAAAATTGAGGGACCTTATTTCCATGGTACTTTTTTCTATCTGACCTTGCAATGCTTGTGAGTTATCCTTCTTTTTTCCTGATGAACAGAGATGGCCACAGCTTTCTGATCACAAGCACAAAGTTTTTCCTCTGGACAGGAGTCACTGCTCAATGGAGAGCATTTATCAGCTTCAGATAAGAGAACTAGCCACCATCTAAGTCATATTGGGTACCATGGCCTGTCAAGCCAGCCATCTCCTTTAAAGTACATGTTCCTTCCGAGAGTTTTTTATGGTGAGGTCTGCAAAGTTGAGACAGGGATCCCTTTGCATTCTTCTCTCATCTAGAAATCAAAACTTCTGTGGGGAAAAAGAGAAGAGGCAGGCAGTTAGTAAATGTGAAGTGGCTTATATGCTTTTTTCCGCTAATGAAAACTCATCTTACTGGGTCAACGATGGAATCCTTTCTCCATTGTGGTATGAGGGGAATGTTGGCTTCTGTATTTCTGTTTGGTACAGTCCCCAGCTGTTTACTTTCTTTTCTGACTTGTGTACTTGTAGAAACTATCTCAATTATATGATAACAAGTAACTTCACAAAAACTGCTTGTTGTCATCTCCGAATCATGGTGACCTCATGTGTGTCAGAGTGAAATAGTGCTCTTCAGGGTTTTCAGTGGCTGATTTTTCAGGAGTATATTTCCAGGCCTTTCTTCTCAGGCATCTCTGAATGGACTCAAACCATCAATCTTTTAGTTAGCAGCCAAGTACATTTGCAGCATTCAGGGACTTACAGTAATGTTATACTGGAAGATATTTCTGAGACATTTCTTGGATGGTTCTTCAACAGTGACAATGACCATAGGTGACTGGGAATGTTAGGTATTACCCCAGTACCACTGGGATTCACTTTGAAATCTTTTGACTTTGAATCTCTTATATGACTCTCCAGAAAGTAAAATCTTAGGAGCCCAGGCAGGACCAGTACCTGAAAACCTCTAGGGAATTAGGCAGAGCTTCTATATTTTTAGGCCTCATCATCAAGGATTGAAGCAAGTGAGTCAGTTAGACAGCCAGCTGGATGACAAATATTTATCAAATGCCTCCTATGTGCCAGGCAAAGGGGATCAGTGAATAAGACAAACAGTCCCAGCTCACATATAGGCTCTAATCTCATGTGAAAGACCAACATGGAAAAAATATGACTTTAATTGTGTTCACATTAACAACCTATGTAACCCAGATGGTAGCTGTTTTCATCTATAGCCTCTTGGAACAAAGATCAATGGTTCTTCTCACTCACCATAAAGAAGTCATTTGCCCCAAAGCATATATTTTATTGAAGGTTTCGTAGGAAAAGAAGATAAGAGGGATTTTATCTCGCAGGAAACACCATTTCATTCCAAACATCCTTGCTTGATATATCTACCCAAGTCTCTCCTGGCCACACAGCCACAAGTCTTCTCTCCTTTCTGACCTGTCTCCCACAGAACCTCTAAAGCTCTTTGGCTTCAGTCCCTCATTTCCAGATCTTTCCCTGAGTTTCTGAATCTCTTCCCTCCTTTTTCATATAAAAAAAAAAAAAGTTTTTTTTTTTTTTTTCATGTAGAGCAAATTAATTCTGTTTCTACTCTTTCCAACTTGCAAAACCACAATTTTAAAACTGGCTTATCAAAAAACCTGACTCATCAAGCAAGGAACCTACCAATTACAAGGAATTTCTCTCATCTGAAGGCAGGAGAATATTTATATAATAATTTTCCTCAGTTACCTATATGTCTCGGGCCCTCACCCCCCCACCAACTGCAGTACCAACAGCTCTTTGCAGAGTCCCTCCAATTAAGTCTGGCAGTTTCCAAGGTATATTTCACATGTACTCGTTAACTACAGTCAGTCCCATGTGATATCCTTCCTCTTACGGTTTCTCTGCTTTAGCCCCCTTTGATGCCTTCTCGGTTGGGTGAAAGGGTCTTGGCTTTGCCTCCAGGGACTACAGCCGAGTAACTTCCTTTTGGACACAGCTGCAACTGCCACATCCCTGCTGATACTAGGGATCCCTGAAGGGACCAGGGCAGAGCCATAGAATATGGCATCTTGGTGTGCTGAAGCCACATTGCATTCAGTACACAAGGGAAGAGAAGGCTTTCTCGCTCCTTTTGGCATAATGTGTGATCACGTGAGTATCAGAGGAGTACTACCTTGTGTCTCATCCACTGACGGAGTTTTAGAGGAATAAACTCTATTTTATATTGTTAGGATGAACAAATCTGTCTTGGAGGATGTATAGCCAGAATGCTCCTTAGAAGCAAGGATGGTGAGACTTTGTCTTGCTTACTTTGGACATGTCATCAGGAAAGACCAATGGTTGAAAAGGACATCATGTTTGGTAATGTAGAGGGTCAACAAAAACGAGGGAAACCCTTTATGAGGTGAATTGACACAGTGGCTGCAACGATGGGCTCAAACACCCAAAGATTATGAAGACGGCACAGGACCGGGTAGTTTCACTCTGTTATACATACTGTCGCCATGGGTCGGAGCTGACTAGAAGGCAACTAACAACAAACAACAACAATTTTATTTTAGAGTCAGGGCGATGATCAAGATATGTAACAACTGATATGGCACAGGACCTACCATTCAGAATGAATTCAAGCTATAACCTAATCAATCAGATTAGATGTCGGTAAACAAATGGGACAGCTGTACTGGTGAATCCTGGTTTAAGATTAGCTCTGTTTTAGAGGATCAGAACATGAATCCATGGAGGCATGGATGGGAGGAGGAGGGAACAAATTTGAGTTATAGATACTATGCTATTTGTGTCCCTTAAATTCTAAGAAATCCCTTCTCTGTGTTTCCTAACACTGAGGTAATACAGCTCAATGGGTTACAAATGTGGACCCCAGAGAAAGACCAGTTGAAGATGAAATTCCTGTTCTGCTACATAAGAGATGATAGATCTTGCACAATTGTGTAACATATATATGTCTCAATTCTCATCTGTAGAATGCTAATAATAGCACATACTTATGGAGTTTCCATGAACATTAAATGAGGAAATTAATTTAGTAAGGGTTCAAAAATGTTATTTAGTATTATTGTACCATGTTCATGTGTCTAACTTATTACTTAGAATAAGTTTGGCTTCCTCTGGTTCTCTCATGCTCATAGATTTTGGGCAAACTTACCCAACAAATGAAACAGCTGTTGCCAATCACATATAGTAGCCAGACATCAAATCAGGAAACTGTACCAATTAAGTAATTAACTAGCTCCTTTATTTGATCATTTATTCTTTCATTCCTTAACCAAAATGCATTGTGAGTGCTGTAGACTCAAAGATGAAAGAAAGGAGATCACTTTATGAGCTCATAGCTAGAGGGGGAGACAGACCAAGAAAGAATGAGAAAGCAACATGAGAAGTTCCGTTATGGAGATATGAAGGGAAAGTTATTGAAATACAATAGAGGGTGCCACTTGCTGCCTGGAGAAATTAGAAAAGCTTCTCAAAAGAAGTAACAAAGGCTGGTTCTTAGGATAGATTTAGGGCCATCGAGTTCCCCTGTAAAGGGCATTCCTTGTCACACTGGAAATTTCTGAACGAGCCTAAATTTACTAGTAGCCTAACTTTTAGTACATATGAGTTCAGAACCTTAAACAAATACACCTCCCTATTCCAGAGCTCTAATAATGAAAACAAAATACAAAACTTTCAAAATCAAGCTACTTCAGAACTCATTTGAATAGAACGATGTAGTTCTTTAGGAATTTTTTTTTTACTTTTGTTTTCTGGAAGCGTGGCGGAGGAGTTATAAAAAAAAATGGGCATGTATGTACTACCCAAACCCATTGCCTATGAGTTGATTCTGACTCACGGTGACCATATAGGACAGAGCAGGGTTTTTTTAGAACTGTCCCATAGGGTTTCCAAGGCTGTAAGTCTTTATGAGGCAGAGTGGCTGATGGGTTCAAGCCACCAACCTTTCAGTTGGCAGCCCAGAACTGTCGAGTCAATTCTGACTCATAGCGACTCTACAGGATGGAGTAGAACCGCCCCACAGGGTTTCCAAGGAGCAGCTGGTAGATTTTGGTCTTAACCTCTGCACCACAGGTCTACTCCGTAAATTCTGTAGTCCCCTGAATTGTGCATGATTTCTGAATAACCAGCAACAACGACCAACACTGTAGCGCTTGCTTAGGTTCATTTCCCTGGGCTTTTTTTTTTTTTTTATATTGTCCTTAGAGTGCCACTGAGATTTTCAGTGCACCCAGTGTCTCCTCAGCTGGAGTTCCAGAGAAGCACGAGTGGATTCTTCCCATCCCTGTTCTTACAATTGCTTGAAACTGATCTTTAGACACCTTTTCTGAATTGACTTTAGTACTTCCAGTGTCTTGGTTTGTTTTTGTTTTTCTGAAAAAGAAATGAATCAATCTGTCTCTTTCTTCTGTCTCTCTCTACTTTTTTACTTGCATTCCAGGCTTGCTTTCTTAGTTGTCTACTTTTCCCTCAGGAAAATGTGCATTCCTCATTCTCATTTGTTCAGATTGGAAAAGTTCACAGGAACAAGCACACACAGATAAACACACACATACACACTTGCACACACACACACGGAACAGATTTTTAGCAGTCATGGCTGTTTAAAAACATAGGAGAACTTTAGTAGAGACCTCACTACTCATCCTTTTGCCTTGTACCAATTTTCTGTTATGTTTAGTTTTCTACACAGCACTTATAGGTGTTTGTTTTGGACTCTTGTTTCCATGGATAATTTTGAAGGCAAGTAACATTGGAAAACATTCTTAGATAACCTATGCTTTGCCAGTCCACCTCGTCACATGGACCCTTACAAAACCTGATTTCATGGGTTACCTCTCCCCCTTCCTCCCACCCCCCTTCCTTCCCTAGCTCTCTCTTCCTCTTTTCTTCTCTCCTTTTTTTTTTTTTTTTTTGGTACAGGGAATGGATTAGATCACTTTGGAGGGATAAATTAGTTTTAATCAGTCTTTTTTCTTACCTCGCTTTAGAACTATAAATCAATGCAGCTGGAGCCCTTTTGTAGTTGCTTTCATCCTTCACCAAAACCAAAAACCAAACCGGTTGTCATCGAGTCAATTCTGACTCATAGTGACCCTATAGGACAGAGTAGAACTACTCCATAGAGCTTCCAAGGAGCACCTGGTGGGTTTGAACTGCCGGCCTTTTGGTTAGCAGCCATAGCTCCTAACCACTACACCACCAGGGTTTCCCTCATTCTTCACAGAGGTTTTCAAAGGTGAGCTGACGTGGCATAGAAGCATAGGCTCTGTGTCAGTTTGCCTGAGTTCACATGATGACACCATCACTTTCTACCTATGTGACCGTGACCAATGAGCCTTTCAGCAGCTCAGTCTCCCTGTCAGCCAAGTGGGGTTAAACATTAATGTCTATGTCTTTGTGTTGTTGGAACAATTAAGTGAGATAGTGTGTAAGAAGTACTTAGCTCTTAATAAGCATCATTATTATTCTTCCACATGGGTGATCTACGAGCCAGCTGAGAGGCATGCAACAACACAGGAGAAGGCTGCAAAGGTGGCTTGAAAAGGTTATTGCTGCGTTTGCCATAACTTCTTCCATGTCTGTCAAATCAGCAATTTGTCATTGGTGTGGGAAGGACTGATGTATCTCAGCACTTCTTTTCTCCCCAAGTAAATCACATTTCTTCTGGAATTTGTTTTACCCTCTCCTCTTATTTCTCCCTGAACACCCATCTCTAACCTCTGCTGCCCTTCACCCCCTGCCCTGCCCCCTTCCAGAACCTGGGAGGCTACCTCTGTGGCTTCTGTTTTAACATCATGACTGCATGGCCAAGCTCCATTGCCTTAAATCCCTCCCAGTCCCTGAGGGAAGTTCCCGCTCATAACTCGTGTTTTCTGCACACACCTAGTGAAAATCTCGATGCCTATATGCCATATCGTCTGTTCTATATGTTTTACTGGTTCCTGTATTCATATATTTACACCTTGTGTTTGGGAAATTCCCTTCTGGTAATTTTTATTTCTCCCCTAATAGAAACATGTGGATTTCTCCTGTACAACCCTTTGCTGGCTCATTGGCACAACTGGTGTATCTTTGCTCTCAGATGGCTGATCCACGCAGCCACAATGAGGATTTCTGTGGAGCTTCCGCACTTTTTTTTTTTAGCCATAGCAACACCAGAGACCTTTGTAAAATATATGATTAGGATGAACCGCAGGAATTAGTAACACTCAGGCCAGTGTCTTAAATTGTAACCACATAGTTTTTCTAAGGAAGTTGCCCAATTTACACACACAGAACACCCAGGGTTGCATTCTGATCAGGGAAATGGTTTCATTTAAAAATCCATGTTCCAGGAATACTTACTTACATTATTCTATGTAATATACATAAGCTCTAATCCTTTCAGGGACAACTTGTGATTTTTGTCTTGTTTTTTTCTAATTTGACCCTCCCTGATTGTTTTAGCCACTTTCTAAAAGCCGAAATGAATACAATGAAAGAACAGCATTTCTAAAAGTGGTTTTTAATGTCTTTTCTCCAGAGTCAAGAATAAATGTTTTATAAAAAAGAATTAAAAAAAAAATTACAACTTTCTTATTCACTGTCAAAAATAATTTCATCGGACATTATACCAAGTTTCTTCTTTGGGTTCCCCAATTAAATAGAAACTTAAAAAAAAAAAAATACTGCTAGTTTGCTAGATTTTAGTAGGTCAGTACACACACCAAAAGCGTATTAAGGTGGACTGCTCTATTTATTGATTTTCCGTGAATCTGCTTAAGGCTGGAGGCAATTGTCTGCGGAAGGGGCGGGCGGGCCATACATGATTGAGGTCATGCGCATCTAGCCAATTTGTAAGACGATCCCGCCGCCCTGAGCCATCAGCAATCCTTAGCATAGGGGCACATTCAAGCATTCCTGTCAAGTCATCTTGTGAAAGGCTGCCTGCTTCCAGCTTGGCTTGGATGTGCAACCTTAATAAAACTCACTGAGGTCTGGGAGAAAATAGCAGATCTGCAGCAGATAGGGTAGAGGCAAGGGTCTAGAATATGTACATGCAGCTGACTCAGGCAGGCTCCACGCTGAACTGTTACAGAGAGGAAACAATAAATCTCAGCTACTATGCAATAAATATCTCAAGTTTTAACTAAGGAAACTACCATTGCAGTGAAATAAAAAAATAACATTTTAGAGCAAAGCTAACAAATGGCTAGTTTTTTATGATTCGTCTTCAAAAGTTTTCTTGCAGGGGGAAAAAGTCAAACAAACAAGCAGTTTTACCTGAAATAAAGAACGAGTTTAAAGGGCAGAAGAAAGGAGCGAGATTTGCGAGAGGCACGGAAGGAGAGTGCTGGCAGTACAATGACAGTTTTCCTTTCCTTTGCTTTCCTCGCTGCCATTCTGATTCACATAGGGTGCAGCAACCAGCGCCGAAATCCAGAGAACGGTGGGAGAAGATACAACCGGATTCAACATGGGCAATGCGCCTACACTTTCATTCTTCCAGAACACGACGGGAACTGTCGTGAGAGTACGACAGACCAGTACAACCCAAACGCTCTGCAGCGAGATGCTCCACACGTGGGACCCGATTTCTCTTCCCAGAAACTTCAACACCTGGAGCATGTAATGGAAAATTATACTCAGTGGCTGCAAAAAGTAAGTGATTGCTTTCCGTTTCTAATTGCACGGAGCCTTTTCCCTTCTTGCACTGCAGCTAACCAACAGTTCCTTAGGGGGGAATTTGTGTGTTTACCTTTTGCTCCAGGGGGGCAGTGTTTGCAAACGCAAGACGGCTTAGTACTTGGTTTCACTTCGCGGGCGAGCCAAGGTTTTTAGGCTTTTGCTAGCTTACGAAGGTATGCTGGAGCCCCATTAGTGCATCTGGCAATGGCATGTTTTATGACATTTCTGTTTTTCTCTTATTCCCGGTTGAGCTTGAGTAGTCTGATTGTCAAAACCCCACTTTTAAAGAGAAAGCAAGTACGTTTTGAGCAAGTTGTTGGGAAAACAATAATAATGACAGTACTGCTTTGAGATCAAATGGAATCTACACCAGCAAGTTTTCATAACAAAATACGTTTTTTAACCTCTAGTAAAATTAACATGAAGTGAGAGTAAATATAAAATACATTAAAACCTGCGAAAGCCAGAACCTGCGTAAGATGGGAACCTGTCAGACAAGGAAAACTCAATTATTTTCCACTGAAACTGGAGATGGAAAAGTGGTAAGAGTGCACCCTGTCAAAGGTAGAAAACTTGGGAGACCCAGAAAAACAAGGCAGTTCTGAGTTCTGGCTCTCGCAGTTTTCCCTGTAGAATATTTAGTGGGGGAATTGTATAAATGGAATAAGTGTGTAAAGGAACGGTTTATTTTAGTTAAGTGATACAATAGTAGAGGACTGGTTTCTGTTGTATTTTTCTTCTGTACTTGAGAAAATCAATTAGGAAGATACATTTTAATGTGAATTCATCAGGAAGGAGCTGGTCGTCGACAATGAAGAAAGAAATTGAGCCGGTGGTGGCTAGTCTCTTGGGACATGCACCTGCCGATTTGGGTTGAACACAGCATGTAGGCTCTGCTGTACCCCTGGGGTACCGCACTTCTCAGGACACTGTAGGTACAGACTCAGGGCCATTTGGGAGTCTAGTGAGTATGCATTTGATCCCAATTTATAGAAATCAAATTGAACAGCTTGTTCTGTTATTTATGTATAAACCTTTGAAAAGTTTTTTGTTGAAGGTATTACTATTAAAATATGAGTGCAGTTTCTGCAGATAATTCTCACTTTGCTCTCTGATTAATTGTGTAAGAGGTAAGCAGTGAACAATAAGTATATTCAACAGACTTTGTCACTGGCAGCGTCCCCATTCATGGAAAGCTTCCCACCACAGGGTCTGTGCCAATAGATTCCCTTGGTTCGTGTAGTAGAAATGCACCCAGACTTCTGTAAGATGGTCTGTTCACAGTGCAAACTCCTTCAGAAGATAAAAGATAGTGAAAGGACAAATGCGCTTTTTTGTTCCTGTGTGGTCACAATCACTTAGATCACCACCTGCTGATTCACACTGTGTAACAGTTATTCTAGTTTCGTCCACTAGGGACTGAACTGAGATCACTGTTATTTTATTTGACATGTTAACTGAAACTTAGTAGTTCTAGAGCTTCCAAACCTGGAATTGTAGTTAATCTTATCACTACAGACTACAGGGGAATCGATAAATATGCAGAAGAGGAAGCAAAGAGAATTCTCCAGTCTTTTAATAATTATAGCTTAAATTTCATCTACTACCTACAGTGGCTATGAGTCGGAATCGACTCGACGGCACTGGGTGGGACCTACCGTGGCAGTCTATAATAATATATGTTTTTTTCTCTGGCAAAACTTATTTCCATAGTAAACAAATGAATTTTGTTGAAAGTTTATTACTATTTGTCAATATATATATTTTTTATACCATTCATATATTCTTTAAAGAGAATTTGATCATTATAAATTAATCTGGCTTTTCTGAGGTTGGCGGGGAGGAATATCTTAGTCCCAAAGTGTCTTGAATGAGATACTCTGCCAAAAATGTAATGTTTTGCTTGCTTAAAACATACAATCAAAATGGTGATTTAAAAAACAATGCATATTTTACATTGCTATGCAATTACTCAGGCATGACAAAGTAAATAAATACATGATCCTACTGGGCTTAGATTATGCAAATATTTCACAAGTTATTAATTTTGATTCTTGTTTTTGGTCAGTGATTATGGTATGCTTTTCAGATAAGAGCCAAGAATCACTAAAATATTCTTTAGTTACATGGACATTCACTCGCTCGTGTGAATCAAGCTGACTATGTTCTGAAAATGTCCCTGTTGGTATGAGTCAGACAGTTTGGCTTGACTATTGTCTGTTTGAATTTGCATATCTTTTGTCATTGTTGACATGATTGGTTAGAGGATCAAGAAACCAACTAAATGTATTCAGTGAAGAACAAGCTCTCATTAGTTTTCCTTTAATTGCATGTTTTCTTCACTCCAAGTTCTAAATTTCATGTCATATATTTATTTGGATACTATTTAATATTTGATAATTCAAATGGATATGTTTTACTGTGACCATTTGGTAAGCTTAATACTTTAATTTGTACTGCTTCTATTTTGATTCCAAGTAGTTTCCCTATGATAAAAAATGTAAAATAAGGCTATCAGGTTATGGAAGGTCAATTAATTCATCCATTTATTCAACTAAATAATAAAAGGACAGTGATTATTATGCAGCTCATAGTATTATCGTCAGAAAATTTTTGCTGCAGAATAAATGGGTGTTACCAATGCTAGATAAAGCTGGATGATAATTTATGTTAATGTCACCTTTCTTGAAGTTCAGTAATTCTTCACAAGACACTGGCCATCAATATAAATCACTTTATCAGACTTACAGCCTAGGATCTCATTCCTTAACTTTTCTGGTCTTACAGCTGAACAAGATGAAAAGCAAGGTTATGCAAGGTTGCAAAGGATTTGTTGGTCATCATAAGTACTGGAACCATTATGGCACTGATCTCTTGACCTGATGGATTTAGTTCAAGGAGATCAACTTTTCTGAATAACTTGTCAATTAACACTGCTATGAAGTACGTTGACAGCATTACCCATACTTGTCAGATGGGGAACAGCAGTAGAAGTAATCACAATTTAATTGTGTGGAACACTAACCTGGGTTGCATATCTGGGTTGGACTCTCTCTTATCATATAGCTCTTTTTAGAATCATTATCAAACATACCAAAACCTCAGAGTGATCAGATCTTAGAGTAGTGACAATACATGTAAATGCCCTTCATGTTTTTGTCACTTTCTTATGTTCACTTCCTACCTTTCTATTACAGAGAAATGTCTTGAATAACATCTAGCCCACATTATACTCAGTGCTTCTTGAAATAATATTTTCTTTCTCCAAGATCTCAAAAATTCACAAGATTTATATTTAAAAAATTCAGATTTAAAATATACCCTGTCCTCATTTATTGACATGGTTTGGTTCCATCCAAAGACTAGGTCGTTATGCAAAATTGGCATTATATAAAAACGCGGAATGACTACGATGGTACATTAACTGCCAAATTACACTGTTACTTAACTGTCAAACCACTGAGAATCATGGTCTAGCCAAGTTGACACATAACGTTAACCATCATACCTCTCGCCTCATTCTCCAGCATTCTTTACTGCCATATGTAAATTGTTAATGTCCAAAATAGATAGTAATTTCTTACTAGTGTCATAAATGTGAAATGTCAGATAATGAGATAGTCAATAACCTTTTCATTACTACATTTTTTTCTCCTTAATTTTTTTTTTTTTGATGGCATGTGTTTTCGGTATTGGGATGTGTACTTACTAACTGAGT
This sequence comes from Elephas maximus indicus, assembly GCF_024166365.1. Lineage (NCBI taxonomy): Eukaryota > Metazoa > Chordata > Mammalia > Proboscidea > Elephantidae > Elephas > Elephas maximus. The sequence continues at coordinate 34,706,522 of NC_064833.1, forward strand.
ATGTTTAAATTTTTGGTTGGTAATATGGATTTTGAGAAATATGGTCTGTTAATACAAGCCACCAATGAGGTGAGTGGCACTATGGTGCCACTGGTCTGTGGTATGACAAGGTAGCAATGAGAGCTAGATAAGAAATTTATTGCGGGCACCTTTCCATTAGGTTACATGGGGAGCCACTGGTTTTCCAAATATGACACAGAAAAACCAAAACAAACCCATCAGAGCTCCCTGACTATCACACTGGAAAGCCATAATTATGCTGGCAAGCCTCATCTCACAGAAATAAAAGCAAACGTTTACAAACCTGACATACCTAGGAACATCACCTAATAGAATGCTCAACATATGCAATGAGGATCCAAGTCCAGTTTGCTGAGTTTCATCCATGTCAAAAGGGATCCGCTTTGATGCTAAATGCATTAGAACTGGGATAGCACCTTACCTCTGAGGTCCAGAGGCATAAAAAGTACCTGACAAACCATTTATCCCAGTGGTAATGAAAGTGATAAGTGAGGAAAAGGTGTACATAATGTTATAATATTTGGCGAATCCTTAGAAAGTCCATTTTGCCTTTGTCAAATGACCTTTTTGATTGAAAGTACAAATAAATAAAAAGAACATGCCTTGTAACAGAGAACAGGGGTCTATCTATGATAAATATTTCAGGCTAGCTAAAATTGATGAGTTGATGGTTATTGGTGGAAAATATAGTTATAAATTACCATTTAAAAATCTGAAATTCTTTTACTGGAATGATTAGCTTTGTTTTTCTATTGACAGCATTTTTTTTACTAAAAACCTCCACTATTTGTATATTTTGTTTTTTTTTGCTTCAGAGGGTTAAAATTTGGAATGCTCTTACCAGAAGCACATTGATGATGGTGATCTTCTTAAGATCTGTATTAAATATGTTAACTCATATTAACATCCATTAGAATGTTGCCTCCATGATGCAGTGACCTTGCCTTTTTGTCCATTGCCGTATCTCCAGGACCTAGAAGACTACATGGTCCATAGCAGAAATACAATAAATATTTATTGAATTAGCAAATCAATGTATTATCTATGTGTTACAATTCTTACATTACTACCTATTATTAACATTTTCTTTTTGATATACACCTAACCTACCCAAATAGATTGTACGTTGTCGTATAGTCAAGGACTACATCCTACAATTATTTTTGTTTTAAAGTTATACTAGGGGCACAGTAGACAGTTATTGTTTATATTTAGCCAGAGATCTGGGATCACAAAAACTCTACAGTCACCCTATTCTGTCCTCTTGATTATTCTTTAAGGATCAGATTTGTCACCAGTTTCACCAAGAAACATGCACTCTGCGTCCCCTCTTAGGCCAAGTTCTCCAAATTATTATTGTTGCTATCGTTAGTTGCCGGCGAGTCGGCTCAAACTCATGGAGACCTTATGTATAACGGAACAAAATGTTGCCTGGTCCTGAACCATCTTTATGATCCTTGGTATGTTTGAGTCCATTGTTGTGGTTATTGGGGGTTTCCTTTATTTTTACTGACCCTCTACTTTCCCAAACATATCCTTTTCTAGCTATTGGTCTTGCCAAAGTAAGTGAGAAGAAATCTCACCATCCTCTCTTCTAAGGAACATTCTGGTTATATTTCTTCTAAGACTGGTTTGTTTGATTTATGCCAGTACATGATATAGTCAATATTCTTTCCCAACACCACAATTTGAATGCATTATTCGATATATGATGTTAGTACTGCACTTCCATGTTGTCGTGGTGGAAGTTGTTTTAACTACCTGTTTCTAGGCTTGTTTTTCTATGTAGACTTGAATCCTTTGAGTATAATGAATGTCTCTTCTCTGTCTTTGTATCAGTGGAGATGTTTATTCAGTGTCTAAACAAGTATCTCATCATAATAACATCATATCTTCATCATAATGAAAAATTAAAAAGCATCATGTGCTCCTATGAGTAGTGCTAGGTATAAAATAATGCAAGTTAAGGGATCTTGTAACTGTTTTCAAATGCTGAAGTCCACTTAAGTGAATTCTGTGGGCAGATTTAGGCTATAATTAAATATATGTATGAAATGATAATCAACTCCATTCCATACATTCCCTCATTAACTTGTCATCGGAGAAGTTTTATTCCCTCATTAACTTGTCATCGGAGAAGTTTTATTTAGCTTCTCAGTTTCCATCCTCAAGTGCTGGCAAACAATGATGGGCTGGCCAAACCATGCCTGCTACCTGTGTTTGTAAATAAACTTTTATTGGAACAGAGTCATGCCCACTCCTTTACTACTGTCTTTGGCTTCTTTTCCTTCTGTAATGGCAAGAGTTGTTTCAGCAGAGACCTAATAACCTACAGGGCCTAAAATATTTAATATCCAGGCCTATATAGAAAAAGTTGGCTGACCTCTGCTCTATATCACAAAATAAATACAATGTTAATATTGGTAGCATTGCAAGGTAAATTGTGGGGTTTGTTGTGTGGGAAAAACTTTCCCTCCAAGAGGCTGAGTAATCTTCAGGTACATGCCAGTTGGCAGAGAGCCTAAGCCATTTCTTGGCTTGGTGTCTGGACATGCTGTGAGGTGACATTTTAGAGGAATATAGGCAGTGAAATCTCAGGGCTTTTCTTCATCTGCCTATCATCAAGTGAACAGGGAAATACTCCCAAAGCCAATGAATGTTAGGGTGAAAAGCACCTGAATAACCATACAGATCCAGCAGCCACTGGATAAACAAGTCTGAGCTACAGGGTCCTCTGCTTTATGTTCCTGTTTCATCCTGTTGGCTGTGGCATTAGCAAGAATGTTGGTAAAACAGTGGAGGCATGCTATTTGCGTAGAAATGAGACTTCAGCTCAGCCTCATGCATTCGGTCTACTTAGAAGCCTTCCCCTCTGTCATTTGTTTTAGATATAAACATTGGAAGTGTTCTCACTTGTGTGGATGATGAGAGGGGAGGAGAAACAAGTGGGTTGCTCAGTGACAAAACCCAGAGCTTTAGCAGCCCCTGTGCTATAATTTGCTGATTAAGGAGGCTTTGTTTTCATTCTGCCATAGCCTTGTCTCTGTGTGGAAACATTAGCAGCCTTTTCCTGAGCCTTGTTTTCTCCTTTTTTTTTTTAATACCACAAGCTATATTGTGTCGCTTGCTTAGATGCACAGCCCTAATTACATTCTGAGTCATCTCGCCTTTTGTTTCAATACAAGATTATCTTTTGCAGTGAAGTTGGGAAGTTCCAACCCCCTTTGGTTCTGGCCCCATGGTCTGAGGGAAGAAGGGCCTCTTAGTGTTTAAATCTCTTCACAAAATGTACAAAAGATTGCTCCCTCCATTATCAAAGAGGTTTCTAAAGAAACGAAGCACTCCATGGATTATTTTCCTTTTTTTTAGTATTTGGAGGCTACTTGCCTGTAGGGTCTCTGTGTATATATATATATATATATTTTTTTTTTTGGTAGGCGTTTTTATTTTATTTTTTTACTGTACTTTAGATGAAGGTTTACAGAACAAACTAGTTTCTCATTAGACACTTAGCACATATATTGTTTTATGAGATTGGTTAACAACCCCAAAACATGGCAGCACTCTCCCTTCTCAACCTTGGGCCCTTATTACCAGCTTTGCTGTCCCCTCCTGCTATCTAGTCTTTGCCCCAGGGCTGATGTGCCCCTTTAGTTTTGTTTTATGGGCCTGTCCAGTCTTTGGCTGAAGGGTGAACCTCAGGAGTGACCTCATGACTGAGCTGAAAGCTTGTCTGGGGGCCATTCTCTCAGGGTTTCTCCAGTCTCTGTCAGGCCAGCAAATCTGGTCTTTCTTTTTGAGTTAGAATTTTGTTCTACATTTTCTCCAACTCTGTCCGGGACCTTCTATTTTGATCCCTGTCAGAGCAGTCAGTGGTGGTAGCCAGGCACCATTTAGTTGTACTGGACTCAGTCTAGTGGAGGCCATGGTAGATGTGGTCCATTAGTCCTTTGGACTAATTTTTCCCTTTTTCTTTAGTTTTCTTCATTCTTCCTTGCTCCCAAAGGGGTGAGACCAGTAGAGTATCCTAGATGGTTGCTCACAGGCTTTTAAGACCCCAGACGCTACTCAGCAAAGTAGAATGTAGAATATTTTCTTTATAAACTATGTTATGCCAGTTGAGTTAGATGTTCCCCAAGACCATGGTCCCCACAGTAGGGTCTATATCTTACTGCTTTAATCCTATACAGAAATATTAAAGTCAGAAGTTTATAGGCTTGTTTGATCTTAATTGTCTACCACAATGATCTGAATTTTTCCTTCAAACAAATGAAAAGGTAATGTTTAACAGACAATAACTAAGACATACAATGTCAGATACAGTAAAACCTATGAAAGCCAGAAACTGTAACATGAAAACCTGTCAGAGAAGGAAAACTCAAATATTTTCCACTAAAACAAGCAATACAAAAGTTGTAAGACCGTACCCTGTCAAAGGTGAAAAACTTTGGGGACCTGGAAAAACAAGCCAAAATCAAGTTCCGGCTCTCACAGATTTCACTGTACAACTCTACTGGTAACTAATAATCTTATCAATAACATATTCAGGCATTTGAAGCTCTTCTCTTGGCAGTAAGAATTGGAGAAGAAAATAGAGGGACTAAAGTAGAAGTGGAGTGAGACCCTTTGTCCCCTGTCCCTACCCCAGAGCTTCCCTCAAGGGACTCTTTATGTTCAAAGGAAAACAGTTTCAACCGGTTGCATTAAAACTTTCAGATAATCAAATATTAAGTAGGTAACGCTACCTAGTCAATCTACTGGCAGGAGGGAAGAGAGAAAATCAATCTACTGGCAGGTAGGATGAGACATAGCACTTAGCTAATAACACAACCTAGAATATACATTTCAGAACAGAGTTTGTTAAGGATAGTGAAAAGAAATCTGAAGTTTAAGCAGACTTTATGATGTTTTCAAAACTACTGACTGACTACTCGTTGGATCGAATAAGCTAGTCATTTCTAGTTCTTAACAGGCATAGGAATGTCAGAGGTGCCATTTTCTTGTTGAAAGTGCTGGTGTTTTTAAAACACTTGCCCATTTTGTGAGGGTTAATTTCATTAGATCTAGATAAAATAACCCATGAATCCACTTTCCCAAACACAGGTAAACTGAGACTTACCACAATATGCTGAGCAAGGACAATTTTGAGTGACGGTAACACAGTCTGTTCAGTAGCTCTGTGTGGTTTTTTCTCACTCTTCAGGAGATGACTGATCCTTGGCCATTTGACATACTGATGGAGTGAGGACTGGAATGGCAGTTATCATACGAATTTATTATTAACTTTCTTTCTTATTATTTTATACATAGAAGTTTTAATATTTCTTCTGGCTTCCCAATAGCATGCTTTTTTCAAATGATGGTTTGCCCATTCCACACTTCAGAGATTTCTGAGACTCTAAAACTAGGAAAGCAGAGAGCAGAGAGGCAGTCCCCAGAGCCTGAAAGACAAAAGGACTCAAAGGGACCTGTCCATGCACGTCTCTCCTTTTCATTCTTTTCCCTCCTCTGTTATTGTTTTCGGTAAAGTCCTATGTGATCATCTGGATACTGTCCATAGAGTGGGAGTGCTGGAAAGAAGATGGACTAGAGGGAGAAGGGCGAATGAATGGGGAGACCAGCCACTGTCCCTTGTTGTGGCCAGGGAGCACGGTGAGGGACCATGGGTCTATAGCAGTGTCAGGAGGAGTGGCCCATGAAGGGCATGAGCTCTGTCATGGGTTTGTAGAATACAGCACACAAATCATGGAGCTTAGCGGCTGCCATCATTAGCAAAGGATAACCAGTCCTCTAAGCAAATCTGTATAGCCTACAAGTCAGTCTGCAAGGTACCAGTAGGCAGCAATGAATTCAGTACTGCTTCTGTTTGTGAAGCCTATCAAAACCAAAAACAGCTAAACCCGTTGCCGTTGAGTCACTTCCAACAAAGTAGAACTGCCCCATAGGGTTTCCAAGGAGCTGCTGGTGGCTTTGAACTGCCGACCTTTTGGTTAACAGCCCACGTGAAGCCTAAACTCACAGAAATGGAAGCAAATAAATTGTTTGCATCCACTATTTCCTAGGGCAAATTTAAAGATAGTAGAGCACAGTAATGAGGCGTGTGGTGCCTAGAGCCACACTGCCTGGATTTGAAACCTGACAGCACCACTTATTCACCTTATGACCTTGAGCAAGTTCCTTAACTTCTCTGTACCTCAGTTTTATTGTTGGTAAATTTGAAGTAATAACAGCTTCTGCATCACAGGGCTATTGTTAACTATAAACCAAAAAAAAAAAAAAAAACCAAACCCGTTGCCATCGAGTCGATTCCGACTCATAGCGACCCTATAGGACAGAGCAGAACTGCCCCATAGAGTTTCCAAGGAGTGCCTGGTGGATTCGAACTGTTGACCTTTTGCTTGGCCACTGTAGTCCTTAACCACTACACCACCAGGCTTTCCAAAGAGTATTTCACACAAATCACTGTAAATAAGTCTTATCAAAGGACCCCTGGTGGTGCAACAGTTAAGCACTTTCTCCACTGGAGAAAGACCTGGTGATCTGCTTTTGCAAAGATTATAGCCAAGAAAACTCTATGGGGCAGTTCTGCTCTGTCACACGGGGCTGCTATGAGTTGGAATCAACTCAATGGCACACAACAATGTAAGCTTTATCACACATATTAAGTGATAAAATTTTTAAATAATTAGTTATTCCTAATAACTAATACATATTATTTATGTATTAGTGGTCACTAATAAGTATGAGTTATTATTTGTGGGCAATTCTGGGTATAGTAATAACCCCCCCCCACAAAAAAACCGAACCTGTTGCTGTTGAGTCGATTCCAATTCGTAGAGACTCTATAGGACAGAGTAGAATTGCCCCAAAGAGTTTCCAAGGAGTACTTGGGGGTATAGTAATAGTAATAGTAATAGTAATAGTAATAGTAATAGTAATAGTAATAGTAATAGTAATAGTAATAGTAATAGTAATAGTAATAGTAATAGTAATAGTAATAGTAATAGTTATATAGTTTTACCAACTATCAGGCTCATTGGAAGAACTGTGCATGTAATAATTTATTGAATACTTTCAAAAGCCAATATGAGGTAAAACCCAGAAAAAACCCAGTGCCGTTCCATTTTTGGAAAAATATGAGATAGATGGTATTAAATTGATTTCACTTGGCAAATGAGAAAATTGAGGTACAGAGAGGGAAGTAACTTGCCCAGGGTTACGCAGCAGCTAAGTGGCAGGGCCAGCACCCAGACCCAGGCAGTCTGGCTCCGTGACCTGTGCTGTTAACCACACTTGGGCATTAGCTACAGCAAGTTTTTCCACATATCCTCTTGTCAATCTTCAAACGGTAAATCTGTTTTTAAAAACTCTCTGTAGTAGTCTTTGTGTCTAAACCCTTAATCTTTCATACTAAATGAGTTTCCCCTTTCTTATGTTTTAAGCAGCCAGTTGTCCCCATCCCAACTCTAAGGCTCAACTCCTCTCCTCGGTTAAATTGACAGTGACACACAGGTTATGCTGCTGACTGAAGCACAATAGCCCAATTCTCTCTGCCCTCCCTCCAGTCTGTTAACAGACTGTGGAATCCCATGTCCCTAGTTCCTCCTGCCTGTTTCCTTAGAATCACCATCTCTTGAAGTTTCAGAGTTTAATTGAGTCCGACTATCTAAAAACTTCTACAGCACAAAGAAAGGCTTACAATCGCTTTACATGGAGTGAAGCTGCCTATTCTAAACATATTCCGTCCAATTTAATGACCTCCCTCTTGGATTTATCTGTAAGCAAGCCTGCCTGGAAAAGCAAAAGCACATTCTAGAACTTAAAATATTATTTGTATGCACTTTCTTTTGTGGGTCATTCAGAGAGTTGTAAAAATGAGAAGAAAAACCTTGTTTTCTCAAGCCATGGCCTCTTATCTCACTTCCTATTTTATTTATCATTGTCCCTATTAATTAAAATGTTTCTGGTATTTTGGTTCAAGGCCAAGAACACTGCTACTTGCAGGCAGTTGCGGTTCTTCTGCCCTTTTTCTGATCTCAGAGGCCTGGCCGTGCAGATGCCCGCTGTTTGAAAGGCTGCTGCCTTCATAGCTGAATGTCAATTGTATGAGGTGGGCAGGCTTGAGGCTAACTTCCCTCTGTCCATTCTTCTTCATAAAGTCCTAAAGAGGAGAGAGAACAAAACAGTAGGGGAAAAATTAGAATTCTTGGAGAGTTTTCACCCTCCTTTGCATGATGGGACACACTAAAACACACACACACAAAACTCAATGTGTGACCACCTGCTTGACCTGAATTCTCCCCTGAATGCTGAGCACAGCAGTGTGTAGCATGCTGTAGGTGCCTAATAGATATAGTTAGAATAAATACATGTATGAATAAGTGCTGTGGTGCTCAAATTATTTGGGGGCAATGATTTGGTTAGTGAAGTGGTCTGAAGGATTCTAGTGTAAATACTGAACTAAAAAACAAAAAACCATTGCCATTGAGTGGATTCTGGCTCACAGTGACCCTATAGTACAGGGTAGAACTGTCCCATAGGGTTTCCAGGGAGCATCTGGTGGATTCGAACTGCCGACCTTTTGGTTAGCGATAGCTCTTAACCACTATGCCACCAGAGTTTCCAAATAGTGAGTAGCAGGGACCATTTCTCAACTTGCGGGAAACTATTAAGGGGAACAACTTTCTCATTTCAATGGTTTCTTTCTCCGTCCCCTCATATTTTTCATTTTCCACATATCATGTCTGCTCTTTTTCATCTCCTCTCAAGAGTTAGCTAACAAAATAACCAATAAATATTAACAGAAGTTGAGAAATAGCCTCTCATATTTAGTTGTATAGCCTGTACTTTTTGTGGACACCCGATTATGATATGATTTGTTTATTTCATTTGTATAATGTAATCACATTTCCTGCCAATGATATTGCACTTGCTTTGTGCCTGTGAAATAAATGAGTTTAAATGCAAAGAAGTCAATGAATATTGGATGTTCTGTCATCGAAGCAAGTATGAAAATCACTATCCTCTTTTAAGAAAGGTGTTGAGTAATGAGTTGGATATTAACTCTGTTTCGGAAAGCAGTGTCATTATCATAACAAATGAACACACATCTTTTTATAAAGAGAAGTATTGTACCCATTTTATAGGTAGGAAAACCCATGGCCAATGAAATGAAATGAGTTTCAAAAAGTTACATGTCTATTTTGATGAAGCAAAACTTGAATGCTGCAGACTTTCTGAGTGATTAAACTGAAAGCCCTTCACTCTTCCTGTCTCTTTCACTTTTCCTTACCAAATTTAAACAAATTCTGAATGGTAGGGAGCAGGAAAGAGGTTCAAATGAATGTTTTCCTGTTAGTTTTTGCAGAACATATTCACAGTAAGTAACCTTCTCTGGCAATCAGAATAATTTACCAAACATGCAGATAAATAGTTGTAAGGCAGCTACCATCCCTAGGAAATTGTTCCCTAGCATCACTCCTGACCCAGTTAAAAAAAAAAAAAAAATTAATTTCAAAAATATTTCAGAGGTAAATAATTAATTGCTATTTTTACCTATCAGTTATTTAGATAAAGCGCCTCAGCTGAGGTTACCATGAGGTATAAATAAAAATATTTTAAACTAGTTTATCTGCATTTACGTTGGAGTGCTAGGCTATATTTCTTCAACTAAAGACTAAATAGGGGTAAATATTGGCATAGTCAATAGATAAGATTGATTAGTATTTTTCACAGTAACGAATTAGGTTCCATTTGTAGTACGATGAGGAGCCATCATTATTGCCTTAAAAAAAAACTACATACCTTGTGTGTTTTGATTTATTTATTTATTTTAGTTCTTCTGCACATAATAGTAACTATAGAGCCCAGGTTTATGCATAGAAAATTAATAAACACTTGTGAAAGTGAAACACATTATCTCTTAATGACAGTCAAGATAAACTAATGAACTAAAGAGACCTTGGTTCAAATAAGTGATTCTAAGTGATTAAAGCTAACAATAGAAGTGGAAATCCCACACTCAACTTTCAAAAAAGCTCCTAACTGCGGATTGAATCTATATAAAAGCTAAGAAGTGTCTGAGGCAGAAAGAGGAGTTCTTTGTTTTTTGAACATTATGTTACACGTGGGACTAAAGCTTACATACTTTGAGTTCACAAATCAAACTTGTGCAATTTGCAGGGGAAAAGGTCAGTATGGAAATGAATTATCCTGAGCATAAAATGTCCCTATATATTATCTTAATATTTTGAAATGTCTTCCAATGAATCTAATTTTGAAGATCATGACCAAAAAGATATTATAGGCTACTAAAATATTAAACTTTACCAGCATAGTTAAAAATAAAAAATATATATATTTCAAATAGTTTATCTGCATGTGGGAAAATGAGATTAACGGGTACTTGGTCCTTCTCTTTGATTACTGGGCGTTTGAAAAATCAGTGGCAAGGAGGTGATTTTCTATCAGGAAGACATATGCTCTCAGTAGGAGTATATAAGAATCTTTGAAGAAAATACAGTTTCAAAAATTATATACAGTATTATAAAAAGAGTTTTTAATTTAGAACCAAAAAATCCCCTTTCTGTTTGATATTAAAACTACATAGAGAATATGGGCTCAAGCATTACAGCAATTGTGACGATGGCGCAGAACCAGGGAAGAGTTTCGTTCCATTGTACATAGGGTCGCTGTGAGTCAGAATTGACTTGATTGCACCTAACAACAGCAACAAATTCACTCAGGTGGGAAGAATATAGGTTAAATAGGTAGAAAACAGAACTAGAGGGTTAATTGTGGGTTGTATTTTTCAAAGGTCGTAACAGTAGTACCTTTTGTCTTACATGCCACCCTCCCATGAAGAATTCTCCTCACTTTGAAGCAGATTTGGTCATAAACGGCAACTCAGTTTCCATCTTGTTCACTAAAACACTCATAATTAGAATCCTGAGCTGCCATGTAACAAACAAGCCCACGTACCCTGAGGCTACCATGTTGTGAGGAAGTCTGGCTACTTGGAGAGGCTGTATGTAGGTGTTCTTGTTGTAACTCCCCATCTTTGAGTCATCCAAGTCCAGGCTCTAGACTTACGAGCCAAGGAGCTTCTGATGACTCCAACCCCAACCCATTGATTCACCCCCAGCCTCAGAGCTAAGGCCCCAGACATTGTGGAATAGAGATAGCCCATACTTGCTGTGTCCTCTCTGAAATCTTGATGTATATAGTCTGTGAGCCTAAGGAGCATAATAAAATGTTTGTTACAAGCCACTAAATTTTGGAGTAATATATTAATGCAACAACAGTGACTGAAACAGTCACTTAGGGATAAATGCAGGGCTTAGAGTGGTGCCTATCATTATAGAAGTCACTGAAGGGGATGTAATATGTATAAACCCTGCCTTCCAGAAGCTTGCATTCTAGTAAAGCCCATGACATGGGTAGAATGTCAAAAGTGTTGGGTTTTAAGTCCACTACTGCTCTTCTGTATTAGTACGCTAACTATCTCAATTTCACATAAATTTAATAAGATTCAATAAATGTAGCTTCAAGACTGCATATACCTTTGTGCTCCTTTGAGTAAAATAGTTGTTAGTACAGTTTTTTCCACCTTCAAAATAGTATTTTTTAAAACACTACTGAGCTCATCTACACGCCAAGTACACCAGAAATCCATAGTACCAAAAAGATATACTATATAGTTTATGTGCATCTTAATGCTTACATTGTTTGCAATTTGTCCAATCATTTAAAAATTGTAAATATCTCTTAGTGAATTCAGATTTTCGAGAGTCAAGGCATGAAGATATTTTTTAACCATATACTACTTAACCTGTCGTGTTTAGGCTGCAAATTTAAATCTAGATGTTTCTGAAAGCTATTACTGAGCATGGCTGACTGGTGGTCTCCCAAATGTAAAATGAGCAGCATGTGTTCCATTCCCAGCGGTTTGGAATTCCTGCAATAAAATCCATCCTAAATTCTCCTCCTCTTAACTGATGAACATAGGATCTGGACTTGAATGAAGCAGGTACAGAAACACTCTTTAAATATATGAGGTGTTTTGCTCATCACATTACATATTGGTTGAAACTTATTGGAAAACATGCAACAGCAAATATGGAGAACCATAACCATAATTTTTTGTTCCCTTTGACTGAGTAATACAACTTCTGGGAATCATTCCTAAGGAAATAATTCAGCAGAGGGAAAAAGCTATATACATGTACATTGTTGCTATCACAGTAGAACATTGGAAACAAATTTTTTTTTTTTAAGGATGAGGCTCTATACAAGGTACTTCACACACATGATAGTTAAGCCTAAGGGGGGGAAAAAAAAATTCAAAAGATAAACAGGATTATCCCCTAGCTTCAAATGAGGAAATCACACACAAATTCCCAAGGGCAATAAATGGTAGAATCAGTACCCCAACTAAGGTTCATCTGATGAAAGGCTATGTCTTCCGTGACCTTGTGACTGTAGCTGTTAAAAGTCATATTTTGACAAGAGAAAATGTTCATAAAACGTTGAGTGAACCGGTAGGTTATATACCTGAATCATTATAATAATAGAAAATGAATAGCTAATAGTTTGACCATTTGGTATGTACCTACCTTTTTCTTTTTCTTCACCTCTGGGATGGACACTTTAAGGGTATTATATTATTTGATTCTCACAAGTCTATACATAGATACTGTTATTATCTTCATTTTACAAAAGTTGTGTGTGTATTAAATAAATAAATATCTATAAAATGACTTTGCAAGGTACTTTGCAAAGTATATATGAAACTACTTTACAAGCTCCTAATATCTAATTAGGAGCTCTGGTGACACAGTGGTTAAGAGCTTGGTGCTAACCAAAAGGTCAGCAGTTCGAATCTACCAGCTGCTCCTTGGAAATCCTATGAGGCAGTTCTACTCTGTCCTATAGGGTCTCTATGAATTGGAATCAACTTGACAGCACCTAATAACAACAATATCTAATTGAGCGCAAACTCTGTTGTACAGTCAAAATTAAAAAAAAAAAAAAAAAGTCAAAACCTAATCATGCCATTCCCCTAGTTAAAATGCATCAGTGGAGCCTAAGTACCCTCAAAATTAAGTCTGAACTTCATATTTTATCTTTATAAACTAGCTCTTGCTCACGTCTCCAGTTTCATCCCTTACAACTTTCTCCATTGTTCTCCGTGTTCCCAGCCATGTTGAAATCCTATTGTCATTGTTAGCTGCCAGTGGTGATCCCGTGCACAACAAAACAAAACATTGCCTGTTCCTGTGCCATCCCCATGACTGGTTGCAGATCGAATCATGGTGATCCACAGGGTTTTCATTGACTGATTTCCTGTAGATCTCCAGGCCTTTCTGCCTCATCTGTCTTAGCCTGAAAGTTCCACTGAAACCCATTCAGCACAGCAACATGCAAGCACCACAGACAGGTGGTGGCTTTGCATGAGATACATTAGCCAGGAATCAAACCCAGGTCTTCCATATGGAAGGTGAAAATTCTACCACTGAACCACGACTGCCCTCTTGAAATCCTATTAGTTCTACCACCATATCATGATTTATTCTTGTTGCTTGACTTTGTGCATATTATACCACTGAAAATTCTCTGCCTCACTCCTATCCCATCCTTCATATGGTATTTGGTATTTGATAAATGAATAAATAAATGAATGCACAGTTGGGTGGTTAAATAATAAATGTATGTGATATAGATTCTACAACTCACTGTTAGACAATGGGACTTGACAGTGAAAGTGACAAACATGATAGAAACTTATTGTCAAAATTTTAAAGGACAAAGGTATAAAGTTACAATGATGAGAAAATGGACTTGTTTCTGCAGGTCCATTTTTAAAGGATGAATGACCAAAAGGTGGGGTAGTGGTGAGAGTGACTTGCCTAGCTCTGATATTTGTCTGAAGTCGTAGAGTAATACAGTAAACAGAGGAAGGGATAGGGAAAGCAACTAGAATGGTAACAGGCTAAATTCTGAGAGAGAATCATAAAAATCTGAAGTAAAGAAAAAAAAAAAACAAAACCCAAAACCAAGAGTCTTCATCAACGATAACATGGAGATTTTAGACCTGGGAGCATCAGAGAATGTTTAAACAGGTACTTGACTGGGAAAAGTGTAAAACTGGACTGAAAAAGTTTCTGTATTTGTGCCATGTGGAGCTGTTAAATTCTAGTTGCCTTTAAGAGTAATTGTAAGTATTGCTTGTTGTTAGATTGGCTCCATTCCCTTCTTTCCAAGTGAAATGAGGAAAGGACAACCCTAAGGTACTTGGGAATTTCTTAATTCAGATAGAAGAGCCCCGTGCTGTCCTCCATTCTTTCATGTTTCCCATGCCTTTGCAGCTTGTGTGGTAGAGAAAATGTTAAAGAACAGAGTCCAGTTACTTACAAAGTCTAAGGTTATTATGCCTTACGTTGTGGCTTCAACCACTTTAAAATACACACATACTATCAGGCAAGATATACACTTCACTATTCTAGTTGTGTTATTTACACACTTACATTAAAGAATGATTAGTTTCTGCTAGGGCTGTTTGATCTTTGCAAATTAAGTGAATCTACAGAAAAAGAAAGCCTCCTGGTTCCATTTTGAAAATAACAACCGTAACTACTTCAGTGAAGAATAATTAAAGTACAAGAGGCCTTCATATTCAGAGGGGCATTAAGTATATTGAGTGATATTTGCTCATGATACATCTCATGTGGTATTTTTTTTCAAATGCCCTGAGTCCGACCTTGTCTTTTCAATTGGCCCATTTATACATTTGTACGCATGTGCATTTTGGAGTAATAAACTGTGAAATGATAGTCAGCAATTACTAAGTGGATCATGCCTTCTAATGCATTTTGTGACTTTTGCCATAGCACAAAGAGACTCCTGGTTAATATTAGGAATATGCACTCCACGGTCGTTCTGCAGGTTTCAGATAAAATGTGTGAGTAGAAATCCGGTTCTGTGAAAACACAGAAATGCCATGTTCGCTGAGCAAGAATAATAGCCTTGTAACATGGAACGTGGATATTTAAGCAAATGCACATTAATACCTAGAAATAAAATATGCTCACTGGGAAATTCACATCTTCTTAAAAACACATATTCCCCTTACTTTCACATGACTTTATATCATAAAATCTTATTCACTCAAATGACTGTAACCCCTGGAGAACTGAGGACTTCAAGCCAGGAGATAGCCAGTGGCAGTGGTGATGGTGATGGGGAAGTCATTTACATGATTTATAATGGGAAAAGAATAGAGCAAATTCAGAAATCCCCAACTCACCAACTCCTCCCTGCTTTGAGGGAAAAACAAAATCAGAATCTTCATCGCGGTTGCTGTATTCCTTAAAGGTGGAAATGTATTACTTCATAATACATAATGCCCAGATACGTTATGTGTGTATGCTCAGGTGTATGGTTTTGCTTTTACTGTGTGATGAAATATAGGTATAAACTGGGCAGACTACTTTACCTCTCTGAGCTTCAAATTTTTCAACTATGCAATGGGGATAATAATGCCTTCTTCGTAAGGCTGTTTGGTAATTAAAGGAGGCAAGATTCATTAAGCACCTAATAGCAAAGCCTAACATAGAACATAAGTTTAACAAATTACAACTTTTTAAAATTGTTCTTTTTAACATTTTCTTTACAAACTGTATCTCAAAAAGGCCAAGTGACTTTCTTTGAACTACATGGCTTATTTGTAACCAGTCGAGGATTGATTTATAAGGTCCCTATAAGTCAGAATCGACTCCACGGCAATGGGTTTTTTTTTGGTCTAAATCAAGAGCCCTGGTTGCATGGTGGTTAAAGCACTCACCTACTAACAGAAGAGTCATTGGTTAAAACCCATCAGTGGCTCTGAGGGAAGAAGTGGCATTCTGCTTTCTAAAGATTTACAGCCTTAGAAACTCTGTGGGGCTGTTCTACTCTGTCCTGTAGGGTTGCTATGAGTGAGAATCGACTTAAGGACAGTGGTTTTGGTTTTTTGGTTTGTCCAAATACCAGTGGACAAATCTCTTGTGAAGAATTACAAATCATTTATATAGGTCTACCCTTGTGGAGGTGGAACATACCTGTCTGCTCTTTAATTATGGGTTTTATATAATAACTCCCTTCCAAAGAGTACAATATGGATGGGAAGGAGTTGTAAGTTTACAGTGGAGTAACCTGGCAAACACTACCTCAGCCAGGTGATGAAGGTTGGCATCGACAGTGGTAAGTCATGTTGATAGTATGTGCCCTTGATAGAACCTGATGAGAATGGCACTTTTCTATTGTGGTCTTCCTCCAGAACCTACAACCCCAGTCCAATTGTGAGAAAAACATCAGACAAATCCTGACTGAGGGGATTTGTCTATAAAATACCTGATCAATACTCTGCAAAACTGTTAAGGTCATCAAAAACAAAGAGTCCGAGAAACTATCACAACTAAGAGGAGCCAATGTAACGTGGCATCTTCAGGGATCCTGTAACTGAAAAAGAACATGTGAGAATGAAGGAAATCTGAATAAAGTATGGACTTCAGTTAAACAAACAAAAAAATAAATCCCAGTGAAAATGTTTACTGTCCTAGAATCAAGCATGATTATGGTATGCAAGGAATTTCTATAGATGTTAAGGAGACATACTAGTTAATGAATAATTCTTCGGTCAATGAGAATATGAAAACAGCTCTGCTGGGCAGTGCTTGTTCCTTCTGGAGAGTTATTTGAAAAGGAAAAGGCCTGCAAAAGAATAGATTCCAGCTGTTCCGATCCAAAGAACCCTTTAAATGCCTCCTGAAATAGGAGAGCGGTGAGGCTTTTCCTAGCCAGCATAAAAACCTAGGACAGTTCTTTATCTTAAGAGGGGAAATGATACTTATAGGTAGAAACATTTTATGCTATTGAAAAACAAAGTCTGCCATGAGCATATAAAGATAAAACCTGCCAGGTCACCGAGGATACATTTTGGTGCACCATGATGTATTTTATTACCCTCCTGCAATAATGAAATTGGAAGATAGTATTAGTAAATTTGCAAGTAGCACATACTTAACATAACGTTTCAACCTCTGTAAATGGCTTTCTTCTACACTCTTGAGGCTACAGACTTATAAATTGGGTAAGAAGGCTTAGGATATAAATTTTCTTCCAAGAAGCATATTAATTCCTTTGTCTATTGTTAAAAGGGCCAAAAGTTGTACCATAACAAGAAATCAGAACTATATCATCATTTTATTGAAATAGTTACTGTAAAACAAAAATATCCTCAAACATTTTTATTATGTTACATCAGCT
This sequence comes from Elephas maximus indicus, assembly GCF_024166365.1. NCBI lineage: Eukaryota > Metazoa > Chordata > Mammalia > Proboscidea > Elephantidae > Elephas > Elephas maximus. The sequence continues at coordinate 34,723,847 of NC_064833.1, forward strand.
CTGCAAAGTATTGGGTTTTGTGATTATGGATATGGTTTCAACGACTCTATTCCACAACAGCTATAATGAGCATGACAGATCGTACACAGGTCAATTGCAGAATATTCTTGGTCACATTAGCCTACAGAGAGTGGTTAAAGGCAACACTCAAACAAGTCTGCAAAATCTGTATCACGTTATTCTTTTGTATGCTTCGTGAAAAGGTATTTTTAAGATGTGGTGTGGCGGTGTTATCCATATTGCCTCCTGTCAAGTCTTATTGCTTAATAACTCATGAGAAAACCTGTTGTGTGTTAGCTAGGAGTTCATAACGTACAATTTGAAAAGCCAGATAACCTGCTTGGCTTTAAAAAAAAAAAAAAAAAAGAGACGAGGAAAGGGAATGTGTGGCTAATTGTCTCCAGGAACAACTGCTTCCTTTGCCATGAGACCAGAAAAACTGAATGGTGCCTGGCTACCATTACTGAACATTTTGATCAAAGATTCTATAGAAGAATCATGATCAAAAGGAGGAAAATGCAGAACAGAGTTTCAAATTCTCATGGACCATAGACTTTCTAGAGCCATGGAGGCTAGATGAACCCCTGAAACTACTGCCCTGAGATAATCTTTAAACCTTAAACCAAAAATATCCCCTGAAGTCTTCTTAAAGCTAAACAATAATTAGCTTAACTTGTAAAAAATATCTACCTTGGTCTTTATGCTCTTTTAAGAACTATCTGTATGGGATCAAATTGACAATAGCAACTAGAAAGATTAGATAGGAAGCTTAGGGGGTGGTGAGTTTATGTTAATGGGGGAGAAAAAACTCAGAAAAGGAGGGTAAGAATGGTTGCACACCTCAAAGAATGTAACTAATATCACTGAATTGTGCACGTAGAAATTTTTGAATTGGTGTATACTTTGGTATGTATCTTCTCAATAACAACAAAATAAAATAAAATAAAAGATTGCTGTAATAAAGTTGCATAAATTATACCCACATCCATGGCCTTTAAGACCATCTCAACTCCTAGCAATCCTATAGAACAGAGTTGAACTGCCCCATAGGGTTTCCAAGGCTGTAATCTTTACAGAAGCAGATGGCCACATCTTTCTCCCTTGGAGGGGCTGGTGGGCTCGAACTGCTGACCGTTTGGTTTGCAGCCAAGCATTTTACCACTGTGTCACTAGGGCTTCTTATTGCATAAATTAGGGATGGAAAAACATTCTAGGCTTTAAACAACTTCAGGCTGTATTTATTGCCCTTCTTAGTTTTCATAGATGGCACGGTTAATGGTATTATTTCCCAATAGTGTGAGAATGGTTTTGACATAAGCTTTTCAGCAAAGACATCTTTGTATATAATAAAATCTGCCCTGGAGATTGTGCAAATTGTTTATAGATTCTGCAGTTAATCAAAAATTTCACTCTAACATTGCATTCGGTAATTTGTTCATTCACTAAATATTTGTTGACTGCCTCCCATCCCAATGTCCCAGCATTGTATGAAATCACTGGGGACAAAGACGAGCAAAAACAAGCATGATCCCTACCCTCATGGGGCTTATAGTCCATAAGGAAAATGGATATTAATCAAGGCATTAATTGTAGTTTACATAACATTGTAGTTTAGCTAACATTGTTTTGAGCTTCTACTGTATGCCAGGAAAACCTGGTGGCATGGTGGTTAAGTGCTACGGCTGCTAACCAAAAGGTCAGCAGTTCAAATCCACCAGGCGCTCCTTGGAAACTCTGTGGGGCAGATCTACTCTGTCTTTTAGGGTCCTATGAGTCGGAATCGACTCGACAGCAAAAACTGTTGCAAATGCATTATATGTATTATTATCTCATCCATTCCTCATGTGAGGTCGGTATACTTATTCTTATTTTAGAGATGAGAAAACTGAGGCATAAAAAGATTGCCAATGTCTCATAGCTGTTATGTAGCAGTGCAAGGAAAAGAACCCAAGTTGGCTGGCTTCAAAATTCAGGTTCTTCCTCACCATACTAATTGAAGACTCACATAACGAACTAATGCCAGATCCAGACCCAAGTGATTGCTAACTCCCAGAGACTTTCCATATCTCATCCTTATATTTCCAAAAATGCATATATTTTAACTTTTATCTCAATCTTTACTTGGTCTAAATTTTATAAGGCACTTAATATATGTTTTATTTAGTTTGACATTTTAGAGTCTCTTGATGTTTAGAATATATTCTACATGCCTACAGAATTTACTGAGAGAAAGCCTTATGTATCTTTTAAACAATTCTTTATTTTATTTTTTTTTTTTTTTAGTTTATCCTAGAGAACTTTAATTAAAAAAAAAAAAGGTTATTTATAAGTAAAGTTGTCAGCAGCTAAACTTAGGAGTTTTCTTAAATATATCCTCTTATCTTTAAATACTGGCTTATTCAAAATAGACTTCTAAATTTTTTTCTGCAGCCATCGATTTCCATTAAAAATAAAAGATAATGACACAGTGACAAAGTTGTCACCTTCCCTTTATTAGTACACAGTTGCTTTCTTATTGAGAAAATGTTAAAAAAAAATCCTTGTTGGTCCTAGATGAACTGGAATATATTTCGATTCTCAGGAGGACATTTGGGGACTGTATTAGTTTCCTATGCTGAATAAAAAATTGATTACCAAAACCAAAAACCAAACCCAGTGCCATCGAGTAGATTTCGACTCATAGCGACCCTATAGGACAGGGTAGAACTGCCCCATAGAGTTTCCAAGGAGCACCTGGTGAATTCAAACGGCTGACCCTTTGGTTAGTACCCATAGCACTTAACCACTATGCCACCAGGGTTTCCCCCCCCCCCCAAAAAAAAAAACCAAAAAATTGATTAGCATCCTAAAATTTATTATCTGACATTTTCTGTGGATTGAGAATCTGGACAGAGCTAGTATGTGTCCTCTGTTTCAGGGTCTCTCACAAGGCTGCAGTCAAGGTGTTGGTCAGGTGTAAGGTCTCGTCTGAACACTTGACTGAGGAAAGATTCACTTGTAAGCTTGACTTCAGTTCCTTGTGTATCGTTGAACTGAGGGCTTCAGTTCCTTGCCACATGGGCTTCTCCACCGTCTGGTTTACTTTATTGTAGCACACAGACATCTAGAGCCAGCTATAAAGTCGAAAATCACTGTCTTTTGTAACCTGATCATAGAAGTCATACCCCATCAAGTTTACCATAGTCTGTACACATAAAGTTGAAGCCTTATTGGTGCAGTGGTTAAGAGCATGGCTGCTAACCAAAAAGTCAGCAGTTCAAATCCACCAGCTGCTCCTTGGAAATCCTATGGGAAGTTCTGCTGTGTCCTATAGGGTTGCTATTAGTTGGAACCGCCTTGACAGCAACGGGTCTTTTGGTATACATAAGGTTAAGGAGCTATGGTACTCAACAGTTAAGCAGTCAGCTACTAACCAAAAGGTTGGCTGTTCAAAACTATCCAGTGGCTCTGCGGAAGAAAGGCCTGGCCATCTGCTTCTGTACAGATTATAGCCATGAAAACCCTATGGGACGGTTCTATTCTGTCACATGGGGTCGCTGTGAGTCAGAATTGACTCAACAGCACCCAACAACAACAACACATAGATTAGAAGCAAGTCTCTAGGTTCAGCCCATGCTCAAGAAAAGGGGATTATACAAGAGTGTGAATTATTGGAGGAAGGGAACATTAAGAGCCATCTTTGAAGCTTGACTACCACAGGGACAGAAATGGAGATTCCTTTTATCAGTGTAAGAGGCTGGAAGAAATACATAGCTTAACTTTAAAGTTTAATTTTCAACACTCAATTTATGATTTTACCACTCTTAATTACAGTGGTTTTTTTTGGGGGGGTAGTTAGTTTGTTGTTTTATGCTTGCTATTAGTTTACAGATTATAAAACATAAAACCTTCTTTAAAATTTCTAACTTGTATTGGAGTTGTATTTGGATGTGTAGTTGAACAGCAGCACAAACTTTTGTGCTTGTGTCCTGGATTGTGATTCACAGGCCCTTTACTACTAAGTGCCCTCCAAACTTAAGAGACATTCTATTCCTTCATCTGTGAAGCCCCAGCTGTGGGAGCCTGAGGACCCTTGGAGGGGTATGTGTGTCAGCAATCTCACATGTAGAGATCTTACACGTTCCACTCCCCAAGTTCTAGTGACCCCTCTCCTTGTCTGCTCTAAAGACTATCTGTGAACCTATATATTTCATACTAACACTATGACCTTGATATTTTTTGTGTGGCTGAACCAAGTTACCTAGTCTGTGCTGGCTCTTTCCTGGGAGGTTTTTTTGATCACCTCTTCGTTACTCCATTGCTGATGGAGGGGTTCCTGCCTCAGAGTTACAGGGATGACCAAACACATGACACCCGACACTAGACAGATGAGATTGAAAGCGTTTTATATTTCACGTATATTAAGAGCTCAGAGGAGGAGGACACAGCGTGCCGTGCAGGGCAACTTAGGGGTTGCTGCACTCAGAAAAACGGGAAACAACCAGGGGCTGTGGAAGGCTAGCTTTATAGTATCAAGAGGTCGAGGTGGCCTCTGATTCCTATGGGAGGATGTGATACTTCTTTGAATAATTCTGTATGCTGGCAGGAAACTGAAGCCTGCTACTTAGGAATAAGCAGGAACTGTGCATAGCACCCATGAATAAGGAGGGATATTTGGCTAGGGGGCCATATTCGTGGCAGCAGAATGAGGAGGAGAACTTGCAGTTAGGTCACTCAAGGCCCTGCTGATTCCACCGGATGTCAAGGCAGCATGTAATATTGAACCTTAATTTTAAGTGTTACATCACAGAGGTTTAAATTATGTTCATGCTACTTCAAGCAAATCAGCGCCGCTTAAGAGATGGTGGTGAGAAGGCCTAATAGATCCAAATTCAGTTGTGGTCTTTGGCTTTTGTCTCAGTCTTCTCTCCTTTCATGTCATCATTGACAATGCATTGTCATTGCCACTTAAAAGCATGCACGTATTTTTCAAGTAGCTGATCAAATGCTGATAGTTTACTTGATCCCCCCCAAAATAGACCAAGATGTAATCTGCAGAGTCTCTCTCCTGAAGGCTGGTAGTCTAAGGCAAACCAGTCACATGGTTATTGTACAGTTAATGGATAAAAGTTTTTGTTTTGTTTATTAAATTGATACTTCCAACTCTTGTTTGCTAGGTTCTTTAAAAATAAAAGGGGGGGGGGATATAAATAATATACTTCCTGGCTTGTTTTGGAAATGGAATAGTATTTAACATATTTTGTATCTTTCAGTGTGTAAAGAGAGCCCCATAAACCACCACATACATTTATTTATATATTCATTCATTCACTTATGAAAATGGACCTATCAACAAGCAAAATATAATTGGCATCCAGAATTTGTTAACTGTGGTATACTTTGACCACAATATGTATCCTAATTAAATATAGGTTAAAAGTGAGTGGATTTTAAAAGATGGGCTTGGTAACATTATGCCCATTCCATAGTACACAGGGATTGTGCAATGATTTTTTTCTCCCATGTATTTTGTTGACTCTAAGACACCACTGATTATAAGCAATATTGTTTTATAGGTGAAATAAATAAAAACACTGCCAATTAAACTATGACACTATAATTTCTTATCATTTTCATTGTAAGATGCATCCTGATCTTGGAGAAGCTAAAATGTGATAGGATTGCCCTGTTCTTCTTCATGTAGTCCAGCTTCTCGGATTATTTGCTCAGCATACAGATTGAATAGGTATGGTGAAAGGATACAACCCTGACACACGCCTTTCCTGACTTTAAACCAATCAGTATCCCCATGTTCTGGCCAAACAAGTGCCTCTCGACTTTAAAGTATGGGTATATTTCACTAAAATATAATTTAGATTGACCCTGGTATTATTAATCACCAGAGTTTCTCCAACTTTCCCACTGAAATATTCTTAAGTGGAGAGAGAGAATGAAAGCCCAAGGGTCTACAGGAATAGCCTGAAAAGATTCGGCCCAGCTAAAATTTTCTTTGAAGACCCCTTGTATATACATGTAAATAAAGTAGTGAGAAATATGCTGAAGGATCAGTTTTAAATATAAAATAATGCTTTTATTTATATATTCCTGGTAAAATTAACGTTCCAAAAGATATGCCATATTTTTTTCCTCTTGTTAGGCCTGTAACCTACACAATTACACCTTTCAGGCTCAAGTGCCCTTGAAAACTCACACAACCAGAGGCCATATATAGACTTAGCAAAGAATCTTCATGATTCCTGATTACCCCAATTTTGACAAAAGGCCAAAAATAAATTGCTTAGTCTCATTAAAGAGCATTAACACAAAACATTTGCTTTGGACTCCAACCAGAAAATGTCTTCTTGTGAAGAGTTATATTTATTAGGATTTAGCTGAAAATTGTATATAAATAAGAAATAACTAGAATTGCCTTGCTTGATCATGAAAACCATCTGTAATTGAATTGAATGTTAATTTTCCTTCCTGCCTCCGTGTGTATGAATCAGGCAGTGAGTAGACCAGCACATAGTGTTCTCTGCATATCTTTCATTGTTTTGCAGAAATATTTCAGAAATCCTACCAAGAATTTAAGCTAACCCAAGGTACAAATGGTAGCAGAGTTACACCAAGATCTGGAGTTGGTCACTTGTCCGACAGTAGGGAGGTGCACACTCTTATGTGCACAAATGTTATACCTCACTGATTCAATCTATTTTATGAGAGGTTAATCCTATTTCATCTTTTGTTTTATTCACAACATCCAAATAGGCAGCCAGTAGCCCTTTTTTATGCATCCAAAGACATGGTCTGTACGTACCAGTTACCATCTAGACAATTCTGACTCATGGCAACCCCATGTGTGCATATAGCTTCTGTTTAAATTTTCCTACTTCTGCTCCCACTTGATCCTTATCGCCACTGAACACCCCCCAAAAGGTTTTGGAATGCTACAGTATATGCTTTAAATACAGAATTAAAAGTAAGTATTTTACACTCCTCTACATCTTGGAATTGTTTAACAATTCTACTCTGAGAATCCCTGGAGTATTTCACCAGATTCATACTGTGAACAGCCCAGACATGTCCCTGTCACTGGAATGGAAGCATAGCATGGAGACATGAATATCTAAAAGAAGCAATGAAATTATGGCAATATTTTCTGCATGTTTCCATCAAGCAGGTCAAGTCTGCTAAAAATCACCTGGAGTCCGTGAAATTCATGACAGAAGTTTTTAGCACTTAGTCACTAAACAGCCCTTTGTTCTCTTTTTATTTACTTCTAAAGTAAAAGGCAGAAAATTGAAAATGAGCTTGTGAGTAAATTTACATTTTCATTAAATTTCTGTAGTGCTCACTTGATATGCCTTTGGAGCCTACCATTTTTTTTTTTTTTTAAGTTTCTACCATAACGACATTCTGAAAAGAAAATCAAGCACATTTTATAAGGTCTGAGACTATATAACCAAAAAAACCAAACCCAGTGCCATCGAGTCAATTCCGACTCATAGTGACCTTATAGGACAGAGTAGAACTGCTTCGTAGAGTTTCCAAAGAGCGCCTGGCAGATTCGAATTGCCGACCCTTTGTTTAGCAGCCGTTTCACTTAACCACTACGCCACCAGGGTTTCCCTAAGACTATATACAAGAAATAAATTATTTTATGCAAACTGGTTAGACCATGCAACCAACTAGCCTAAAACTTGTACTGGTTAATGTAAAGTGAAAGTGGTAGTCTTTGATTTATGAAAACTGAAAACTTTGTAAAGATTGGTGGTGGATAGAGTGGGTTTTTCTTATTCATGCTCAGTTCTCACATACGATGGGTTGAATTCTAATCTACTTCTCATTTTTTCTTATTTATTGAAAATTTTTGTCTTGATTAAAATGTTTTATACTCTGTCCCCATGTAGTGTTGGGCCTTTGGACAAGTTTGCTCCTTGAATGTAAAACGAAGCCAAAAATTGCTCCACAGGAGATAAAGGAAAAAAGAGAAAAACCAGATGCAGAAGGGTACATGTCTAGAGCTCTTAGAATAGACTGAGCATCTCAAGAAAGTAGGAACTTGTTGAGCAAAGCTCAACTAATATCTTAAGTTAGTTCCAGACTCCAGCTTTGAAATTTGACTACTCTCGGTTTAAATCTGGGCTCAGGCACTTGCTAACTATGCGACTTGTTGCTAGTTATTTAATTTTTCTGAGCCTTTCTTTCATCATATGTCGTATAGAAAGGTAGGATCAGAAAAAAATTTACAAAACAGGTGGGATACTGGGGAGATTAAATGAAGTAATACATGCAAAGTAATTAATATGACACTTAGCAAAAGATCCTGCCAATCAATATTAGACCTCCTGGACCCATTTCAATATGTGTTCAATATTTATTTAGTGGAATGGTAGAGAAACTGATATTCTATAAATAAAAGCTCACCTTTCTTTGGAGCCCTGGTGGCGAAGTGATTAAGGGCTCAGACTGCTAACTGAAAAGATCAGCAGTTTGAATCCACTGCTCCTTGATTATATTTATAATAAGAAATATATTGCTGTGTTGTTTTTGTTGTGTGCCGACAAGTTGATTCCGACTCAGCACAACCCCGTGTGACAGGGCAGAACTGTCCCATAGGGTTCCCTAGGCTATAATCTTTATGGAAGCAGATCGCCAGGTCTTTCTCCCATGGAACTGGGTAGGTTCAAATTGCCAACCTTTTGGTTAGCAGCCAGGCCCTAGGCCACCAGGGCTCCTTCTATATTGCTAAACCAAACAAAATATATATAACATTTTGATGCATTTGGAATTTTATTTAATACTTTCTCACTCCTTAGATATAATTAGTTGCTTACACTTACAATGGTAGAAATTACCTACTGGATATAATTGTAAAGTCATATTCAAAATATGTTTTAAATTTATTTTTTGGGAGTGGCTCAGTCTAGCAAATATTTTATACTTTATGATATTTCAAGTTTTTTTTTGTTAGAAACATTTTCAACCTATAATTGGGTCAAAGAATTCAGACTTTCATTTGACATGGACAGGCCCGAGAATTTCTGATGAGCTTAAGTTTATTAATGTCACAAGCCAAGTTCACAAGTTAGATTTTCCACTAGTAATTTTTCTGTAATACATGGACATAGATAAACAGCAGTTATTGGAATCTCAAAGATAAGGAAAGCCATTATTTATTCTTATGTACTTCCTACATCTTATAATATGATCATAAAATACTCAATTCAGTGCAAAAGGCCAGTCAGCAGACCATTGTGATGAATGTCAGCAACGTCAGGCGAATCTTGTTTATCGGTACTTACTGGAGAAATTTCAGTCACACATGAACAAGAACTGTTCTAAGTCCAACATGGCCTTTAGTTTCAGAATATTGAAAGTAGTCATGGGACAGAACAGAAATCAGATGCTCTTCTATTTTGTATTCAGTTTTACACTCCACATGAAAATAAGTTGCTGTAAAAAGCAGCTTTATAGAAAAAGGAAGAGCTAAAACAGATTTACTTATTAATTCACTTCTATCTGCTGAGTCAATGTCCTAAAAATTCAGCAAAACATTTCCCTCTCACATATTTTGGACTGTCTTTGGAGTGTATGTTTGTGTGTCTGTATGTGTGTGTGAGAGAGCGAGCAAGAGAGAGAGAGAGAGAAAGAGAGAGAGACAGAGATTTCCCAAACCGGAAACTTCTTGCGAGGCATAGTGAATGGCCTAAACTTCAGATGATGAAAGGGATTGCTTGTTTCTGGTAAAGAGCCTTATCCATGTATTATTAGTTCTAGTCAACAAAGACAGTGGTTTACAAACAACTCAGTTGACAGGTCTCCGGGCTAGTGGCAGAACTGGTAGTTATACTTTGCAACTTTTGCTGTTAGGTGCTGTTGAGTTGGTTCTGACTCATAATGACCCTATGTACTACAGAGCAAAACATTGAAAGATTCTGTGCCATCCTCACAGTCATTGCTAATTTTTGAGCCCATTGTTGAAGCCACTGTTTCAATCTGTCTCACCGAAGGTCTTCCTCTTTTCACTGACCTTTTACCTTAACAAACGTGATGTCCTTCTCCAGGGACTAGTCCCTCCTGATAACATGTCCAAAGTACTTGAGATGAAGTCTCGCCATCCTTGCTTCCAAGGAGCATTCTGGCTGTACCTCTTCCAAGACAGATTTGGTTGATCTTCTGGCAGTCCTGGTATATTCAATATTCTTCACCAATACCACAATTTAAAGGCATCAATTCTTCAGTCTTCTTTATTTATTGTCCAGCTTTCACATACATATGAGGTGATTGAAAACACCATGGCTTGGGTCAGTTGCACTTTAGTCCTCAAAGTGACGTCTTTGCTTCTGAATACTTTAGAGAGGTCTTTAACAATACATCATTTGATTTCTTCACTGCTGCTTCTATGGGCATTGACTGTGGATCCAAGTAAAATGAAATCCTTGACAACATCAATATTTTCTACATATATCACAATGATGCATATTGGTCCAGTTAGGAGGATTTTTGTTTCCTTTTTTTTTTTTTTTATGTTGAGGTGTAATCCATTCTGAAGGTAGTAGTCTTTGATCTACATCAGTAAGTGCTTCAAGTCCCCTCTGCTTTCAGCAAGCAAGGTTATGTCATCTACATATCACAGGTTGTTAATGAGTCTTCCTCCAATCCTGACGCTGTGTTCTTCTTCATAAAGTCCAGCTTCTAGGACCATTTGCTTAGCATACAGATTGAATAAGTATGGTAAATGGATACAATCCTGATGCACAACTTTCTCAATTTTAACCCACAAAGCATCCCCTTTTTCTGTTCAAAGGACTTCTTCTTGGCCTATGTATAGGCTGCACATGAGCACAGTTTAAGTGTTCTGGAATTCCCATTCTTTGCAATGTTATCCATAATTTATTATGATCCACACAGTCAAATGCCTTTGCACAGTCAATAAAATACAGGTAAACATCTTTCTGGTATTTTCTGCTTTTATGCAAAATCCATCTCACATCAGCAATATAGCCCTTATTCCTCATCCTCTTCTGAATCTGGCTTGACTTTCTGGCAGTACCCTGTCAATATTTTTGAATGAACTTCAGCAAAAATTTTACTTGTGTGTGATATTAATGATAAAATGATATTAATGATATTGTTCAATAATTTCCACATTCTGTTGGATCACCTTTCTTTGGAATGGGCACAAATTTGGATCTCTTGCAGTTGGTGGCCAGGTAAGCAGTCTTCTAAATTTCTTGGCATAGGCAAGTGAGCACCTCCAGCCCTGCATCCATGTGTTGAAACATCTCAATTAATATTCAGCCAATTCTGGACCCTTGTTTTTCACCAATGCCTTCAGTGTAGGTTGGACTTCTTCCTTTAATATCATTGGTTCTTGATCATATGCTACCTTCTGAAATGATTGAACATAGCTCAATTCTTTTTGGTACAGTGACTATGGATCCCTTCCATCTTCTTTGATGCTTCCCGTGTCCTTCAATGATTTGCCCATAGAATCCTTCAGAATTGCAACTCCAGGCTTGAATTTTTCTTCAATTCCTTCAACTTGAGAAATGCTGAGCATGTTCTTCTCTTTTCCTTTTCTAATTCCAGGTCTTTGCATGTTTCATTAAAATTACTTTGTCTTCTCAAGCCGCTCTTTTCTTCTGTTCAGCTCTTTTACTTCATCATTTCTTGCATTTGCTTTAGCTATTGTAACTTCAAGAGTAAGTTTCAGAGGCTCTTCTGACAGCCATTTTGGTCTTTTCCTTCTTTCCTGCCTTTTTAATGACCTTTTGCTTTATTCACGTATAATGTCCTTGATGTCATCCACAACTTGTCCGGTCATTAGTGTTCAGTGTGTCAGATCTGTTCTTGAGATGGTCTCTAGATGTAGGTGAGATATACTTAAGGTCATGTTTTGTTTTTTGTGGACTCGTTTTAATTTTCTTCAGCTTCAACTTGAACTGGCATATGAGCAGTTGTTGGTCTGTTCTGCAGTCAGCCCCTGGCCTTGTCCTGACTGATGATATTTAGCTTTTCCATTTTCTCTTTCCACAGAAGTAGTTAATTCGATCCCTGGGTTTTACCTCCAGTGAGGCCCACGTTTATAGTAGCCATTTATGTTTTTGAAAAAGGTATTTACAATGAATAAGTTGTTGATCTTCCAAAATTCTGTTATATGATCTCAGACATCTTTTCTATCACCAAGGCCATATTTTCCAACTACAGATCCTTTTTCTTTGTTTCCAGCTTGTACATTCCAATCACTGGTAATTGTCCATGCATCTTGATTGCATGTTTGATCAATTTCAGACTGCAGAAGTTGGCAAGAATCTTTATTTTTCTCATCTTGTGCATTAGTGATTGGTGGGTAATTTGAATAGCAGTCCTATTAACTGGCCTTCGGAGGCATATGGATATTGTCCTATCACTGACTTCAGGATAGATCTTTAAATATTCTTTTTGATGATGAATGTGACACCATTCCTCTTCAATTTGTCATTCCTGGCATAGTAGACCATGTGATTCTCTGATTCAGAATGGACAATACCAGTCCATTTCAGCTCATTAATGCCTAAGATATTGATCTTTATGTGTTCCATTTCATTTTTGATAACTTCCAATTTTCCTAAATTCATACTTCATACATTCCACATTTCAATTATTAGTAGATGTTTCAATTATTAATGGATGTTTGCAAATAAAGGTCCCAAAAGCACATCATTAAGGTTGACTCTACTTTGAGGAGGCAGCTCTTTTCCAGTCGTATTTTGAGTGACTTCCAACCCGAGGGGCTCCTCTTCTGGCACTATATCAGAGTATGTTCTGCTGCTGTTCATAAGGTTTTCACTGGTCAATTTTTTCAGAAGTGGACCTCCAGGTCCTTTCTAGTCTGTCTTAGTCTGAAAGCTCCACTGATACCTGTCCATCATGGGTGACCCTGCTGATATTGAAATACTGGCGACATAGCTTCCAGCATCACAGCAACACGCAAGCCACCACAGTATAACAAACTGACAGATATGTGGTGAACTTTGCAACTCAGCTCTCAAGAAAGAGAAATCATGGTTGGCAAAGATTAATTTAAAAAAAAAATTCCACTGAGTGGCACTTATTTGGAGTGATTAGATCAGTTTTCAATCAGCAACCACAAAGGAGTCTCATGGAAATCTGAGTTAACTGAAAATCATATTACAGTTTATTCCAGTGATGTTTAGAAAAAAGTGATGTTTAAGTTCTCTTAAAAAATGGCAGCTTTTTTAGTTGGCTATCTCACCCTTTAATCTAACTTTGTTGGCTATTAATATTAAATCATTATTATGGTAATTATCATTATTTTAAAATAGAGTTAAGACAAAAGCAGCTGATAATAATTTTCTTCTGCCATCTCTAGATTAGGAGATTATTGGAGCATTTTACAGTGGAGTTTTAGATTTATGTATGCAACTCTATGCCGTGATACGTTTGTATTAATTCATAATAATTTAATGAATGTTCAATCTGTCATTAAGAGTGTGTGGTAATATTGTTGTGTAGCATTTTTATTATTCACCATACTAGTAGAGTTATGATACTAACCACATAGCTTAATTCATAAAATTAAAAAGCCACATAATACAACTCTACTGTGTGGAGGAAAAATTACAATTTTTGGCACATCTCCCATTGGCTCAATGCAGAAAGCAAAGTAATTTTCATTATAGAAATATTGCTTCATTAAATGCTGTCTTGATACAAATCCTGGGAAAGTAAGATGTTCAAAATTAGTGTAATTCAGAGATTTGTGGGGTTTTGTTTTAGGCTTGGTCCTCTAGGTTTTATATTTCCATTAAAAAAAAAAATACCATATCATGTATATTTTGAGACTTGTATGTTGGGAAAATGCCAGGAAAGGGGTAGGCCACATTCAACATTTTTTATTTCCAGGCCTTGAGAAAAAATATACAAACAGGCTTTATTGTTATTTTGCCTTTTCCTCTGTTTGGTATTGTACATAGTGATTTATCTTTTTCTGTAGAAACCTCAAACATTTGGCACAGTTTTGGAGAAGAAATTGAGCTAGATAGCTGAAAGATCAAGTTCTGAGATTTAAGTAAGTTTGTACTTTAAATCAATGGGATTCTGAATTGTGAGTTAATCTGTGATTTTTAGTTAATCCATGAATGATTTTAGAAAGACTTAAAAAAAAAAAATCATGACAAGAGAAAGAGAGATTAAAAAAAAAAAAAAAAAGGCTTATGACCTGTACATCTCAATTTTAAGAACAGGACTTTTGACATGAGATACTTTTTATATAGGCCTTTTTGAACCCAGAATACAACTGAGCATAGAGTTTCTTTTTAAAGAGAAATATGCGTGTGGAATGTTGTTGCTACAGAAAAGATTATGCAAACATCTCTGCTTTGCTGAAGACATCCAAGTTCACAGAAAACTATTTGTGACTTCAATTGCTACCCAGCTTCCCATTTTAATGTTGACTAAATACTGTTTGGTTGACCTAATCATAACAACACAAAGAACATTTTTTGAACCTGTAATAAGATTTTTTTTTTTACTGTTTTAATGTAAAAAAAAATCCTGGTGAACTCTGCATCTAATACAGTAATGTTATTTGCTGCCCTATCAGTTGATGTACAGATGCCTATACCAGGCCTCCTGGCTGCGTTCTGTGTGGTGGGCAGAAAACCCATGAAGATCCACTTTCTGACTTCTTGTCCTTATGAAAACATGCTTTTTATGGCTTCATTCCAATCCCAAAGCCATGTACTTTGTGTCTTTCTGAGGTTGTTTCCATGCTTGAAAATGTTGACAATAGAGACTAATGAGGAGGGAGGGTCTCCAACTAGAGTCTTGGTTGTGAGTTTAGTCAGGCCCCAGTGCCTCTCCTATTGGAGATATTTTTATTCTGAGATTGGCCACAGGTAGAGAGCGTGGAGCAACAACAACAAAATCAAAAACTTTTACCCAAAATGACTCATGATGAGAGGAGAGGAATGACCATAAATATCTATTTTTTTTTTTTTAGTAGTAGATTCTTTTGAAATTTTGTGCCCTATTCAAAACATAAGTCAGTTCCCTGAAACCCATGATGCAAAGACTTTTATATTTACTTGAGGTTCATTCCTAGGATGGAAGGCCAGGGTTAAACCACTTACCCACCACATTGCAAGGGAATTAAGTGACAGTTATTAATCATAGGATGTGGGAACGCAGGAGACATTTGCTGGAAATGTAAGCAGAGAATTCAATTAAGACATTTAGCAAATGACTTGATGTGTGGTGTTTAAGTCAGTTATTAGTTCAATATATGAGACAGCTTCATCTGTAATTAGGTAAATACTGACATCTAAATGTAAACTTTAAACCAAAGCGAATGCTACTATTTCCAGGCATTTTTTATAAGTGAAGTTACAGAAAACAGTAATCTACATTTCTGAAATATTCACGTAGAAACAAAGAAAGAATCTGCTATGCAACTAACTTACTTTGAACCAAAAGAGGTCCTGTCGTTAAACCCTTCCTGCTATCTCTCCTGATCATACAATCTCAGTAAAGGGAAAAGAGGCTAAACAGTGAGGTGGTAAGACATCTGGGAGCTATATTTAGATTGAGTAAAAAAGCTTCTGAGGGAGTATTTTGAGAAGGTGGTCAGGGAGGAAGACATATGGGAGCCAAAGGTCAGTGGAAGAGGGTGGAACCTATTTCCAAACCACTTCATTTTACAAGCATAGGCAACAACGTTTTGGGGAAGTACATCTTAGACATTTACATCTCCAGACGGTTCTGCTAGTACATGTTCTCTGCCTCCTCAATAAGAACATACCAGTGTATTTTACAGATTACTTTAACACGGAAGTGGATGGATCAATTGATAGATGGATTGACTGATTAAAAAGTTGGGAAAATAAATACCAAGTTGAATTAAAGAGGCAGAAACAAATTTAGGGAGGCACCATTCGTCAGAGAATTCTGTACCTTGTTCCAAGTTCAAATCTTTCTTGAGTATTAAATTTGATACTCAGGGTTTCACATTATAGCTAAATCCACTAGCATGTTGTTTAGGTTGGTTAGCAAAATATGTGATATTTCTGTTAAGTAAAAAATGCAACACTCACCACTTCCTATTTATAGTGTGCTTCTGTGCTGTTCTATTCATGTAGGAAGGCATGTAAAGATTTTAGTTTACTCTAATGACTAAAAAAAAAGTTACAGTTAATATCAAGTTTTTTATGACACTACAAGATACTCAAAAGTGAGGTAAAACACACTCGCAACTTGTTCTAAATGACTTGTTTGGGAACTGATTACTGTTGTAACAAATAAACGGAATAGTCAGTCTTATCCAATAGTAGTACGTCTTGAGTAACTGAAAAGAAATAGAATCTAAACTGTGCTGATAACATCTCTCAAAAAGCCTACTCACCCTCCCCACAAAACTTTCTCAACTGTTATATATTTAGGTTAACGTCACTTAAGTACATCTAAAATAAAAAATGGGATTGTGGACCACACTGTGGAAGTGACATGCTCTGTTCAGTTCTTATCTGGACTTTTTGCCTTGGGATAGACCACAAGAGAAGCAAAAAGCAGAAGGGAAATGAAGAGGAGTTGGACTTTAGACATCTGTTCTTTGTTCTTCAACCAGCGACTTTTATTGCATACATACGTTCATTGCAGAAACTTCAGAAAATACTAACAGGCTGATAGAAATACAAATCACCTGCCATCTTGCAGCAACAACCATAGCCATTCTCAGTGTTTTTTAAAATAAAGTCTCCAGGTTTTTTTCTTTCCATAGGTGTGAGTTTATTCAGAAAACAGGACCGTATTATATATGGTGTTTCAAAATCTTTTTTTTGTCTCAACAATATACTGTGCACATCTTTTATATCAAGAAGTATACACTGCCATCTCATTTTAATAGCATTCGTAGAATTCAATTGCTTAAATAAACTGCACGCACACACAAAGACACATACGTCTTCAGAAGCATTGTTGTCGTTAGCTGCCGTGGAGTTGAGTGAGCTCTGACTCGTGGTGATCTTATTTTATGTACAACAGAATGAAACTTTCCCTGCTCCTGTGCTAGCCTCACAATTGGTAGTAAGTTTTAGCCCATTTTTGCAACTACTGTGTCAGTTCATCTCATGGAGAGTTTCCCTCATTTTCACTGACCCTCTGCTTTATCAAACATGATGTCCTTTTCTAGCTATTGGTCTTTCCTGATGATGTGTCCAAAGTAAGCAAGAGGGAGTCTCCCCATCCTCGCTTCTAAGAAGCATTCTGGCTGTACTTCATCTAGAACTGATTTGTTTATTCTTCTGGCAGTATATTCAGTATTCCACTTCCACAATTCAAACGTGTCAATTCTTCTTCAATCTTCCTTTTTTATTGTCTAGCTTTTGCATTCATATGAAAAAATTGAAAAGACCATGGGTTGGGTTAGGTGCACCTTAGCCATCAAAATGACAGTTTTTCTTTTTAACACTTTAAAAAGTTCTTTTGTGATAGATTTTCCCAATTCAGTATGTCATTTGATTTCTCGACTGTTGCTTATTGATTTATCCAAGTAGAATGAAATCCTTGACAGCTTCAATTTCTTCACCATTACAAGCACTGGCACCATTGTTATAAAAACATTTAAGCATTTATCCTTTTTTGGATGCAAACTTACAGTCAAATTCTCACTATTTAGGCAACCCCATAAGTGAAAATACTAAACCAAAAGCAAATCAATAGCCAGTGAGTCAATTCCAACTCATAGGGACCCCATAGCACAGAGTAGAACTGCCCAATGGGGTTTCCAAGGCTGTAAATCTTTATGGAAGCAGATTGCCACATCTTTCTCCCCTGGAGCGCTGGTGGATTTGAACTGCTGACTTCTTGGTTAGCAGCTGAACACTTCACCACTTTGCCACCAGGAGTCCTTCAGGGAAAATAGGCCCCTGTAAATTCTTCATCATTCATTTATGAAACATTCTGAGTTTCTAGTGTATGTTTAGTGAAAATCTAGTTGAAATGGAAATTTCCACAAGAAAGAATAAGAAAGGAACCAGTATTTCTTGAGCCTGCAGTATGTGTTAAACTTAATCTCATTTAATTCATACGAACATCTGATGAATAAAAGTTATTCTCTCCATTTGGAGATGAGGAAGCTGAGGTTCTTGGAGGTCGAACAGCTTGTCCAAGTTCACATAAGTAGCCCAGGCTAGGACGGGATGAGGATCCACATCTGTTCAATTTGATGGTCCACAAATCTAGCTAATATATCACACAACCTTGACTGTGAAGGATGGAACCAGGCTTCATTTCTTACACTCTCAGCTCTTTATTCTCCATGTAGGAGAAAGATGAGTTGGTACATATCTCTTTCCATGGAAAATAGTAGAACATATGTAAAACATAGGATGTAATATAATAGATATTGAGTCAAAGTGCTTGTTGATCTCATCTTTCTAAATGTTAATTCCCTGTTTTATTCTATTCATTCTTTCATTCTGCAAAGAACTTGATGTAGCTAAGATGCATACACACACACACGTAAATATATGTATGTATATATACACATACATACATAAAGTATCAAATAAATATTTGGGAATCAGGTAAACAGGAAACAAGGACAGGAAAATAATAAAGATCAACATGGTGAAATACATACTGTATAAAACGCCAAACAAAACCCATTGCCGTCAAGTCAATTCTGACTCATAGAGACCCTATGGGGCAGAGTAGAATTGCCACCATAGGGTTTCCAAGGAGCAGCTGGTGGATTCGAACTGCTGACCTTTTGGTTAGCAGCTGTCGCTCTTAATCACTGCACCACCAGGGCTCCACATACTATATATCCACTGCCATTGAGTCGATCCTGACTCACAGCAACCCCACAGGGTTTTCAAGGCTACAGATCTCAAGGAAGCAGACTGCCACATCTTTCTCCTACAAAGCCTCTGGTGGTTTCGAACTGCTGACCTTGCAGTTAGCAGTCGATTGGTTTAACCATTGTGCCACCAAGGCTCCTTGCACATATTATATAGTCCTTTAAGATTGTTAGCGACGAATTGGGTATCAGCCAAAGGAAATGGCTAACACAAGGAGTTCAGGAAGAAACACAGGTTTCCCTGATACTCAATTAATTCAAGGAAATACCTTCTTTCGGCTTTCAACAAGAGATGACTATAGGCATAAAATAACATCCACAACAGCAACTCTGTGATAATGAGATTCCCATGTCTCACTCCTGATTAGAATGCCCCAGGTAGATCCTCTCACGAATCACAGATACAGCTTGTCCACATGATTTATAAAATCACAAGCTCCATGTTTACAGGACTCACCCGTTTAAGTCACTTTGAGAAAATGAGAAGTGAATAAATGCCACCATATAGATAGGGACCTGTTCTATAATACTAAAGCATTTACAACATTGTTGACAAAGAAGCAGAATCTTCTATCGAGAAAAGCTCTACCTTCATTATAAATAAAGTTAAATATTTGTTATAACTTCTTAACCCTTTAGGGCTTGGTATTCTTTGGAAGACATTGAGCTTAGCATCACAAGGTTAAAAAATGGTCTAGTGTGTACATGTGGATGTGCGTGTATTTGTGTGTGAGCGTAAGTTTAGGAGAGCAATTTCTCTCATTTTTTATTCCTTTCCTAAACCTGCACTTCATGTAGGGCCGGTGCTCAGCTGATACTTACTGTTGGTAATCATCATTATTTATGAAACAGATGGTAGGAGAGGAGTTAGTACAAATCCTAAAAGAGTAAGTCTTTCTTTAAGAAATGTACATCTGAAACCACTTTCTCTGGCCCTAGAGGCATGGACACAAAAAGTAGATGCAGGGAATTACACATTGTCAAGTAATTTTTACCTAAATGAGATGCTTACTTTTACTTGAAAGTATCATGGTGAACTTACAAAATATTCTGATAAGTATGCAGAAGGCACTCGTAAATTTCCTTATCTGTAACATGATATTAACTTCATGAGGTGGCTGTGGGGATTTAACAAGGTAAGTAAGTGAAGGAAAAGCAATTAGCGGAGTGTCAAGCACAGAAGTGGCCAATAAATATGATTTATTCTATTATTACTAGTGTTACTATAGTTTTAACGTTTTTCTGTCATTTCCTTCTAAAAAACAGGAATATATACTATTTCCATTTTCGTATTCTTGGCAACATTCTTGGAAATGTTTCATTCAAATCAAGCAATTTTTTAGCATTTTTTTCCTTAAAATAATATTGGACCTTGCTTTGTTTGCTTTGCTTTGTTTTTGGATGCTTTTGGAAATTTCATATGTGCTTGCTATCCTGATCCAAACCTGGGAAGAAAATATCCCACAATGCTGCAGAATTTATAAGACCACACAGTGATTTACAAGTTCCCTCCCCACCCCCACATAGCTTTTAACGGGGAAATCCATCTATATTGCTTGCTATGTCAAGAAATCACTACCTTTATCACGTACCACAAACATAAATGAACCATATAAAAGGAAATAATCCTTAACTCCTCTACAGGAAGCTAGAGCACGATTTGAGTTTTAGCAGATGCTAAGAATGTTTTTTTAAGAATGTGTAACTAGCTATCAAAAAAAAACCAAACCCATTGCCGTTGAGTCGATTCCGACTCATAATTACCCTGTAGGACAGAGTAGAACTTCCCCATAGGGTTTCCAAGGAGCAGCTGGTGGATTTGAACTGTTGACCTTTTGGTTAGCAGCTGTAACTCTTAACGACTTCACCACCAGGACTCTGTAGCTAGTTATAGAAACCCTGAAATGTGGATGCTAACAAGTAGAAGTACAAGTAATTTATTTAGTGGACTTGCTTTTAAATCACATTTAAAAAAAATAAAATCTATTCCAACAATATCTAATGTCTCATATGATTGCTCTGTGAATCTATGCCAATTTTAGTTCTGTATCAATTCCCCTTGGATTCAGATAAGACACTTTTGCTGTAACAGTGTTGCAAGACACTTTTGCTGTAACAGTGTTGCTTAATTTTGGGTCTTTAATCAAAACACAAATTAATTCTAACAATTTTAACTACCTATTATTGGATTCTGAACGAACTCAACGGGACCAAACAGCAATATCCTCATTGGATTCGCTCTTAAAGAGAAAATTTTGAAATCCGTCATTTGGGTGCTTCTAAACTTTGTAAGTATATTCATATTTTAACTAATTGAGACAAGTGTAACCCAAAGAAAATTCTTTCGTGGATAAGTTCCATAAATTTCTTCTCTACTCATCATCCAGGGTAAATACAAAGAGATATATCTAACGTCACTAGATTTGGGAGACTTCATACATATGAAGCACTTAGAAGAGTGCTTTGCATGACCTTAGAAATCAATGAATATTATAACATGGCCAAAATTCAAAATGCTTTTCGTATAATTCAAGGACATTAGTGCTTGTCTCAATTATCTACTACTGCTGTAACACAGATACCACAAGTAAAAAAAAAAAAAAAAAGTAGGTGGCTTTAAAGAATAGACATTTATTTCTGCCCAGTTCTGGAAACTCAAAGTCCAAATCAGGTTCTTGGCTGTTTTGATTCCTTTCTTGTTGGTAGTCCTGGATGTTACTTGGTTCTTTGGCATTCCTTGGGTCGATGACCCTCACATGAGGTCTCTCTTCCTACATGTGTGTCTTTGTGTCTGTTCTACTCTTTTTGTAACTAGAAAGTGATTGAATTTAGAACCCATCCTACTCATGTATGACCTAATGAACATAACAAAGAAAACCCTACTTCCAAACAGGATCATACTTACAGGTATACCAGAACCGGTACTAGTTGTGATTCTGACTCATGGTGGCACCATGTGCATCAAAGTAGAACTGTGCTCCATAGAGCTTTCAATGGCTGAATTTTTGGATGTAGATCACTAGGCGTTTCTTTTGAGGTACGTTTGGGTGGACTTGGGGAGCCCTGGTGGTGCGGTGATTAAGAGCTCAGCTGCTAACCAAAATGTCAGCAGTTTGAATTCACCAGCAGCTCCTTGGAAGCTATGGGGCATTTCTACTCTGTCCTATAAGGTTGCTATTAGTCAGAATTAACTTGACAGCAAGGGGTTTTTGGTTTAAACTTCCAGACTTTTAGTTAGCTGCTGAGCGCGTTAACTGTTTGCATTGCCCAGAGACTCCTATTTACGGGGATAAGGGTCAGGGCTTCAATACATATTTTGAGGGGACGTAATTCAATTCATAACCCTGCTAAAGTTGAAAATATAGTGATTCCAAGTTAAGGTACATCTGGCTACATGATTTGATGCAGGAGTAGATTAAGTAGGTCTCATTTATTTCATGTAACAGGTAAAGTACATCCCCATATGAGTAAGTATTATGTAGGTAAATAACTGTCTCTAAAGGCTGTTGTTTGCCTGTTCTGTCATCTTTGAGCCCCAGAATCTCAAGTGAAACTGTTATGTTGGGGTCTTGCTCTTCAGGTATACTTTTCCTTAAGAACATCAGAAATTTTGTTTTCTTTTGCTTTATTAATAAAGGATTTATAAAGACAGCAGAAAACAAAACAGACAACAACTCTGCTTACACTATAGGTTGAAATATATAGTTCACTAAATAGGTAATATTATTATTCAAATAATAAGAAACCCTGGTGGCACAATGATTAAGTACTCAGCCACTAACCAAAAGGTTGGCGGTTCGAACCCACCAGTCGCTACAAGGGAGCAAAGACCTGGCAATCTGCTCCTGTAAAGATTTACAGCCTAGGAAACCCTATGACAATTCTACTCTGTCTTATAGGGTCACTATGAGTTGGAATCAACAACACAGACAACAATGACAGGCAAATAATACACGGAAATTATCACCAAGGAGGGATCTGTGTTTTATTCTTTATACCATCTACTGCCCATTACAGAGTCAGACATAATGTAGGTTTCCAATATGGTTTGATGAAGGAATGAGAGAATGAAGAGGTATCACTAGGGTAATAGAATTTTCCCTGATATTTAGCTTTTGACCACATATGGCTAAAGGGAATTACATACTCTTTTTCAAGGATCTGGGTGGCTCCTTTTCTCCTGTGGTACCCCTGGGGCTCTATGTACTGCATTGATATGGCTTGTGTCCCATGCCATCCTTCCTCCAGCAGTGTGCCACACCGTGTCGATTCAGGCTATGAACTCTCTCGTAAGAGGACTCATAGACTTGTTACCAAACTTTTTTAGACTCTGTGTCCAAACTTGGCATATGTTCAGGCACAAGTCAGGCTTTGCATATAGCTATGGCTATGTCTGTCCCTACTTACTAGTGAACGTATCTGGGCGAACTCAGGAAGGTTGTTTTGTTTTTGGATTTCCTCTATATAGTGTTTTCTCTATATGATGTCTTCTCAAATGATCTTCTCTTCATTATTTCAATGGGAATGGTTTTATATAGGTCTTCCTAACTTTGGCTATACAGAGAATGACTTTAAGCTTAGTAAAACCTAAAGAAATTTATCCAAATGACAAAAGTTATTTACTCTCCAATCACTTCCTGTGTTATGCATGCCATCATATACGTGCTCAACCCTCTCCTCCATCCTCCCCAGGCAACACACACACACACACACACACACACACACAGAGTATGGGCAGAGCTGGGAGATACACCTTTCTGCTCACTAATTCTCTGAAATCTTGCTGTTTTCCTGGATGCTTAAAAATGTGACTGCATATTTAGCTTTCTGTGCTACAAGAAAGAAAAGAGAATAGAAAAGGGAGAGGTGAGATGGGAAGAAATGAATGAATCTGTTCAGGCAGTATATCCCCCAACGAACGATTTTACAAACAACAAATTCCCATAAGATAAAAGAGCATGTCCTTAGTTTTAAGGACTGTAGAGAAACGGATTTACCTGCAAAGTACTTTGTGAAATTTAGTAGTAAAGAAACACTGAAATGAAGATATGGATGACTATTGAAGAGAACAAAACACAGTTTATTCATTCAGGACTGATGCCTTTTAATGTGAAGTAAAATTTGTAAAACAGATCATCACTTGAGCTGCTTTGGTGATAGACTCTGTGTGTGTGTGTGTGTGTGTGCGCGCCCACAGCTTCACTATAACCTAAGTCCTGCCCCATGAAGAAACCCCTTTAGTTGCCAAAGAGCATGGCTTGAAAGCCACTGTGCATGAATCATTGTTTTTTGTTTGTTTTTTAGGTTGTCCTACTGGGTAGATGGTGATGCTGCTGTTGAATAACACTGGTTAATCATGGTCAGTTCCCAATTCAGGTATTAAAATAGAAACGGAAAAACAGAGACTGTCTGAGCTCCATTCTCATTCTAACATTCTCTGACCCTGTGTGTCAGGAGCCATCTGTACAATGTAAATGGTGACTCCCTCTGAACGGCAATAATTTGGCAGACCCAGTGTCCACATTTACCTTATATACACAGATTAGTGCTTTCTAGTCTATACTAACTAAACGATAATCATAATTTATAGTAACGATATCTTTTTTTTTTTTTTTTTGCTGTTAGCTTTAGGGACACAAAAGACCACAGATCCTGCAGCCTTGTAGCTAAAGTCATAGACGTTTGAAAGTGCTTTAAACTATGTTTGGTTTGTAGGCTCTGCTTTGAAGAGTCAACTTTTGCATTAGTTTAAAAAGGTGGGTGGATTTCTGTGTCCTGGAAGAAAAGTTATCTGTGCTGAGACCTTATGTCTAAGAGTTTTAGAATTTCTTAAGACAGGGTTTCCCTTAAACCTCAGGTCACAAGATAAATAATGGGAAATGACAATGAACATAGGAGGGCAACAGCTGCCAAATTCAACAGCATCTTAGAATGGAGGCTGCAAGCAGATGGCTACTGGGGCGAATAGACTGGGTTTGTTTTAAGAGGTTTGGTAAGGATCATTCTCACTGATCTCTTATGTTAGGCTCTTCATCAGTTTATCTAAAACAGATTTCATTATTCTCTACAGATATCTATTTAATAGTTGTTTATTACTTCACAATCTTAAAGAAAAACGTTTTCTAGGTAGGCCTAGAGCAAAGCTTGCAATAAGAAAAGTTTAGAGCCACAGATGAACTTTTAATAACTATAAGCGACAAAGAAGATATATTGATCTATTTTTTTAATTCAAAGTACACTTTAAATGAGATGTGTCTAAAAACTAAACAAAAAAGTAGTAATTTCATAAACTCTGTTGTGTAGAAATTACAGCTATTGCCTAAAAATTTCCCTGGTAGCAAACCATCAGCATCTGTCAGAGTGATGTACCCTGATAGAAGGTTCTGAAATAATCTGTGATTCATCAGGTAAAAATATAAGTGAACAGTTGAATGAATAATAAAAAGTGGTGACACAAGTAGAGTAATAATCATTTTTTATGTTTATTACACTGAGTAGCACTACCTTTAAATAAAAATATTGCATAGAATCAACGCAGTACAAAGGATTATATACTAGTATGACATTCAGACACATCTACTTCTTCTTGTCTTCTCCATTTACAACTCACTCTGGGGAAGAAATCTACCTTGTTTTTATTCCCAACTTGTATGAGTCTCTTGTAGGCCCCCAGGCCATCCTCATGTCGAGAATGGACCAAGTACAAAAACTCGGTTCATACCGTACCTGGATAGTTTGGCTGCGGTGCAGGCCATCCTCAGACAATTGATTTGCCTGCATATGGTGGGCTGTTGTACATGGATTCTGGGAAAAACACTGAGCGAAGAAAATGTGTCTGTTAATGCCAGAGACCAAACAGAGGATAATACCTGAATTGGGAATTGACCATGATTAACAAGTATTATTCAATAGCACTCATTATTCAATAACATCACCATCTACTCAATAGGTCAACCTAAAAAACAAACAGTGGTTCATTCACTTGAAGGAGGGTAAAACTAATAATTATTGAATGTCCTATTTCCCAGGCACTGTTAAGCACTTTATCTTCTTTTTATCCCTCGGTGGTAGATGTCATTCATATTTTGTTAAAGAAACTTGGTGTGAGAGCAATTAAGTTACTTTCTCAAAGTCACACAGCTAATGTGTGACAGATTCAGGACTCACCCCAAGTGCGTCTAATCCCCAATAGTTTGCCTTTACATTGTCCCACACTGCTTCTCCCCTTACCTTCGACAGGCAGAGTGGTGGACTGTGTAAGAGCAAGGCAGAAGAGCCAGACTATCAGGCTATACACTTACTAGCTTAGTGACCTTGGGAAAGTTACTTACTCTCTCTGTGTTTCAGTTTTTTCATCTGTAGATTGAGGATACTGATAGTTCCAATAGGTTTGTTAGAATTAAGTAAGGAATGTGTGTAAAACCCTTAGAATTGCACGGGGCACATAATAAATGCTTAGTAAGCATGAGCTTCTATGATGTTAGGAGCCCTGGCGGTGAAGTGGTTAAGAGCTGAGGCTGCTAACCAGAAGGTCAGCAGTTCAAATCCACCAGCTGCTCCTTGGAAACCCTATGGGGCAGTTCTACTTTGTCCTACAGGGTCTCTATGAATCGGAATCGATTTGACTGTACACAACAACAGCTAGGATATTAGTGATCATCAACTTGCTAACCTTCTAACTATTACCACTTTTCTAGTTCACTCCTTGATCATCTCTCTCTCTTTCATTCAACAAAGATTTGAAAGTGTACCAGGCACTTTCTAGGAACTTGGGATATATCTGCCATCTAAACAGACATAGACTCCTGCCCTCATATATTTATATTTTAGTTATCCTAGATAGATGAGATAGACAATAAACATATTAAAAGGTGGTAAGTGCTATGGAAGGTTCCTGGGTGGCAAAAAGGCTTGCACTGAACTTTCAACCTAAAGGAAACCCTGGTGGCATAGTGGTTAAGAGCTATGGTCAGCAGTTCTAATCCACCAGGCACTCCTTGGAAACTCTATGGGGCAGTTCTACTCTGTCCTATAGGGTCACTATGAGACAGAATCAACTCGACGGCAACAGGTTTGGTTTATTAACCTAAAGGTTGTGGTTCAAACTCAGTCACACCATGAAAGAAAGGCCTGGTGATCTGCCTCTGTAAAGACATCCAAGGGAATGCTATGAAGCAGTTCTACTCTGTAACATGTGGGATTGCAATGAGTTGGAATCAATTCAATGGCAGTAGATTTGGTTTCAGTTTTTAAGTGTTATAGAACAAGAAAAAATGGAGTAAAGTAATAGATTGTGAGCAGTTGGTTGCAATTTTTTAAACTGTTGATATCATTTAAGATTTACAGAAGAATTGGAAGAACAGTACAGAGAACTCCTATATACCCTTTACCAAGCTACACCAATTGATTATGGTTTGCCCCATTCACTTTATCTATATGTCTATCCATCTCTCTCTCTATCCACACACATACACATATATACAGATTTTCTTTCCTGGTGACATCATGCTCCTTAACTCTTGAATACTTCAGTGTGTATTTCCTGAGAATAAAGACATTTTTGAAAACGTAATTGCAGTAGTTATCAAAACCAGGATATTTAGTATTGATATAATATAATACTGTTGTCTAATACAGACCCCATGTTCAAATTTAATCAGTCATCCCAGTAAGGACCCTTTTAGTCAGTTTTTTTCCTTGCCCAGGGTTCAGTCTGAGATCACACATTGAATTTTGTTGCCAAGTTTTGTCTCCTTTAATCTGGACTCTTCTGAGCCTTTCTTTGTGTTTCTTGACCTTGGAATTTTTGAAGTACACAGGCTAATGATGTTTGATTTGGGTTTACTTTGTCTCTTATTAAATTGAGTCAGGTTAAGCATTTTCTACAGGAAATATGCTGAAGTAATATTCAGTCTTTTTCAATGTTTCATATCATGTGTCAAAAGATTTTGGATTGTTTCAGTGGTGGTAATATTGGCCTTGATCTCCTTTAAGGTGGTGTCTAACAGGTTTCTTTACTGTAAAGTTAACATTTTCATTTGTAATCAGTAAATAATTTGTAGAAGCATACTTTGAGAGTTTTAAAGATCTGTTCCTCATCACACTTTCAATCACTGGTTTTAGTATCCGTTAGTGATTTTCTAAATCCAGTACAACTTCTACATTTATGGATTGGCATTCTACTATAAGGAAGAGTTTCCCTTTCTCCATTTCATTTTTTACTTTTTTATTCATTATTTATATCAAAGTAGACTCATGGATTCTTATTGTACTCGATACATTATGATTCATTTTTATCATTATTTATTTCGATGCACAAGTTGTCCAGATTTGTCCAGTAGGATTTTCTTCAGGCTGACTCCTGTGTCCTTTTGACATATCCCCATGATATTTTAAGCAATTCCTTTCTTTTCTAATGTACCAAGAGATTCCAGCTCATCTGGTACTTTCCCTGCCCCCATCTTATAAAAACCTGACTATAAGGAGGTGGGCTAGTTTGAGCACAGATTAAGATGTAGAAAACAAGATAGGATCACTAGTTGTGCTCATTGTTACTGGTGACCCTCTTAGGGAACAGAGCTGTCATCTCTGTAGTTCTCTGTATCTTCTTCCCTAGTTCTATATCTGCATCTACCTATATAACATGTGTATATGTGTGTGTGTAAGCCTACCTCTAATTCCTTTACAACATCGTAAGGTACACTGTATCTAGTCTCCTTTCTTTCCATTCCTCCATAGCGTATTTATGCATTTTCACATGCCAATAATATTAGGAAAAAAAAAAAAAAGAGTTGAGCTTTGATTATTTTCTATGAGTTACCTGTTAGATGCCTGAATAGAGTGGCCAAGTATGAAGTTGTCAGATGGAGTTAAACAGAGAGGTCTGGGTTGAAGAAGTAAATTTGGGGACTTTCAGCATATAGATGGTATTTAAATCCATCTCCCATACTCTTTGCAATAGCTACATAACTGTTGTACATGTTTCTACTATCCCCATTTTCAGATACATCTTCCATCCTGCCAGCGTTTATCTGTTGAAAGCAAAACTCTGATCCCGTTACTCCCTGGCTTAAACATCTTCCATACAAGCCGTAGCCTAGAAGACAAAATCCAAAATCATTATGGAGTTTAACAATCTAGCCACAATCTACTCATATTTTACCAGATAAAATCCTGTTTATCTTTCCAGACCAATTCAAATGTCATCTCTTCTGTTCAATTTTCCTGTTGGTCCAGGCAGGGTTAATCTTTTCCCCGCTCTGTGCTCTCTCTGAACTTGGTACATGCTCCTTGCTTAAAGCTTCATTGTCCAATATGGTAGCCACTAGCTACATGTGGAAACCCTGGTGGCATAGTGGTTAAGTGCCACAGCTGCTAACCAAGAGGTCAGCAGTTCAAATCCACCAGGCAGTCCTTGGAAACTCTATGGGGCAGTTCTACTCTGTCCTATAGGGTCGCTATGAGTCGGAATCGACTCGACGGCAGCAGGTTTGGTTTTTTTGGTTTAGCTACATGTAGCTATCGTACCCTTGAAATATGGCCAATTCAAATTGAGATGTGCTGTAAATGTAAAACCTACATTTTATTCAAAAACAGTACAAACAATATATAAAATAACCCATTAGTAGTTTTTATATACATATCGAAATGGTAATGTTTTGGATATATTGGGTTAAATAAGAAAAAAAATAAGATATATTACTAAAATTAATATAACTGGTTTCTCTTTTTTTTTTTTTTTTAATGTGGTCTCACCACTAGAAACTTTAAAATTACGTATGTGGTTTCTCATCTGTGGCTTGCAATGTATTTCTATTGGACAGTGACTTAGAGCACATATCCTACTGTGTGATTACACATGCTTTAGTCACGTGTGTATTTGTTTTTCTTATGGAGTCTAAGTCTTTTAAAACAAATATCTTTGATTCATCTTTCTAGGACCCAGTAGGATTTTCGTTAGATGCTTAATAATAGTTCATTGAAAGTTTATTGATTTCTGATTGATGCTTGTCCTAACATACTGATCTGTGGGCAGATTGTCTATAACATATATATAAATAGAATTTGAAGTAAAGGGGAAACAATTATAGGAGGTTGTTGGCACTGGTGGGTTGCTGGGTGCTTTGAAGTCGATTTCAATTCATAGTGACTCCATGTGGTAGAGTAGAACTGCTCCATAGAGTTTTCTTGGCTACAATCTTTACAGAAGGTGATGGACAGGTCTTGCTCCTGAGGATCCACTGGGTGGGTTCTAACTGCCAACCTTTTGGTTAACAGCTCTTAACCATTACACCACCCGAACCAAAAAACCAAACCAAACCCATTGCCGTCAAGTTGATTCTGACTCATAGCAACCAAGGAGTGGCTGGTGGACTCCATGTGCCAACCTTTTGGCTAGCCGCTGAGCTCTTAACCACTGCACCACCAGGGCTCCATTAAGCCACCAGGGCTCCTCACAAAGCATGAGGTTGTAAATTAGCATGTATTGTAAGTCCTCTGGAAACCCTGGTGGCGTAGTGGTTAAGTGCTAGGCTGCTAACAAAAGGGTCTGCAGTTCGAATCTGCCAGGCGCTCCTGGGAAACTATGGGGCAGTTCTACTCTGTCCTATAAGGTCGCTTTGAGTCAGAATTGACTCAACGGCACTGGGTTTGGTATTTTTGTTTGGTCAGTCCTGTTTATGGAGAAGTGTCAGATTCTAATAACCAGTCCTAGGTGTCTGGGCAGAAACACTCCCAAGGGAAGAAGAAGAACATCTCAATATATGTTAATTTGATGTAAATCTCCCCTTGGCATGCTGAATTTTCCCTTTACAGTTCACTCAAGGGGGTTTTGCTTTGTTATTCATTCTCTAGAGGAGTGCTCTGCCCTTTAGAATAGGAGTAGAGGTGCAATTCATCTCCCCTGGGAACCCCTGGTGGTGTAGTGGTTAAGTGTTTCAGCTGGCTGTTAACTGAAGGCTTGGCAGTTCAAATCTGCCAGGTGCTCCTTGGAAACTCTATGGGGCAGTTCTGCTCTGTCCGATAGGGTCGGTATAAGTTGGAATTGACTTGACGGCGCTGGGTTTGGTTTTGGTTGGTTTGGTAAATTAGTACACATCACCTGAACTGCAAATCATTGTCCTATGTGCTTGGTCAAGCTAAATGGTTTTTCCTTCTCATAATTGTTGTAAAGTAATAAAACTGAGGCCCGAACTAAAGAGAGTCCCTGCTAAAATCATAAATAGTTTAGGAAATCTCACAGAAGCATGGTGTGTCTCTCTCTATTCCATACCAGCTTGACTGAAACAAATTTTAAGAATTCTTTTAGACATTGATAACCTCATAAAGTTTTACCTCGATATGCAAAATCTTCTTTTTAAGTTTACAGAACTTATTTTACTGAGAACGACATGCAAGGCTTAATGCCTCTAGAATGTTGAGTTCACTTGAGTGCTCAATACCACTGTTCAACAAATACGTTTAACCAACTGACACCAGCAGCTGAAGCTGGGCCTATTACCTTGACATACAAATGTACCCTTGAAGAGTAAATAATTTGCTTTTTCCTCTTTGACTGTGTCTGGCCTCTACGTGAGAGATAATGATGCTCAAGTTTCAATGTAATCCTAAAAACCTGTCCTTTCCCTAGGTAATTCTGAGCCAAAATAAGATGCGTTTTCGGAACTCCCAGTGTTGCTAAACATCTTGCTCAACACTTAATTGTTTGAGGTTCAGGGGATTTATGTTTGTCATTAGGCACCATTGCCAGTGATTCTGACACAAGACACCCATGTATAAACCTACAAACATGTTGAGCCAGATCCTCCCCACACAGAAGATTGTCTTAGTTATTTAGACACTCCTGGAAAGACATCTAGTCCTCTTGACTACTCTTAATGCCACTGCCATCAAATATAGTAAATCATAACCAAATCACCTGAACTGGTACTTAAAACTCTAGAGAAGGCTTTAGCCAGACCTCATTTTGTGCTCATCTGCATGGTAGAATCATGGCACACTCTCATTTTATCTTTTCAGTGAGAATGGTGTACTTGTATACTTTCAAAAATCTTTCATTAGCCCACTACTTTATTCAGTGCATCACAGATGCTTGAAAAGTACCAAGAATCAGAATTTTAGATCTAAGGGCAATATTAAAGATCACTTAGATCAAGCTCTTTTAGATACCCCTAAAAGGTAATAACTTTTCCTGAGGACATTGGTTGATAATTAAGAGCTAGAACCAGGACTGGAGCCCAGACCTCCTAAATTCTAGTTCCAGGCCTTCCACAATATGATTTCATCTGAATCATAGATTTCACTGAAAAGGAGAAAGTCTATTGAGCTAGGTACGGAGCGAGGTATTTAGGGTGGCTAGAACATATTTCCTGTTCTCAGAAAGCTTATGGTCTGAAGAGGAGACCACTAAGTAAGTAAATTTGTTGTTGTTGTTGTTAGTTGCCGTTGAATTGTCCCCAAATCATGGCGACCTTGTATATAACAGAATGGAACATTGCTGGGTCCTGCATCATCTCCCCAATTGTTGATACGCTGGCATTCATTGTAGCATCTATTGTGTATTGCCTTCCCACCTAGGGGGCTATTCTTCTAGCATCATATAGGACAATATTCTGTTGCAATCCATAAGGTTTTCATTGGTAAATTTTCAAAAGTAGATGACCAGGCCTTTCTTCCTAGTCTGTTTTAGTCTGGAAGCTCCCCTGAAACCTGTCTACCATGGGTGACCCTGCTGGTATTTAAAATGCGAGGTGGCATAGCTTCTATCATCATAGCAATATGTAAGCCACCACAGTACAACTAACAGACGGGTAGTGGAAATAAGTAAATAAGAAGTTTTAAATTATATAGGTACTCTGACAGAAATATATAGAGTGGGAGCACAAAGAAATAATCTACTGGCAGGTGATTGTAACATGCTTCATAGAGAATGAGTCTTGGAAGTTTTGTTAAGCTGAAAAATGCCGCCCCCCCCCCAAGCAGATACCCATATCCTAATTCCTAGAGCCTGTATTATTTTATTACATATGTGATTGAGTTAACGATCTTGACGTGGAAGATTTTTCTGGATTATCTTGATGGGTGCTAAATGCAATCACACGTATTCTTATAAGAGGATGACAGAAGGAGATTTGATGACACACACAGAGGTGAAGGCGATACGAAGATGGAACAGAGAAAGATTTTGGCTTTGAAGATTGGGGTAATGTGGCCACAAGCCAAGGAATGCCAGCAGCTATCAGAATCTGGAAGAGGCAAAGAACGGATTTTCCTCGAGAGCCTCTGGAGTGCAGCCCTACTGACACCTTGATTTCAGTCCAGTGATACTGATTTTGGACTTTTGGCCTCCAGAACTGTGCAAGAATAAATTTCTGTTGTTTTAAGACACTAAGTTTGTGGTAATTTGTTATTGAAGCCACAGAAATCTAATATAGGGTTTTCGGGGGGTGTGGGGCATGGGAAGACACATGACTGGGTGTCCTAGGTTAAGGCAGAACATTTAATTCTCACCTCTGACATGAAAACATGATGCAGTTGTTACCAGAAATATGAGTTTAGCTGCAAGAATGTTTGCAGAAAAAATGTGGCACCTTCTACAGACCCAGTCACTAAGACTTGTGGGACAGAGAAGACAATAGGGACAGTTTCAGCAGTGCTTCTGTACTGCATGATTTATTTTCTGTATGCGCGTGTCTGTGTGTGTGTGTGTTTTGAAATGCTGTCATTGCCATCCTTCAAAGCTATTGGCTTAAATTACTGTATTTGGGGAGAATAGAGGAAGGGAACCAGGAAGGTTTGGGAAGGGGGCAATTGTACCAGAAATATAAGTTAACTGTCTTTGGCTACCATTGCCTTATGGAAGGAAATCTTTTCAGAAAGGAAGCAGCTCAGACTCTTGAGGCAATATTTTAAGGAGCTTGATGTTCTTAGTCTTACCCTTCTTCCTTGACTAATCTGTTATCTGGAAATGAGATATACAATGGCGGATATAGACTAGAAAACCTTTAACATAAAAATAGATTCGACTGGGAAGGAAGATACGACTTGAAACTAAGTTAGAAGGCAACATTAGAAAATTTAAGAGTGCATCATGACTGCTACCGGTTTTGATTTATTGATTTATATTGACCTTTGCTAAAATGTATTTTTTTTTTCCTTTTGTATTTTCTCCCATTTACATTGCCAAGGATGTTCAATGTAAATACATTTTGTGAAGTCATACTTAAGATGTCTTTATGGAGGGGGCGTGTGGGTGTGGGTGTGTATATGTATGCATGTGGGAAACATGCAAATATTTAACTAAACTTTCAATCTTCCTTGGTTTCCAGCTAATATATGATATCTGGATCTAAAAGGTGATGGTATTTTTATCTGTGAAGCTCTCATCCCTATTTGGAATGTGAGTTTGATGAGAATTGATTCAGGCCCTGAACCATGTATTTTTTCGTTTAATCATTACAACAGGCTTTCAAATTCATCATTCTTATTTCAGATTTAACAGATAAGAAAACTGAGGATCAAAGAGGCTAAATAAATTGTGTAAGATCAGACAGCCCATTAGTGATGAAACAGATTCAAATAAAGATTCGTCTGACTCTTGAGCTGATTTTCCCTCTACTCTGCTATGCTGTACCACATTAAAGAAAGTCATAAGTGAACTGGAGAAAATTCTGCAGAGAAACACCAAGTGGATCAAGGGCTTAGAACAATATATAGGAGAAATGACTGGGAATGTTTAATTGGGGTACAAGGAGACTTGGGAACTTGGAAGCTTTCTTCAAATTTTGAAGGGATTACCAGGTGAAAAGACTATTATGATTGTGTTGTATTATCCCAAGGGGTAGAATATTAACCAAGTGGTATGTGGAAGTTGCAAGGAAACATCATTATATGAAAGAATTTTCTAAGAGAGAAAATTAAGGATAGACCAAAGACAGTTAACATATATTTCTGTTATGATTACCCCCATTCCAAACCTTCTATGTTCTCTTCCTCTCTTCTCCCCAGATACAGTAATTTAAGCCTATAGCTTTGAACAATGTCAGTGATTATACTTTAAAACACACCCGTAGTTTGGAAGGAAATCATTTCTCTGTCACTGGACATATTCAGTCATAGGCTGTATAACCATTTGATAGTCTATTAGCAAAGAACAATTGAATGTAAAACTTGTAGCTTAATGAATTTGGCCTTTCTTTGTTCTCTCTACTGTCAGTTGAGTAAACTATGTAGTTGGAATAAGTATCAAGAAAGTGATTGATTTTTCCAAATAAACAACTGAAAGCTGACAAGTTAGATTATAGCTGTATAGAAGCCCTACTAGAATTTTTCCTTTGGTTTTACCTAAGTATATAAAAAGTGACTTGGAAAGTGTACCTCCCTTCTCTAATTTACCTCTACATTTTACATTTAAATTAGCATATAACACGGCTGGGATCAACTTTAAAACATGGAATCTCATGTCTTTAAGTTGAAATTTAGAAAATATCCACATGTCTGTCAGTTTGTCGTACTGTGGGGGCTTGCATGTTGCTGTGATGCTAGAAACTATGCCACTGGTATTCAGATACCAGCAGGGTCACCCATGGAGGACAGGTTTCAGCTGAGCTTCCAGCCTAAGACAGACTAGGAAGAAGGACCCGGCAGTCTACTTCTGAAAAGCATTAGCCAGTGAAAACCTTACGAATAGCAGCGGAACATTGTCTGATATAGTGCTGCAAGATGAGCCCACCAGGTTGGAAGGCACTCAAAAGATGACTAGGGAAGAGCTGCCTCCTCAAGGTAGAGTTGACCTTAATGATGTGGATGGAGTAAAGATTTCGGGACCTTCATTTGCTGATGTGGCACGACTCAAAATGAGAAGGAACAGCTGCAAACATCCATTAATAATTGGAACCTGGAATGTACGAAGTATGAATCTAGGAAAATTGTAAATCATCAAAAATGAAATGGAATGCATAAACATCGCTATCCTAGGCATTAGTGAGCTGAAATGGACTGGTACTGGCCATTTTGAATTGGACAATCATATAGTCTACTATGCTGGGAATGACAACTCAAAGAGGAATGGTGTTACATCCATGATCAAAAAGAATGTTTCGAGATCTATCCTGAAGTACAACACTGTCAGCAATAGGATAATATCCATACACCTACAAGGAAGACCAGTTAATACGACTATTATTCAAATTTACCCACCAACCACTAGGGCCAAAGATGAAGAAATAGATTTTTATCAGCTGCTGCAGTCTCAAATTGATCAAACATGCAATCAAGATGCATTGAAAATTACTGGTGATTGGAATGCGAAAGTTGGAAACAAAGAAGAAGGATCAGTAGTTGGAAAATATGGGCTTGGTGATAGAAAAAATGCTGGAGATCGAATGATAGAATTTTGCAAGACCAGCGACTTGTTCATTGCAAATATCTTCTTTCACCAACATAAACGGTGACTATACACATGGACCTCGCCAGATGGAACACACAGAAATCAAATTGACTACACCCATGGAAAGAGTCAATGGAAAAGCTCAATATCATTAGTCAGAACAAGGCCAGGGGCCAATTGTGGAACGGACCATCAGTTGCTCATACTGCAAGTTCAAGCTGAAACTGAAGAAAATCAGAGCAAGTCCACGAGATCCAAAATATGACATTGAGTATATTCCACCTGAATTTACAGACCATCTGAAGAACAGATTTGATGCACTGAACACTAGTGACGGAAGACCAGATGAGTTGTGGAATGACATCAAGGACATCATCCATGAAGAAAGCAAGAGGTCACTGAAAAGACAGGAAAGAAAGAAAAGACCGAGATGAATGTCAGAGGAGACTCTGAAACTTACTCTTGAGCGTCGAGCAGCTAAAGCAAAAGGAAGAATTGATGAAGTAAAAGAATGGAACAGAAGATTTCAAAGGGCCTCTCGAGAAGACAAAGTAAAGTATTATGATGACATGTGCAAAGAGCTGTAGATGGAAAACCAAAAGGAAGAACACACTTGGTGTTTCTCAAGCTGAAAGAACTGGAGAAAAAATTCAAGCCTCGAGTTGCAATAGTGAAGGATTCCATGGGGAAAATATTAAACGACGCAGGAAGCATCAAAAGAAGATGGAAGGAATACACAGAGTCATTATACCAAAAAGAATTCGTCGATATTCAGCCATTTCAAGAGGTGGCATATGATCAGCAACCGATGGTACTGAAGGAAGAAGTCCAAGCTGCTTTGAAGCCATTGGCAAAAAACAAGGCTCCAGGAATTGATGGAATATCAATTGAGATGTTTCAACAAACAGATGCAGTGCTGAAGGTGCTCACTCATCTATGCCAAGAAATATGGAAGACAGCTTCCAGGCCAACTGACTGGAAGAGATCCATATTTATGCCTATTCCCAAGAAAGGTGATCCAACCGAATGTAGAAATTATAGAACAATATCATACACAAGCAAAATTTTGCTGAAGATCGTTCACAAACGGCTGCAGCAGTATATCGACAGGGAACTGCCAGAAATTCAGGCCGGTTTCAGAAGAGGACGTGGAACCAGGGATATCATTGGTGATGTCAGATGGATCCTGGCTGAAAGCAGAGAATACCAGAAGGATGTTTACCTGTGTTTTATTGACTATGCAAAGGCATTCGACTGTGTGGATCATAACAAACTATGGATAACACTGCAAAGAATGGGAATTCCAGAACACTTAATTGTGCTCATGAGGAACCTTTACATAGATTAAGAGGCAGTTGTTTGGACAGAACAAGGGCATACTGATTGGTTTAAAGTCAGGAAAGGCATGCGTCAGGGTTGTTTACCTATTTAATCTGTACGCTGAACAAATAATCTGAGAAGCTGGACTACATGAAGAAGAACGGGGCATCAGGATTGGAGGAAGACTCATTAACAGCCTGCATTATGCAGATGACACAACCTTGCTTGCTGAAAGTGAAGAGGACTTGAACCATTTACTAATGAAGATCAAAGACCACAGCCTTTAGTATGGATTACACCTCAACATAAAGAAAACAAAAATCCTCACAACTGGACCAATGAGCAACATCATGATAAACAGAGAAAAGATTGAAGTTGTCAAGGATTTCATTTTACTTGGATCCACAATCAACAGCCATGGAAGCAGCAGTCAAGAAATCAAAAGACGCATTACATTGGGCAAATCTGCCACAAAGGACCTCTTCGAAGTGTTGAAGAGCAAAGATGTCACACTGAAGACTAAGGTGCCCTGACCCAAGCCATGGTATTTTCAATCACATCACATGCATGTGAAAGCTGGACAATGAATAAGGAAGACCGAAGAAGAGTTGACGCCTTTGAATTGTGGTGTTGGCAAAGAATATTGAATATACCATGGACTGCCAAAAGAACGAACAAATCTGTCTTGGAAGAAGTGCGGCCAGAATGCTCCTTAGCGGCAAGGATGGCGAGACTGCATCTTACATACTTTGGACATGTTGTCAGGAGGGATCAGTCCCTGGAGAAGGACATCATACTTGGCAGAATACAGGGTCAGCGGAAAAGAGGAAGACCCTCAACGATGTGGACTGACACAGTGGCAGCAAAAATGAGCTCAAGCATAACAACGATTGTAAGGATGGCGCAGGACCAGGCGGTGTTTTTTCTGTTGTGCATAGGGTCGCTATGAGTCGGAACTGACTCGATGGCCCCTAACAACAACAATAACAAACCAAAACCAGTTGCTGTTTAGTTGACTGACTCATGATGGTCCCATGTGTTTCAGAGTAGAGCCGCTAGTTATTCTGACTCACTCCAAATAATGAGGAAGTCTTTGTAAGAGTGAATATGGTTAGATACCATTAGTCTGTTGTATTTAAAAGGAGATAGTCATGTTTGTAAGAAAACTCTTCGTTTCCCAATTATGGTATCATATATGGCTTTTAATATGTATATTATGATACTTCTACTTTAGCTTAGTACAACCATAACTGCAAAAGAATTGAAGATTTATGAACAGAAATGTAGATCAATACAGACTTTTGAATCATCCTACGTTTGCGTTCATCTGTAGCTACTTATTTGTGCTTATTGAGTGAATGAAAAAATGGAGACATTGGCTCTATATCCTCGAGAATGTCACTTCACCTGTCTGGGGTTTTACCACTTTGTCTACAAACAGAAGGAATTGAACCAGAGATCTCTCAGGTTTCTTCTAGCTCTAAATGGGTGAGTACGTATTGTTGTTATTTGCCTTGGAGTTGATTCTGATTCATGGCAACCCCATATGTGCAGGATAGAACTGTGTTCCATAGGGTTGTGGAAGCAGATCCCTAGGCCTGTCTTCCAAAATGCCTCTGGGTAGACTCGAACTACCAACATTTGGGCTACTAGAGAAGCACTTAACCATTTGATCATCCAGGGACTGTAGGGTAAGTGTGTAAACTTGGTAATCTATTAAGCCCCAAAGAGAATCTAGAAAAACTGTAAAAGTAAATGTAACTAAAATATTAAATGCATTTTTATAATCTTCTGTGGTTTGCAAGTCATGTCCTCTGAGCCAACCAGGACTCTTGAGCCCCAATTTCATTTACCACCCACCTCTTTGCAGACAATTTCCAGATCTGCTTCTCCTGCCCTGACCTTTTATATTCTCTCCAGTTACAGCTTTCTTTCTGTTTATGGAACATCTTTACTTAGATGTTCTGCCATCACCTAAATCTAAACATGGAGAAAAAGGAGTTCATAGTCTCCACTCAGCCTATCCATTCTGCTTTCTCTGTGTCCTAATTTCCTAGGCAGAGACCCTGTGCTTCACAGCTCCATTCCCATTTACCCAGAATCTCCAGGCTGTCACAAGTTCTGCTGATTCTTACTCTATGTTTTCTAACCCCTTGACTTCTTAGTTCTCATAGTCTCAGCCCTGGTTCAAGCCCTGGACACTCAGACTTTTATAAGTGCCCCCTGGTTAGCCTGCCGGCCTTATTCTGGATAATATGAAAAACCAAGAATACGTTTTTCAAACATCTTTGGAGCAACAAGATAAACTCCTTTCCTGCCTCTGATAATTTTAGCAGCTGGTGTTTGACTTTAGAGTTGTATTTATTTTTATATGCAAATTTCAAGCATAAACGTTTACTCATGTAAGTTCTGCCTCTCATATTAGATCATGAGTTGGTTTAGGACTGGAACCAGGTTATTCCCTCCTTTCTTCCTTCTTTCTACAGATTTTATTGACTATCTACTTGTGTAAAACACTCTACCAAGCAGTTGGCAGCTATAAAGTGTATTTCCATTTCCTAAAAATTAACGTTTGTTAAATATATACAGGCACTAGGCTTAGGTCATGACGAATTATCTTGACAAATTATTTCATGTAAGCCTTCTTGAAAACTTTATACAATGAAGTTATTATACCCATTTTATGGGTGAGAACACCGAAGTTTGAAGAGGTTTAGTAGCTTACCCCCAGGTTTGTCTGACTCTGAAGCCCTAGTTCTTAATAAGACGTCCACTGGCCTGTATTGGAATCTATATATAATGATTCCTAAATTAATGGCATTTCCAGATTAACTCTGGTATGGAAAATCTAGCAATATTCTGCATGGTTTCCTATAAATCCAAGTGATTAATAGGCATCTAAAGTTTTTTTTTTCCTTGTAAGTAAGTCATGTTGTAGCATATTGATATAAAATTAAAACTTTGTTATTTAGATTATAAATATTGTTGTTAGCAATATTCCATAGTACCTAAAGTACTTTATATTTGTGAATAACTTAAAATAAGACTAGTATGCTTTTTTTCCTCCAAGACCACAGGCCACATAAAATGGATTTGTGTCTGGAGTCGTTTTTGTCTGGAGTGGTTTCAAAAGAACATATCCAGATAAATTCTGTGACAACCATAGCCTAAAACCTCTTATCAGATTTAAATTTATGTAAATAATAAAGATAGATATATGGGTTTTTCTTCTTCCCTGCCGATTCAATGCCTTTCAAGATTATTTTACTAAATAATTACAGTATAGAGAAAAAATGCTTCAGCTTCTTAATTCAGAATAAAACCATTGCCTTCCTACTATGTAACTATTTCTGAGATTCAAAATAAAAATGATGAAATTATTTCAGTAAATATTTGAAATATACTTTGTACATGGCCAGGCAATGTTTATCAGGAAATACCATTGAAATTATTTTTAAGAAGGAAAAAAAAAAAATACATGAATAGAGATGACAAGGAAGATGACAATAAAGATGAAAAAAATGGAGAAGGATGAGGAGAAGAGGAAGAAGAAGAGAATGAAAAGGAGAAGGAAGAGGAGGAGGCAGAGAAGGAGGAGGAAGAGGACTAGCAGCATCAATAATGACAAGTACAAGGCAAGAGAAGGAAGAAGGAGAAGAAATAGTAATAATGGAATGACTAATGGTCTCTGGATGATGATAAAGGTTAATGTTCTGGGCTGCTAACCGAAACGTTGATAGTTTGAGTCCATCTAGAGGCACCTTGGAAGAAAGACCTGGTGATCTCCGTCTCAAAAATCAGCCATTAAAAACCCTGTGGAGCACAGTTCTACCCTGACACACATGGAGTCGAATCAACTCGACAGCAACTTTTAAAAATTTTTTTCTTAATGGTAAGCTAGGGTTCCACAAGGACCATTATTGACAGATGGTTCTGTAATTTCTCAGTTCCTGGTTCCTGCATTGTGAAACAAATCTCTCTTCCTTCTTAAACTGGGGTAGAATTGTGGAGGTTTAAGATGTTGTGTACCTGTCAAGTTCTTAGAGTAACTGAGTTAAGTATGGATTTAGGGGCTGAATTCCATAGAATTGTTTGGCATGGGATTTTCTTGACACCATAGAGGGATAAACAACTAGGTTCAGCAGGTCAGAACATGCTAGAAGGGAACTCCCCCCAGCAGCTTCCCACTCAGGGCCTGATATGTGGAAAATAGAAGATTTCAGTCTCCAGTACTATCAGTCCTTCACTTTTCAGAATCACTTAATTCAACTGAAATTTTTTTAGCTCTAGTTTTTTTTAAGAAGATACTTGCTTGTCCTGTTTGTGTCTGGTATAACCTATCTGCCATCATCTACTATTTCCGATAATTTATCACTTCTGTAGCTTGTCAATTAAAAGTGCTCACAAAGACAAAATCTGCAATAATGTTTCCAGCATGTTTGATAGAGTCTGGTTAAGTAAACATCCTCAACCAAAGCAGCAAAAGAGAGTTTAAAATAAACAGGGCTACTGTGCCAAGTTCATAATTACTTACACATTTAGTTCTCTACCCATCTTCTAAGCATGACCATTAAAACCAGATGTGTGTACTTAATATATTTGTCTTGAAACCATAGCTGTGCAAATACTATAGGCCATTTACATACTTGATTCTTCTTTTTTTTCTCTTCTCTTTTCTCCTGGAAATTGTTTCACGAAACTTATTTCAAGGTAGCTAGTGACAAGTCCTTCTGTCACAGGCCAGGCCTACAAATTTTTATGAGAAAATTATTAGTTCTTGTAAATTGAACTGTTCTTTGTGGAGACATAGGCTTGCTCAAATTCTCCAAATCAAGTACTCTTTGGAAGAGTACAGAGAAGTTTCATTGCTCAAATTAGAAGGATAGCATGGTTAGTTTTTTAACAGGCTGTTTATAATGACAACCCAAAATTATAAATATTCATTAAAGCAATATGTAATAGCAATATGCAATATTAGAAAAACGTATAAGCTTTGAGGAAGACTGGCCCTCAGTTTCTGACCTCCAAAATGGCGGTGTTTGTGGAGAAACATGATTATACTAGAAGAAGATTTTTAAATTAAAGATGATGTTAATAAAATTAAATGATTACCATATTGATGCTCAGCAACTGTTTACTATTATTAATTGTTGAATATGCTAGCATGTAATTTCCCATTTTATGTTTCCAATCATTCATATTCATCAAATAATTTATTGATTTTCAAGTATTTCTCCCATACGTAACTCAGAATTTACATACTTGTGTAAACTACCTTGATCTACTCTTGTCCCAGTACGAGTACTATAAGCCAACACATTGCATTGAGGGAATGGATGATTGACATAAAATGAGCCCAGGATCTGAGGGGCTGGCCTCATGGGTCAGTGTTGAGTCCTATTTTGTTTAACAACATCATTAGCAAACAGAAAAAAAAAAAAAGGAAGTAGCATGAGAAGTGCATCTGTGATGATAAATGAAGATGAACTTCAAATTCCCAGTAGAGGAAAGTAAAAATAGATTGTCAGAAAGTTGCTGAAATTGGTAGCAAAAAAGAGAAAGAAATGCAGACCTAAATAGCAATCTTCCATATAAGCACAAGTGTGTTTTAATAACATGAGACCCAGAAAGAGGAAAGAGCCAAGCTAATAAGTAGACAGTACAATTTGCCAAGGGCACAAAAGCCTGAAAGAACATAGCATTCTATGATGATAAATTAAAGCTAAATTTTCTCATTTCATAAATGTAACCAAGAAATTAAGGCGAGCATAGTCTAACTTAGTGTTGACACAGAGTCTTGGGATTGAGACATAGCACTCACACTAGGTGTGTGGACTTAGAGAGGGTACTTACCTTCTCTGGCCGTCATATTCTGCTTCCATAAAATAAAGAGCATTTTATTATGCATCCCATAGGGTCATTTTGGAGTCCCTGGGTGATACAAATGGTGAACACACTCAACTGCTAACCAAAAGGTTGGAGGTTTGAGTCCAGCCAGAGGCACCTTGGAAGAAAGGCCTGAAGGTCTATTTCTGAAAATCGAAAACCCTAAGGAGCACAGTTCTACTCTAACATATACGGTGTCACCATGA
This sequence comes from Elephas maximus indicus, assembly GCF_024166365.1. NCBI lineage: Eukaryota > Metazoa > Chordata > Mammalia > Proboscidea > Elephantidae > Elephas > Elephas maximus. The sequence continues at coordinate 34,767,489 of NC_064833.1, forward strand.
GTTGGAATCAACGCAATGGCAACTAGTGAGTGGTAAAGGGTTGTTTTCAGGGTGAAATGAATCTACATTTAGATTGTAAATTCCATGAGATCAGAATTTGTGGCTTGCTCACAATTGTATCTCCAGTGCCTATTTTGATGCCTGACATGTGGAAGACAGTCAACAAAAAAAAACTTGAAAGAATGTTGAACCATAGAGTTGTTTTGAAGGTTTATATTGTATACATGAGAAACTATCTTGAGCGTTTATTTGTTTACTTGCTTATTATCTGTCACACTTCATAGAGGGCAGGGCCATAAGAGTAAAGATATTGCCTTCCTGTTCCCTCCTATATTCCCAATGCCTACAGCTTTGCTATTCAAAAGTGGTTTTAATACTAGTGTATAGGCATCACTTGGAAGTTTGTTAAAATGCAGAATTTGGACCCAGCCCTTTTTGTTCTTGTTTGGTTCCATTGGGTCTGTTCAAACTCATAACAACCCTAAGTACAATAGAATGAAACACTGCCCCGTCTTGTGCCATCCTCAGAATCTTTATGCTTGAGTCCATTGTTGCAGCCACTGTGTCAGTCCACCTCGTTAAGAGTCTCCCTCTTTTTCACTGATCTTCTACCTTACCATGATGTCCTTCTCCAGGGACTGGTCCCTCCACGTAACATGTCCAAAATATGTGAGACAAAGTCTTGCCATCCTTGCTTCTAAGAAGCATTCTGGCTGTACTTCTTCCAAGATAGATCTGTTTGTTCTTCTAGCAGTCCATGGTATATTCAATATTCTTCGCCAACACCACAATTCTAAGGCATCAATTCTTCTTCGGTCTTCCTTATTCATTGTCCAGCTTTCACATGCATATGAGGCAATTGTAAACACCATGGCTTGGGTCAGGTGCACCTTAAAAAGCAAAGTGATATTCCACATTCTGTTGGATCACCTTTCTTTGGAATGGGTAAAAATATGATCTCTACTGGGTTTTTTTTTGTTTTTGTTTTTTTTCCAGTCAGTTGGCCAGGTAGCTGTCTTCTAAATTTCTTGACATAGACGAGTGAGCACTTACAGTGCTGTATCTGTTTGTTGAAACATCTCAATTTGTATTCTGTCAATTCCTGGAGCCTTGTTTTTTGCCCGTGCCTTCAGTGCAGCTTGGACCTCTCCCTTCAATACCATCAGTTCTTGATCATATGCTACCTCCTGAAATGGTTGAACATCTACCTATTCTTTTTGATACAGTGACTCTGTGTATTCTTTCCATCTTCTTTTGATGCTTCTTGGGTTGTTTAATATTTTCCCCGTAGAATCCTTCAGTATTGCAACTTGAGGCTTGACTTTTTTCATCAGCTCCTTCAGCTTGAGAAATGCTGAGCGTGTTCTTCTCTTTTGGCTTTCTAACTCCATCTCATTATAATACTTTCTTTTGTCCTTTTGAACTGGGCTTTGAAATCATCTGTTTAGCTCTTTTACTTCATCATTTCTCCCATTTGCTTTAGCTACTTGACATTCAAGAGCAAGTTTCAGAGTCTCTTCTGACATCCATTTTGGTCTTTTCTTTTTTTCCTATCTTTTTAACGTCCTCCTGCTTTCTTCGTGTATGATGTCTGTAATGGCATTTCACATTTCATCTGGTCTTCAGTCATTAGTGTTCAACACATCAAATCTATTCTTCAGATGATCTCTAAATCCAGGTGGGTTATACTCAAGATCATACTTTGGCTCTTATGGACTTGTTCTAATGTTCTTTGACTTCAACTTGAATGTGCATATGAGCAATTGGTGGTGAATTCCATAGTCGGCCACTGGTCTTGTTCTGACTGATGATATTGAGCTTTCTATTGTTTCTTTCCACAGATGTAGTCAATTTTGATTCCTGTGTATTCTGTATAGAGAGGTCCACATGTATAGTCGTTGTTTATGTTATTGAAAACTGATATTTGCAATGAAGAAATAGTTCGTCTTGCAAAATTCTATCATGTGATCTCCGGCTTCATTTTTTATCACCAAGGTCATATTTTCCAAATACCAACCCTTCTTCATTTCCAAGTTTCACATTCCAAACGCCAGTGATTGTCACTGATTCTTGATTGCATGGTTCATCAATTTCAGGCTGCAAAAGTTGGTAAAAATCTTCAACTTCTTCATCTTTGGCCTTTGTGGTTGGTTTGTATATTTGAATAATAGTTGTATTAACTGGCCTTCCTTGTAAGCATATGGATATTATCCTATCACTGACATCGTGCTTCAGAATAGATCTTGAAATGTTCTTTTTGATGATGAATGCAGTGCCATTCCTTTTCAATTTTTCATTCCTGGCATAATAGACCATATGATTGTCTGATGCAAAATGGTCAATACCAGTCCATTTCAGCTCATTCATGCCTAGGATATCAATGTTTATGCATTCCATTTAATTTTTCATGACTTCCTATTTTCTTAGATTCATACTTTGTACATTCCATGTTCTAATTATTAATGGATGTTTGCATCTGTTTCTTCTCATTTTGATTCATTCTTCATCAACAAATGAAGGTCTTGAAAGCTTGACTCCATCTACATCATTAGGGTTGACTTACTTTAAGGAGGTAGCTCTTTCCCAGTCCTATTTTGAGTGCTTTCCACCCTGAGGGGCTCATCTTCTGGACTATATCAGAGATGTTCCGGTGCTATTCATAAGTTTTCACTGACCAATTTTTTCAGAAGTAGATTGTCAGGTCATTCTTCCTGGTCCGTCTTAGTCTAGAAGCTCCACTGAAACCTGTCTACCAGGGGGGACCCTGTTAGTGCTTGAAATGCCAGTGGCAAAGTTTGCAGTATTCCAGCAACAAGCACTACCACAGTACAACAAACTGACAGACACATGGTGAACCCAGCCCTAGACCTACTGAATTAGAATCTGTATTTAATATCCACTGATAGTTCTTATGCACATTAAATTTTAAGAAGCACTGGTCTAGAATATACCTGTCCCTTGTAATTTTTCTGTAAATTGTTACTGGATAAATGACTGCAAGGTCTACTGTTACATCTACCCAGTGCCGTCGAGTCACATGTCTAGCACATTTAAAATCATTAATACATGTACATTATTTTTTAACAGCTTTGAGATATAATTTATATACCATAAAACTCACCCATTCTAAATGTGCAATTTAATGGTTTTTAGTAAATTTACAGAGTTGTGTAACTGGCATCATAATCCAATTTTTGAAAAATTTCCATCATTCCAAAAAGATCCCTTGTTCCCATTTGCAACCCCAAACACAACCATTATAATAATGTTATTTTAATATTCACAGGCCATTCTTAATTTGAGATAATCATTAAGGAACAAATATACCTTATTCATGCCCCCTTCCCTAAGTAAAAGTGATTCTTGAGACATTTGTTAATGGAGGCAATTAGCCACACATTTCTGTTTCTTCCTCCTGTTCCTTTGGAAACCCTGGTGGTGTAGCGGTTAAGTGCTACAGCTGCTAACCAAAAGGTCGGCAGTTCAAATCCACCAGACGCTCCTTGGAAACTCTGTGGGACAATTCTACTCTGTCCTATAGGGTCGCTATGAGTTGGAATTGATTCGACGGCAGCGGGTTTGGTTTTGGTTGGTTTATTCCAGACTCTCCTTCCTCTGTTACTCCAGGTGAATAGAGACCAATTGTTGTACCTTGGATGGCTGCTTGCAAATTTTTAAGACCCAGGCACTACACATTGAAGTAGGAGGTAGCACAGAAGCAGTAAACATGATCTTAGGCCAATTAACTGGATAGTCCATGAAATCATGACCCTAAACCTTGAAACCAGGAAACCAAATCACACGAGGTGTTTGGTTATACACAAACAGCCTCAGCAGCTGCTCTTTTTTGTTGTTGTAAAACACAACATTTGCCAATTCAACTTTTTACAGGTGTGTACCTTTTTTTACATCAATTATATTAATCAGCTATGCAACTCTTACCATTAATTAATGAGATTTTTACGTCACCATAAACTGAAACAGTGTTCCATGAGACCAGAACTGCGTGGTGCCCAGATACCACTACTGAATATTTTAATCACAGATTCTATAGAAGAGTCTTGATCAAAAGGGAGAAAATGCAGAATAAAACTTCAAATTCTCATGTCATCCATACTTTCTGGAGCCATCGAGGATGGGTGAATCCCCAAAATTATTGCCCGAAGAGAATCTTTAAACCCTAAACCAAAAATATCCCCTGCAGTCTTCTTTAAACCAAACAAGTTTAGCTTAATTAGTAAAGAATGTCTGCCTTGAGCATTGTGCTTTTTAAAGAACTATTTATATGGAATCAAATTGACAATAGCCAGTTAAAAGGTTAGACAGGAAATTTAGGGTGGAGTGAGTTTCTGTTAATGGAGAGGAACAATTCTGAAAAAGAGAGTGAGAATGGTTGCACAATTTGAAAAATGCAATTGATGTCACTGAATTGTACCAGGAGAAATTTTTGAATTGATGTATGTTCTGCTGTGTATATATTCAAGAACAACAACAAAAAATAAAATAAAATAAAATAAAGTGATTCTTGAATGAGTTTTGCTGCGGTTTGCCTTGGCACTAATTTTTTCTAAATGGATTTGCTAATCAGCTAAGAGTTCAAATACGCTTCTAAAGGGATGCTTACCAATTTCAGGAAACTAAAAAGTTTCAAACAGTTTATTTTCTAAACTATCTTAGCACATATTTACAAGTAAATTTTATCACTCTAACAAAAACAGAAGCCATAGGAGTTTAGTCTTTCCCTTTAATATGCTAATTAGAAGGCACTGCTGTCTAATCAACAGGACCAGTGCTAGGTCAGCTTACAACCATTAACTTAGTTATGTTGCTATTCATTGTCGTTAATTGCTGTCTAGTGGATTTTGACTCATGGCAACTGTCGTATTTCTTTAAAGGTTTTTGCTAGCTGAGACTGACTTTCTTCTGGAAAGGCCTCTTGAATCCTTCCCCTTTTCTACTAAATTCAGGTCCTTAAGATATTTCTCCTAGACTTTCTTATAGATTTTCTTAGTAGGCCAAAAAATGATCTCACAGGCTTCACCCGCTCTGGTTTTATCCCCACCTCCCAACTTCAAGAGGAGGTATTTCAAATTCTCTGTTTAAAAACTTCCATGATTTCAGACTGCCAGCATAATGAAGCCCAAACTCCCCAGTACACATTTAGTTTAGTCCAGTCTCTTTTTCCTGTCTCATGACCTGCCGCTACCACACTCCCACCTGGCCTGTTAAACATTCTAGACTTCCCACTGTTCTCAGTACTTGCCAAGCACATCACAGGGCAGTGTCTTTGCTCAGGCTGCTCACTCTCTGTGGAATGCTATCTCCTTTGCCCTCTATTGAGGCATTCAAATCTTATTATTTGGGTAACAGCTTGGATACTTTTATGAAGTCTCCTCCAATATCTACCCCTTTCCGCAATCAGAATTGCCTGTTTTCCAAATTGTGCTCACTTAGTTTTGTATTTTTAACCCTAACTTAGTATATAGAAAGATTGGGACTGTGCATAGTTAATCATGTGTCTCTAACATTTTCACAGTGCCTGGAATACAGTAGGAGTTTAATAAAGAACGCATTAATGAATGAATGAGGGAATCTACTAAATCCTACTTTTGGAGATTAAAGAACCTGGACTCGCACTGACATCTGGATGAGGCATACATTTCCAACTATGCAGTCAGTGCCAGTCTACTTTGTGCTTTCTTTAGTGTGTCCCTTTTGTATAAAGGTATCTATCAAAATGCTCAAGGCAAAAGCATTAATAGGGTGAGCTTTTTGTAGAATTGGTGCCAGAAGCTGGCCTAGGATGGAAGTTACTAACTTGTCTTATCTTTAAAATCTTAGGTTCTGATAAAAGATTCTAATAGCTGAAAGGAATTGAGAGATTTTTTTTTTCCAATCCACTAATTTCCCAGGTGAGGAAAATGTTGCCCAGTGTCTGGATCTGTAGAATTTTCTTTTTCATGTTGAGTAGAAGAAAATTGGTGCAATCCTTTTGTCTTTAATCCTTCACTTGGTGCCCCTTTATTTATAACCTAATTGAATGTGTGCTTAGAAATGTTCTTTCTGTGCACAGGATTTTGAAATCCACGGAAATATTTCATCAGGCAGATCAGACTTCCTGGGGAATTTACCACTCCAATGCACTTGCAATAGAATGTTCCTTTCTCAATATTTATTTCCTACTTTGTAGCCATTGGGTTTTGTGTATAATGAAAAAGAGTCACCTGGCACTAAATACAAAGTGTGGCATTCATTTCTAGCCTTCCTCCCTCCCCCTCCATGTTTTAACTCTGTATTTTGGGAATCATAAAAGGAAAAAACAAAAATAACTACCTTAGTTTCCCCTACAGCCCCACCATTCGGGCATTATAAAAAATTAACACTTAAAAAACCTTTTAAGAAAAAATGGAGAAAGAAGAAAAGAACTGAGCTGCATAAATGTGAAATAATTAATTTTTTAAATTGAAGTTTTTAAAACAAATCAAGACACTCTTGCTTTTATAAGATCTTTCCTTGTAAGAACATAAATTATAAATTGCAAATTGGAAGTAATGCCTACAGAAATAAATGCCTATGTAAAAAGAACAATTAAAGCAGATTCTGTAAAGCACACAGTAATACCCATATAGTGTGAAAATAACCTCAAATATTTTTTCAAATGAACCATAATATAATATAGTGTAATACAATATAAATATATGTATACATACGTATATGTACACGTATATATCCCTTGAAATTAGCACTGTCAATAATAGCATTTATGGAATGTTTAATACACATGACACATATTTTTAAAAAACCATCAAACATCATAGCCTCTAACCCATAATAAAGAAGTTTTCAATTTTATGCTATTATTAAAATTCACTGTAAAAATGAAATCCATTGTGTAATTTAGGAGGTGCCAAGAATTTTTCTTATGTCAACATCTATGGTCAATTCATTATCAGAGACTGCTTAAATATGTAACAGTGTAATTACTCTTCTGGGTTAATATATTGAGACTGAGAAGGCTCACTTTAAGATGTAACTACATGAAAAAGTTTGGTGGCTTGAAACCACCCAGCAGCTCGGCAGGAGAAAGACCTAGAGATCTGCTCCTGTAAAGATTACAGTGTAGAAAGCCATCTGGGGCAGTTCTACTCTGTTGCATGGGGTCGCTATGAGTTGAAATTGATTCAACAGCACCTAACAACGATGACATACATGCTTTTTGTTGTTAGGTGCCATCGAGTTTGTTCCGACTCATAGTGACCTTATATGCAAAAGAATGAAACACTGCCTAGTCCTGCATCATCCTCACAATCTTGTGAGTTCATTGTTGCAGTCACTGTGTCAGTACATCTTGTTGAGGGTCTTCCATTTTTTCCCTGACCCTCTACTTTACCAAGCATGATGTCCTTCTCCAGGGACTGATCCCTCCTGATAACATGTCCAAGGTATGTGAGAGGAAGTCTCACTATCCTCTCTTCTAAGGAGCATTCAGGTTGTACTTCTTCCAAGACGGATTTGATCCTTCTGTTAGTCCATGGTATATTCAATATTCTTCACCGATACCATAATTCAAAGACATCAGTTCTTCTTCAGTCTTTTTTATTATTTTGTCCAGCTTTCACATACATATGAGGCAATGGAAAATGCCATGAGTTGGGTCTGGCGCACCTTAGTCCTCAAAGTGACAGCTTTGCTTCTTAACACTTTAAAGAGGTCTTTTGCAGCAGATTTGCCCAATGCAATACATCATTTGATTTATCAACTGCTGCTTCTATGGATGTTGATTACGGATCCAAGTAAAATGAAATCCTTGAGAACTTCAACACTTTCTCCAGTTATCCTGATGGTGCTTACTGGTCCAGTTGGGAGGATTTTTGTTTTCTTTATGTTGAGGTATAATAATTCATACTGAAGGCTGTATGTAGTCTTTGATCTTCATCAGTAAGTCATCTTCAATTTCAGCAAGTAAGGTTTTGTCATCTAACATATCACAGGTTGTTAAGGAGTCTTGCTCCAATCCTGATGCAGCTTTCTTCTTCATTTAGTCCAGCTTCTTGAATTATTTGCTCAGCATACAGATTGAATAAGTATGATGAATGGTTACAACACTAACATATACCTTTCCTGATTTTAAACCATACAATTACTTTACTGGATTAATATGTTGGGATGGAGAAAGCTCACTTTAAGATATAAATATATTAAAAACAGTTGGCTGTTTGAAAACCACTGAGCGGCTTGGTGGGAGAAAGATCTGGAAGTCTGTTCCCATGAAGATTACTCCCTGGAAAGCTCTATGGGGCATTTCTCTTCTGTTACATGGGATCACTATATAAATATACATGCTTAAGGTAATTTAAACCCCCGAGTCATCATCAGAGACTGATTTATCAAATAGGTAATCTAGTCTTTGAATTCCTTGAATTATATCCATAATACCTAGGATGATACTCTGAGGATAAAAAAGACAAAGCAACTGCTCTGAAGGCCTGGTAGGGAGTTGGATACAAACTTCAATGGAACTTTTGTGAAAGTATATTGGGAGTATTGAAGAGTTCATAACTGGGAGCTTGAGAAAACAAGGAAGAAGTCATACAGATAGCGGATTCTTGAAAAATTAAGAACTTGCTAAAGGAGAAAGGGGTTGGTGATTGTCAGAGGGAGGAGGGTCTTTCTGGCAGACAGTGTGGTGTGGTACAAGTCCTGGTGTGGTGTAAGTCCTGGAGACCAGGGGGAGCATACTATGTGAAGACAACTACATGGCCAGAAAAAAGCTGAGTTGATTTTGCCCTAACTCATGGTGTTTGCTGGATCTGTCCTCAGCTAATAAGCCTGTTAAAAACTTGAACAAGAAAAGTTCTCCTCATGAATGCTTTGTGACAGCCTAGATGTGAGATATGTATGATGGGCAAAGCAGTGAGTGACTTCTAACCAGAAGCTGCGGTTTTCCAAGGTAATATATTTAGACACAATTAATATTTTTATCCCCCACACATCTGTCAATTTGTCATACTGCGGGGCGTTGTGTGTTGCTGTGATGCTGGAAACTATGCCACCCCAGTATTCAAGTAACAGCAGGGTCACTTATGGCAGACAAGTTTCAGCTGAGCTTCCAGAATAAGACAGACTAGGAAGAAGGACCCAGCAGTCTACGTCTGAAAAGAATTAGCCAGTGAAAACCTTATGAATAGCCGTGGAACACTGTCTGATATACTGCCGGAAGACAAGCCCCTCAGGTTGGAAGGTGCTTAAAATACAACTGGGGAAGGGCTGCCTTCTCAAAGTGGAGTCAACCTTAATGATGTGGGTGGAGTTAAGCTTTCGGGACCTTCATTTGCTGATGTGACATGACTCAAAATGAGAAGGAACAGCTGCAAACATCTGTTAATAGAACATGGAATGTACAAAGTATAAATCTAGGAAAATTGGAAATCGTCAAAAATGAAATGGAACACATAAACATAGGTACCTTAGGCATTAGTGAGCTGAAATGGACTGGTATTGATCATTCTGAATTGGACAATCATATGGTCTACTATGCCAGGAATGACACTTTGAAGAGGAACAGTGTCGCATTCATCGTGAAAAAGAACATTTGAATATCTCTCCTGAAGTACAACACTGTCAGTGATAGGATAATATCCATACAAATTCCTACAAGGAAGACCAGTTAATACGACTATTATTCAAATTTATGCACCAACCACTAAGGCCAAAAATGAAGAAATTGAAGATTTTTACCAGCTTCTGCAGTCTGAAAGTGATCAAACATGCAATCAGGATGCACTGATGATTACTGGTGATTGAAACATGAAAGCTGGAAATAAAGAAGTATCCATAGTTGGTAAATATGGCCTTGGTGATAGAAACAATGCTGGAGATTGCATGATTTAATTTTGCAAGACCAACGACTTCATCGCAAATACCTTTTTTTCACCAACATAAATGGCAACTATATACATGGACCTTGTCAGATGGAATACACAGGAATCAAATCCACTATATCTGTGGAAAGAGACAATGGAAAAGCTGAATGTCATCAGTCAGGACAAGGCCAAGGGTCAACTGTGGATCACAACATCAATTACTCATATGGAAGTTCAAGTTGAAACTAAAGAAAATTAGACTGAGTCCACGAGAGCCAAAGTATGACCTTGAGTATATTCCCCCTGAATTTAGAGACCATCTCAAGAACAGATTTGATGCCTTGAACACTAACGACCAAAGACCAGATGAGTTATAGAGTGACATCAAGAACATCATACATGAAGAAAGCAAGAGACCATTAAAAAGACAAGAGAGAAAGAAAAGACCAAACTGGATGTAAGAAAAGACTCTGAAACTTGCTCTTGAAAGTTGAGTAGCTGGAGCAAAAGGAAAAAATGATGAAGTAAAAGAGCCGAACAGAAAATTTCAAAGGGTGGCTTGAGGAGACAAAGTATTATGATGACATGTGCAAAGACCTGGAGATAGAAAACCAAAAGGGAAGAACATGCTCAGCATTTCTCAAGCTAAAAGAACTGAAGAAAAAATTCAAGCCTTGAGTTGCAATACTGAAGGATTCTACAGGGAAAACATTAAGTGATGCAGGAAACATCAAAAGAAGATGGAAGAAATACAGAGTCACTATACCAAAAAGCACTGGTCAACGATTGACCATTTCAGGAGGTAACATATGATCAGGAACTGATGGTACTAAAGGAAGAAGTCCAAGCTGCACTGAAGGCATTGGCGAAAAACAAGGCTCCAGGAATTGACGGGATATCAACTGAGATGTTTCAACAAATGGATGCAGTGCTGGAAGTGCTCTTTCCTCTATGCCAAGAAACCCAGAAGACAGCTACCTGGCCAACTGACTGGAAGAGATCCATATTTATGCCTGTTCTCAAGAAAGGTGATCCAACCAAATATGGCAGTTATCAAACAATATCATTAATATCACATGCAAGCAAAATTTTGCTGAAGATCATTCAAAAGTGGCTGCAGGGAACTACCAGAAATTCAAGCCAGATTTGGAAGTGAACATGGAACCAGGGATATTGTTGCTGATGTCAGATGGATCCTGTCTAAAAGCAGAGAATACCAGAAAGACGTTTACCTATGTTTTATTGACTATGCAAAGGCATTTGGCTGTGTGGATCATAACAAATTATGGATAACATTGAGCAGAATGGGAATTCCAGAGCACTTAATTGTGCTCATGAGGAATATGTACATGGATCAAGAGGCAGTAGTTTGAATGGAATGGGGATACTGTGTGGTTTAAAGTCAGAAAAGGTGTGTGTCAGGGTTGTATCCTTTTATTCAATCTGTGTGCTGAGCAAATAACTCCAGAAGCTGGACTACATGAAGAAGAATGGGGCATTAGGATTGGAGGAAGACTCATTAACCTGTGTTATGCAGATGACACAACATTGCCTGCTGAAAGTGAAGAGGACTTGAAGCACTTACGGGCAAAGATCAATGACCATAGCCTTCAGTATGGTTTACTACACCTCAACATAAATAAAACAAAAATCCTCACAACTGGACCAATAAGCAACATCATGATAAAAGGAGAAAAGATTGAAACTGTCAAGGATTTCATTTTACTTGGATCCACAATCAACACTCATGGAAGCAGCAGTCAAGAAATTGAAAGACACATTGCTTTGGGCAAATTGGCTGCAAGAGACTTCATTAAAGTGTTGAAACGCAAAGACGTCACCTTGAGGACTAAGGTATGCCTGATGCAAGCCATGGTGTTTTCAGTTGCCTCACATGCATGCGAAAGCTGGACAATGAAGACCAAAGAAGACTGATGCCTTTGAATTGTGATGTTGGTGAAGTGTATTGAATATACCACGGCCTGCCAAAAGAATGAATAAATCTGTCTTGGAAGAAGTATAAGAAGAATGCTCCTCTGAAGAAAGGATGGCAAGACTGCATCTCACATAATTTGCACATGTTGTCAGGAGGGATCAGTCCCTGGAGAAGGACATTATGCTTGGTAAAGTAGAGGGCCAGCAAAAAAGAGGAAGACCCTTAATGAGATGGATTGACACAGTGTCTGCAACAATGGGCTCAAGCATAGCAACAATTGTGAGGATAGTACTTAACTGGGCAGTGTTTCATTCTGTTGCGCATAGGGTCACTATGAGTCAGAACTGGGTTTCCAAGGAGCAGCTACTGAATTCGAACTGCTGACCTTTTGGTTAGCAGCTGTAGCTCTTAACCACTGGGCCACCTGGGCTCCTTACACACACACACACACACACACACCCACACACATATATATATTATATAGGAAACCCTGGTGGGATAGTGGTTAAGTACTATGGCTGCTAACCAAAAGGTCGGCAGTTCAAATCCACCAGGCGCTCCTTCGAAACTCTATGGGGCAGTTCTACTCTGTCCTATAGCGTTGCTATGAGCCAGAATCGACTCAACGGTAACAGTTATATATAAATACACACACACACATACACATACAAATATATACTTTATTCGATTCTCAGAGGAAAAAATGCCTCTGCTGTAAGAACTACTATTATCTCCATTTTGGTAATGAGGTGACTGAGATTTGGAGAGGTTAAGTGACACCAACGTCAGACAGCTGATGAGTACAGAGGTGAGATTTGAACCTAGAAAGAGTTTACAACTTTTATACACTGCCTTCTCTGAAGACACATGATACTACAATGCTCATTGAAAGAGGACTCAAGGAGTGTAGACAATTTTAATATACCAAATAACGGACTGCATTAGTTTCCTATTGCTGTGGTAACAAAGGACCACAAATTTAGTGGCTTAAAACAACACAAATGTACTCTCTTACAGTTCTGGAGATCAGAAGTCAAAAATCCATTTCAACGGACAGAAATCAAGGATTCCACTGGGCTGCTTCTTTATGGAGGCTCTGAAGGGAGAATTTATTTCCTGCCTTGTTCAGCTTCTAGAGGCCACTTGCATTCCTTGTCTCGTGGTCCCTTCTTAGCATCACTCCAACCTCCATCATCAGATCTTTACTGATTCTAATCTACTTGCCTCCGTCTTATGAGGACCTTTGTGATTACATTGAGGCCACCTGGATAATCCAGAATAATCTCCCCATCTTAAAACCATTAACTCAGTCACATCTGCCAAGTCCCTTTTACAATGCAAGGTAACATATTCAGGTCCTTGGGATTAGGACATGAGCATCTGGGGGTGGGGGCTGTCATTATTCAGCCTACACACAGATCAATGCAATCTAGGAAAAAGTCCTAGGCAAGGAAGAGTGAACAGGCATGGATCCTACTCTCAAGGAGCTTGAAGTCTAGTGGGGAATCAGCCACGTAAACCAAAAATGACACTAACATATGGCCAGGTTCTATAAGACACACGGTGAGTACTTAATTCAGCCTAAGCATGTTACAGAAAGAGTCATATGCTCTACAGTATTTAAAATATCATCAGGACCCCCATAAAGACCTTTTGTCCCCAATTAATTTTCCATTGAGAAAATAGAATTTATAATTATTTTCATGCCATTATGAAGTTCCCCAAACATTAAGTGTTGCCTTTTAAGCTCATATGCTTTCAAGGATTGTTTTTTTTTATGAATTAAATTAAAAAATTTTAATTCTAAAAGAAAAAAATAATAAAAGAACAAATCTTTTAGTTGAAGCTTTCCAGTACATTCCAGAAGAAAGTATGAGTCTAACCAACAAGTTGATTCATATGTATGTTACTACCTAGCCTGTTACTTTAAATGAAAAACTACCCACATGACAAATGGATTTTTGCCCCAGAAATGAAATGTAATCCAGTTGTTGACCCAGCTGCATTTTTTTAAAGTTACCTCTTTATTGCTTTTACTTTTATGTTAATCATCACAAACCACCATATTGTCAGTGTCCTAAAACAAAAGATTTGTGAAAGCCTGCATTTCAAAAATAATATTAGTCTATAGAAAACTCCTTTATGCTATAAAAACAATGATCATCCTTTGACCATGCTCCAAGAATTCCTCCCTCACCAAGACAAAAACAATCTCAAAACCAACTAGTTGGTGGGAATTCAGCAGAGTTGATTCTTTTTGTCCTCCTGGAATTCAGCAGTAGGCTTCCATACTTTCTTCAAGCTCCCACTGGCTTGGGGGGCGGCGGAAGGCAAATAATTAACCCTGAAGTGAGAAGTATTTCACTGCAGACTCTTCCTGCTGGGTTAACAAACATCTCTAAGAAAGAGAGTTCCTTAGGAGTGTCTCACTCAGTGTCATTAGTGATTAGTGACATTCTCTTAGTAAAGCCTTTGGAAACTGAAGCTTCAAGGGGGTTTGATAATTAGGAATGAAGTTTTCAGTTGCTGTTTTGTCCAAATTTGTTAACTGAACTGTTAAGTGATGAGATGCCGATTGGGAGCACCTCCCTGGGAAGTCCTGTTTTCACTCAAGGGCAGTAACCAGTCTTGTCTTCTGTGTGGCTCCCGGGGCTCCTTCCTGCTTTAAAGGATACTTCCCCTAGTTCTCTGATGGCTTTGCAAGGGGCATAACATCATCTCACAGCAAAATATATAAGTGCCTATTAATTAGAGCGATTTATTTCAAAGAGATAGCCAGTTATCCTTAACTAACTTGGTTATCCATTGTTTTAGAGGGTTCCATTGATTGTTTTGTTTTACTGGCCTTAGAGCATGTAATATGACATGATCCATAGGATTTAAAATAGTAAAACTTTATTTTAGTAGCTACTAGAAATTTTATCTAGTATATTTGGAAATGAACTCAAATGTTTAAAGTACATGAAAGGCAATGTTAACTGAAGAGCTTCACTTTACCTGAGGGTTTATGGGAAGACACTTAATAAAACACAATTTTTAGAATACTTCTGTGTGGTTTGGTAATTTCACCAACTTGGTTAGAGAATGAACTAAAGAGGTCAGAATAATAAATATGATTCCTATGAAGTTAATTGGTTACTAGGTGTGGTGCTTATTGCTAATCACTGTCGAAATGTGTGCCCTTGCTTAAGAAAGTGCCAGGCAGGTGTCTGTGGTTGTTCTTGTTCAGTCTCAGCACTGAGAAAAATAAAAAGAAACCACTACCATCGTCACCACAACACAAAGACCAAGAGAAACCTGAAGTGGAAGCCATAACATCATCAAAAAGAGTGTGTGGGCGACCAAAGAAGAAGGGCTGAAGACAGAACCTTGGGAAAATCTGCATTTTCTCTCATGCAGGTGATAATAGCACCTTTCTGGTTCTTTTATTTTGGTACGTCTTTTAATATAGGATCTTACACTTTTCAAAACCTGTTATGGTATTAAAAAGTCTCATGGGACTTAATCCTGCTTCCCACATGGCAGGCCTTGAACCTTCTTTATCTTTGTAGTCTTTCAAGATGCCTGACATGGGCTAAGCACATCTGAGCCATTCTGCACATACTAACTGCATTCATGTATACTGACATACAGGCAAGAGATGGCAACACAAAAGGAAAATGTCACTAAGGAAGGAAAGTCATATGCCATATTTGATTACTTACAGCTTGCAAGAAGACACTCCCACTCCCTCAACGTCAAGTCTGGGTGCTCTGTGACTGGTAATAAATGGCTAAAGAGCACATGAAGGACAAATAGAAATTATATTCTAGTTGCTTAATCTAAGACCTGCCTGCCCAATTCCTGTGTTCTATTTTGGGAGCTTTTTATTTCCCCATAAATGACACCAGGAATAATTACTTCCCTTTTCTTTCCCCCTCCTGGCAGGAGAAGATGCTGAACCCTTACCCATAGGAATTTGGCCTTACTGTTTGAAGTTGTCTACTTGGCCCAAATAAATACTTTATTTAGCACCAGCATAGTGAAGATTATAAACTAAGATCATAACTAAGATTATAAACAGATACTAGTTTGTTGTTATTGGTGTCCATAACAAGATATTTGTTTTACTTAAAAAGAGGAAAGGTACCTAAAATCATTTTTCTCTATTTCTAACAACAACTAGATTAGGAACTAAGGTACAGCAAAAGGAAGATCAGAAATATAAACAACCAACAGATATTGAGCACTTACTCTGTTCTGAGTAATGTTACATGTATGTCTTAGGTCAGACTCTGAGACAGATTTTTATGCAGGCAGCTTTTTGGGGCCAGATCTTGGGAGCAACACTTGTGAGAGAAAGAGGTAAGTCAGACTGGGTGGAGGGAGAAGTTGAACATTGATGCTGTTGCAACAGAGACCTTAGCTGATCCTATAAGGAGCTCTGGAGCTGGATCAGCCTTTTTGAGTTGCTCTCCATCAAGACAATGGACCCAGGTCTTTTTACCCCCACATTGACCAGGCTGTCCAGTGACTTCAGCTAAGGACAATTCACGAAGAGAGGCGCAGTTGTGAACCATCAGCGGCCAACAACTCCCTGTGCCTAGAGGGATGAGAGCCTCGGCAGTGAAGGATATATGTCAGCATACCTTACAACGTATTATCCGGTACATTGCTGGTGAATGTTTAACAGCTGGCTCTCAGGGGGAAGGGAGGCTTGGTTTGTAGTGTTTGCCAATTTCCATGGTGTAAATACACCAGTCATGAGAAATTTCAAGTTACTAATGTGATGTCACTGAATACGATGTTGGGAAAAGATTGCGCACGATCAGCTTCGCAACATTATGAGCAGGTTCCAGCACGCCATCACTGAAGTCATCATTAAGCCTTTGGTAGAGATAATAATATTTCCATTTGAGGGATGGGAGAGCATATTAGAAACAAGTTGCTCAACTCCTCTATGTACACACCCTGAAATCATCATGTAGCTACAAATTTCCCTGCAAAATTACTTACTATGGAATTTTTCATAGTGGCATTTAGACCTATCTATATTCAGTTTTATTTTATATTCAGTTTTATTTTAGTATGTATATTTGAGTAAAACCATGCTTTTGTCTCTTCCAAGTGACTTGTAAGCTTTGATCTGGGTAGTTGATATAGTGATTTCTTTATGTTAAGTGTAAAGTTTAAACGACTGTTTAATTTTCTAATGCTATTTTTTAAGGAAACTCTCGATATAAAATTTGTGTCATGAAGTCCAAGCCTTTTTGTATCCCCCGTATGATATTTAGATATTTCTGAATGTTTTAGAGTAAAAGTAAATTAACAAATGCAGGTGATCATAGTGAAAACTTTTGTAGGAAGCTGCTGGAAGACACTCTGGAGCCATGAAAAAAGATTTCTCAGACCTAACCGAGAAAACAAGATCAGTATCAGCTCTGCTCTGAATTTAGGCATAATAGGTTTAATGGGTCCCAGAAACATGTTTATGCTTTTGTATGAGGTTTTTTTTTTTTTTTTTTTTAAAAGCTAAACTTATTTTTGTGAGCTTTCTGGAGCAACTACAATGTGGTATAATGAGAGAACCTGAATTTTACAGAAAGAGAGATGCAGGTTGGAATTATGGCTGCATGTCCTTAGGCAAATGCTCAAACTCTCCCATCCCTGTTTGCTCATCTGTCTAAGTGAAAGTAATGCCATTCTTGCAGGTCATTGACAGGTTTAAACAGGACATCAGATTGCCTGCTATGCAAGTGCTTAATAAATTTTAGCAGTTGTCACTAATGTTGGGAGTTAGGCATTTGGAACTGAATAAGAAATCTTCAGCACACCCAAGTGATTGTTTTCTGTTTCTTGGAATTACCCTAAAAATTGTAATAATTACTTTCATTTGTGGAAGAGAAGATATTAGTAAAGTTAAAGAATATGTATGAGATTGCTCCCTATGGAATGACCCTGAAAGAATATTCTAATAGGTGTTTGACATGGAACTCATTAAAATTCTGCAGCAGCGGTCCACAAATGGAACACAAACAATGAATGGAAGGCAGTGCAAGTGAGAATATCCCAGAGAAATATCAAATGGCTGGGGTAAAATATCTGAATGATCAAGCTATGGACAATCTATTTTAATTGTTACTAATGCAAACTATCAAATTCTAATAAAATGATAAGCCTACTATTTATTTCTCCACTTGCTCTGCTGAAATGTAACCCCCCGTCCTATCTAAAATAATTCACACGTGGTGGCGTGTTCCTTCTGAAAGCCCAGACTGCAGATACGCTCCATTCACTGGGAGATCTCATTAAGCAA
Organism: Elephas maximus indicus; assembly: GCF_024166365.1. Lineage (NCBI taxonomy): Eukaryota > Metazoa > Chordata > Mammalia > Proboscidea > Elephantidae > Elephas > Elephas maximus. The sequence continues at coordinate 34,785,583 of NC_064833.1, forward strand.
ACAATTCAAAGAGCGGCTTTGCTTTTGTACTAGGCCTGATACTGACAGATGCTAACCTTACCAGCAAGACTCCTCTTTTATATACTTATGATGGGGAGGGAGGTTTTCTTTCTCTTTCTTAGCTCAGGAGAGGACTGTCAGAGACACCGAAGTCGCATTTCTCTTAATTCTCAGTCTGGCTTTAAGACACTTGTAAGTGGTGAAGAAAACCTGAGACTGTCCTTGTATTTTCTTTCTTCCAATTTTATTTTGTTTTGGTTGGTATCTTGAGTCATACTTTATGTCCTCGCAAAACCCAACTGGACACTTTTACTAGGCTTCTCGGGAAATGTTACTTAACTCTCTTTTATTGGCAGATTTCCATGCAAACTGTGACTAATACAGCCGCCATTGTTATTTGACAAGAGAAGAAAAGACAATTTTTCATTCCACAAGGAGAAATGCTGGCAGCTACTAGATAAATAAAGGATAGATTCTTTACCTTTCCATGCATTTCCAAGACTGTTGATGCATAATAGAAATTTTTAAATATTGTACCCAGTAATATATAAAATTACATTGTCCCTGCCAAGATAAAAATATTATTTTGCTATTTCTGCAAGAACCGAAAAGACTGGAGTGCCAGGATTTATGACTATGTTTAGAAAAATTCCAAATAGAAAAAAAATTCATGTGGAATGTAAAATATCAAACATTCAAGAATCATTTTTTTCCACACATGTCCTAATTTATGTATCAATCAACAAATAGAAGTGTCGGAACATTAATGAATAGATATAATTTCCATGTGAGATCATTTCTTTTAATGATTGGTGGTATGTGGAATTTGTACATATCTATATGCTTTTAACACAGAGGGGCATAGTTTCTAGAGTTAAAAACATTAGGGCAATACAAACTCATCTTTAGTTTTATGAACTACTTGTGTGTTCATGTGTAAGGAAAAGACATTTCTAAACCAAATATCTATTGATACATTCTCTATGGACCCTTTTTGAATGATGACCTAAGTGACAGATTGATTACAAAAGTTTCAGATCAACTCCCAATTCTTCTAGGGTTCACAAGAAGAGTATTATATGTGTGAGAGGGTGTGAAACCTGAGGTTGATCTTCTCCACCTGACTGGGAATGTATATGACTTTAACAACTTACCCTACCAAGTTTATGAATGGAAAATTCAAATAAATGGAAGAGACACTAATGACTCACAGTGAACCTGTAATGTTTACCTTGCATACATGGAATCATAGTATTAAATCCTTCTCATTCCTTTCTTGAAATGAAATGATGGTAAGTTTGTGTGTGCATGTGTGTTTAAGAGCTGATGGGCTACGTCATTTACTGTAGATGACTAATTCGGCCAGGGATTAAAAGCTTTTTTATATTTGGACTGGGTACGAGCAGAGTCCAGGTGTTTTCCTTTGGCTTCTGATCAGAGGCATTACTTCCAATGCTATTAGTCACACTACCAAGCCCTTCTTTTGCACCTGTAAATAATTACAGAAACAAATCATTAATTTCAGATGACAAGTTGGATGAATAATTAGTTGCCTATCAAATAACCTGCTAGGAGCCAAGGGTAATCATCAATGTGCAAAACCAATGATGGCATTCATTCTGTGAAAGCTTCAAGGTTCGTGGTTAATGACCTTTGGAGTCTTGAGTCAAACAAACCCAAGTTGAAATCTTGGCTCTTGCCCTCACCCTCAGTAATCCTAAGATTCCTCTACATCTGTAAAATGGGTACATATTAACTCATAAGGTTATTGTAAAAAGTTAATGAAGTCATGAATGTAAAGTGCTTAACACAGTGGTTGGCGTAGAATAGGAGATCAATAAATGGTATATTTATTACGGTAACTAAAAAGCGTTGCCTCTGAAACTGTATGAGATTAGTCAAACCTGGACGTCCAATCTTTTTAACTCGAAGAAAAACCTTTGAAGTAACCCAAAGTTTTGGCTGGGTTGAAGTTTATCTTACTAAGTCAATTGTCAATTTCCATGTTTGTTTTTTCTCTCTCTTTCCCTCCATGTTTCCCTCTGTCACCACCCTTCTCTCTCTCACTGCTTCTCCCCTCACACTTGTACACATGACAGGATGAAGGGGGCTCATGATTGACTATAGACCTAGAAAATATTTATGAACTAGTTCTTGGCTTTAGGATACTTACTAAACTTTCAATATCAGAAGAGAAAGATAGCATTGGTCTTTTGTACAAAAAGCTGAATACATCAAGTAATTATACAGGCAGTATTTTTTCCATTTTATTCTGAGAGAATTATCATCTTCAGGCAGTTTTACAATTTGTCTGAAATGAAGCAAATCTCTATTAATTCAGGAAAGCTGAAGGAAGAGCTGAAGTACTCCATGGTTGGTGACAGAATGTGAAGTTTATCCCCGCCTGGCCTCAGGTGGCTTTCATTATGTTTGGAAAACAGGAGCATCTAGTTTGGATGCAAAGTTCTAGTTTTGCATGAGTCAGATGTTGTTTCCAGGATTTTGAACTGATTCTTTCCGGTTCAGTCATGGCTGACGAAGTGAAACCATGAAATTTGAGAATGGACTCAAATTTGTGCAATGTGGGTGTACCAGAACAATAACTGAGTGGGAAAATTATGGGTTGACACAGCGATAGAAATGTAATCTCCTTCTTAGAAAACAAGGGCAGCGTGCATATTGCATAGCATCCAAATCTCTTGACTGACAGAGTCGGAAACAGCAGTGCCCGGAGCAAAGATGGCAGGCGATGGATGGATGGATGGATGGATGGATGGATGGATGGATGGATGGATGGATGGATGGGTGGGTGGGTGGGTGGGTGGGTGGGTGGATGGATGGATGGATGGACTTTGAGTTGTGTTGTTCTCCATAATCCTGGCAATAATCCAGTCTCTCACATCAGGCTCCTGAAAGGGCTCACTATGCCTCTTCTGAGTCTCCTGTTCCCGGGCTCTGACCTGTAATTTTTCCCATTCCGGTTATCATTCCAGTACGCCCACATTTCACAAATTTGGGTCTGTTTCAATTTTACTGCGTTGGCCACAACTGAGCGGTTCAAACTAGTTCTAAGACCTGGTTGTTTCACCTTTTTCTCCCTCCCCTGTTATTTATATATGGACTGCTACTTTACTTACACCTTCAAGGGCCGTGAACGTTTCTAATTTCACTGTCTTTCTTACTGGGTACTTTCGACATATGTCAGTAAATATTGCACTATCTCCTTACAGTTTTCTACAAACCGCCAAATGGAGAGGCATAGAAATTGTCAGTCTATATTAGCTCAGTGTCTCAACAAATCTGTTGGCTTATTCCATGCCAATACCAAATACAGTTAAATGTCATGTAATTACTAAGTAACTTGGGTATTGTCACAAACAAAAGAACACAGACACTCATGGACCCATATTTTCTAAAGTTCTTTTGTCAGATTTTGTTGATGTTGTCTAAGGAAAAGCAGCTGTAATGCTTTTGGCTTAAAAAGCTTATATTATGTTCAGCTAAGTACAATTGGCATGAAAAGTGATATAATTGTGGTAGGGGGTTGTCTACCGAAGATAATCACTGTTTTTCATCTGACTTTACTCAATAATTTAGCTGCGTATTTTGCCTTATGTTCTCTGACTTAAAAAAAAATCAAAATATGAAAACCTTCCTTTATATTTTAAAAACAAATAACTGCTTCATACAGTTAGAAAAAGCAAAAGTGCGTCATTACACTTCAGTCTCTTGGACAGGCTGCAGTGTTATAATTTCTAGTGAACGATGGCAATCACAATATGTTACCAGAAGATAAACATCTAAATACCAATTTGCGAAGACAAAGCAATTCTATTTGCTTTGCTTAATGAATTCAATTTGGCTTGCTTGGTATATTTATGATTTTTAAAAAAACTGTAAAGAAAACCTTGCTCCCTAAGGCCCTCATTTTCAGTATTATGTAATTGAAAAAATGCTGATGTTGTTTAAGTAGCTTGTGTTTAAGTCAAATTCACAGCCACAGCAAATGACTGCCCCGTCTCCTAATTTCTTGATTTTGTTGAAGGGGGAAAGTAATACATCATTCAAGAATTTTTGTTTTGTTTTTTGTTTCCTTTTTTGTTGCACTGTACACATAACAACATATACAACATTTTGTCAATTTCTACATGTACACTTCAGTGATACTGATTATATTCTTCAGGGGGTGCACCCATTTTCCCTCTCTTTCTCCAAACTATCCCACCATTAACGTACCTACAATACACTCCAAGATGAAACTCCCTCTTCCCCCCTCACCCCCTTGTTGATGTTGTTAGCTGCCATCAAGTCGGCTCTGACTCATAGTGACCTACATACAACAGAACAAAGCACTGCCAGGTCCTGCGCCATCCTCTCAATTGTCGTGTATTTGTGAGCCTATTGTTGCAGCTACTGTGTCAATCCATCTCGTTGTGGGTCTTCCTCTTTTTGCTGACCTTATGCTATACCAAGCATGATATCCTCCTCCAGGTACTTGTCCTGGTGTCTGACCTCCTCTAACTTCACAAGGGGGAAGGAGACCCAAGATCAATGGTCCAAGGCTGATTCCTGTGAGGTGGAGGTCAGACATGCCTCCTGTCTCCACTGTCTTTACCAATTCTATATTATTCTGGCAACCAAAAAACCCACTGCCATCGAGTCAGTTCGGACTCATAGCGACCCTATAGAACAGAGTAGAACTGCCCCATAGAATTTCCAAGGAGCACCTGGCAGATTCGAACTGCTGACCTCTTGGTTAGCAGCTGTAGCACTTAACCACTATGCCACCAGGGTTTCCATTCTTCTGGCAGTCCATGGTATATTCAGTTTCCTTCACCAGCATCATAATTCAAAGGCATAAATTCTTCTTTGGTCTTCCTTATTCATAGTCCAGCTTTCTCATGCATATGAGGCAACTGAAAATACCTTGTCTTGGGTCAGGCACACCTTAGTCCTCAAAGTGATATCTTTGCTTTTAAACACTTTAAAGAGGTCATTTGCAGTGATTTGCCCAATGCAATACATCCTTTGATTTCATGACTGCTGCTTCCACGGGTGTTGATTGTGGATCCAAGTAAAATGAAATCCTTGACAACTTCAAGCTTTCTCCACTTATCATGATGTTGCTTAATGGTTCAGTTGTAAGGATTTTTGTTTTCTTTATGTTGAGGCGTAAGCCATACTGAAGGTAGAAATCTTTGATTCTCTTCGCTTTCAGCAAGGAAGGTTATGTCATCTGCATATAGCAGGTTGTTAATGGGCCTTCCTCCGGTCTTGATTCCCGATTTTACTTCACATAGTCCAGCTTCTCACATTATTTGCTCAGCATACAAATTGAGTATAATGAAAGGTTACAACCCTGACACACACCTTTCCTGATTTGAACCACACAGTATTTTCTTGTCCTGTTTGAACAACTGCCTCTTGGTCTTTGTACAGGTTCCTCAGGAGCACAATTAAGGGTTCTGGAATTCTCGTTCTTCACAATGTTATCCACAAGTTGTAATGATCCACACAGTGGAATGCCTTTGCATAGTCAATAAAACACAGATAAACATCTTCTTGGTATTCTCTGCTTTCAACCAAGTTCCATCTGACATCAGCAGTGATATCCCTCATTCCATGTCTTCTGAATCTGGTTTGAATTTCTAGCAGTTTTCTGTATTGCTGCAACCGTGTTTTAATTATCTGCAGCGAAATTTAACTTGCGTGTGACATTAATGATGTTGTTTGATGATTTCCACACTCTGTTGGATCACCTTTCTTTGAAATGGGCAAAAATATTAATCTTTTCTTGTCAGTAGGCCAGATAGCTACCTTCCAGATTTCTTGGCATAAATGAGTAAGTACCTGCAGTGCTGCATCTGTTTGTTGAAACATCCCAATAGATATTCCTTCAATTCCTGGAGCCTTGTTTTTTGCCAATACCTTCAGTAAAGCTTGGACTTCTTCCTTCAATACCATCGGTTGTTGACCATATGCTACCTCCTAAAATGTTTGAAAATCGACCATTTATTTTTGGTACCGTGGTTCTGTATATTCCTTCCATCATCTTTTGATGCTTCTTTTATTGCTCAATATTTCTCCCACAGATTCCATCAATATTGCAACAACTTGAGGCTTGAATTTTTTCTTCATTTCTTTAAGCTTGAGAAATGCTGAGCATTTTCTTCCCTTTTGGTTTTCTAAGTCCGGGTGTTTCTGAATGCAGAAATTATCGAACAATATCATTAATATCACACGCAAGCAAAATTTTGCTAAAGATCATTCAAAAGCAGCTGCAGCAGTATATCGACAGGGAACTACCAAAAATTCAGGCCAGATTCAGAAGAGGATGTGGAACCAGGGATATCATTGCTGATGTCAGATGGATCCTGGCTGAAAGCAGAGAATGCCAGAAGGATGGTTACCTGTGTTTTATTGACTATGCAAAGGCATTCGACTGTGTGGATCATAAATAATTATGGATAACTTTGTGAAGAATGGGAATTCCAGAACATTTAATTGTGCTCCTGAGGAACCTGTACATAGATCAAGAGGCAGTTGTTCAGACAGAACAAGAGGATACTGAGTGGTTTAAGGTCAGGAAAGTATGCAACAGGGTTGTATCCTTTCACCATACTTATTCAATCTGTATGCTGAGCAAATGATCTGAGAAGATGGACTATATGAAGATGAATGGGGCATCAGGATTTGAGGAAGACTCATTAACAACCTGCGTTATGCAGATGACACAACCTTGCTTGCTGAAAGTGAAGAGGACTTGAACCATTTACTAATGAAGATCGAAGACTACAGCCTTCAGTACGGATTACACCTCAACATAAGGAAAACAAAAATCCTCACACCTGGACCCATAAGCAACATCATGATAAATAGAGAAAATATTGAAGTTGTCAAGGATTTCATTTTACTTGGATCTACAATCAACACCCATGGAAGCAACAGTCAAGAAATCAAAAGACACATTGCATTCGGTAACTCTGCTCCAAAGGACCTCTTTAAAGTGTTGAAAAGCAAAGATGTCACCTTGAAGACTAGGGTGCACCTGACCCAAGCCATGATATTTTTAATCACATTATATGCATGTGAAAGCTGGGCAATGAATAAGGAAGTCTAAAGAAAAAATTATGCGTTTGAATTGTCGTGCTGGCAAAGAATATTGAATATTCCACGGACTGCCAAAAGGACGAACAAATCTGTCTTAGAAGAAATACAACCAGAATGCTCCTTGGAAGGAAGGATGGCAAGACTGTGTCTCACATCCTTTGGACATGTTGTCAGGAGGGATCAGCCCCTGGAGAAGGACATCACGCTTGGTAAAGTACAGGGTCAATGGAAAAGAGGAAGACCCTGCAACAATGGGCTCAAGCATAAAAATGGTTGTAAGGATGGTGCAGGTCCAGGCAGTGTTTCCTTCTGTGGTACATAGGGTCGCTATGAGTCAGAACCGACTCAAGGGCACCTAACAACAACTTTCTTTTGTCTTCTCGAGCTGCCCTTTGAAATCCTCGGTTTAGCTCTTTTACTTCATCATTTCCTCCATTCATTTTAGCCACTCTGCATTCAAGAGCAAGTTTCAGAGTCTCTTGTGACATCCATTTTGGTCTTTTCTTTCTTTCTTTCTTGTGTTTTTAATGACCTCTTGCTTTCTTTGTGTATGATGTTCTTGATTCCATCCCACAACTTTTCTGGTCTTCGGTCACTAGTGTTCAATGGGCCAAGTCTATTCTTGACATGACCTCTAAATTCAGGTGGGATATACTCAAGGTTGTACTTTGACTTTCATGGACTTGTTCTAATGTTCTTCAATTTCAACTTGAACTTATATATGAGCAATTGACGGTCTGTTCCACAGTCAGCCCCTGGCCTTGTTCTGACTGATGATCGATCTTCTCCATTTTCTTTTTCCACAGATTTAGTCAATTTTTACTGTGTATTTCATCCAGTGAGGTCGATGTGTGTGGTCGTCATTTATTTTGTTGCAAAAAGGTATTTGCAATGAATAAATTATTGGTCTTACAAAATTCTGTCATGTGATCTCTGGTATCGTTTCTAACACCAAGGTCGTGTAATACAACTACTGATCCTTCTTTGTTTCCAGCTTTCACTTTTCAATCACCAGTAATTATCAATGCATCTTGATTTCATATTTGATCAGTTTCAGACTCCCACCCCTAGTAACCACAAATTACCTTTGGTTTCTATGTATTTGCTTATAAGTGATGTTATATAGTATCTGTCCTTTTTTTTGGTCTGACTTATTTCTCTCAGCCTAATATTCTCCAGGTTCATCCATGTTGTGGCATGCACCGTTTCTATTTATGTCCAAGAAATATTCCATTGTATTTGCATATCACATTTTGCTTATTCATTCATTCATCATCTGATGGACGTTTTGTATGTGTCCACCTTTTGGCTGCAATGAACATTGGTGTCCCTTCAGATTTTTTTTTAGACAAATTTGACTCCCTAGATGAATTTTTGGCTTTCTTTAATTAATAAATACCCTTGCTGCCTTCAGCCGCTTCTTGGATGTTCACAAACTATTTGAGGAAATATAACATTTAAATGATCATATATGGTAGACAGGTATGAAATTCTGATCTCAAGAGAGAAAATAATGGGTGATGGGAAGGATTGATCTGAGAGGCTTCTTGAGCGAAGAAGATTTGAGTTAGAATGCCCACATCTGGAAGTCATCTTTCCATGAGAAAAGAGATTTGGCAAATGATAATTCTCCCCCTTTCTCATTTGCCTCAGAGTTCTACATAACTAACTCGGGTGTTCCTGATTTTGTAGCATGTGATAGCAATGGTGATAGCCTTCTAACTTGTTTTCTCATCCAGCCTGTCCGACACCCTCATGAAAGATCATTCTCCTAAAGGTACAGCTCCATCATGATTCCCTTTTGGCAAGAACCTATAATGATTATTCCATGATTATAAATTAACTTCGTTACTCCCTCATTAGTCCCCTTCTTAATATGAGAGCAACCATCTATCCATCCTTTCTTGACTTTGCTCCTACTCTTACAGTATGCCCCAGATCCATTGTCTACTTACTGTATCTTAACACATCTCTCATTTTCCCATTCCACAGCACATCTCCAAAGCTTTCCCTTCATACTTCAAGATGTTTTTCATTTGCCACTTTCACCTTAGGAGTTTTCCTATTCCTCCAGATCGATCTAATATTTCCCTCAATTAGCTTTTATTTCTTTCTTATTGATTATAGAGATCTTGAGTCAGGATTCCTATAATTTCTAGTCATATTTCATTGCCTCCTAAACTGTTAGCCCTAAAAATGGGGATTATATTATTTATTTATTTACCACAGTGTGTAGCATATAGCTACAAAAAAAAAAAAAAATGTTCAAGAGCTCTATAATGATTAAATTATAAGGCATACCCACCATGGCCACTTAGGATTATATTTAGGGAAGGGTTGGCTTCAGAGCATAGACAAGACTTGATGTATTAAAATAGACTATTATTGATGCCACATAATATGGGAACAGATAAATTTCTTTTCATGGTATGCCTAGAAAGGGCTAAGTGTACCTTCACCTTATCAGCAATATACTATATTGCTACCATTGAGAAAGATTTTAACTTTCTAATTGAACAAAACATGGACATTTTCAGACTTGAATTACACTGTGTAACAGGACACAAGAGATACTTGATACCTATTTGAGAAAGGTTTTAATTAGTAAAGTAAACCTTTATGGCGATGGGGAGTACCTTAAACTCGCATACTCAGCCAGACATACAAATCTTTATGATGGGAAATTTGAGTATGGCCTTTGAGAGGTTTCAGGTTCATTTTCTAAAATTATCAATGATTTTTACTTAGGGTAGAATGTCACTAAAAGAAATCTTAGTTGTCCCTAAATATAAGCCTAGATAATGTTAGAAGTTGAGTTCTTTCATCCCAAATCATTCAAAATGAATAGTCTTGCTCTAATTTTACTCTATGAGAAAACCTTTTCACTTAGACTTGACCCCTCTTACATACACTTTACCATATAATTATGGTGAACAGAATCACTGACAAGCAACTAATTTTAGTACTGCTCCTTTTGTCCAAGATATCTTTAAATCATGCTGGTTTAGAATGATGCAACTCACATTCCTTATTCTGAACAGTGAAAACTGAATTTGACAACTACATAGTTCAGCAACCACTTGGAATTAACTTAAGTTTCAAGCAAGAATGTATATTAAGCCTGAATTCTATGATTATCTGTTTAATGTGTTCAAGGCAATTTATATTACTAATATTGTAGCCAGTTTGGCAAAATTAAAAAAGTAGCAGCTATCTGGGAGAAGATATTATAGCCTTTCCATCCTTAAAACTTCTTATATCCAGTGGCTCCTCATAGATTTTCCTCCCTTTAGCAGACAAATGGGATACCCAGATGCTTTAAAAATCTAAGTCCGTATATGCAATTTTGTTTGCTCACTTTGAAATTTAGTGCTCAGATGGTCACTTGGAAGTGGGAAGCACTGCATTAGGTCTCAGAGATGATGTTAATTCAGATGAGCTTATGATTTCCTGATTTGGATGAGGCTGCTTGTTTCCTATTCCAATATCTGCTTTCTCTGAACTAGAAGCTCCTTTTTGCTGGGCCTATGGCTGCCTCTTTTGCTTTCTTTAAGTGTAATGTTCTTAATATAATCCCACAACTCATCTGGTTTTCAGTCATTAAAAAGACAAGAAAGAAAGAAAGGAAGGAAGGGAGGGAGGGAGGGAGGGAGGCAGGGAGGGAGGGAGGAAGGAAGGAAGGAAGGAAGGAACAAAATAGATGTCAGAGAGATCCTGAAAATTGCTCTTGAATGCAGAGTAGCTAAAGCAAATGGAAGAAATGATAAAGTAAAAGAGCTTAAACAGAAGATTTCAAAGGGCAGCTCAAGGAGACAAAGTATTGTAATGAAATGTGCAAAGACCTGGAGATAGAAAACCAAAAGGGAAGAACACACTCAGCATTTCTCAAGCTTAAAGAACTGTAGGAATGATTCAAGCCTTGAGTTGTAATCGTGAAGGATTCTACAGGGAAATATTAAATGACACAAGAAGCATCAAAAGAAGATGGAAGGCATACACAGCATCACTCTACCAAAATGAATTGGTTGGTGTTTAACCATTTCTGGAGGTAGCATATGATCAAGAACCAATGGTACTGAAGGGAGAAGTCCAAGCTGACCTGAAAGTATTGGTGAAAAACAAGCCTTCAGTAATTGACAGAGTACTAATTAAGATGTTTCAACAAACAGATACAGCACTGGTGTCAGATGGATCATGACTGAAAGCAAAGAATACCAGAAAGATGTTTACCTGTGTTTTATTGACTATACAAAGGCATTTGACTATGGGGATCATGACAAATTATGGATAACATTGTGAAGAATGGAAATTCCAGAACAATTAACTGTACCCAAGAAGAACAAGAGGCAGTCATTAGAACAGAACAAGGGGATACTGCATGGTTTAAAGTCAAGAAAGGTGTTCATCAGGGTTGTATCCTTTCACCATACTTATTCATTCTGTATGCCGAGCAAATAATCTGAGAAGCTGAACTATATGAAGGCGAATGTGGCATCAGGATTGGAGGAAGACTTATTAACATCCTGCAATATGCAGATGACACAACCTTCTTTGTTGAAAGTGAAGACGACTCGAAGCACTTACTGATGAAGATCAAAGACCACAGCCTTCAGTGTGGATTACACCTCAACCTAAAGAAAACCAAAATATTCGCAGCTCGACTGATGAGAAACATCATCGGAGACGACATTGAAGTTGTGAAGGATTTCATTTTACTTAGATCCACAATCAGTGCTCAGGGAGCAGCAGTCAAGAAATCAAGCAACACATTCCTCTGGGCAAATCTGCAAAAAACCTCTTTAAAGTGTTAAAAACAAAGATGTCGCTTTGAGGACAGGTGTGCCTGACCCAGGCCATGGTGTTTTCGGTCGCCTCATGTGCATGCAAAAGCAGGACAGTGAGTAAAGACCGAAGAATTGATGCCTTTGAATTATGGTGCTGATGTAGAATACTGAATACACCATAGACTGCCAGGATAAGGAACAAATCTGTCTTGGAAGAAGTACAGCCAGAACGCTCCTTAGAAGTGAGGATGGCGAGACCACATCTCATGTACTCTGGGTATGTTATCAGGAGGGACCAGTCCCTGGAGAAGGGCATCACGCTTGGTAAAATAGAAGGTCAGCGAAAAAGAGGAAGACCCTCAATGAGGTGGATTGACACAGCGGCTGCAACGATGGGCACAAGCATAACAACAATTCTGAGGATGATGCAGGCCCAGGCAGTGTTTCATTCTGTTGTACAATAGGTCACTGAGTTGGAACCATCTCAGTGTCATCTAAGAATGACAACAAAACCTTACGGCATTTTTTTAGGGCAGCCCTAGGAAACTAAGACAGATAGGAAGGACCTCAGACTTTGTCTGGTTGATCATTGTGTTCTTAGTGCCTGGAACAGTGCCTGGAGCAATCAATACAAAGATATTGAATTAATGACTATGTGAACAGCCTACAAATAATAATTTTATTTTGCTCTTTATAGAGTTCTATTTCTTATTCCTATTTCACATCTTCACTGGCCAGACAATGTGGCCTTTGGTTTTCACTTTCCTGTTCACGTAATTGGATTTCTAGTACACTTTCAGGAGTCCCTGGGTGGTGCAACCAATTAAGCGCTTCATTACTAGCTTAAAGGTTGGTCTTTGAACCAACGCAGAGGCACCTCAGAAGACTGGCCTAGAGATCTGCTTCTGAAAGGTCACAGCCTTGAGTATGGGGCAGTTATACTATGTGGATTGGAATCGACTCAAGGGCAGCTAACAATGGCAACAGTATATTCTCCATTTAAAGAAAAAAGTTAAGACTTGAACTGAGTGTTTTCCTAAATGCTAATAATTTCTGTTAGTTCTCCACGATTGTGCTAGATTTCAAGTTCAAAGATTTATTAAAATCTTGCAATAATCAACACTTCATCTTAGCTTAATTGAAAAATTTCCATTGTAAAGCCTGTTTTCCCCCCACAAAATAAACTTTGTACATTTCTTGAAGCAAATTGTTTTTGAAGCAGTAAGAACCAATTCTGATTGACTCAATATTATTTATTATTTATAGTTTAAAAATCTTTAAATAGAAAAGACAATCTAAAAAATGTTTTGATGTAGAGCTTTACAAAGAAAATTGTCAAAGGGGCTAATGGTCCTGTTGGAAAATTGCCTTTCACACAAATGTAAGAAATCCAATCAAAACAGTAGATTTCCAAAGAAACAAGTCATCAGTGAATTCACCTCCGTGGTTCATTAATTAATCAATGTACATACTTAACTAATATCTCTGGTTCACCATAAAATGTCAATAAGTCCAGTTAAAATATTTAAAGAGGTTGTATTTGTTTGTCTTAATTATTTTGAGAGTTTATATTCCTAAAGGTGGAGAGCACAGAACAAAGTTACTAGTCTCAGCTTTCTAAATATTATGAAATTTTAAGAAAGATGTGTCAAGATAGCTCTTAATGTCATTATTAATTGTATATATATATTCATGACACTATTTATGTCAGTACACATCGAATTAAAATTTGCAGTCATTGATTAGTTTAGATAATCTATTAAAAAAAATATCCTGTGAAGTAGAAAGTCAAATTATAATTTCTGAAACTGTGATTCCCAGTTTCTTAAAATGTTGATTTTACACGTTCTTTTATCTCTCCCCTCATGTGCCCTGATACCAATGTGATTTATGCATGGATCTGTTGTATTTATTTACTATGAGTGGCATCGTGAAAGAATTTCTGTTACCTAACAGCTATCAGATGGAATGGCTAATATCAATTACTCTAAAATCAGGATTCTTTAAACTGTTTCCAAAAATTTACCATCTATCATGTCAATATATTAGGTGAATTTCATTTAGTAACTTACTGTACATATTATAACTAGTTCATCCCGAGGGGTGTCCCCCAAACAGCATTATTTATAATCAGGTATTTCATTGTTAGAGTATTGCGGTTTTTCTGTAGTCATGGTAGGGAAATCCTGTTGCCAAATTTTTACAACAAAATATATCACAGCCTGGCCATCTCACTATCTGTTCATAGGGAAGCTTTCACAAAAATCTTAGACTTCTGTAATGTTAAAAATCAGATATGAACCTACTTTCTACTCAGTTGTTTTTTTTTTTTTTTCCCTTTAATCTTCAACATAAATGTCGGAACTCTCAGCCGGGTCCAAAAGTAATAACCTCAACCTGTCTGCTCTTTGGCTTTTATCGAAAGGCTGGTTGAAAGAAACAATCTGAAAGGGAAATAATTGTAAAGTCTATTCATTCTTTTAGCTAATCTACTGTTTTATCCCTGGATCAAAGTGGAACCCAAAAGCTGTGTACTAGGATTCCACTGTCTTGGGGCCCCTTACCCCTTCCCACCTAGACCCCAAAGAATTGCCTCCATTAAGCATTCTTCCTTCAGGGTATATTGAGGGCCTCTGACAAAACAACTAATGTTGTTAAAGATATCATCATAAACTCTATATCCAAGTATCAAGGGCCTTTTGGACAACATGATCAGATGAAATATTTTCAGGTACTGCAATATCAACTTGACCATTATTCTTTCTGGTTTTATTTTCTCTACCAAACCTGCTTATCTTCCTATATTCTCTTTCCCGGTAAGTTTAGTGACTGTGCATCTCACCACATTTAATCAATATTTTCCATTCTACATATACAAAATATCTCTAAAATCTGTCCACCTCTCACAAGACTTGCCTTACTTCGTGTTTTTTTCCTTTTGCTCCAGGTTCTAGTATGGCTCACCAAGGTACTGTTACTGATCTCATCTTTATTTAAAATCTAGATATTTTATTTATCATGGATTTCATGGTATTTTTTGTTTTAAAAATCTCAATAAAATATTTTAGTATAAATATTAAGTTTTAATATTGATATAATATTTAATAGTTCACCAAGTATTATTTATCTTATTACTGAGGTTTTTGGATGAATTACCAAAGAATAAATGGAATAGCCATATGCCTACTATTATTTAATCCGAACCAAAACCAAACCAATTGCCGTCAAGTTAATTCCAACTCATAGCAACCCTATAGGTCAGCATAGAATTGCCCCATAGGGTTACCAAGAAGAGGCTGGTAGATGTGAACTGCCAGCCTTTTGGTTAGCAGCCATAGGTCTTAACCGCTGTGCCACCAGGGCCCCATTATTTAATCCAGGGCTGAGTAAATAAAGGGAAAGGGTGATATAGTGAAATACTTATGTTCTTAATTATGTCACAAGCCAAGCTTGTTTTCCATATGGTTACATCTATTTATTTAATTGTTGTCTGTTTCTTCCCACTAGAATGTAAACTCTATGAGGACAGAGGTTTTCTCTAATTTGTTCACTGCTGGAGCCCTGGTGGTGCAGTGGTTGAGAGCTCAGCTGCTAATCCAAAGGTTGGCAGTTCGGATCTACCATCTGCTCTTTGGAAACCCTATGGAGCAATTCTGCTCTATCTTATAGGGTTGCTATGAGTCAGAATTGACTCAACAGCAACTCGTTTGGTTTGTTTTGTTTGTCCTCAAAACTTAGAATGGTGTCTGGCACATAGTAGGAGATTAATAAATATTTTAACATCCATATTTTTATTGATTCAGTACATATTTATGAGAACTCACTATGAGCCATTCACTAGGAATAGAGAGTGAACAAGGCAGGCCAATCCCAGGAAGGCTTTCCTTGATTCTTTGGCAGGGTTAGGTTACAATCTCACGGCACGCAGAAACATAACGCTCACCTTACTTTTCATAATGATGTCCTTCAAGTGTGTCTACCATACTGGACAGTAAGTTCCATGAAGGCAGGAAATGTATCCATCTGTTCATTGCCCTATCTCTAGCATCCAGTGGCCTCACATATGGGATATGCACAATAAAGATTTCAATGAATGAGTCAACCACACTTCTCAGTGTTTCCTCTATGAAGACTTACCTAAGTACATTCTTTTAAATATAAGTATCAGAACCCATCTCATTTGTTGTAAGGAACTATTTTGTGGGTCTTTTTGGTTACCTGCCATAAATCCATTATCCCTTTCTTTGCTTCCTAATATACAACCCTGATTTTTCCAGGAATCCACCCTCCCTATGTAGCCCATGAATCACTTTAAGGACTTAGGTGTGCCTGACCCAAGCCTTGATGTTTTCAATCACCTCATACGCATGTGAAAGCTGAGCAATGAATAAGGAAGACTGAAGAAGAATTGATGCCTTTGAATTATGGTGTTGGTGAAGAATATTGAATATACCATGGAGTGCCAAAAGAATGAACAAATCTATTTTGGAAGAAGTACAGCCAGAATGCTCCTTAAAAGCAAGGATGGCGAGACTTCATCTCACATACTTTAAACATGTTATCAGGAGGGGTCAGTCCCTGGAGAAGGACATCGTGCTTGGCAAAGTAGAGGTTCAGGGAAAAAGACGAAGACCTTCAAAGAGATTAATTGACACAGTGGCTGCAACAATGAGTTCAAGCATAACAACATTGTGAGGGTGGTGCAGGACTGGGCTGTGTTTTATTCTGTTGCTGATAGGTCGCTGTGAGTTGGAACTGACTGGACGTCACCTAACAATAACAACATGTAGCCCATGAGATTCAAGGAAGCAAACCCCTTCTCCATTGCTAGAGATTTGATCCAGTTAATCCTAATTAAACTATTTCTAATCTTGGCCATGACTGGTTTTTGCTACAGCCAGACAACTTAGGGCAATTAAATCTAAAAAGATATTTTCCAGGAACTTCTGTGAAAATTCTCCCTTGGATGCTTGGAGGGCCTTTTCTTACAGCAGTAGTGATTTTGCCTCACAGGGGACAATTGGCAATGCCTGGAGTCATTTTTTGATTGTCACAATTTGGGGGATATGACTGGAATCTAGTGGGAAGAGGGCAAGGATTTTGCTATGTCAAGGACAGCCCCTACAACAAATAATTATCCTGTCCAAAATGTCAGTAGTGTCAAGGTTGAGAAACCTTGATCCAGCATAAACAAGGAAGCATGTAGCTCTCTCTGATGACTCTTAGCTGCTACCATGAAGCCATACTCTACAGAAGAGGGAAAGATTGTGGATTCAAGTAATTAGATCAACTAATCTTGAAGTTGGTCTTTGCTTTGGACTTTCAGTTTTCTAAGCTAATGTATTTTGTAATTGTTTATGTCAACTTGAGCTGGATTATTTTTTCTTAGTCACCATTTAAATTATCCTAGCCTGTGTAAATTGGTCTATTTTTCTTTGGTAAGCAATTTTTTTTTTTAGAAATCCAGTTGCTGATTCCATTTTGCTTTGGTTTGCAACAAGTTCAAAGCCAAATTGTGGTCCAATATTTATAAATATAAAATTTTTTTTTACGTGCCTAACGGTATGCAAATTTTTACATAGTTTTTTATTTTAGTTTTATTTATATATATATTTTTGCTGAATTTGTTTAGTATATTTTTTTGAAATTCTCTTTCATAATTTAATTGAACCATTAGGTGTGACAAAGTGACTTATACAGAGTAGGGGCTAAAGGGATATTTGCTGAATTAAGAATAACCTGTACCAAACAGGAAACCCTGGTGGCGTAGTAGTTAAGTACTACAGCTGCCAACCCAAAAGTTGGCAGTTTGAATCCACCAGGTGCTCCTTGGAAACTCTATGGGACAGCTCTACTCTGTTCTATAGGTTTGCTATGAGTCAGAATTGACTTTATGGCAATGGGTTTGGTTTTGGTTTGGTGTACCAAACTACCAATGTTAACATGACTTATATTTAGTTGGTTTTGGTGAATCTTTGAAAAATTGTACAGCAGCACCTAAATAACTTGAAGGCAACTTAGGAGCTAAAGTGCCATGTGCACGCCAATTGTTTTAAAAGATTAAAGTGCATAGATTAGCCTTCTGTCTTTTTTACCATTCGCACAACCAGCCTTTCTTTCTTTGGGCATAAACAGAAAAAAAAAGAAGCCGTAGAATATATGAGATTTCTTATATAATGCATTTTATAAAGTAGACCCTTAAATATCTTCTGAAGAGTTGAATTGGGACTTCCAGATTTTGAGTTCTTAACCCCACTTTGCAAATTTAGTATGCTGTGTTTTTTTTTTCAAATCCATTGTGTTTCTCATTATATTTCTCAAATGAGAATTAACTGGCACAAACAACTACATAATATTTTCTGAAGCTGAAAAGCTTAACAAAACACTGTACAAGAGATAAATGATAATTGGGCAAAGTTTTTGAGGAATATAACCATGAATTATTAGGTCTTGTTTTATAAAATTAAGGTATCACATTGATTAATATGTAATAGTTAGATATTTTATGCTGTCTGTGCTAGCAAGAGAAACTACCGCACTGTCTACTTGTTCACTATGTCAAGTCATGTATTTTGGCACTGTAGGCATAATCTGAAAGCTACTGTTGTGTATAATTAACAAAGCATGAGAGTATTTTAATTAATTTGATTTAATTTCTTTTTCACACTCTCCTTTTTCTAACTAGTTCTGAGGTTCAAATAAGTACCTGTCTTTTCAGACAAGGCAGTTTCAGCTATCAAAACAGTTAGGGCTGGGATACAGAATGGGGGAAAAAGAGGTCCAGAAAATGGTGAAGTTTTTGATATTCATATATCGCTTGCAGACTTCAAGAGTGAAAGGTGCTCTTTTGGCATGTTGCCCTGCATAGAAGAAAGCAGAGCTTGAGAGGGAGGGCATTCCAGAGCCTTAGAACCCTGACCTAGGGACTTTCTCCCCAGTTCCTACAAGATCAATCCTGAAATCTGCCAATGGCTGTGAGTCAGTGCTGGAGGAGGAAGTTAAGGGGTTAGAGTGTCAAAAGATTTCTTAGCAGGGTGATCACTAAGCCTTGAAGTTGAAGGTAACACTTTTAAATGCTTTCAGAGTTGTTGCAAGTGTCAGAAACCCATGATTTGTGAGCTCTGTCCTTGCTCGTGCTTCACCCCTCTAACCTTTGTGCAGGGCTGGCCTGCACAAGTGGTATAAGCAGCTGCCAGTGGAGTGTGATTTGAGGGGCATTAAGAGGCCCACTTGCCCCTAATTATTTTCACCTAGGTCCGTCATAGCCTTCTGTTTACCTAACACAGTATCTGGTTCTGTAAATCTTGGATGGGTAGGAGGACGAATGGATGAATGGATGGGTGGGTGGATGGGTGGATGGGTGGATGGATGGATGGGTGGGTGAATTATTTAGTACTGATTGCATGACAGGTACCGTGCAAAATATAGAGGTTCTAAAAGGTAAATATAATCACTATGTTCCCATTTCTCACAGCCTAGTTAAAACCCAAAAAACCAAACCCATTGCTCTCGAGTCAATTCCGACTCATAGTGACCCTATAGGACAAAGTAGAACTGCCTCATTTAGTTTCCAAGGAGCGCCTGGCGGATTTGAACTGCCGACCATTTGGTTAGCAGCTGTAGCACTTAACCACTACACCATCAGGGATCCCAACAGCCTAGTTAGACAAGAAAATTTAAAAAAAAGGAAAACAAATACAACTAAATAATCATAACAATTATAAGTGCTGATTCTAAGACCTTAAAAATACAACTAAATAATCATAACAATTATAAGTGCTGATTCTAAGACCTTATATGAATATAAACATATAAACAAAGAATACAAACAAAGCAGGGGAGTCTCTGGGTGGTGCAAATAGTTAACATACTCGGCTGCCAAGTGAAAGATTGGAAGTTTGAGTCTACCCATTTTACCTCAGAAGAAAGGCCTGGCAATCTACTTCCAGAAAATCAGCTATTCAAAACCCTGTGTAGCATAGTTTTACTCTGACACACATGGAATCCCCAAGAGTCAGAGTCCACTCAATGACAACTGATATATGGTATCAAAAGCAGGCATTTATGACATGAAAAATGAACCTAGTTGAAATGCAAAGATATTATTGGCAGGAAGAAATATTATCAATTCATTGGTCCTGGTTAGATGCTTATCCAGTTTACCCGTGGAAGGATAAAAGCAGAGCACTAAGAGAATTAAGAACTTATGTTGGTGGGAACGTGTTTCAAGGATGGAGGACTGAGTGCCCAGACTGTTGTCCAAGCAAAACTGGCCTGAGTGAGATGGTGGGACAGGGAAGGCCTGAGCCAGTGCCTGGCCAGAGAGCCAGGGGCCTGGAGGAAGGTGTTCAGAACCATCCAGGGTCTCATCTATGAATCTGATAGGATGCTCAAGAGAGGAACTGCAGTAACAAACTCTAACTATGAAAAAATGGTGAAACCTTTGTGAAAAAGAGTGATTCTCCTGAGAAAGGTGAGATCTGTACAGCAGTCAGAGACATAAGAATTGGCTTTGGGCCCCTAAGGGAATGGTTTAGGAGTCCCTGGGTGGTGGAAATGGCTAAGGACTGGACTACCCAGAGGAGCCTTGGGTGACAGGCCTGACAACTGCTCCTGGAAGGCCACAGCCTTGAAAACCCCATGGAGCTGTTCTACTTTGCACACATGGGGTCGCCATGAGTCAGAATCAGTTCTACAGCAACCAACAACAACGTCATCAAAGGGAATGGTTTAAAAATAAAGGGTTCCTGGCTGGTGCAGGGATTTGGCTGTTCGAACCCATCTAGAGGCTCCTCAGAAGAAGTCCTGGCGATCATTTTCGGTCATGAAAACCCCTGTAGAGCAGCTCTACTCTGCACACATGGGGTGACCGTGAGTCAGAATCTACTAGACGGCACCTGGCTTGGCTTTGCTTAATAACAGAGGAAAGACTGAAGTTATTTTAAAGAAATGATTCCTTTGCTCCGGGTTAGAGTCGTGTCACTTCTGAGGTCATATAATTATGTGTAAATAAGGCCATTTATCTACTGCCTTTGGATTAATCGGAGGGAGGAGTTGCATGAATAATAATAAAAATGAGCTTTCTAAGTGAGCGTACTTACTTTATCTTTCCATATTTGAGAAACAACCACTAAAGCAGAATAATGGTTGAAGGAGTGAAGGAAGGAAGAAATGATTGCAGAGTGCAATTAATATTCTACTTTTCAAGGCACATTTATGTGTTCTTTTTCCCGTCATTCGCTGATATTGTGCTCTTGGGAAAATAAAAATTACTTGGCCTCAAATTACTGGTTTTAGGGTTTTATGTAAAGTGCTTTAGTTTTATTTTTATATGTATTTACTGAGACCTCTGAAGCTTCACTATGTATTTTTAAGAGCACAGAAGCACACAGACTGACCTGCAAAAGATGAACCTTCAGCTTTGAGGGTAAGCTTTAAACGAAATTTGTACTGCTTCCTGGTGTCTATTTAAAAATTCCAAAGATAAGAGTCCCTTTATTTGCAATCCATTATCACTATTTAAACATCTTTCATTGCTGAAGCCATACTTTGTAAAGAGCTGGAAGGGCTGACTTTGAACAGTAGCAGTTCATAAAGACAGCAGAGCCCTCTCCTCCCAACCCTCTCTCAGACTGTTTTTCTATTTTCAACATGAAGACTCTTTTCAGTATCAGAGAGAGGAACACATTTTTCTCCTTAAAAGACATCTAGGGAAATAAAGGGAAACAAAACCTCAAGAGCAATCTTCTTAAACTCATAAAATTTCTCTGTACAAATCATAATTTCTGCTTTCTAACAGTAACAAAAGTCTTCTTGAACATCAAATAACTCTTGCAAAACATTTTTTTAAATATTCTATGTACGCAAACTAGAAACATATGGATGAAATAGCAAGCATTTGAAGTCAGTGAATTAAATGGAAAAACACCTCTGAAAGCACATTTTATACTGTGTTATTGCAAAGCCACAAGGTTACTAATATTGGGTAAATTCTGAAAACAGCTGGATTTTGGCCTTCTCTAATTGTATCTGACTCAAATTACTTTTTTCTTTTTAAGACAATAGCATTTCTGTACATTACTCTTATTTCAGAGCTGTGAGTTCTGGACTATATGGAAAAGCTAACTGAATTCACTTTCTCCATATGGGTGAATAAATCAGAGTGAGTTTGCAACCCACTGCTGAGTTTTCATAATAATGGAGGAACAATGGTCTTTGAAAGTCACAGATAATCTCTAATCCTCATTGTGGTCATCCCTTTCAACCCAACCTTTCTCTGGAACAACTAGTAATATGCAAACTTGACTGATGATCCTCTCTCTTTCCCTGCACACACACCCCCTCTCCCAGAGGTGCCAAGGAGCACTGAAGTGACCAAAAGGTAGGCAGGAGGAGGGAAGAGAAAGAAAAACAAACAAACCGAGTGATCAACCCCAAGTGACTGAGTGTTGGCTGTTTTCTATTATTCACTCATTTGAGCTTTCTCAGATGTGTTTTTTGAGAAGACCTTCATGTTGTGTTTTCTTTCCTCTGTTAGAGCTAACCACCTTTTTCCAGGCAAGGGTCTGGGGACACAGAACATTTGAATGAGGTCCAGGATGTCAGGATGCTCAGGTACAATATTTCCATCTTCTTTCTTCAGAAAACAGGCTTTAAGTTGTGCATTGTCAGTGAGGAACAAAAATGAAAGTCAGAGTGGAAATTTAAAAGCAGTCCATCAATCCTTGGCATTTACGTACTGCTACAAATATGAAGGTTTTTTTTTTTTCCTTTGGTATGTACATTTTATAAAGGACAGCTTGAGGTTTACGAAAATGGTATCTCCATAGAGTTAGGTTTTGACCTACCCTCACTATCAGAGGACTTTAGATTCTTGTTATCATGAATTAAACATAGGACACATCTCATTTATTTAAATAAAATCCACCTACTTGGAGCCATATGCGTGGCTTGGGTTGAATCTGTGGAAGCACCATTGTGGATGAGGATGCCCTCTGGCCATGTCTTTTCTGTTTGAATTGTCCAAGGGCTAAGAATGAATACCAAAGAGGAAGGAACACATCAATCTGAGTCACCAGTACTTCAAAAAGATGCTCACTCTTTCTCAAAAGACCAATGCACTGCAGGCTTTCATCGGACATAAACTGACTTAAAGGGAGTTATCCAAAGGAGGTAGACTTTATGTAAACGTGCTCTGTGTTTGTTGTAGAATTTAATGGTAGAGAGAATGTCTTCGTAAGCAACAAAAATAACTCTGAAACAATTGTTTTTATTATAATTTGTGGAGTAATAATTTTGTTGCAAGCATTATGCTAAGTGCTCTATATAAATTATTTTAACATCCCCATAATCTGTATTATTATAAATGAGGAAAAGGAAGCACAGATAAGTTAAGTGTCTTGTCAGAGGTCACAAAGTTGCAGGATTTGAATTTTTTTTCTCTCGCTCTACAGCTTAAACAATAGGCTTGAAAGAATATGTACTTGTATACCCCAATTACAAAAAAAAAAAAATCCATTGTAGTCCAGTTGATTCTGACTGATAGCAACCGTATAGGGCAAGGTAGAACTGCCCCATAGGATTTCCCCAAAGTAGAACTGCTCCCCATAGAGAACAGCTGGTGGGTTTGAACTGCCGACCTTTTGGTTAGGAACTATAGCTCTTAACCACTGTGCCATCAGGGCTCCTGTATATATACCAATAAGGTACTTAAATTGTTCTCAAAGAGCCTACTAATGCTGATGTAGTTTGATTTTGGTGGGAGCCTCAAAAAGGAGTTTCTTATGATTTTGGCTATTGGTGGTCATTTCTATTATCTTGAATATGTTACAGTAGTGTGCATATTAGAAGCATGATTGATCATTGCCCATGCATATTCTAAGAATTCCTGATCTAGACCAATTTTTTCAATATTTGTTTTCAATTTATATTTCCACATATTTATCCTTAAGCTATAGCCACACTGTATATGTACATGAGCTTTATTAAAAAGATAAATGTTAAAAAGTAAAACAAGCTAGAGACAAATATTGATGTCTTTGTTATATAAAGAGTTCTTGTCAATCAGCAAAAACTGTAAAACAACTGAATAGAGAAATGGATAGAGTACATGAAGAGGCAATTCAATGAAAAATAAATACAAATGGTTGGACTCAAACACATATGATAAAATACTCAATATCAATTGTAATTATAAAAATACAAATTGAAACAATATGATATTTTATCTTTTAAATTGTAAAAGATTAAAAGCTATGCTTCAACGACCAAAAAAAAAAAAAAAAAAAGAGTAACTGCTGAGGCTGTTTATGTAAAACTAAACACCTCATGGGATTTGGTTCCTTGGTTTGGAGGTTTAAGGTCATGGTTTCATGAGACATCCCAGTTAATTGGGCTAATAACATGGTTAGTGTTTCTGTTTTACCTCCTGTTTCATTGCATAGTGACTGGGATCTTAAAAGCTTACAGGCGGCCATCTAAGGCACAATAATTGGTCTCTATTCACCTGGAGCAACAGAGGAAGAAGGAAAGTCAGGAATACGAGGAGGATGTGGAATGTGTGGCTTATTGCCTCTCTGAACAACTGTCTCCTTTGCTGTGAGACCAGAAGAACTGGATGGTGCTTGGCTGCCATTACTGAACATTTTGATCAAGGATTCCATAGAAGAATTCTGATTAAAAGGGGGAAATGCAGAACAAAATTTCAAATTTTCATGGACTCTAGACTTCCTGGAGATATGGAGGGTGGGTGAACCCCTGAGACTATTGCCCTGAGATAATTTTTAAGCTTTAAACCAAAAATATCCTCTGAAGTCATCTTAAAACTGAATAGTAATTTAGTTTAACTGGTTAAAAAAAAGGCCTGTCTTGAGTTTTTTGCTCTTTTGAGAACTATCTATATGGGACCAAGTTGACAACAACAACTTTAAAGACTAGATAGGGACCTTAGGGGGCAGTGAGTTTATGTTATTGAGGGTGGAACAACTCAGAAAAGGGGGATGAGAATGGTTGTACAACTCAAAGAATGTCATCAGTGTCACTAAATTGTCCATGTAGAAACTGTAGAATTGGTGTATGTTTTCCTGTGTATATTCTGAACAACAACAAAATAAATAAAATTTAGAAAAATAAGAGTTTTTTAGTTTGGATTAAAAAAACTATGCTTCTCATCTGATGTTTCAAGGATATAGAAATATGGACACTCATATATCACTGATGGGAATATAAATTGTTAAAACACGAAGACATGTACACATAATTTAAAAAGTAAGTTGGAATTCCAAAACTTAAAAATATTTATACCCTTTGATCCAATAATTTTACTTAGAGTAATTTATCTGAAGGAAATAGAGAACATAAAATTTGATCTACAAGGATATTTATTGCAGTTTTATTTTAGATTGAAAAAACTAACATAATTGATAAATTCAACACAAAGGGCTGGCTTACAAATTTATGATATAGCCGTAGGACCACCTAATTAATATGAAAAGTTTGAAGGCTAATTAATATGAAAATATCATGTAGTATTTATAATATACCAATATATTGTTAAGGAGAAAAAGGATACAAAACAATACATACAATGTAATTCACTTTTAAAAACAAATATACGTCTTTTTTATAGTGATATTATGTATTACATATACTCATTTCATATATATGTATATATATGTAATTATATATAATAGAACATGAAAAAGTTAATATTGCTTATCTGAAGGTGGTGGACTTATAGGTGATTTTTGCTTTCGTCTTTAAGCACTTCTGCATTAATACATGTTTCTTTTATAATTGGAAAACTATTATTTAAATACCAGAGAGAGCATATTCTTTATGAAGGTGAATATGACTGATGTAATAAGGGAGCAACCCATGGTGTTCTCAGGAGATAATGGCCCAATATAAATCCAAAATAATATTAACAGTAGGAACCTTGGTGGCACAGTGGTTAAGGGCTATGGCTGCTAACCAAAAGGTTGGCGGTTTGAATCCACCAGCCACTCCTTGGAAACCCTATGAGGCAGTTATACTCTGTCGTATAGGGTCACTATGAGTCAGAATTGACTCGATGGCAGTGGGTTTATTAGTACTAAAATTATTTACCATAGTAGACACATGAAAGAAATTAAACCTTACCATTAATCACAGAAATATGTATTAAAACAAGTAACTCTAACTCTAACCCCAACCTAACATGTTTGCTGATGTTCAGAGCTGCTGAAGATGGAGAGAACAGGCATTTTCATAAACTGCTGGCTGGAGTGTAAAATTGGTACAGCCCTTTTGGAGGGCAAAGTGTCACGGTTTATCAAAATATGAAATGTACGTATCTCTTAAGTTAGCAATTCATTTCTAGGAATTGATCCTACAAAAGTATCCATGCACGTGAACAAATTTAGATTCACAAAATATTCACTGCAACATTTTTATTAAAGCAAAATATTGGGAGTGATCTAAGTGTCCATCAAAAGAGGGGCATTTAACTAGATTTAGCAGATGGCGATCTGTATGTAATGGTATAGAAAGGACTCCAAGACATATTACTAAATTAAAAAAAAAATGGTGTAACAGTGTGATTCAACTGATGTTTTTTAAAAAAATTGTATATATTTAAAATATTTGACGAGATAAATCCCAAATTTAACAGCAGTTATCTCTTTGGAGGGGACAGGCCCAGAGTTGTTGCAGGCAATGAAACAAGAATTTTACTTTTTACTTTTAGTCTTCTACAGTGTTTGAGTTTTTTTGCAATGAGAAGTGTTTATGTATAACTTACATAACTGCAATTATTTAAACTGTTTAGTGAACCAAGAAAAGTGTTAACCATTTTTTTTAAAGCAAACACTAAAAAATTGGCAGATAGCATCATGCTGTTAGAACTGTAAATTGCTTTTCACAAAGTGAGAGTATTTTACTTCTACTCTGAACTGATTTTAATTTTTGTGGCCAGCCTAAAGCTGATCTTGGCAGGAGTGAAAGGCATTCTCACAAGAGAAGAAATCCACAGAGCAATGTCCCTGATATATTAAGTTGCAACAGCCCTTTCTTTAAAGCTTTTGATTGTATCATCATCTCTTAACAAAACATTTTTACTTTTCCAATTTTAAAATCCTCCAGTGACCATTTTGCTTGATTTCTCTTTTGTCTTTCTTTCATTTCCTTCATGACAGTAATGCAAAACAAATTTTGATAAAAATGTCTTGTTCATTTTTTGACTGCTCAACTCTCTGCTTCTAAGCTGAGCCAAAGCACATTAATATTTTGATAGAAAATAATTTTTCTCTTTGAATTACATTGTTTTTCAAAACTGAAAATAGCTTTATATATTTTTTTATTGTAGAGGCAATTCATCTAATTTTAACACATTTGATAGTACGTTAAAATGCAAGGAAAGTAAAATATCCCTCTAACCTTACCACCAGGAGACAACTATTGTTAGCATTTTGTTGCATATCCTTTGTGTGCATCAATTCTTATAACTTGATTTTGTCCTATGTAATATGCTCATTACCCATATCATCATTTATAATAGCAGCACAGTATTCTGCTATATGGATATTCAATTTTTAGACATTGAGGTTTCCAGCAGACCCAGCTGGTTGCCAATGAAACAGCCTCTTCCTCTTCTTCCTTGCTGGCAAAGCCTTCTTTTCATAATAGAAGCTGAAAGTGACAGCAACTTACTTTCTAAGGTTTCCTTGGAGCTAAGGCATGGGGCATGAGACTAAACCTGGCCAACTGGACAAAAAAAATAATTTAAAAATGAAGCTTTTGGAATAGTTTTTCCTCCTGTCAAAAAGAAACTAGCTAGGAGAAACTGCTCTTCCTGCCTTTGGTTGTGACTGTGTGAGATGTGTCACCTGGAGCTTCAGGGCCGTGAGTAATAAAGCCTAAGAACAAAACTATGCTGAAGATGATGGAATATGAAGATAGAACGGGCCTTTGGTGACATCACTGAGCAACTGAACTAATGCTAGAACCTCCTTTTCAGAAATTCTAATGGCCTAGTAAATGGCTATTGTTTAAGGTACCTTAGTCAAGCATTCTGTTACTTACAGCCAAAAGCAATCCAACTGATTGCTTCCAATTTTTTGCTGTCTCAAACAAAGCTGAAATGTCCATTGTCAAATGTACAATTTTATAAATTTGTCTGTCTTCCTGTTAGGAATTCTTAGTAGTGGAATTCCTGGCTCAAAAATTAGGCTCATTTAAAATGTAAATTTAAATTCTTTTTAAGGGCATTTTAGCCAGAATTCATTGTTCTCTTCTTTATTCTTATATTTCTTATATTATGGCAATGGCTTAATTTAGAGGTTAAGATCATGGACTAAGAAGATATGTGTCACCGATTGGGTTCCTGCCTACATTACTTACTACTTGGTTGATTTTAGGCATGTTACTTAACTTGTCTTTACCTTAGTTTGCTCATTTGTAAAATGGGGATAAAAACAGTATCTATTTCAGTGGGTTTTTATGACTTAATAAGTTAATACTTACAGTACTATTAGAACTGTCTAGTTCAGAGCAAGTGCTTTTTGTTTCCTAGTATACTCTCTTCAACTCGACAGCACTGGATTTTTGGGTTAGTTTTTATACTCTCTTATCCTATTCCAGTAATTAATATATATTATTGCTTAATAAATGTTTATCAAATAAGTGAAGGAGTGAATAATAAGCCTGTGGTATTATCTTGGATAATGTTTTCACATATCTAAGTGTCTGTAGAACCCACTTTCTTTGTTTTCACCCCAGTTGTTTGCCTTTTTGCTGGGACTATAAATTAAGCTTGATTTTAGTATTATACTTCACGAGTTGGTGCATATCTTTTAGGCAGAAAATGCTCAGATATGAAACATCCTTAGGATTGACATACTGGGTTATATAAAATGAGATTCTCACCCAAATACCAGCTTGCTCTTTGAAAATCAACAGAGTATGGTATTATGGAGCCGCTGCATCTTCAGCAGAAGGGTTTTGATTGTTTTTGTCATCTAGTCCTTTAGCCAGTGAAGCATTTTGTTCCATAGCATCACAGACAGATAATTACACAACATCAGATTGAATATTTCCATTATTTGGATGGAGAGAGTAGAGGAGAAGCAAAATTAGAATACCACTGATAGAATGTTATTTTATCTAACATAAGTATTAAGGAGAAAGAATGAAATCATATTTCCTAGATATCATAGGTTTAAACATTAATTGTGGGTTGCTTTTTTTTTTTTTTTTTTAAGATCTTTCCACATAAATTTTTTAGGGAAATAGAATTCTTAAGATGGACAGCAATGAGAGACATGCAAAAATATGACATTTTATACACATGTAAACATATATATATATAAGTCTGTTATAGTATATGTGTACATACAAAAATATATATTCTTCAATGGATTTCACCATGTTATTAAGAGAACATAGAATAATCCTGCATCAAAGGACTGTTGTACTTAATGGAAGTTTTATGTGAAGTCCAACTATCTTAGCCTTTGGCTAATGACTATCAATCAACCCACTCATTGCCCTCAGTTATGTATTATCCTTTTGAGGATTTAAAAGGAGGTCCCTTTAGATCTTTAGTGCATTATCTCATGTCTCTAATCTACTCAACAGAGTGTGAGACTACTAAAATGAAATGGCTGTTCCAACCTGTACAAACAGCCAACACTGTTACAGTCGTTCTTTCATAACTCTCGATTTTAATGGTCCTGTGAGAGAATTTTCATTTGGGGAGGAAGAAGAAAAAAAAAAAAAAAGGAAGAGAAAAGTTGTATCTGAATATTAAACTCTTTTATTTTTTCAATACTAACAAGGAAAAGGAAATGCATGTTCTACATTTGCTATAGCGACAGATGATCAGTTGATTCAAATGGATTATCCAGAATGAACTGCTGAAAAGTAGAAAAATTGTGCCTGAGGCTTAAATTAAGGCTGTTTTGGATATATCATCTAGGTCTTGGTTCTCAAAATGCAAATACTATGGACTCAAAACGCTAGCAGTCAGCAAGCTGCAAAACAGATTTGCAAGTGCACCAGAAACACATTCCAATTAACATTTTAAAAGCAGGATAAAAGGTTAGAAAGTAGCATTTTGTGTTAAAATCAATCACTTTTTACAA
Organism: Elephas maximus indicus; assembly: GCF_024166365.1. Taxonomy (NCBI): domain Eukaryota; kingdom Metazoa; phylum Chordata; class Mammalia; order Proboscidea; family Elephantidae; genus Elephas; species Elephas maximus. Next base: position 34,815,596 of record NC_064833.1, read on the forward strand.
ATAAATTCTTTGCTTGACATGTTATAATAACCTCGGAATCAGTAAAAATCTGAGAAAATGCCAACTAGCTCTCTACTTTCCCCTGAGCCTGTCATAGTCCTTAACCTACCCTCACTGACATTGGAAAAGGCTGATACTGGTGATGGAGAAGGTAGAGGTCAGAGAGAGGGTCAGAGAACACAAAGCGAAGCTTCTGGAATAGGAGATGGAATGATAGCTTTGCCTGTAAAGCTGTCCACCTCCCCTCTCTCTAGGAATTACCACTCTATCCAAATGCCAACCCCTAGCTACACCCACTGAATAGAACTACATTATTATGTATTTGTTGAAATTTTAAAATTAATTAGCTTCAAATTAAAATGGACTTGAATATTTTTGAACACCTATGAGTCTTTAACTTTGTGGGTTTTATTTGTTGGCTTGTTTCAAATAGGCATTCTAATTTCTTTTGCATTTCATCCTATCTTGTTACTTCCTAATTTGGTTAAGTACTACAGCTACTGAAATAACTCTAAAAGAATCTCACAATTTTCCCACAACAGTTATAACGATGGAATAACGAAATGTCCCAGTATGTCCTCAGGCCCTATTTCCTAGTGGAATAACAATTGCTCTTTCTCCTAATGGTAATCTCTTCTCTCCTGCTTTTCCCATCCCACCCCTGTAGAAACAGACTTGAATAAGAAACACTGATTTTTATAATAATATGTGAATGTATATTTAGCTTTCTCTGGAGATTAAAAAAAAAAAAAATTAAAAGATACCACTTTTTCTGGAATAGTTTTGATTTAAATCTAATTTGAGGCCAAAAAATGGATTATGTGACCCATCAACAGACCTTTCATGCTTGTGAGTGCTCAAAAAAATACAAAAATCTTTGACTCAAAGGGTATTTTCACACTTGGTAGGAAATTTAAAACTTGTGAAGAATTTTAAAACTTAAACACAATTGGCCTTAGCCATCAAGCAGATCTTTGAGTGAAGTCCTTATGCTTCTCTTGAAGTAATAAGACTTAAAAGCAATTAATTTTTTAAATTTAATTCATATTTTTAAGACTGATGCTATGGGAATTTTCAAACATACATAAAAGTAGATAGCATAGCATAATGAATGCTTATGTACCTATGACCCAGTTTCAACACCTATCCAGGTGAGTTACATATTTGTACCACTACAATTAAGCAGAATAAAATTATTTACTTGTATAAAGTAAGAATTTTCCATTACTATCTCAAATTCAAGTAGTTCCCGAGAAAATGAAACTAGGATCCTTAAAGTTGGCACAACCTGTTCGTACCTTAGGTGGTGCTTTTGTGTTCAACGTGTCTTGTGATCAATTAACAGTTGTAAAACATGTAAGCTCAACTGGGATTGAGGCTGTGACATGAAATAAGAACTAAATTTGTGAAAACTTTTTCTATTCCTTTGGGCATATTGACTGTGGTTATTCAGGTAGCTGCATGCTTAAAATACATACAAATCCTCCAGAGATACTTAACACTTCCATTACTCCCATAAAACCCTTAGAGGTGCTGTTGGCACTTGGAAGAAAGCCAGTTCTAGAGAATTCATCTGCCTCATGATGAAGAACAAAGATTCAGCCAAACCTTGATAATCTGATAATAATTTGATTTAATTTCATTTCAACATTATTATTTGAGTCATAGAAAACCAAAGTCCTTCCATGCATGGACAAGCTGACTTTGTAGGTAATTTGGTGGGTTTGTTGAACAGAGTGAAATATTTTGTGTGAGAAAATAAGACTCTGCTAGTTGGGTTTTCATGTAGCTGTTTAGGACTGATAATGTGATTTCAACAGACTCCCAAAGCAAATTAATGGACCTAGAGTAAGGAAAAAGGAGGCAAATGAGAAAATGTTTCTGCTGTGAATGGTTGACTCACTGTTTCTGAAACCTGCCTAGTTCACTTGACAATCTTCCCCAATCTGCTCAGGCCCATGCTGTAGAAGATAGTGCTGCCCAGCGATCTGTGGCAGAGCCCCCACAATCTAGAAGCTATAAGGGAAAGAGAGATCCATTTTAATGACAATGAAACACTTGGTATTTTTGTGAGGTATCTCAGACTTAGGACTCGTATGAAGTGGGAAATAAAGAAAGGAAAAAAAAAAAATCCAATGCCATCATAAGAAAAACGAAATATTTTCAGGGGTAGAAGCATCTGTTTTTATTTGGTTTGAGCCTAAAGTTTTTTTTTCTTTTCCAGTTGGCATCATTTTTGTATTGTTCTCTATAGGCCTTTCAGGTGTCCCTGAACCGCACCCTTATTGGCATTTTTGGAAAGAAAAGGGCCTGAGAGACAAGTAAGGACACGTGCGATTCCTCTGGGAAAGAGACATTTTTTTAAGCACTCTTTGGTGCTAAACAAGCTAATCACATATTCCTTCTACAGGCAACTGATTATTATTGAGGAAGTTGAAAGAAAGTCATAAAGATTACCTAATTGAACCTTTAAATACCTCTTTGTGGTTGTTTTTGGGTGCTGTCCAGTCAATTCTACTGATAGTGACCCCAGGTGACAAAGTAGAAACTAGGGTTTTCTTGGCTGTAATCTTTATGAAGCAAATCACCAGGTCTTTCTCTCACAGAGCAGCTGGGTGGGTTTCAACTGCCAACCTTTCAGTTAGCAGCTGAGCACTTAGCCTTTGTGCTACCAGGGTTCATAAATACCTCTTTAAGGTACTAAATAGGCAAAGAGGACTTGAGGCATCACTAGAATCTATGTTGTACAGAATTACGCATGGAATTGTATAATACTATTAAGGAGCTCTGGTGATGCAATTGTTAAAGTGCTTGGCTGCTAACCTAAAGTTTGGCAGTTCGAACCCAACAGCGGCTCCATGGGAGAAAAGACCTAGTGATCTGTTCCTGTTGCCATCGAGTTGATTCTGACTCATAACGACCTTATAATACAGAGTAGAACTGCCGAGTAGGGTTTCTAAGGCTGTAAATCTTTAAGGAAATAGACTGCCACATCTTTCTCCTGAGGACCAACTGGTGGATTTGAACCCATCAGCCTTTAGGTTAGCAGCCAAGTGCTTAACCACTGTGCAACCAGGGCGCCCCCTCATAAAGATTACAGCCTAGGAAATGCTATGAGGTAAGTTCTATAGGGTCGTTATGAGTCAGAATTCACAGCAATACTGTTGTTCTCAAGGAACGGCTTCTGTAGACAACTCAGGGCCCCTTCTTTCTTTATGTTACCAACATTTGTCCACTTCACTTACTTGTAGTACTCCCTACAGGGTAAAAAGGAAAGTTGCTGGACTGACAATCAACTGCTTCTGTCTCCTGCTAGTTATTTCATAAAATATTTAGTAGGAAATAAAATTGTAAGCCCTGACTAATTACAGGAATGTATTTCCTTGTGTTCAATTTTCTCACACATCTCCCTTATCTCTCATTTCTAAGTATGATGGCAGCTTGGTTATTATAATAATGCTTTATTATTATTTCGAGGTTGAAAAATCTGGACTTAAGTGCCTATTGGTGCTTAAGACAGTACCTACAAGGAACAAAATGCAAAGATGAGTGGAAAATAATTTGGCTAATTGGATGGGATTGTCATGCTGAAGATAGACAAATGCTAGTCCTGAATTCTTCAGCAGGATATTTAGTCCATCTCTGAACCTCTTGTCATGTAGCCAAAGTAGACAGGAGCCTTAGGTACTTGCTGATATTGTCACCACGTTTTCATTATATATTCACTTTATCACTACCACAGGCATAAAACAGGTCAGGGTGTCTCCTTCAAATAGTAACTACAGAGACAAGCTTTTCTCTGTACCATTCAGGTTCTGAAGTGCTTTGTATTCCAATAACCAAACACCTTTTCTAATCGTATAACAGCACATAGTCTCCATTCTAATATTGGAGAATGAAAGTGCTCACTAAAGAATGAGGAAAACGACTTTGATGACTTCCCTGAGGTTGATCCTTTTATTCCATTTCTAACTCTGGGCACACTATGACTAAAAGTACATCCTGCCAACTTTGCCAGCTTGCCTGCTACTGAGAAGTATCAATTCTATGTGTCTTTTAATCATGTACACTGACAAAGTTAAACCTATTCTGATGTGTTTCAAAGAAACACATACATAATTATTTATATTTTTATTTATTCCCTAACATATAGAAATGGCAATATATTTTCATCATAGATATTATTGAATATCGTTATTTATAGTTCAGTTAAGATAGCTACAGTGAAATATTATTAGAGAGAGGTATTTACATTTGCCATTTTTGTTCTGACTTCCATAAATCAATGCAAACTTGTAAATATGTTTACTGTCCTCCTGAATTGACGAAGTTATGGTGGGAAACTATTCATCAGGAGAAGGTGAAATTGTGAAACAAGTGAATTATACATGTCCTTGTATCTTCCACTGGAAATGCTTAATAAATATATGGAACCACGGAATCATAAAAGCATAGCAATGGTAGAAACTTTAAGGGTCATTGAGTTCAGTCCCATCTCCCAGCATTAAATCCCTTAACCACATCCCTAGTAGCAGTCTTCAGGTACTCACTAAGGTATGGTGAATGAATGAACAAAAGAAACAAAACATGTAGGTTTAGCCTGGACATTTCTAAGGATTTTCTTCTCCAGAGGGCAGCCCACTCTATTTCAAACAGTTTCAACTTTTAGAGTGTTCTTTTATGTATTACCTGCTGGCATTTACTACTTTAGTATTTACTCTTCTTCATGTTACCTAGTCTTCAATCTATAGAAAAAGAGCCTCCCTGCCAAGCTTTATTGCCCTTGGGCTTTTTGAGGGGAAATAAGATCCATAAAGAAGCCCCAGAAGAACCAACCTGTTTTCAGTTGATTAAAATACTCTACATTGTTTTAATACACTGAGTTATCCTGTCCATATTATGAGTGGAAAAAATAATGTAAATATATACACAGAGGGAAAGCTTAGCAAAATCGTCCTGCAGATTAGAGAGATGTTGGGAATAAAAATCAAATAAATGTATTTTGCACTTTAGTGTAAGTGGCTAAAAGGTATTAGTGATAATCTGCTAATTCAAGATGGCTCCTATCATCTTACCTCCAGATAGTCTACATTTTCACAAGTGAGAAAAAGCAGGTACTTTGTCATGATATCTTTTAAGCCTAGCCCCCTCCCCTCTGCTCCCCCTTATTGGGCTCTGAAAACTAACTCTTCTAGGATAAATCCTGATAACATGAAATCTGGAGCTACCATCCGGGCTATTTCAATAGATCACCAGGCTCAACCTTCTGGCCTTCTGTCTGGACTGAGGCTGGGGCTGGCTCTCTGCAGAAATATTCATCAATCTCCTCTTGCCTTCTTGCCTCTGGTCTCTGAGACACAACCTATTTTCTCGCTTGCATATTCTGCTAAGTGTCAACTAGAAGTGTTTTCCCTAAAATACACTGATGGAAAGTAGAGAAAGTGGAAAGGAGACCTGTCCTTTAGGTCCTGGCTCTGCTGATCTTAACCTCATTCAGCCTCAGTTTCCTCAAGTGGAAAGTTACTGCTTAGGTAACGTTTGAGGATTAGACCTCTAGGTCAAACACCTGGTTTTAGGAAAATATCAGTATTTTTCACAGTTCATAGACTGCTTCTTGCTCACGGTAATAAAATCTGTAAAAGATTGAATTGTTCCCCCAGGATGAATGATCTCCACAAATCGTTGTGGAGTTAAAACATGTCAAATGTAGATTACTTCCAAAGACAGAAAGTCTTAGCGTTAGTGGCAAGAGTTCCCAGAGATTTTCAGTTAAGATTCTGCTCCTTTTCTTTTGCAGTGGGTTAAAACAAAGTTAAAAGTGGATTCCGCTTTTGTCTCTTGCAGGAGGAAGATCAGGCTACCTCTTCAAAATATACAAAAATAACTATATTTCACACTCATGTTTTTAAAGTCAGGTTTATGGAGATATAATTTGCGTGCAATAAAATTCACACTTTTTTTAAGTGTACTGCTTGATGAGCTCCAGTGAACTTATATAGTTGTATAACCACAGCTATAGTCAATAGACAGAATAATTCCATCATCCCAAGTAGTATTCTTCTGACTATTTGCAGTCAATCCCTTTCTCTCTACCCCTCCCCCTGGGCAAACACTGACCTATTTTTATTTCCGATAATTTTGCCTTCTTCAGAATGTTCACATTCAGTTTTCAAAAGTAATGCTAATAATAAATACTTACAGGTGAAATGTTAAGGTATCAGTGAGGGTTCATGGAAGAATAATTTTTTAAAAAAGTAATGTGATTGATAGGGAAATTTCAGTTTATAGTTTCTGATTTTAACACTAACTTTTTTTCTCTACACTGTGCATATCTTGTTCAAACATTCACTATTACCCATGAGTAGGCCCTACAGGATTAACAACAAGGCTGAAGCTGCACCATAGTCAATACAATACAGTTTGGCTTAGGAATAGATAAAGAGATCTGTGGAACAGAACAAAGAGAACAGAAACAGATCCAGGTATATATGGAAACTTGGTAAATGGCAAAGGTAGCATTTCAATCCAATGAGAAAAAGATGGTTTATTAAGTGGATGGTTTGGCAAAAATGCTTCTTCTTCTGGAATGGAATAAACTTACCTCATCCCATATATGAAATTAATTCCAGATACATTGACTATTTAAATGTAAAAATTGCCATTAAATATTAGAAAATACCTTAGGAGAAGAATAGGAGTAAAGGAGAGACTCTTAAGGAAAATGGGAAACCCAGAAGCCACACTTATCAAATATAGACATATTTGCATAACAAAAGATGAAATAATCAAAGTAAAAAAATGATATATTATGACAAAGGCCTAATATCTTTCATACATAAAAGTTTCCTGCAAATTGATAAGAAAAGATAAGCAAAGGGGAAGAACAGCATATTCTCAGTAAATATGCAATTGCAATGGTTTGTAAACAAAAAAGAGCTCATCTTTATTATTAGTCAAGGGAATAGAAACTAAAGCGACAATAAGGTATATATTTTTTTCTCCCATCAGATGGCAAATTTTTAAAGACGAATAATGCCAGTGATTATAAGGATGTGGGGATGCAGATATTTCTAACATATTGGAGTTGGGTGCAAGTTACTTTTCTCATTTTGAAATGAAATTTGGCAAGGTTGAAATTTAAAACACCCCAACATTTTGGGAAGCCAGCCAACTGAAATAAAAGGACTGATATTCATATAATTATATACAAGGCTATTTTCAAGGATATTTATTGCTTCATTGCTTAAGGGGCAAAAACTGGAGACAAGCACAAGTTCTCTCAGGAGTGAAATAGTTGAATAAATTGTGATGTATCTGTACTCTGAAATATGTAGCCTTTAAACAAATGAATTATTTTCATCAATTGACTCAGATGGGCATCTGTGATTTTCTTTTGAGAAGCACATACCACGGTAGTAAATATAGTATGATCCCACTTTTGTAATACGTTGTCGTTGTTAGGTGCCATCGAGTCGGTTTCAACTCATAGCGACCCTATGCACAACAGAATGAAACACTGCCTGGTCCTGCGCCATCCTTAGAATTGTTGTTATGCTTGAGCCCATTGTTGCAGCCACTGTGTCAATCCACCTCGTTGAGGGTCTTCGTCTTTTCCACTGACCCTGTACTTTGCCAAGCATGATGTCCTTCTCCAGGGACTGATCCCTCCTGACAACATGTCCAAAGTATGTAAGATGCAGTCTCACCATCCTTGCTTCTAAGGAGCATTCTGGTTGTACTCTTCCAAGACAGATTGTTCGTTGTTTTGGCAGTCCATGGTATATTCAATATTCTTCCCCAACACCACAATTCAAAGACATCACTTCTTCTTCAGTCTTCCTTATTCATCGTCCAGCTTTCACATGCATATGATGTGATTGAAAATACCATGGCTTGGATCAGGTATACCTTAGTCTTCAAGGTGACATCTTTGCTTTTCAACACTTTAAAGAGGTCCTTTGAAGCAGATTTACCCAATGCAATGCGTCGTTTGATTTCTTGACTACTGCTTCCATGGCTGTTGATTGTGGATCCAGGTAAAATGAAATCCTTGACAACTTTGTAATATAGTATGCATGTATATGTATATAGAAATGTATGCCTGTATTTGTATGTATGAGTGTAGAGAAAGTTGTGGAAGTGTGCACACCAGGATGTCAGGCTATTAACTCAGAGGTGTCAGAGTGGAGTTTTTTTTTCTTAGTTTTTAATATATCTTTAAGATTATTTCACCTGTTATAATGAACACACGTGAAATTTGAAATTAATAATTAAGTCAAAAATTAAAGGCTGAGCCAGGCTTCAAGGTGAACTAGGGCCAAACCCACTGCCATTGAGTTGATTCCGACTGATAGTGACCCTGTGGGACAGAGTAGAACTGCCCCATAGGGTTTAAAAGGCTATTAATCTTTACAGAAGCAGACTACCACATCTTTCTCCCACAGAGTGACTGGTGGGTTCAAACCATCGATCTTTTGGTTAGCAGCCCAGTGCTTAATCACAAAAGCTTAACCACAGATACTGAGACCACTTGTTCCTCTATGCTCAGGGACCCAATGAATATAATGATGGTAGCCAGAGGAATGAAGACATATATCATCTGGGCACACTCACAGAGAGAAATCTGGGCTGTGGGACAATATGTGTAAGTGAAAGTAATACCTCATTAGTAGTTCACGACTGGTCCAATAAGCAACATCATGATAAAAGAAAAAAGATCGAAGCTGTAAAGGATTTCATGTTACATGGATCCACAGTCAAAGCCCATGGTAGCAGCAGTCAAGAAGTCAAAGGACAGATTGCATTGGGAAAATTTGCTATAAAATACCTCCTTAAAATGTTAAAAAGCAAAGATGTCACTTTGAGACTCAGGTTCACCTGACTCAAGCCACGGTATTTTCAGTCGCCTCATATGCATTTTTCATATGCATGCAAAAGCTGCACAGTGAATAAGGATGATCAGAGAAGAATTGATGCATTTGAATCATGGCGCTGGTGGAGAATGTTGAGTATACCATGGACTGCTAGAAGAACAATCAAATCTGTCTTGAAGTACAGCCAGCATGCTTCTTAGAAGTGAGGATGACGAGACTTTGTCTCACATACTTTGGACATGTTATTAGGAGCGTCCAGTCCCTGGAGAAGGACATCATGTTTGGTAAGGTAGAGAGGATCAGGAAAAAAAGAGGAAGATCCTCAACGAGATGTGTTGACACAGTGGCTGCAACAATGGGCTGAAACATAGCAACGATTATGAGGATGGTGCAGGACTGCGCAGTGTTTCATCTGTTGTGCCTATTGTCTCTGTGAGTCAGAACTGACTCGATGGTACCTAACAACAACAACAGTTTGTTTTTCAATTAAAAATTTTGTATTGCAGTGGTACCTGGTAGCTGATATGCCAATTTGAAAATGCAACCTTTTTAAAAAAAAGATTAATGGCATCAAATATTAGACATTGAAACTCCAAGTCAAAAGGGCTTTTCGTTATGCTCATCTGTCTTAATAGTTGAGGAAATAAATAGCAGAAGAAGCAGAACATGGATTCTGGAGCCAGACCTACTGGATTTAGAACCTAGCTTGGCTTCTTGTTAGCTCTGTGACCTTAGACAAGAGACTGAACCTTTCTGTGCCTCAGATTCCCCATCTGCAAAATGGGCATAATAATAGTCACTACCACAGGGGGTTGTTTTAAGAATTACATGAGTTATCATTTGAAAAACATATGAAATAATACCAGGCAAACAGAAAGTGCTACATATGTGTTTATTAAATAAATGAATAGTAAAGGTAACTTTTTATTTTTTTGATCATTCTGCACCATTTTTTCTAGAAATTGTTTGGGGATTTATTCTGGGTTCTCTTCAGGATCTTCAAATTATACATTCTCTAATGATTTAATCCCACATCATGATTTTGGTCACCACCTTTGGACAATGACAACAATGTCAACCATTTTGTGAGCTTCCTGACGAACAGGATCTTGTATCATTCATCTCATATCTCAGTGCTTAGCACAGGAAAAGCTTCAAAGTCTTTGGTTCAGTATTTTGAACAAGACTCAACTGAATGGTCTGCTCCTCTTAGTCACGGTGACTTATGTTTTGCTTTCCCATTGTAAACAGGTGGATATTCTTATTTGCTACAGGTTCAGTGTTTGTCTCCAAAGTGCTCAGTTTCATAAACCTCAAGTCTGTACTTGCAGAACTCTCTCTAATAACACAAAAAGTTTGGGTTGATAATATAAATAAGTTTTCTGAGCACGAGATTAAAAATAAGGAACCCTTGAAATCGTTGGATAGTCGATCATGTGGTGAAAATTATAATGGGCAGCTTACGTCGGGAGGGTGTATTTGGCCTTTTGACCTTAAAGGAAATGCAGTTATTGAGTTTAGATTTAAAGCCTTTGAAATTTGTAACTTACTACAGGTTTTAGAAAGGAAGTAGGAGCCACGAGGCCAACTTTGCATCGTCAAACTGCTTGCTGCAACCCGATTTTTTTTTTTTTTTTTAAAGGAACATCCTTGATAGTTCAGTATTTTTGGCATGTAAGAATGTACAGAAGGATAGTCTAGCACCCACGCCACATTGCCTGGGTTGAAATCATGTTTAGATGGAAGTAACCACAACCATTTTCTGTAGCTTCGTTGCTTGGATTTACTCTGTGCATTATACATGTTCCCAGTTATATTTTAAATGCTTCTGAAGGGCTACAAACCTGCTCTTTTGCACAGAGGTTTATTTTGGCAGTATGTAATTGTTTTTATTATATGTTATCCTCTGTTTGGCTTACCATAAGCTAGAACAGACAAATGATGTCCAGGAAAATTAAGCCAATTCTCCAATCTGGAGATGTGTAGAGTCCCCAGTGGAGGCTTTGCAATGGAAATAACAGATACAAAGGATCCTCTTTAATTTGCTCTCCTGACAGGGCTCTGCCACATCCGTTATTATGAAGTGTAATTGCTTTACATATCAAATTTACCACTCCTTTTTTGACCCCAGTGGAATTATCCTTCTCTTTAATTCCCAGGCTAACGAGACTTTAGAAAGTTGAACTCCAACACGTTATACGTGGTAGACCTAGATATTCCCAAAAAACAATGAAGGACTATATGCTGGGCATGCAAAAATACCATACAGCCATTGCTGTGCTGAAAATGAGCCCATGAGGTATATAGAAGACATGTTTTCCCCATTTTACACATGAGAAAACTAAAGGCCTCAAGGTCACAGTGGTAGGTAGTAGCAAAACCATGATTAGAATCCAGATTTCCAGGCTCAGTAATTCCCTATTTTCATGTTGCCACATTTTATTCCCCCCAGGAGGTCATATTCATACTGGGTCATCATGATCATAAAGGACGTGGAATTGAAGTATTGGGTCCATATGAATCCCCAGAGACTGTCTTAATCGTGCGAATGAACGTCATTCCCACTGTCTGCAGTCATTTAAATTCATTCCAGCAAATTAAATAAACAGAATGGTGCAGTCTCCTCCAAACCAAAGTCTATAATGACCCTGAAAAATGTCCTACCTGGTTATATTTCACTGTTTCACATCACAAAAATTAAAATACCTCTAGTGTTAGCGTGATCCAAACAATGCAGAGAGAGTTCTTGGCAACAGGAAAAACAGAACACAGAAAATGCCTCACACACTTACAGTCAGTCAACCTAGGTGTACCATCAACCCCTGCCCAAGATACAGAAAGCTGTTACCTTAATTTTTTTGCAGATTTAACAGTGCGCAATAAAACTGGCCTATTCTAGAGACTATGCTATATAAGTCCATCAGGGTGGTATTCAGGAATGGTAAAATCAGGCAGCTTATTTGAATTAGCCAAAAAAAAAAAAAAATTTTTTTTTTGGCTAATTCAAATGACAAGACTTGATGCCCTGGGAAGGAAGGTTCAGAATAAATTTCTATTTACAAAACGGAAATTGACTTCTTTTGGATATATTGGTCTTTGGCCAAGATATTTTGTGTAACATTTTCTTTTAGGATCCTTTGCCAGAGTTGTTGAGGTCACCATGCATTCTTCAGAATTACAATTTTCATGCAGTTGATTTTGTTAGAAACTAGGTTGTGAAAATGCAAATTAATTCCTTCATATAAATCTTCCGTTTCCCTTTGCAAGTTGAGCAAAGCCTCTTGAGAAATAGTCTATATCACTAGTTATTACTGTCCAAGTTTTTCATAATGTTAAATATTAGGTCAACAACAAGAAGTATGTTTCCCAAAATATTCTTTAAAAAAAAAAAAAAAGATACCAGAAATTCAGAAAGGAATTATCATTTCTCTGATGTTGGGATCCAGGTTTTTGACTAATTTGCTGAAAGACAGAAATTAATTTTTGGGGCTATGGAAAAATATTAAAGGAGAACTTCAGTGGTTCCTTATTTGACACCAAAATTTAATCTTAAAAAATGAGCCTATAAAGTTGTGGCAGTGTTGCTTGAAATCAGGCCTTTAAACAGCACCCAGAGGCCATGATCTGAAATCTTTCACCTTTTTTTACTATTTTTTTCTACGTCAAAGACCTTTGCAAAATTTAACCTTGCTCAAGATTGTGAATAGTTGACTATTGTTAACATTACAATTCCCTGAAATGGTCAGCAACTAGAAAGGGTCATTTCAGTTTAAGAATTATCTGAAAGTTCTGTTGCCCCTGGAATTTTTCAATGCATAGAAGAAAGTGCTTGTTTGCATTTTAATGCAATATCATATGACAATAATGCCTTAAGAATGCTCAACAGAAGCAGAATTCATGTTAAGGTTTTAGCAACTACTACGTCATTTCAATATAGCATGAGCCCACATGAACATAGAGTTTGAGGAATATCCTTAGTCACCGCATCAACGTCGCTAACACGTGACATCTCTAATCCATATCGAGCTTCTTTCTCTGTCTTCTACTATGTTGTTCGAGGCTTCACTCAAAGGTCATTCTCTCAAGGAAGAATGCAGAAAGCTAAAGATACAAGAGAAAGATTAGTCCAAAGGACTAATGGACCACATCTACCACTGCCTCCACAAAACTGAGCCAAGTAGGAGATGGTGCCTGACTACCACCACCAACTACTCTGATAGGGATCATAATAGAGGGTCCTGGACAGAGCTGGAGAAAAAGTAGAACAAAATTCTAACTCAAAAAGGAAGACCAGACTTGCTGGTCTGACAGAGACTGGAGAAACCCTGAAAGTATGGCCCCCCAACACCCTTTCAGCTCAGTATTGAGGTCACTCCTGAGGTTCACCCTTCAGCCAAAGATTGAACAGGCCCATGGAACAAAACAAGACTAAAGGTGCACACCAGCTGTGGGGCAGGGACTGGAAGGCAGAAGGGAACAGGAAAGCTGGTAATAGGGAACCCAACGTTGAGAAGGTAGAGGATTGACATGTCTGGGGGTTGTTAACCAATGTCATAGAACAATGCATGTACTAACCGTTTGATGAGAAACTAGTTTGTTCTGTAAACCTTCATCTAAAGTACAAAAAAAAAACCCAAATGATAAAAAAAAGTCACTATGCCTACGGAAACTCTCCCAACTCCTCAGGGTGTCTTCTTATGTTTTTATAGTACTGTTAAATGAACAGTTATGGGTTTTTATATTTTACATGTCAACTTAGTCTATTAAATTCTCAAAGAGTTCTCATTTTTGTAACCTGGCATTTAGCACAGAACCTGGCATGTAGTTGGTGGCTGATTTTTTTTTTTAAGTGAATGAATTGATTTTCCGTTGTAAAAGTAATTCAGTAATGTCATGTAGCCCTTAGATACTCAGTTTCTACTATATATTAATTCCAAAAGAGACCACTTAATAGTCTATTAAAAAAAAGGGCATTCTGTCATACATGTAAGCGGTTATTGACTTCCAAGACTGTGTTAATGATTATAAAAATAGCTAACATTTGCTGGGACCTTACTGTATGCCACACACTATTATGAACACTTTATGTGTATTGATCTTCCCCCAAACTCTATGGCATAATTGTTATTAATATCTCCGTTTTACAAATGAGGAAATTAAGACATAGAGATGTGAACTATCTTGCCCAAAGTCCAGTGTTTGCACTGAGATTCAGTGCCAGGCAAGCTGGCTCCAGAGTCATATTTCTTAGCCATTAGGCTAAGCTGATTGCTAACAAATATGCTCATGAAACTTTACCGTTTAGATACTCTACCTAATAGATGGCAACAGTTGGTGAATGATTTTCAGGGTGGTATCTCTTCTTATAACCCTTTCTCTGGTCATAATTTCCCAATAAAATAGTGCAAAATATTGAGACTTGTCACTAATAAAGAAAAATTACTTGCCACTACTAAAGGGAAAAAAAGGTTTTCTACAGAATGGAGCTATATACTTATTGATCAAGAAGTCTTGCTATTATAATGGAAGTAAAAATATTATAAAATTACAGAAAAGTTTGCTATTAAAACTAACACAGATGATAAATATATAGGTCATAACCTTCCTGACTGTGAAGGCTTTCATGTGCAATGTCTTAGTAGATCTTCTTTACATTCCTGGGAATTAGAAGTTAATTTTCCTATTTAACACAGAAGGTTATGGAGAATCAGAGAGGTTAATTAGAAATTCTCAACCCTGGCTGCGTATTAGCACCACCTGGATATTTTAAGGAGCCCTGGGGACGCAGTGGTTAAGCATTTGGCTGCTAACCAAAAGGTAGGCAGTTCAAATCCACCAGCCGCTCCTTGGAAATGCTATGGGGCAGTTCTACTCTGTCCTGTAGGGTTGCTAGGAGTTGGAATTGACTTTATGGCAATGGGTTTTGGATATCTTAAAAAACAATACAAGACAAAAAAACTTCTGATACCTGGGGTCCCAAATAAGACACATGAATTCAGAATTTCTGGGAATGGATCAGGATATCTGCATTTTGTAAGTAAACCGCAGGTGATTCTTAGGTGCAGCCAGGTTGAGAACCACTGAATTCAATGAATCATATAAAACTCACAGTAAATGTGAAAGCTGAATCCTAAATCCAGAACCTCTGGCTCCAAAGCCTGTGTTACGTGTGCCATGTCCACCTCCTCAGACACAAACTGCTTTGGATACCTTTTCCTGAGGGTTACTGACACTTAATTACATTACCACATGCATGCTGGGAGATTCTTTGTTATCCTCCAGAGTACGTATGGATGAACCCTATCAACTACTGATTACCTAAGCTGCCGCTTTCTGAAAATCTCATTTAGATTATACGGGATGAGGTGCCAAGAGGAGGTCTGTGGGGGTTTTAACACAGCCCACCACATCTCTATCAGCTCCCGCAAAACCTCCCAAAAAACAGTCTACGTCAAATATAATCCTTGCTGGGCAAACGTTCTTTAAAGAGCGTTCTTCTAGTCCTCCTTTTCAGAGTTTATAGCTCCCAACACCTCCTATATAAAATTCTGGAGTTTCCCTTGATAGTCTAACACTGCCTGTCAAAGTTTTGATGTGGAGCTATCTCTTTTAGACATTTCTTCAGGCTGCATAAATTCCGTAGGTTTTAAAGAAGCTGTGGCGAATCAGTAAGCACCTGCCTCTGAAGTAATTCTGAGTACTTCTGACGGAGGCACACAGCATAATAGCAGCTTCACAGACAACACGATTTGCTGCTAATGTTTTTATTGCCATGGAAAACCTGGAATCGGGTCCATCAAGCGTGAGTCCTAGACACTCATAAGCTCAGTTACAGCTGTTCTCTGACACAGCTGTGTTTGCTGTGTCCCTAAGGCTGGCCTTCTCCTTTGCCTATGATTAGCACTCCAGTTCTCCCGTCTCTTGCAGCCTTGGTGGTACACTCATCCTTTTGCGAAGCTCTGCTCTGAATCACTCTCTCCTTGGCTGGTATCCGCACAGCCAGCTTCATGCTTCGTGATAGCTCTCTCTGGCTGTTTTCTCCCCTGGTCCTGGTTCTGTATTAACCTAAACAAGATAACCACATGGATGACCTGAAATCATAGCCACCTCCGTAGCTAACAATCTTTTAGTTTTCCTAACCATTGGTGTATAAGTTTGTGATTTAAAATAATTCACTATTACCTCTCATTGTTCTTGAGGGTTGACAAGGCTCAGCTGAAAGTTTCTTGCTGGGGCTTCTCCTGCAATTCCAATCAGATAACACCTGGGGCTGAAGTTATCAGTGGGGCCAGACACCCAAAAGAGCCTCCTTAATAACTGACAGTTGATGCTGACTATTGGGTGGGGATTCAGATAGGAACAACTATTGGTTGGGGTCCAATAACCTGAGCAACTACATGTGGCCTTTCCATGTGGCTATGTTCATAGTGTCCAAGATACCCAGGCAAAAGCTGCAAGGCTTTTTAAGATGTTGACTGGGAAGTCTCAGAATATCACTTTTGATACATTCTATCAGTAAAGGTCTTCTTTGGTCTTCCTCATTCATTGTCCAGGTTTCACGTGCTTCTGAGGTTATTGAAAATACCATGGCTTGAGTCAGGCACACGTTAGTCCTCAAAGTGACATCTTTGCTTTTTACTTCTTTAAAGAGGTCTTTTGTAGCAGATTTGCCCATTGCAATTCATCATCTGATTTCCTGACTGCTGTTCCCATGGGTGTTGATTGTGACTCCAAGTGAAACGAACCTCTTCGCAACTCCAGTATTTTCTCTGTTTAACCTTAGGTTGCTTATTGATCCAGTTGTGAACTACTAATGAAGAATTACTTTCACTGACAGATGTTGGACATAGGGTCACTATGAGTCATAACTGACTTGATGGCATCTAACAACCACATTGGTAAAGGCAAGTCAAAAGGCCAGCCCAGGTGAAAGGGGAAAGAAATCCAGCCCAGCTCTTCATGTGAGGGGCAGCATACACTTAAAGGGAGAGAAAGGGTTAATAGTGGCCACCTTGACTATCACATGCTCACCATATCCCACTTTTGACTCCAAAGTCCTTTGAATAGTTAATCTGGAACAGTGGTTCAGAAACTTTCAACTCTGAACCTTCTTACAATCTTAAAAATTGAGGACCGTAAAGACATTTTGTCTATATAGGTTCTATTGATTTTTACTGTACTAAAAATTAAAACTGAGACATTTAAGAATATTTATGTATTTGAAAAGAATATTTTTAATGAAAAACAACTATATCTCCTAAAACAAAAACCTTCCAGTGAGAAGAGTGACACTGTTTTACATTTTTACATATTTCTTAATTGAAGATAGCAGGTTCCCATATCTCCTGCAATCAGTGTTGCAATGTGTTGCTTTGGTTGAAGTGTATGATGAAAATATAGCATTATACAGATTATGTAGTTGGAAAAAGAAAAAGTACTTGGAAAGCCTCTTCAAATAATTATGATTATTCTTCTTTGATATTATACCAAAAGTTGTAGTTTCTTTAAAAAAAAATTTATTGTAAAATATATATGGCAAAATATTTTCCATTTTAATCATTTTTAGTTACAGTTCAGTGGCATTAATTGTGTTGATCACATTGTGCAACCCTCACCACTGTTCCCAAAAGCTTTATATTATCCTAAACAGAAATTGAGTATCCCTTGAGCAATAGCTCCCTATTCCTCCATCCCTCAGCGGTTCCCGTATAACCACTGATAAACTCTTATCTCCGTGTACTTGCCTGTTACAGATATTTCATGTAAGTGAGATCATACAACATTCTTCCTCTTGTGTCTGACTTATTTCACTTGGCATAATGTTTTCAAGGTTCATCCACATAGTAGTAGGTATCAGAACTTCATTTCTCTTTATGGCTGAATAATATTCCCTTGTATGTATATACCACATTTTGTTTATTGATTTATATGTTGATGGATATTTATTTCTACTTTTTGACTTTTGTATGATAAATAATGATGTAATCACATTGATGTACAAGTATCTGGTTCCCTGCTTTCAAGACTTCTGGGTATATAACTAGGAGAGGAATTGTTAAATCACACAGTAATTCTATGTTTAACTTCTGAAGACTCACCAAACTCTTTTCCACAGCAACCGTATCATCTTTCTTTCCACGAGCCAGGCATGCGGATACCAATTTCTCCTCATCATTGATAACACTTATTATCTTCTGTTTTTCTGATAATAGCCATCCTAATGGGTATGAAGTGGTATCTCAGGGTGGTTTTGATTTGCATTTCCCTAATGATTAATTTTTCTTCAGTTCTTTCAGCATTTCTCGAGCTGAAAGAACTGAAGAAAAAATTCAAGCCTTGAGTTGCAGTATTGAAAGATTCTATGGGCAAAATATTGAACAATGCAGGATGCCTCAAAACAAGATGGAGTGAAGACACAGAGTCACTGTACCAAAAAGAATTGATTGACTCTCCACTGTTTCAGGAGGTAGCATATGCTCTAGAACCAATGGTATTGAAGGAAGAAGTCCAAGCTGCACTGAAAGCATTGGCACGAAAAAAAAAGCCTCCAGGAATAGACAGAATACCAATTGAGGTGTTTCAACAACTGGTTGCAGTACTGGAAGTGCTCAGTCATCTATGTCAAGAAATTTGGAAGACAGCTACCTGGCCAACTGAATGGAAGAGATCCATATTTTTGCCCGTTCCAAAGAAAGGTGGTCCAACAGAATGCAGAAATTATCGAACAATATCCTTAATAACACACACACAAGTAACATTTTGCTGAAGATCATTCAAAAGTCATTGCAGCAGTACATTGGCAAGGAACTGCCTGAAATTCAAGCTAGATTGAGAAGAGGATGTAAGATGAGGGATATCATTACTGATACCAGATGGATTTGGCTGAAAGCCGAGAATACCAGAAAGATGTCTATCTCTGTTTTACTGACTATGCAAAGACTGTGTGGATCATAACAAATTATGGATAACATTGCAGGAATTCCAGAACACTTAATTGTGCTCTTGCAGAACCTGTACATAGACCAAGAGGCAGTCGTTTGAACAGAACAAGGAGATGCTTTGTGGTTTAAATCAGGAAAGGTGAGAGTCAAGGTTGTATCCTTTCATAATACTTAGTCAATTTGTTTGTGCTGAACAAATAATCCGAGAAGCTGAACTACATGAAGAGGATTGCAGGAAGACTCATTGACAACCCTTGATATGCGGATGACCCAGTCTTCCTTGCTGGAAGTAAGAAGACTTGAAGTACTTACTGATGAAGATCAAAGGCTACAGCCTTCAATATGAATTACACCTCAACGTAAAGAAATAAAAAATTCTCTCTATTAGACCAATAAGAAACATCATGGTAAATGGAAAAAATATTAAAGTTGTCAAGGATTTCATTTCACTTGGATCCACAATCAATGCCGTGGACGCAGGAGTCAAGAAATCAAATGACAAATTTCCCTGGGCAAATCTGCTGCAAAAGACCTCCTTAACGTTTTTAAAAAGCACAGATATCACTTTGAGAACTAAGATGCACCTGACCGAAGCCGTGGTACTTCAATTGCCTCATATGCATGGGAAAATTGGACACTGAATAAGGAAGACTGAAGAATTGATGCCTTTGAATTATGGCGTTGACAAAGAATGTTGAATATACCATGGACTGCCAGAAGAATGAACAAATCTGTTTTGGAAGAAGTATACCCAGAATGCTCCTTAGAAGTGAAGGTGGTGAGACTTTGTATAATGTACTTTGGACATGTCAGGAGGGACCCGTCTGTGGAGAAGAACATCATGCTTGGTAAAGTAGTGGGTCAGCGAAAAAGAGGAACAGCCTCAACGAGATGTATTGATACAGTGACTGCAACAATGGGCTTAAACATAACAAGGATAGTAAGGATGGTGCACATCCAGGCAGTGTTTTGTTCTGTTGTACATGGATTGCATGAATCAGAACCAACTCAACAGCACCTAATGACAACAATGATTAATGAAAGAAGTCCCTGAGTGAATCAAATGGTTAAGCACTCAATTACTAGCTGAAAGGTTGGCAGTTTGAACCCATCCGGAGGAGCCTTGGAAGATAGGTCTGGCAATCTGCTTCTGAAAGGTCACAGCCTTGAAAATCATATAGACCGATTCTACTCTGCACACATGGGGTCATCATGAGTTGGAATTTGCTTAACAGCAACTAACAATGATAGTGGTCAATAACATTAAGCTCCTTTTTGTATACTTATTGTCTATTGGTTTATCTTTTTTGGTGAAATGTGTATTCAAGCTGTTCATTCTTTGATTGGTTTGTTTGTCTTTTTGCTATTGGGTTGTTGAAGTTCTTTACATATGCTGGATATTAAATCCTTATTAGATATATGGGTTCCAAATATTTTCTTTCATTCTATAGGTTGTCTCTTCGTTTTATTAATAAAGTCCTTTGATGCATGAAAGTTTTTAATTTTGATGAAATCCAATTTATCTGTTTTCTTCTTTTGTTGCTTTTGCTGTGATAATTTCTTAAATGTCATTGCAATATGGAATCTGAACCCATGTCAATGAATTTCTGTACTCTGTTGTATTAAAATCCATTGGTATATCTGGCACTTAAATAGACCATTTATCAATGTGTGATTTTATAACATTGGGCATTGGTAATTTGGGAAATATTAGTTCACTGAGTTAAACAGATTTTCCAAATATATGTTTTGTGATAATTATCGAAAATGTCACCTGTTTATTATTAGAAGAGTTTGTAAATATTGGGAAACAGATTTACAGTGAAAAAGACAAGATTTCTAACATTTTAACTTTCTCTTGAAAACTTGAATTATATCTTTTTATCTTTGGCAACAAATGCTGTCAGTTCCTTTTCTCTAAGAAACAGACACACTTCTTTCATGTTTGAGAAAATGTCTGCCAGATGTACAAGCCTGAATTACCATAACTTGTCTATCATTCTTTCAAATAAAATTTACACTCCATGAAAAAAGAGACCCATTCAGCCTGCAAATTTCACAGTCACACAAGTGCCTTTCCTCAAGACAACTGTTTTACTTGAATCTGCAGCATAGGTGTCTTATGCATATTTCTATTTCTTCACGTAATATTAACAAATATGTATTCAAGGTTTAAGATTTAATGAAATCAATATTTTTACTGCTTCATTGAAGATATTTTTAAGGGAAACTGGCAAGTGTGTGGTGGTGAAGAAGACAATGACTAATGGTATAAATGGGTGACGTTATAGTTTGCTGTAAAGCACCAGCCATTTTATCTACCATTGTTTTGCTCTATCAAGGCAAATCTCAACACAGTGAAAAATGCAAGTAACATATTAGTATTATTATGAAAATAGTTTTTACCTTGTTGACCTCCTGAAAGATCCTAAGATGATATCCTTGAGCCCCCACAGACCATAATTGAGAACCACTGATCTAGATGAAGTCTGAACGAGCCACATGAAATATGCCATGGTGGGAGTATTTCTACCGTGGAAAATGGAAAACTATTAATAGGAGCTTAGTTTTTCAGAAAGCTGACTTACCAGCCCACCACAGTTGTATACATGTAATAGCCTTGTGCTGTGGAGCACATGCGTACCTTGGAACTTGCCACAGTGTCCAACTAATGGAAAATAACGTCAGATCTTGTCACAGGTATAGGGTTCACACATGCTTCTGCTTGATTTGGGTACTCTTTCCTAATTATCATGTCATTATCTAAATTTTTCTGTGTTCTTGTAATCTACTGTGTTGAAAGAACTGAATAAAAATGTAATTTTTTTTACCACTGCCATCGAGTTGATTCTGACTCACAAGCGACCCTATAAATGTAATACAGAAGTAAAAATCCTATGATGTCTGTGTGTTATTGTTGTTGGTGTTAAGTTGATTCTCACTCACAGTAACCCTATATGACAGAGTAGAACTTGCCTATAGGGTTTCCTAGGCTGTAATCTTTACAGGAGCAGATTGCCAGGTCTGTGTGGGTTCCACCTGCTGACTTTTTGGCTAGCAGCCAGGTGCTTAGCCACTGTGCCACTGGGGCTCTTTCAAATCTGTATAAACATTCTTTTTTTATTTCTTCACATTTATGGCCTATTGATATATTTCTTCTATTTTGTACCTTTAATAATTAAGTTCCTTTGGCTTGTCGGCAATCAGAAGTAACCCACTCTTTGGACCAATTCAGACTGTAGAGGCAGAAGTAAATAATGGAGTCAATAGAGTTAAATTACTAGCTGATATAAATCAAGTTTATCTTACCAGGACTCCTAAATGTCTATCCTTTATTTCTTTAAAAATAATAATTTTTAACCACCCAGTTGTAGAGGAAGAATAGGCAAAGAGCAGAAAAGAGTGGTGGAACCAACAGAGAAGTAGTATTTATTCTAATCAGCCAAGAAATCTTAGGTAAGGTTAATAATTAATATCCTATGGGGCATATTTTACCTTTGTATGTAATACCTTTCCATCTCCCATTCCTGTCACGTCTACTCTGTTGGTACCCAGTTGTCACAAATGCCCCAGTCCGACATGAGAAAATGTTCCAGTTAGCTTTTGGAAATGTGATTCAATCTTGCTGGCAGGGGCTCCTTTGCAAGATCCTTGACCCATTCTCAGGATGCTTTCAGTTTGCCAGAAGCAAGCAACAAAGGGGATGGAGTTTCACAAAGAGAGAATTCTGGAGGCCTTGGTGAGGATAATTCCTCTTCAGGGAAGCTTTCACACTAATGCCAAGGCCCAGAAGGTACCTTCATGGGGGCACCTAGTCTTCTCTTTCAAAGGTATCCAGTTACTCAGGCTCCAAGCTATGAAGTAGGGGTTCAGCAAACCTGAACTGGTCCTTGGGAACCTCTGGAGAAGCAAACATTTACAGGTAATGTCACAGCTGCCTATAACTATCCAACAGGGTTGATCTCTGGGCGAGTTCCCAGCACACACAATGTTGCTTTTTAAGTCCTGCTGATTTGGATTCAACTTTTTTCCCCTTTTAACATTTTGCCTGAAATTTCAGTTTGAGTTGGAACTCCCTGACTACCAAATTAAGTGAAATGAGCATGATAAACAAGTTCATTGAAGCTTACCACAGCCATTTGAAGAAACTTCCAATAAAACCAGAAAGAGAGCCAATGGCCATCTGCCCGGTGAAATAAAAAGCTGCCCACTAGGAGATGAAATTAAAACACTAAGGAAACCAGGAACAGGAAGAATCCAACTTTTCTACAGATTCTGCTTATCTAAACTCCAGGCCTTCCCAAAAATTAGCAAAATCCATCTGGAAGAGTACTTAATACGCTTTCTAACAGAAATGAACTCACTTTTATTTTGCTAATTGCAAATTATTAAACACACAAAAACCTCATAAACAAACACAAATGTGTGAATGGTGGGGTTCGTTAAGGCACTTTGCGCCACAAAGTGGTTACCAAGGTGAATAAAACTCAGTTTTTGTACTCTGTGGCTCTGTCTCACTTCTAAAAGAAGAGACACATAAGTAAAATGGATATAATGTGGGGTGGAAAAGGTTTTTCACTCAGAACACTGATATGTCCTTTATTGGAGACACATTTCCTCTTTGATGAAATGGGAATGGATCGGCATGCCACCAAATGAGTTTTAAAAAATCTTCTTAATAAATAGAGCTACAGTTCATAGGAAGGAGCCCTGGTAGCATACTGGATAAGCACTTGGCTGCAAACTGAAAGGTTGGCAGTTTGAACCCACCAGCCGCTCTGCAGGAGAAAGATGTCAAAGTCTGCTTCCATAAAGATTACAGCCTTGGAAACCCTATGGGGCAGTTCTACTGTATCCTATAGGTTCACTATAAGTCAAAATCAACTCAACGACACACAACAATGAAAACAGTTCATAGAGGGAGAACTCACACCAACTATGTCTATAGAAATACATGGTGATGGTTGCATAGTATGGCATATGTTATTAGTGTAAGTGAATTGTATGGATGTACACTTGACAGTGGTTAAAATGGCAAATGTTTTCTTATATACATTTTACCAACATATATATATATGGTATAGTGGTTAAGTGCTACAGCTGCTAACCAAAAAAGTCAGCAGTTCGAATCCACCAGGCACTCCTTGGAAACATATATGTATGTTCTTGTTGTTAGGTGCTGTCAATTCAGTTGACTCATAGTGACCCTATGTACAACAGAGTGAAACATTGCCCTGTCCTGTGCTAGCTTCACAATCATTGTTATACTTGAGCCCATTGTTGCAGCCACTGTGTCAACCCATTTCATTGAGGGTCTTCCTCTTTTTTGTTGACCTTCTACCTTACTAAGCATAATGTCCTTCTCCAGGGACTGATCTTTCCTGATAACATGTCCAAAGTACATGAGATGAAGTCTCACCATCCTCACTTCCAAGGAGCATCCTGGCTGTACTTCGTCCAAAACAGATTTGTTCATTCTTCTGCCGTTCCATGATATATTCAATATTTTTCACCAATACCATAATTCAAAGGCAACAATTCTTCAGTCTTCCTTATTCATTGTCCAGCTTTCACATGCATATGAGGTGATTGAAAATACCATGGCTTGAGTCAGGCTCACCTTAGCCCTCAAAGTAGATGTATATATATATATATATATATATCATATGTACATATCTAACTATATATAAAAAAACAAAAACAAACAAAAATATATATATATATACATCTGAAAAATAAGCCATTGAAAACCCTGTGGATCACAGTTTCTACTCTGACACACACAGGGTCACCATAAGTTGAAGTCAACTTGACGGCCACCGGTGGTGGTGGTAGTATATGTGTGTGTGTATATATGTATGTTTACACATATATTGTATGTATTTACATGTATATACATATATAAACTGGACGGCAACTGGTGGTGGTGGTAGTATATGCACATATATACTGGCTGACTTTCAGAAATATATCATCAGGCCTTTCTTCTGAGGTGCCTCTACGTGCAGTTGAACTGCCAACATTTCAGTTAGCAGTCACACGCATTAACCGTTTGCACTACCCAGGGATTCTGCATCCATCTATCTATCTATCTATCTCTAGATATGGAGCCCTGGTGGCACAGTGGTTAAGCGTTTGGCTGCTAACCAAAAGGTTGGCAGTTTGAATCTACCAGTTGCCCCTAGAAAACCCTATGGGGCAGTTCTACTCAGTCGTATGGGGTTACTAAAAACATTTGATAACAAATAACTGACTAATGAATATATCATGTAGCTCTTAAATGCTGTCTTTTTAAGTAGAATGAAAGATTGAAATACAGTCATGCACTGTGTAATGTCCTTTCAGCAACATCCGACTGCATGTACATCCATGGTCTCATAAGGTTATACAGGCAGTCCCTGGGTTACAAACATCGACTTACCTACAGCCCGTAGTTATGAAACAACCCCCATAAAGCCTATTATGTTAAAAATTTGAGTTACATACAATGGTTCATAATAACAAACAGGAATTATTTTGTGACACATCAAAACATTATTATTATTATTATTACTGTATTATGTTAAAGATATTTTAGTGTATATGGAAGTGTTACTTTAATGTTTTTTATGGATTGACCAGTACACTATATACTGTATATTAAGACAAACATTTGCTAACTGACATTAGATATAAACTTTACCTAACTATTTCAACCCTATCTACAAATTTGACTTAAACACAGACTTAGAATGGGACTTGTTCATAACCCAGGGACTGCTTATACATAATACGGTGTTCGTACAACATCCAAATCACATAATGTCCCATTTCACAGAATGTGTCATGGACGTTAAACGATGCATGACTATAGTTCATTACCACACACAGACTAATTCCCTGGAACATGTGAGTAATAACTTTTAGGTATTTGGCATTCTCTCACCATTCCAGTTAGTTGCTGCATTAACTTTCCCCAGTAATTTTCTTTAGCTTTTTTTTTTTAGTTGCTTTTTCCTTCTCTCTTAAGCCATATTTTCAAAACTAGGATATCCCAGGGCTCTAGTATCTGATGATAAAGCAGATTTTCTAAAATTTTGCAAACATGTTCATAGTTATGTGTGTGCTCTTTCATAATTTTTTGTGTGGAAGGAGTTCTTTCATCATTTTTTTTTTTTTACCAGTATCCCTTTGGAATACCTCAAGACCCCAACATCTGGTTGTTTCCTGGAAAGGCACAGTTTTTCAATACAAAATGTTTTTTTTCTTAAAATAACAATAGCAACCTGATTTGCGTGCTCTTAGTGGCTTAAGAGGTTGAATAAAATTTACTTTTCCTTAATAAATGTCAGCTTTTCCCTTACCATAGCTCAGTGCATGTGCTCTGGAATAACATGAAGTTTTATGTTAAAAATATATATGCAAATAAATAAGTTGGGAAGTTAATATGCAAAATTCGGAAATAACTGGATTACTCAATAAGAGCTAAAGAAATGCCACAGTGTTAGAAATATGTGTAACGTAACACACTTGTGTGTAAAGACAGCAGAGCAGGTACAGATTTAGCGTCTATAGGCTCGAGTTTGAATTCTGGTTTCATCACTTTGATGGTTGACGAATTTTTTTAAGCCCTTCTGAGACTCAGTTTCCTTACATTGGTGTATATCTCTTCATCTTTTCATAAATATTACTTCCTTATTTTTACAGACACTATTATAATGCCGGAAACCCTGGTGGCACAGTGGTTAAGAGCTACTGCTGCTAACCAAGAAGTCGGCAGTTCAGATCCACCAGGTGCTCCTTGGACACCGTATGGGGCAGTTCTACTCTGTCCTATAGGGCTGCTACGAGTCAGAATCGACTTGACAGCTTTTTTTGGGGTTGAGTTTTTTTGTTTTTTAATTATAATGCTTCCTCTATGCCAGGCACTCTTCTAAGCACTTAATAAACTGTAATTTATGTAATTTACATGGCAGCCTTATGAGGTAGGTGCTTTCTAGATTGATTTTAAATATAAGGGAATGAAGACACTTAAACATGGTGACATTCACCTGTAAAGTCCTCAGTCAGTGGCATACCAAGAGAGGAGTCAGTGGAAGTGGTCTGCCCCAGGTGCAGGTAATAAAAAGTGTTCCTTTTTAGTAGATAGTTTTAAAATAGTAAGAAAACCAGCTAAAAGTTCGTCTGCATTTTCTCATCACTGTGCACTAGCAATTTTAAACAATGTCAGTGATAAATCATTCCTCCCCTCAAGGCAGATCCCTTCCATCTCTTGTCCCTAAGTACCTATTGTCCTCAATATTTATAATATTGCTTTTATAAAAAAAAAATAAAGCTATAGGGGCTTGCAAACCTTTTGAAAATTTAACAAAAATATGAGTAGATTTTAGAACTACAGAGAGTATTGAAGGAGTTAGTATTTCCTCTTAGCTTGATTTACATATGGGTGGCATCTGTATCTTGCCTTTCTAGTATACACAAGATATGATCACTGGAAAATAGAGTTTGGTAAAATTTTCTGCCACACTTTCCTCAGCACATTCTTCTTATTCCAAATATATGAATTAGATATTTTCAGAGGAAGTTGTAGGTTTAAACACATAGTTCCTAAAATAAGTATAATGAACAGGATGAAGAAGTACCTTTTTTTTTTTTTTTTTTGTCTTGATAGTTTTCTAGGGTATCTCAGCTCCACAAAGGCTAATTTAATCAAGTAGTGAATGTATGTCAATCCAGCTTCAGACTTCATACAGAGAAGTTGTGTTTTATGGTGCAAATGATCAAGATTGACTAGTTATGTGTAGAAGTCCAGTGGATAAATTTTCAGCTATCCATTTAGCCAAGTTGTTGGGTCATTTGGGACATCATAGGCAGTGGTGTGGACCAATACAATGGAGTCAATTTTGGCAACTGATGTGATTAAAGACAAAACAAAAATGACAAATCAACGTTTATTTTGGATGTACGTGTGTCTGGGGATTAAGCAAAATTCACTGGACTATTAGTCGAGGTTTCCAAGTATTAGCCTTTGAGTCATCTTTTGTTCTATGAAATTAACTTGTCTGTTTTATATTTTTTAACAAGACTGTGTAACTGAAAGCTTTGTACTCGGGAGTCAGGGTTTTCCAGGTTTAAATTTTATTCCCACCACTTCCTTGCTATGTACCCTTGGCTTTCATACATGTGACCTTAAGTTTCCCACTCTGGAAATAGGGGAAATAAGTGGAAACATCACAGTGTGTGCAAAAAAGATTAAAAGGATTAATTATATAAAGCCTAATTTTGTGCCTGATATGTGATTGGTGTTCCAAATGTTGGTTTTGTCCCTCATATCTTCCTCCTTTCCGCTACTTCTCTAAAGACAAAAATACCTTAAAAATAGTGCTGTGGAGTAGATATCTGGGTGGTGTAAATGGTTAACATACTTGGCTATGGTTCAAGGGCACCCAGAGGCACCTGGCAATCTACTTAAGAAAAACCAGCCATTGAAAAATTTCATGGAGCACAGTTCTGCTCTGACATATATGGGTCACCATGAGTCAGAATTGATGCTAGAGCAATAGGTCCCATGGAGGGCTATTCTTTAGGAAGCCCCTGGGTAAGGTTTGGGGCTGGAATTCCACGTCAGTTTCTGCAGGTGAGCTCTGGCCTGACTAGCACACACAGCAGGTTCATCCAGACTGGATTATGACTGGGAGTCTGCAAATTTCCTGCTATGCATATGCCAATGTCACCAGGCATCTGGGGAGGAATTGCAGCCTCTTCATTCTTTTAAAAGGCTCTAAAAATTTCCCAGTATGTTTATATGGTTATTTTGAAATAAAGGACAAACAAAAACTATATTTCAACACACAAAAAAAAGAAGTTGGTGTATACTTAGAAATTCTTTTGTGTGTGCCAAAGGAAGTTAGAACATTCCCTTGCAAAAGTGTGTATTGCAGTGAAATGAAACAAATGGTCCTTTATTTATTTATGCAAGGCTCGACATTGAGTATATTGCATCATTTAAGCTTCATCCTTACACTTCATTACCTACTAAAAATGGGCCCTGCTTTTGAGTATTTGTATAATCAGTGATGAGCTGTGCTTTGAAATGGAGTGGGGCAGATTAAGCATAAGAAGAAAAAAAAAAAATGTATTTGATCTATTGGAACGCTTACAAAACATTTGCTTCAAAATTGGAAATTTCCTAAACTCTAAGGTCAGGAAACTCCAAACTTAGAAATGCCATATTTCCCAGGCGTACTGAACCACAAATCGCATGTGGATGGCTTGGAAGTAAAATTCCCTGCTCTTATAACAGATTTAAAATTTTGGAAGTTAGTAAGAATCCAAAGTTGGACTTGAAGCCCTATATCCTCAGTTTCCTTTTTTTTGGTGGGATAAAATTCAAATATCCCTTAGCTTAACACTAAATACCACCACAATTTGGATGGGCCTCATCTTATTTCTCACTACCTTCCTTTACAAAACCTCTGCTATGGCTGGTGTGGAACACCTGCTGCTCCCTCCTTCCCCCACCAAAAAAGTATGCTTTTCTGGACTTTATAAGAACTGTACTAAAAATCCTCTCCCTATTCCTTCCCAGATACATATCTGGTTTGAGTTTAAATTCCACCTTTTCCATGAAAATTTTCCTCTCCTCTCTAAATTGCAGCAATCTCTCCTGCAAAGGAACTCATAGGATTCACACATTGTCATATTGAAGTTATTTTTTAAAAAGTTGCTAAACTTTACCACGTACATGGAGCTTGTCATTTCAACCATACAGGGTGCAATTTGGGGCAAGAAGTAAGCACCTGACTTTTTTCCAGCGAGACCAGCATGGTGTACACACAAGCATAGACAGAGAATACTAGGCACAGAGGGTGGGGCGTGTAATGCTGTCTCTTCCTCCTCAGATTATACATCAATACATGACAGTTTAGAGCAGTTATGAGCTCAAGCTGAAAAAGGAAAATGTCTGCACAAAAGGAATAAGAGGCTGTAGGGACAGAGATAGTACCTGGGTAGAGAAGGCAAGAGTTTTCCTGCCCGAGTTCCTTTACTCTCCTGCTCAATTCAGGTAGAATAAAAAATACTAATCCATTTGGGTTAAGTTCTACAATAATGACTGACCATGTTCCAGAGGCAGGGATGAACTGCCTTGAAACCTTACATGTGTGCACCCGACTTCTTCCCCCCAGCCTCTCCTTTGCACTTATCATCCCAGCCCTTCACTGTCTCTTCTACTTTCTCCTTCTGTGTGACTAAGTCTTGTTGTTGGTGCTTTCCTCTGTGCACCTTTCTAGCCCTGCCTGCATACAGCTGAGGTGCCAAATCCCACCCTTAGTGGAGGTCCTAAGCTAATAGGGAGCCTAGCTTGGTCACATGTTCACTGTCTGCCTCTTCATGCTATGTGCTTAGTACATGAATTGATTCTGTCTCCTGTGGTTGACTAGAAGATGGTAGGATACTAGTATTTGAGTTTTGGTTTTAGGGTAGAATGGGCCAGACTTCCTATGCTTCAATGCTAAGCTTTATGCACCAACCCAGTTTACCTAAGACCTCTGTATTGAAATTTGGGACAAAAGACCAACTAATAATAATGTGGAAATTTGCTTTCTTTTTGACATTTTCCATTGGTTTTATATTTTCCAAATTTCCTCAAGGGGACATGGTTGTGGCTGGACAACAGGAGGATTTAAGCATTTTTACTCCCCCTACCTAGTCGCTATCTGATACCGTCTCCATTTCCGCCAGTATTTCTATAAGTGAAGAATAGGTTTCCCTAGTCCCTTTTGGGACCAAGTGTGGGATCAGGTCAGTTTGGGAAATTCAAGTCAATTCTTTGGCCTATAGCCTTGTGCTCCCCTTTTCTCTGGAGTGATTGTAAGAGAACAATTGCTTCTGGGCCACGAGATGAAAGGTAATTTGAAACACCAAATAGTCTAGAAGTGGCCACCACTACCCAAGCAATCATTTTGGGGGATTAGAAAATGCTCCAGTCCCTCACCAAGCACGGCAGTTTAGCAAGCCAGTGGGCTGGATTTCAGCCCCAACTCGTACCCTTGGCTGGGCGCCCTTGGGTAGAACACAACCTGCATGACTCTGGTGACCTTAAGCCAGGATATACAGTGCGTGTGAACATGTTGGTTTCATTTGTTTGTCTTTTCTTTTTTTTTAAGTATATTCCTCATGAGAACTGCCATTAGGTAAAATTCAACTAAATGTAAATATTATACTTTCTAATTTTATAATAATTTCCTGATAAATATACCCAATAAACTAGTCTGTAGCATTATATTACAGTCTATTGCAGTTGGCTTTCCTGTTATCCTGTTTGCCTTACCACAACTATATTTGATCACACTATTAGGACAGAAATAACCTGGTCTAAATCCATTCAGTGAAAAAAAAAAAAAAAAGTTTGGCAAGCTTCTTTTATGAGTAAATGGAAAGGGTTTTCAAGGCAGCATATATAAAAAAGAAACATTAATAATCCTAACCCTTCACTCTCTTCAATGGGAATTAAGGTCAACATTCTTAAAGCAGCCAGCTGGAGTGGTGCTAAGTTCAGAAAATCTTTGGAAAGTGAACCAAACAGCTGACTTTCACTGAACAAGAGGCATTTCGAGTGTTGGGTGCTAGCACTAGCACTGTGTTTCCAAGTAACTTCTTTTTAACTAGGTCATTTCTTTTAAGAGAATAATGAGAGACCTTTAAAAATAATTATTATGTTCATCTATTCAATTCTAAGTATGCCCCTTCTGTTCCATTATAAGACAATAAGTCAAGTTTTCCATGCAAGCCTATACTGTTTCTGAAAGAATGAGGCATTTAAAGA
The DNA here is from genome assembly GCF_024166365.1 of Elephas maximus indicus. Taxonomy (NCBI): domain Eukaryota; kingdom Metazoa; phylum Chordata; class Mammalia; order Proboscidea; family Elephantidae; genus Elephas; species Elephas maximus. Next base: position 34,847,215 of record NC_064833.1, read on the forward strand.
AATATAGTAGTCTTTCAGCTCATCAAGGAGCCCTGATGGTGCAGTGGTTAAGTGCTTAGCTGCTAACTGAAAGGTTAGCAGTTCGAACCTACCAGCCACTCAGCAGGAGAAAGATGTGGCAGTCTGCTTCTAAAAAGATGACGGCCTTGGAAACCCTATGGGGCAGTTCTGTTCTGACCTATAGGGTTGCTGCAGTGGGTTTGGTTTTTTTTTTTTTCAATCCATCAGAAATTAATGATGCAATGAAGAAGATATTCAAGAGAACTCTAGAAAGAAAAATGCAGACCTTATCAAACATTTTTTTTGTGTGTGTGTGCTTAAAAAGTAAATCTTTTTGCAGGGGGAAATGTTTCTATGAACCTTCTGTCACGGACTACGTCATTTCACCCCTTAATTCTGCATCTCTCACTTCTTCAAAAATGGCCGACATAATCACACTCAGATACGTGCCATCACTGTATCCACTATCCAAATTCCAGAGTGGTCAATTGTGCATTTTTCATGTTCTAGCATATTTTAAAATTCAACCTCTGAATCTTAAATATGATGTTCCGACTTACAAACACGCTGGCAGGAAGAAAATATTCCTTAAAAGCTTTTCTTCAGACCTTTGCAAACACATTCTCCTATTCATGAGGCTAAATCTGTTTTGTACTTGACTCAAAATAGTGTTGACGTTAATTCCCTCTTCAAAGTGTAGGGACTTCAGAGACTGAAAATGAACAGCTAGGAAATGGGAAGGGATTTACACTTTGTAAAAGAGGCCATTTTTAGCACCTTATCACAGCGACAACATAAACTCTTTGTAAATTGACTTTTGACTGCCTTGGGGTTATCGCTTTTCCTATCTGAGACAAACTCCAGTATATATTTACCATTTATATAAATGTCTCAAACGTTTTAGCATGATAATAAGCTAATTTACCTTTTAATTGCACTTGGTAGTTTACAAAGCATTTCATAATAATATGGTGGTGTTATTCCCATGTTACAGATGAAGAAACTGAGGCAGAGAAATTGGACCTATCCTAGAGCATGCACCTACCTGGTAAAGCCCATAGTCAAGTGCATGTCTGCTGCCTGGTGCCCCTAGGGCATATATAACATACATAACACACCAACATGGGGTGGGGGCATGGGAGAATATATCATAGGTAGTGTTGGTAAGCTACCGCTCAAAAGAAAAAAAAGCCAAACCAGTTGCCATCCAGTTGATTTATACTCATGGCAATCCCATGTATGTCAGAGTAGAACTGTGCTCCATAGAATTTTCAAGGGCTGATTTTTCAGAAATAGATTGCCAGGCCTTTCTTCAGAGGTACCTCTGGGTGGACTGGAAACTGCCAACTTTTCAGTTAATAGCCAAATGCATTAACCTTTCACACCACCCAAGGGTCCCCCCACCCAACAGGAAAGAACGTTTTGCTGTTTCTACCTTTCTGCTTAAGGGTCCTACTGCTTCACTGAATCCCTGTGTGACCTTCTTCTTCTGAGCTTTGGGCTTTAAAGAAAAAGAATATTGGGAAACAGCAAACAAGATCTTTTCCAGCCCTAGCACTTTATGACTCTCTGTTTCTGTCTTGTAAAGTATAGCCACATTTCAGTTAATAATATTGTTAAAAATAAATTTGTTCATTTCGATCTTTGCCTTTTATTAGAATGTAGGATAAGAATCAGAAAAAGACATTTTGTCAATGACATGCTTGTACTATTAGGGGCACCAGGAGAGTTGCTATCTCATAAACAACCCCACAGCATTCTCTGAAATCATTTTCTTATATCTTCTTACTAAACGCATGCACCATGTATAATATACACTCTGAAAAACTGTAGCAATTATTTATATCAGTAGTTCTTAACAGGGCACTATTTTGTTCCCCAGCAGACATTTGGCAAGGTCTGGGAGCATTTCTGGTTGCCACAGTTGGGGTGTCACCGTGGCAACTAGGGAACAGAGACCAAGGATTCTGCTAAATACCCTAAAGTGCACAGGACAGCCTCCACAAAGAATTATCTGACCTCAAATATCAATAGTGCTGAAGGTGAGAAACCCTATTTAAATTTGCAAATAAATAAACCATACTCCTGACATCTTAAAGCAACTTTAAATTTTTTTCTTTGAATTTCCATTTTAGTCCATATGACACAGGTAAAACACACATTTTTTCAATTATAAAATTCTTCACTTTAGTTTATAATGCTGCCTGAGATCGAAAAAGTCAGAATTGAATTGTGTAAACAAATGTCTTTTAGAAAATCAAAATTGCCAGAAAAACAGTAAGTAGGAACTCAGTCATTTATGCCTTTTTTATGAATTAATGCAGTGGATTGATTCCAAAGGAATGATGATGACGATTAAGATAATAAGAACAGTTAACATGTATTATTTGCTACGTGCCAGCTATTGTGCCATTCATTCTTGACTGCTTTATTCATTTAACCCTCACAATAGTGCCACGTGGATGGCACTATTATTGTTAGTATTATATGTATGAAATAATTGAGGAACAAGGAATTTGAGTAAAACATGTAGCTAATATATACAGAAGACAGGAGTGAGTTTTGATTGGAAGTGTTAGGTAAGCCAAGACCTTAGAAGTCATTGTGGGAGAATATAATGGAAAAGGGGTTTGGGGAGCCGGAATATAGGCTGAGAATCCTGGGCACCAGAAGAGAGGTGACTCAAGAAGGATGATGCTGTTCAGTTATGCCAACTTTCAGATTTACTCTAAGACCAGCCCAACTATAAGCCACAAAGAGTGGCTTTTGATAGAGTGGCACTATTGATATTTGAGGTCAGATAATTCTTTGTGGAGGCTGTCCTGTGCACTTTAGGGTATTTAGCAGAATCTGTGGTCTCTATTCCCTAGATGCCACAGTGACACCCCAACTGTGGCAACCAGAAATGCTCCCAGACCTTGCCAAATGTCTGCTGGGGAACAAAATAGTGCCCTGTTAAGAACTACTGATATAAATAATTGCTACAATTTTTCAGAATGTATATTATACATGGTGCATGTGTTTAGTAAGAAGATATAAGAAAATAATTTCACTCACTTACATATGTGAGTTTCAATTCTCTTCCTTTCTGTGGTTCAGCTTAAGTGAGACGTGCTAGCAATTTTTTTAAAATAGCCAATAATTGGGAAATACAAGAGTAAAGGAGATATTGGCAAATTAATAGATTGACAAATTATTATATTGGCTGTTTGGAATTAGGAGTTTCAGTGATTCATAAATTGCATCATTAGACTCTGGTCTAGACCGTGAAGCTTGACTTGAAGTTCTAGAAATAAAACCATCGGATTCCCACACCTTCATGACTGAGTTTTCTTTTCTCCTTATTTTTCTGACCTGAGGACTCTGTTACCTTTGCATTCCATTGTAGCTATTAAAGGTGATATGTAGCACATCCAAACACAAACCCTGTTGAGATAGCATCCTGCAAGGTTTAACCTTTAACTGATTGTATTATCTATTGCCGCATAACAAATTATGCCAAAATTTAGTAACTTAAAATAGCAAGCACATTCTCTGAGAGTCATGGATGGAGGATCAGCTTAGCTGGGTGATTCTGACTCAGGGTCTCTTATGAGGCTACAGTCAAACTGCTAGATGGGGCTGCTTCTTTGAAGACTTGACTGAGGCTGGAAGATTCTTTCCAAGCTCATTCACAGGAGAGTTCAGTTCCATGCCATGTGGGCCTCTTTGTAAGAATCACAATGTGGCTTCTTTCGGAGTGAAAGATCAGAGAGAGAGAGAGACCAAGATGGAACCCACAGTGTCTTTTATAACCTAATATCTGAAGTGACGTAACGTCTCCTTTGTCATATTCTGTTGGTCACTCAGACTAATTAGTAGAATACCAAAGGAGACTACACGGGGCACAAAAGCTAGGAAGCAGGGATCATTAGGGAACATCTTAAATGTTGATTGCCATACTGATATTGTCCTTAAATTCAGTAATTAGTGTCCATCCAGTTGAGGTGTCTATATACACAGATAAACTCTATAACTTAAAAAAAAAAAAATGGCAGCAAGCTTTGTTGAAAACAAAACAAAAGCTAAATCTGTACCCTTGGAATGATTATACAGGTAGTCTCTGACTTAGCAACAATGGGATTCCATTCCAACAACTCTGTCGCAAGTCAGTTCTGACGTAAGTCGAATACCTCCTTTTTTTTTTAAGTTTTCATTATTATTGTCTTTTATTATAAGTATCTTTATAAATCCGATCTTTTTTATTTGTCTTTGGGGTTTAGAAACATTACATGTAAACTTGCAGATATATTTTAATAGATACACACATACATAAAAAAAATACACAAATCATAAAAATTTACTCCGATGATGAAGAAGAGTTGAATGACATTAGCATTTTGTCAGTTGTGGTAATAACTCGTGAAAGGTTCTGGATCATGGGGATGGCATTTCTAGTTAGAAAATTACTAAGAGTTCCCTGTATGATCCTTTTCTTTTTTTCTTCATATATTTCATGGTAACATCTCACTGCTTCCCGAGTCTGCATAGTGATTTTAACAAAGTGATCAGTGTTCGGATCCACGTTTTCAAGAAACTGAAGGCCCTGATTTAGTTTAAGAAAACTAAATTTATACAGCAGTGCTTTGAAAGTAAATTATAAAATCGAACAACTGTGAGTGAACATCTGAAAATGATAATGTCAGCAAGTTATGCGCTGCAACTTTGTATGTAGTACATATTACTGATGATAAGATATACAGAAAAGCAAAACAAAAACGGACGGTTGTAAGTGCAGTTCATCATAACTTAAATACGTCATAAGTTGTGGACTACCTGTGTTGAGTTTACGGTACGTGCAATGATCTTTAAAAAAGGAAAGGAAATGTTAAGTTTTGCCAGTTCCTTAATGTACAGAAATAGATTTTGTGGTCATCAAATCTGAATTCTGTCTAGTCTGCCCTGAAATATCAACTTTTGGCCTTTGGGTGGTATAATGATATAGCTCTGAGTAAGAGTTAGGAAGAACTGGGTTTTTCTAGTTCCTGCTCTTCCATTTCCTGCCTGCACAATCAGATGCCTCATCTATGAAACAGATTAGTAATAATATTACTTACTAATCTCTAATGGTTGTTTTGAGGGCTAAATGCTATGAGGTGAGCAAACTATTTAGCACAGTGTTCAGTGCACAGTGAGAACAAAATAAATAGCATTTATAGACATCAGAATGCTCGATGTTTCCAATCCAATGTCTTCAAAATTGAGTATTATGACCATTAGTAGGTTATAGAACTAAACAACGGGGGCTGAGGCAAAGCTTCTTGTACAAACGAGTAACATTGAACAGTATAGAAAGTATCTGAGTGCCTAGTGTGGAACAAGTTTTGTTTCATGGAACTTTTGTTGCATACTTGAGTGTGTGTGTGTGTGTTGTGTTTGTGCGTTGTCCTGGTTAAAACTGTACCTCTTACTGTGGGTCATAGCAAAAAAAGTGAGAAAGCGGTTACTCTAATTTGACTTTGTTATGTTTCTGTGTGTTTTCTCTTGAAGAGAACCAGTTTTATTCAGTCTTGGTGATTGCATCTTTCTGAATATTTTGGAAGTTGGAGTATTTTAAGGCCTCTTTGTTGGAAACAGTCTCTTCCTGTTTAGAATCACAGCTGAAGAAAAATCCCAATGAGCATAGTACCATGACCTTCCCATGTTGGATCGTCATACGCGCCCCAGACAAGGACAGGGCTCATTGCTCCATGCCCAATGGCACGATGGCTGCAGATGAATTAATGGTGGGAGTCACAGGAAGCTCAAAAATCTCAATGGACTCACTCATTTGGAAACTTTTGTATCTCAAGCATCCACAAGGACTTTTTAGTTGTGTGAGTAAATAAAGAAGCGCTAAGCCCCTGAGGTTTATAAAATTCTAAACATTAAACTATTTCAATAGAGGCACTGCTTCTCATGGAGAACACTACCATTTTATGTCTTTCATTGTTAAGTTTGCCAAGTGTCTGATAGTAAATTTAAAAAAATACAAATAAATAGTTATCTTTTAAAAATATTTTAATATCATATTTGCTTTGCCTTAATGCTTTATGATAGTTATCATCAGTGGCATGAAATACTTCAGCTTCAGTTAATCAGTCTACTTATCAATTTACCAGGAAAAAAAAAAAAAAAAAACTTGCAATATTGTTATTTTCAAGATCTCTGTGATCCTAAGGTAAGAAATATTTTCATAATTGAGTAATTTCACAGTAATTAATCTGATTTTAAGTCAGATGTTCAAGCAGTTGTGTTAAGTATAATGTTTATAAATATTGAAGAAAAAGTTTGCTCCTTTTTTTTTTTCCTCCCACAACCTTCCTCCAACACTTCCTACTTCGCTACTGCCACATGCCCCACACAGTATTTTATGGGAACTTTATTCACTTCAGTCTCTCACATATTCCTTTTTGGCTTAGCAAGTCAGAGTCTAATCATCATCAAAATCATAATCACAGATATCTTGGGGTTAAAGGAGAAAGTTCCCTTTGAAGTTTTGAACACCTAGCACATGATGCAAAAGGCAAGTTTCTTTATAGCTGGTAGCCTTAAAGTCTGGAAAAAACGAGTGTATATACATAATATATGGTCTTCTGACATTACATTAAAATATAAGATATTATTGTCTGTTTCCAGACATTATGGCCACCCTACAAGACATTCTATAGAATGAACAAATCTGTCTTGGAGGAAGTACAGCCAGAATGCTTCTTAGAAGCAAAGACGGTGAGACTGCATCTCACATACTTTGGACATGTTGTCAAGAAGGATCAGTCCCTGGAGAAGGCCATCATACTTGGTAAAATAGAGGGTCAGTGAAAAGAGGAAGACCCTCAACGAGATGGATTGACACAGTAGCTGCAACAATGGGCTCAAGCATGACAACGATTGCGAGGATGGCTTAGGACCAGGCAATGTTTCGTTTTGTTGTACATAGGGTTGCTATGAATCGGAACTGAGTCTACAGCATCTAACAACAACAACAACAACAACATAAGACATAGATATCCTGAGATAGTGTAAAAAGGGGAAGGTACTTTAAACTCTTTAAGAATGAAGATTTGGAAAAGTCTTTAGCATTGAGTAAATAAGAAGTATCAGTCATAGATCTACAATATGCTGTAATAAACCCATTATATTTGTATGACCGTAGTCCCTGCATGATTCAGTAGGTTAACGTGATTGGCCGCAAATGAAAAGCTGGAGGTTCTAGTCCACCCAGGGGTGCCTGGGAAGAAAGGCTTGGTGATCTATTTTAGAAATATCAGCCATTTGAAAACTCTATGGAACACAGTTTTACTCTGACACACATGGGGTCGCCACAAATCAGACATAACTTGACAGCAACTGATTTACTGATGTTTGTATGCCTATGGTTTATAAAATATTCCCATTCTAACTTAGCAAAACTGCTTTAACATGGGTATTATTACATTTACTTTGCAGATGAGGAAAGCAAGGCTTAGAATATTTAAGGGACTTGTTCATAGACACACTGCTAATAAGTTTTAGGAAGTTAGGCCTTTAATAACTAATTCTTCATTAATGGTCTTTCACTGTCTGACACCACCTCCCATATATAGGCCTATTAAGGAAGTTTAAACCCATTTCTTTCCATAAGAAGCTCATATTATTTTACTCATCAGTGTAAGTGTGTTCATGATTTTTCTTGTTCAGTGCTCAAATAAAAAAAAAAATATGGTGTGGATGCATGGTTATCCCCATTCTAGAAATGTAAGAGCTGAAGCACAGAGAGGGAAAGCAAATTTCTCAAAGTCACACAACTAATCTATTGTCAGTCTAGAGCTGTCTGGGTCCAAAGCTTATTTTTCTTTCTCATATACTCCTTCTCATATGCTGCTTCCCACGTGGCTATAAACCTAAACTTGGTAAAGGAAATATGATGTTTAATTTTAACTATTAATTGCCTTCTCATTGATGACTGTGTGAACAGTTACACCAGAGAATTCATACCTCATCTAACAGATTTTTAAATTCCTTCTCCCAACTTAACTCCGAACTTAACCTACTAAAGTATAAATGTCTGACATTTGCATAGCTCCAAATGTTTTATCATATATTACTTATTGGATCATGCAGCAAACTAATAAAACAGGACAGGTTTATTATCATGACGATTTCACAGATGAGAATTATTTATCTCAAAGAAATAAAAGACTAAAGTTCACACAGTGATAAGTGAAACAATCACTCGGGTCTCCTGATGACACCTTCTGGGAGATTTCCTCAACACCATGCTAAAGATAGCCCTACATTCTGCTGGATTCCACCTGCTTGCAGAGTTCACTGAGACCTTTCTCCCACTTTGGAAGAAGTCATATAGAACATAAAGATTTTCGATATGAGAAATCCTTACAACTGGGCTAATAAGACTGGCAATCACAAAGTCCAGATTTATGCCAGTCTGGGCAAGAATTCTCGTCCCACTGTTGAGCTCCATTTAACTGTGTGTCTTTCAGGAAATGACCTACCTTCTCTGACTCATCGTGTTTTACAGATGAAAAAATTGTGAGAATTGTGAGAAAACAAATGTGTGGTTTCCTGATCTGATGGCTGCTTCCCCAGCAAACTCACTTGATTTTGTAATATAACACATCTCATGCTGTGGCTTGAGAACCCTTGGCTTTAAGAAGTCAAGAATGCAAAAGGCCTCAGTGACATCCTAGCATCTAAAATGCCTGGGCTTCATTGTTTCCTGGAAATAATGATGATGATATAATTTTAATATGGAAAAGGTGATGATGAAGCCATGAATGAGAACAGCCAGCCCAGGCTGGGAATACACACGAAGACAGAGGAGAAGTTAAGCACGTACTTTCTCCGAGATATATTTGTGTCATTTTGGATTAATTAAGAAGACTTACCAATCTCTTAATTTCTTTTCTATGAGTATATGGAATAAAAGTTTCATGGATTTCATTAACTTGGAGTATGTTTAACAATCTTGTATGGAATATTTTTACTCCAAGAGTTATCACATTATATTGAAATTGCCCATTTATGTACTTATCTTTCTCACTAGGCAGGAGTGGCAAGAACTGTGCCCTTTCATCATTACAGCTTCATGGCACAAGGCCTGTTGATGTAAAAAACATAAAAGTTACTTAATAGTTGTTTATATAACTGCTTATCTCATATATATGTACTGTATATATATGTGTGTGTGTCTTTTGTCAATATTCAATCCACATGCTGAACTCCTACACCAACCTGATAAGACATGACATTTTCAAGGGGAAACAATAATAGACTATCATTTTATCCCCTACATTAAAATTCAAATTTCATTATGAATATCTATGTACCTGCAAAACTTTTTAAAGTATTTTTAGCTGTAAGTATAACTTGACTTTTTACAATTAGAAAAATTTTGAGCAAAAATTATTTCAGTTCCATGGCTTCAATTAAGACATAGTTCAGTATGTTTTAATTTAACAAGCTAGAAAGCATTTATTTTAAGGAAAAAAAAAATGAGGATTATTGATTGGATTTTGTTGATGAACTTTTTTTTTTAAATCATAATATTAGAGTCCACTCCGTGAGAGTAAATTAGAGCCCACTCCATGAGAGACCATTAGCCCATGGCTGTCAAGTCAGTTCCAACTAATAGGGCCCCTATAGGACCGAGTAGAACTGCCCCATAGAGTTTCCAAGAAGCAGCTGGAGGAATCAAACTGCCAACCTTTTGGTTAGCAGCTGAGCTCTTAACTACTGAGTCACCAGGGCTCCCTGTGAACATTAGGATACGTTTTTTGCTTAGCATTTGTGTTAATTTGAATGGGTGATGGTATAATGAACACGAGAACAAGCACGGTACTAATCCATGTAGCACATGAAGATGGTATCTCTGTCTTGGTTGAGTAAATGAAAGAAAACACTAATGCTTTTCAGCAAGCATAATTAATGTGACCATAAATAGCCTATCACCACAGAGCTGAGGAAAGAATGCATCAGTTTGTCATGTAAAATAATTACATTGAATATTTATGTTGGGTTTAGAATAGCCTCAAAGGGCACACTACATATTGACCCAATCATTCTTTCAGTATTTCTGAGCATGTTAGGGGAGAAGGGGATTTTTCATTGCATTTGAAAAAGGGTGAACAAGTGAATAAAGATTTTTTACCATCAGAAGGTGAATTGTTAGGTGACTTTATTCCCACCACCCTACTCTCTCACCACCCTCCCCCCACCAACTCTTATCCCACGACCCCCCAACCTCAGCCAGGCATGGCAACTCAAATGCTTTCAAGGGCTGGGCAGCTGACCTCTATTGCTAAAAGGACCAAGAGAGGTGGAACCGCGGCTAACTGAAGACTATGTGACCCAGCTACAGGCTTCAAACTGTACTTGAAAAATAATCTGCTAGCAAAACAAAACACTTAAGCTGGCCAGATTTGGGCAGGGGAGGACCTGTTTGTGATCCTTGTACTAAACAAGTTGCTGGGACAGACTGTTAAGGGGGAAAAGAGAAGGAGCTAGGACATCAGACAGATGTGAATTTGGATACCAGCTCCAGCATTTAGGCTCTGTGACCCTAATCAAGTTACTGAACTTCTCAGAGCTTCTGTCATCTTGTCAGTAAAATGGTGATAATACCTGTTCCAATGGGATATTGTGAGGAATAGTTAAGGGAAGTTTGTGAAGACCTAAGCCCATTGGCTGACACACAGGAGGTGTTCAATAAACAATGGCTGTTGTGATAGGTTTTCCGCACAGCCTTACCCTTTCAGAAGAGACTACCTGTGGCTGTTTCTGCTTTTTGTTTTCTTTTCTTTTGTTGTTTCCTTTATTTGTTATGAAGCCAGGGTACTGGAAGCAGAGTGTATTAAAATTAAAAAACAAACCTGTTGCCATTGAGTCGATTCTGACTCATAGCAACCCTATAGGACACAGTAGAACTGTCCCATAGGGTTTCCAAGGAGCAGCTGATGGATTCGAACTGCTGAGCTTTTGGTTAGCAGCCAAGCTTTTAAACACTGCACCACCAGGGCTCCGCAGAGTGTATTAGAGGAGAAAAAACAACTGTGCCAATAGGGCAGGTCTATGGATCACCACAGTATTTTCCAGGTTTGCTCTGAGGAGGCTGCCACTAAACTCACCAGATGTTTTTAAGTTTCCCACTAAGAGTGACTGCATTCTAAGCGCATTTCTTTCTTTTCTTCCCTGAATGTAAAATTAAACCCCCATTTTCTTAAAGAAACTGGAAAATACCAAACCATTTCAAAAAGAAAATAAAATTCACCTTTATCCCCATGAGGCAGAGATAGGCACTGCTAAGAATTCAGAACGTATCTTTTTTCAGTGTATACAAATGTGTATATGATAACACTCAAAATAATTGAGAACATTCTAAGTATACCATTTTGTGTACTGCTTATTATGTTGAACAGTTTTTTCTTTTTTTTTTAAGAAGGGAAAGCTGGTACTGTTTGGTCATTTAAATGTACCTTACCGCTTTTATGCTTCTTGAGACAGGATGCACCCACAAATATTTTTGGGTTTTGAGATTTCTCAGGAGGATACTTGTCCCACTAAAAGTATATGTTTCTCTCTAGCGAGGACTTGTATAATGGTAAAAAGGGAAAGAAACATTCTTTGGCAAAAATTCACTAAGATAGAAGGCTTATGCATGAGACAGTGCATCCAAGAAGTGTGATTGGGTCAAACTTTTATCTCTTTTGACTTTTATACAGGTAGATAATCCTTGTAAGCATATTCATGACTTTCTGTATGATAGTTAGAGAGCCCTGTGTGTGTGCGTGTGTGTGTGTGTATGTATGTATGTGTGAGTGTGTGTGATATTTGGAAAACCAATGAAACAAAATGAAAGATGACACCCTCCAAAGATCCCTGGGACAAGTGGCACCCACTAAATATTGCACCAGACTACCACCAACATGTTGTGGGAAAATGTATGCCCACATGAAATTTTCAAAATCCATATTACTAACTAAAAAATTGAACACATTCAATTAGTAAACATGCATTCCACTACTGAGAACACATTATTCGTCAAAAAAATTCAAAACACGAAAAAATTGGAACTTAAAAAGGTTAGAATCTAGATTACGCAATCTATTTGATGGAAGTCTACCTACGAAGTTGGAAGGGCTGTCTCTATAATTGTAGTTATGGTTATTTTAAAACCTTAATGTAGTAATTTATGTTTGAGAAAGACTATATAATCAATTTTTAGTTTTGGTAACTCATTTTCCTTTCTTTCTTAAACCCCCTAATTGCTCTCTCTGGGAAATAACTATTTGCCAAGGGTAAAAATTATTCATCTGGGTTACAGACATAGAGTTCTTAAATTGGGGGATATTCATCACACAGCTTCCTCTTTGCTCCTTAGAGGAGAAACTCGAGGCGCTTTGACAGAGACCAATTAACAATTTGTTCCTTCTTTTTGGGTCTGAGCTAGAACTCAGATTAAAGTGTCTTCAAAGTAAGTAAGGCTTTGGGATGCAAGAATATTTTATTGATAGCGAGAATTACTAATTCAGCCCTGTAATTCATAGTAAAATGGCATTGCTAGTTATGTCTAAGTCTCAAAAACATAATGTTGACTAAAAAAAAAAAGGAGTTGAAGGAGCCACATAGTAAGGTCATATTTATGTAAATTTTGAAAATTTACCACGTAATATGGTATATTACTTTGGGTACACACCTGTGAAGTAAAAGTATGCATCAACTTTAGGATAATTGTTAATTTTGTTGGGAAGGAAATTGGTTGTCTATGTAACGTTGTGTTTCTTACTAAAAAAAAAAAAAATTCCAAAGCAAGTATATCAAAATTCGACATCTGTTAAATGTGAATACTAGCTTCATGCTGTCTATTATCCACATTTCATAATTTTAAAAATGTTTCCAAAAATCTAAGATTTAGTCTTTTCAATAAGTTAGATAGACTTTTATTGCATTTATAATATGTCAGCAATCATTATTCCTTTCTTTCGTCTTGAATGACTATTTTCATCCTCATAATTCTCTTTGTACTGGGACTCAAAATAATTTGAATAAGAACTACTCAACAAATATTTTTCAGTAAAAATTAGAGCTCACACATAATGCTTTGGAATGTTTATTATACAATGAAGCTGACAGTTTTATGCCTGTACAAACGTGCATTTCATTGAGTAATCCCATATTGCAGGACAAAACACATATACACACACATACACCCACACATTTACCATTTATTTTGCCTTGTTTAAATCAATGAAAAAAAAAAAAACTATCTGGAAAAGGCAACCATACACGCAAGCAATATTGCAGAAGGAAGGAAGAAGAATAGAACAGCTTTGTTTCAAGAAAAGAAGGATCCTAAGTAGGAGATCCTAACAGCCTATATTTGAAGTGTAGGGAAAAGTCAGAATGTTGAACAGAAAGGTTTTGTTGAAATGAGGTTTGATTTTAAATGATAATACTTTGCAATTTTATATGAAGTAGAGTAAAATGATGGCAATTTTCTACCTAGTAAAAGTATTGCTGAAACATCTATGAATCCCTTAATTATTGAGGCTTTTGGACTTCTGTTGGTGTAGGTCTTATAGCATCTGCTGAGTGTTTAAATTGCATGATCTGTCCTGCAGTGTTTCGTTTAAGGCAGAAGGTTTCCTTTAAAAAGATGCTTATCACAAGCTACTTGTTTGCATCGCTGTCGTTTGCAACAGTAGAAAAAAAAAAACGTGGTTTGCAGAAGATGTTTCTCAGAAGAAATACTCTGTGAAGAGCTCTTTTACTCAGTCAGTCCCCTACAAACTTCTGTCCACTGGGGTGGTCTGTAGTTCAAATGTCAAAACCTTCTTTTTTTAACTGATCCAGAATGTGTTTTGTGTAGCACGCAGGGGTTAAATTGCATTCTAGATGACCAAGACACTAAAACGCGTTAAAGGAAGACGTGTTTGCAGTTTGCTGTTTGGAACAATATCTTCTCTAGCTTAAAATCTATCACTTTTATTGTTATAAAAACAATGTGTGCAAAGCTGCTTTGTGGTTCTTCCATTTTTCTGTCATTTAACTGTAAATTCAGAGTTTGAGAATACAATTTCTAGGTTGTTAAATAGAATACTGGAACTGTCCATAGCTGGTTAACAGGAGTTATCTATAGTGATTAAATGTTATGTCAAATACACCTCAGCCAAAAAAAAAAATAATAGAGTGGCCATTTTAAGTCATCCTTTAAAGTAAAAAAAAAAAACTACAATGAAATGAACAGAACCAGAAAGCATGAATACACAACTTGACACTCATAGGTTGGGTATATGGGGATATGTGTGTGTGTGAGAGTGTGTGTGTATAATACCAAAACCCATTGCTGTTGATTCGATTCCAACTCATGGTCATAGTGACCCTATAGGACAGAGTGGAACTGCCCCATAGAGTTTTCAAGGAGCACCTAGTGGATTTGAACTGCCGACCTTTTGGTTAGCAGGTGTAGCACTTAACCACTACACCGCTGGGGTTTCCTGTATGTGTATGTATGTGTGTATACATTTACTTGCACACACATACACACACACATATATATATGTAAATGTATATGTAAGTCTTCCTTTAAAAATCCTGTACCATGCCCTTGCCTTCTGTGTATGGCCTGAATGCATGCCCTTACTTCTGACTGATTTATCTTTCCATTTCCTGAGCAGCACATTCCAGGAGGTGGGTGGGAAAGTCATGTTGGGTAAGCAAGCACAGCTCCTTGTGTGGTGTCAGAGCCCTTCTGGCTTCCTTTCTCATCCCTCAGGTTTTCCAGCCCACATTTTGGGGTATCATGGCAGACATAAGAAATCTATGCCCTCCTTGCCAATATTCATTTGGGACTGCCACTGGCAAGACTTCTCTGATGTCCTCATTCAAAGGGTTGGTCCCTTCTGTTGTACTACCACAGTAGGCAAGTGTGCAGGACGTGTGTACCTCCTTTCCAGCACCTGCAACATGCTCCTGTTGCGTTACAAGCAGTCTTAATGATCGTGATCGAGTTTTACTTTTTTTTTGCTTTTGTTGTATACCGCAGTTACTGGCACATGGTTACTTTTCAAGTACTTGCTGAATTTTACTTAATTTAAGTAATTCCCAGTAAGAGGTATGATTATGGCAGGAAAAGTAGGGAATACACAATAAGAAAAGATGGGATTATGTGGTCCAGTAAGCAAGGGTATTTGTCTTCAGACTTATATACATTTACGTTATTTACATCAGACCTGTTGACATTCAAAAAGGCATCATTAGTAGTTGCTAATATATTTCCTACTTACTGAACAAATTTCATGAGTTAAACTTACATTTGTAGTGCTCACTTTTTCCTAAACCAGCCATGTTGAACATTTATCAATTATTAATGGAGAGGGATGAGACCAGAGATAAACCAATACAAAATCAAAATACCATTGTTTAAACACCACAAAGATATTCAGTGGAAATTGTCAGTATTTTCATGCGTAAGTTTTTTAATTCACACATTCATTTCTCTAAACTTATTGAATGCCCACTATGTGGTAGGGAGTCACTGGGTGGTTCAAACAGTTAAGCGTTCGACTACTAGCTGAAAAGTTGGCGGTTTGAGCCCACTCAAAGGCACCTCAGAAGACAGACCTGGTGATCGGCTTCTGAAAGGTCACAGTTTTGAAAACCCAACAGAGCAGTTCTACTCTACACACATGGGATTGCAATGAGTCGGAACTGATTCAACGGCAACTAACAACAACAACTATGTGCCAGGTAATGATAGACACTAAATGATACCAGGCTGAACAAGACAGTCCTTGCTTTCAAGGAGCTAATGGTATACTGGGGAGTTGGGCAATGCTGCTGTGAAAAGAGAGACATAGAGTTCTGTAGGAGCACAGAGAAAGGGTAGCTGACTGTGGGGAGAGGTGAGAGGGATTTCATGAAAAGCTTACTAGATGAGGCAAAGCTTGAACTGAGTTATAAAGGACAGGACCTACCCCAGGAAAGGGAATGGTTAGGTGGAGAAGGAACATTCCAGTAGGAGCAAAGGCATGGGAGCAAATAAAAATAATGTGTTTGGAGAAATCCAAATAGTCTGGTGTGTTTGGAGCATAGGGTAAATTTAGGGAGAGGGAAAAGCAGTATCTCAATCATAAAAAAACCCCTTATGCTGATTAAGCGGGAGAAAGATGTGGTAGTCTGCTTCTGTAAAGATTACTGCCTTGGAAACCCTATGGAGCAGCTCTACTCTTCTATAGGGTCACTATGAGCAGGAATCAACTTGACGGCCATGGGCATACTGCTTAAAGAGTTCAGATTTTCTTCTCAGTGAAAGCCACTGAAAGAGTTTAAACAGTGGTGTGACAAGGCCAAATTTGCATTTTGGGTAGATCCTTCTGGTTATGCCGTGGATGATGAATTGGTAGAACTAAGTCTGGAGTCAGGAGACCAGTTAGGGGCCATTAACAAATTCAGAAGAAAAATGATGAAAGACCGACCTAAGTCAATGGCAGTGAAGATAAAGAGATGGGATAGTGAAAAGAGGGAAAGGAGGAGGGAGATGGACCTAAGCAACCTTCAAGAGACAGGAGCCCCATCTAGTACTGACTGAATGTAGAAAATGAAAGACATGAATAGTCGAGATGACTCTCTGTGGCTTGAATGAGTGGGTGGGTGGTGGTGGTGTCATTCATTGAGATAAGAAACAGGAAGAAAGCCAAACTGTGTTGGAGAAACATAAGGAATATATTTTGGACAGGATGGTACTTGGCCTGAGGAGTAAGAGAGTCAGAGATTCTTGTTCTTCAGTTTATCTTAAAACGGATGCGCCTGCCATAGAGACTTGATCCAGGGCTTTTGTATTGTATTTCTAGTATCATTGTTTCCTAATTGCCATTAAATGTATGTATATATCCTATAGATATGAATATATACATTCATATTTTGATACTCTATAATAAAGTAAAGAAGCCCTGGTGGAGCAATGGTTAAATGCTCGGGTGCTAACCGAACGGTTGATGGTTCCAGCCCACCAGCTGCTCCATGGAGGAAAAGACTGGTGATCTCCTCCTACGAATATTACAGCCTAGGAAGCCCTATGGGCATTTCTACTCTATCATATAGAGTCGCATGAGTTGGAATTGACTCATGGCACACAACGACAACAACATAATAAGT
The DNA here is from genome assembly GCF_024166365.1 of Elephas maximus indicus. NCBI lineage: Eukaryota > Metazoa > Chordata > Mammalia > Proboscidea > Elephantidae > Elephas > Elephas maximus. Next base: position 34,864,387 of record NC_064833.1, read on the forward strand.
TAAAATTAAAAACTTTGCAGACTCTTGGATTGTATAAAGGAAGATTTAAATCAAATTTAAGAGCTTAAAGAGACATTAGAAATAATCTAACCCAGCCCTTCATTTCATAGCTGAGTATTTGAAACCCAAATTATTTGGCCAAGTTGATAAAGTTAATCAACGAGAGTGCCTAATTAAAATCCAGATATCTGGACTCCTGGCTGAATGTGCTTTTTATATACTACCTGCTTTAAAAAAAAAAAAAATGTAAAGGGAAAATTTAAGCAGACACTTATAAATACTAAGTTTTCATGATCCTAATTTTTCCTGATGTGTGAAGGTGGCAGTAGAAGAGTGATGCCAGGCTAGTAAAATGGGTCCAGACGGGGAAAGCATCTCATTTGTTTATGTTGTTGTTAGGTGCCATTGAGTCAGTTCTGACTCATAGTAACCCTATGTACAACAGAACGAAACACTGCCTAGTCCTGTGCCATCCTCACAATCTTTGCCACGTTTGAACCCATTGTTGCAGCCACTGTGTCAGTCCATCTTGTTGAGGGTTTTCCTTTTTTCACTGACCCTCTACTTTAACAAGCATGGTGTCCCTCTCTAGGGTCTGGTTCCTCCTGATATCATCCAAAGTATGTCAGACAAAGGCTCGCCATCCTTGCTTCTAAGGAGCATTCTGGCTGCACTTCTTCCAAGACAGATTTGTTCGTTCTTCTGGCAGTGCTTGGTATATTTGATATACTTCGCCAACACCATAATTCAAAGGCATGAATTCTTCTTTGTCTTCCTTATTCATTGCCCAGCTTTCACATGTAGTGAGGCAATTGAAGATACCATGGCTTGGCTCAGGTGAACCTTAGCCCTCAAGGTGACATTTTTGCTTTTCAGCACTTGTCTTTTGCAGCAGATTTGCCCAATGCAATGTGACTTTTGATTTCCTGACTCCTGCCTCCATGGGCATTGATTGTGGGATCCAAATAAAATGAAATCCTTGACAACTTCAATATTGCCTCAGTTTATCATGATGTTGCTTATTGGTCCAGTCATGAGGATTTTTGTTTTCTTTATGTTAATGTATAATTCATGCTGAAGGCTGCAGTCTTTGTTGTTCATCAGTAAGTGATTCAAGTGCTCTTCACTTTTAGCAAGCAAAGGTTGTGTCATCTGCATGTCACAGGTTGTTAATGAGTTTTCCATCAATCCTGATGCTGCTTTCTTCTTGGTATACTACAGATTCTCGGATTATTTCATCAGCATACAGATTGCACAAGTATGGTGAAAGATTACAACCCTGACACACACCTTTCCTGATTTTAAACCACTCAGTATCCCCTTGTTCTGTTCAAACAACTGCCTCCTGGTCTATGTACAGTTTCCACATGAGCACGATTAAGTGTTCTGGAATTCCCATTCTTCACAATGTTATCCATAATTTGTTATGATGCACACGTACTGTGGTGGCTTGCATTTTGCTATCATGCTGGAAGCTATGCCACCGGTATTCCATACACTAGCTGGGTCAGCCATGGCAGACAGGTTTCAGTGGAGCTTCCACACTGAGACTGGGAAGAAGAACCTGATAATCTACTTCTGAAAAAATTGGCCATTGAAAACCTCATGTATATCAGTGAAACATTTGTTTATAGGGACAGAGGATGACTTTCTTGTTTCCTGGCCCAACCATGGGGCACTGTATATGACTTCAGCAACTTTTAGCAGCCACAAACATATTGTCTTAAAATGTCATCACCAAGAAAAAAAGTTGCAGAAAATTTGTTCACGTGAGATTATCTAGGGTACCCTTTATCATAAAAAGAAAAATCATAGCTTCTCCATATTCCTCAACTGGAGTGCTGCTACTCCTCCCTTGCTGGCAATGTAACAAATCCCCCCTCCCATTATTAAGATCAGTAGCTGGGAGCACTCTCTATCAGCTGGAGATGAGTATTTACAGGAAAAAAATGTAGACAGTCAGAGGTAGACTCCATCACAGCATTCACTAACTTCATTGAAATGATCCATCTACATGTGTCTATTTCCCACTTGATTCCAAACCTCTGTACACAAACAGTATCTGGTTCCAGGCTTAGTACACAGTATGCATTTATCACATTTTTGAAGACTAAACTGATGCAGGATGTGTAATAAACCTGAACTGCATTTGGTCCCAGTTTTTGCTACTTGTGGGGTGATGTATAGGAAGAATAAGGTCAAGGGGGTTCTGGTGCTCAGGAGCAGCTGGTGGGCATCAGTGCTGGGAAACATAGATAAGTCAAGAAAGGAAAGTCAAAATCCCAAGAGCTGATGTTGCATGATACATGAATTGGTATTGTGAATTGTGAAAGGGGAACTCAAATCAGAAGTCAGCAGAAGTAAAGCAAGTAGCAGCAGCCAGGGAATTGGGGAAGAAACGTGGAGTGGGCCAACAATACCAGTGGCCATTGTTGTTGGCTCAGCCTGCTGATGTAAGCCTGAGCTTTCCCACACACTGAGTGGCCACAGTCCGGCATCTGACATTAATTAGCTGTTTCACCTTGCATTCTGTAACCTCTCTGAACCTCAGTCAGCACATCTATAAAACGAGATCCTTGGAGCTCGTAACATTTAATGTCTCTTCCAGCTCTCTCATTCTAATGGCTTTCTTCATTCCATAAATACTAAGTGTTCCTTCAGATACCAAAATGAGAAATGAGATCCATGTCACATACATCAGTACAGAAATTTTTTCAAATGAAGCTAAATAATTGTGTAAAAAAGATGATTATACTTCTCCATTTGGTAAAAGAAGCAGTATACTAGAAGAACTAATAATAGATATCCCTGCAAATAATATATTTGGCCTGAGCCATCTTTTTTTTTTTTAAATAAAACTATAAACTTAGCTATCGTTGCATTTTCAATATGCCCACTGATTTATGAAACAATGATATTAGATAAAACCATCAAATTTTAAGGCATTTTTTGCATCATCTTACCTTGTTATTGCTTTCCCATATTTACTCTTTTACTTTATTTCATGGTTGTTTCGGCATAACGGAGTAATACCATATGCACCAACATTCAATGAAGGTTCATTTAATCCACAACATATTTTAAGCAGACAGTGTCTTTGTGGACTTTTATAGGGTTTAAAATGTTATTTTCTTAAGAATCACATGGAGAACTTATATTCTTTGTGCTTTAAGTTACACTCTAGTTTAAGAAACTCCTTGAAGTGAAATGATAGGCAATTCATTTCACATGCAAGACATGACCTAATCTCATCCAGACTTTGGTTCTCATGAACATGAAGTACCGAGTTTTCCTGGAAATGCTTTCTCTTCCAGACTTTGGTTCTCATGAACATGAAGTACCGAGTTTTCCTGGAAATGCTTTCTCTTAATAATGAATAAAGATAGCATTAATTCTCTACTTCTTTGGGCAAAAGACGTGGACAAGCAATATATGAGTGAGCTGCAAATTGTTAATAATCTTTACTTCTTAGAAATGTTTTTTTCTTTGTCTACTTGATAATATTATTTGTACAGTTGGCTCGATAAGTTGGAAGAAGGTATGTATTTTTTTTATCCTCTATTCTTTACATAATTCAATTTTAAATAACAGCTAATAAGAATGACTTGATATGCAGTTATTTCTTCTGGAGAACTGTGTATGTTCATAGATCAAACCAAAACCAAACCCAGTGCCATCGAGTTGATTCTGACTCATAGCAACCCTATAGGACAGAGTAGATCTGCCCCATAGAGTTTCCAAGGAGCGCCTGGTGGATTCAAACTGCCGACTCTTTGGTTAGCAGCCATAGCGCTTAACCACTACGCCATAGGTGATTATAAATACTTTTTATTGTAACTATTGATAAACCAATATCAAGTGGTATAATGATTATAAAAGAGTTTTGTGTCATAAAAAGTCTAGGTGAGTTTATAAGGTAAAAGAAAAAAAATTGATCTGTCCATATTGTCAACATATCCTCATTGAAAACTTGTTGCAATGTGATATATGCTGAAGTGTATGTTCTGTGACAATAGGTGCTTGGTCATCCTGTTTACCAATGTATCCTTATACCTAGCACATTGCTGGCACACTGGACTTGAATAAATATTGGGTACATGAATCCAGACCAGAACTAAGGTGAGGAAATGATGTGCCCAGGGTGTAATATTTAAGAACGGATTCACTCTCAGGTCATGTAGTACTGCTTTAAATTTTGTACCCTGGAGTCCTCACTGCCTCAGTTCCAGCCCCGGCATGGATGGATGAATGAACGTTGAATATTGCAACTGAAGAGCTGATCTTAATTTTGTAGATGCTTTCAATTTAGAATGAAAGTCCTTACATTTTCAATACAATAGGATCCCCATTTCCCATGAAGCCCCTTCAAAATTTGGTTCCAACTTACCTTTCCAACTTCATCTTCTGTCTCTCTCTATTAGCTAATGTAGGCTCTAGGCATACCAAACCACATGCTAGAACAACCTGGTGTGTTCTTTATTGAATTGCTATCTTGATAAGAACATTTGAAGATCTATCCTGAAGTATAACTCTGTCAGTAATAGGATAAGATCCATACACTTAAAAGGAAGACCAGTTAATACAACTACTACTCAATTTTACACACCAACCACTAAGGACAAAGACGAAGAAATTGAAGATTTTTACCAACTTCTGCAGTCTGAAATTGATTGAATACGCTATCAGGATGCATTGATAATTACTGGTGATTATAATTCAAAAGTTGAAAACCAAGAAGAAGGATCGGTAGTTGGAAAATATGGCCTTGGTGATAGAAATGAAGCTGGAGCTCACACGATAGCATTTTGCAAGACCAATGACTTCCTCATTGCAAATACCTTTCTTCACCAGCATGAACGATGACATGTGGACCTCGCCAGATGGAATACACAGGAATCAGATCGACTACATCTGTGGAAAGAAATGATGGAAAAGCTCAGTATCATCAGTCAGAGCAAGGCCAGCAGGTGACTGCAGAACAGACCATCAATTGCTCATATGCAAGTTCGAGTTGAAACTGAAGAAAATTAGAACAAGTCCACAAAAGCCAAAGTATGACCTTGAGTATATTCCACCTGAATTTAGATACCATCTGAAGAATAGATTTGATACATTGAATACTAATGATCAAAGACTAGATGAGTTGTGGAATGACATCGAGGACATCATACATGAAGAAAGCAAGAGGTCATCAAAAAGACAGGAAAGAAACAAAAGACTAAAATGGATGTCAGAAGAGGCTTTGAAACTTGCTCTTAAACATCATGTAGTTAAAGCAAAAGGAAGAAATGACAAAGTAAAAAAGCTGAAGATTTCAAAGGGCAACTTGAGAAGATAAAGTATTATAATGACATGTGCAAAGACCTAGAGATGGAAAACCAAAAGAGAAGAACACGCTAGGCATTTCTCAAGCTGAAAGAACAGAAGAAAAAATTCAAGCTTCAAGATCCAATATTGAAGGATTCTATGGGGAAAATATTAAATGACACAGGAAGCATAAAAAGAAGATGGAAGGAATACAGAGTCACCACACCAAAAAGAATTGGTCGACGTTCAGACATTTCAGGAGGTAGCATATGATCAGGAACCAATGGTACTCAATGAAGAAGTCCAAGTGCGCACTGAAGGCATTGGTAAAAAACAAGCCTCCAGGAACTGATGGAATACCGATTGGGATAGTTCAATAAATGAATGCAGCGCTGGAAGTGCTCGCTCATCTCTGCCAAGAAGTTTGGAAGACAGCTACCTGGCCAACTGACTGGAAGAGATCAGTATTTATGCCTGTTCCCCGAGAAAGGTGATCCAACCAAATGTGGGAATTATTGAACAACATCATTAATATCACACACAAGCAAAATTTGCCAAAGATCATCGGCTGCCGGAGTATATGGACAGAAAACTGACATAATTTCAAACCAAATTCAGAATGGGCTAAAAATGAAATCAATCAACCAATCAGTTAGTCAACTAGCCAACCAACCCAACAACAGAGCAGTTCCCACAGCACTGAGACTAGTGGAAAATCAGAAGATTGAGTTGAGTCCTCTCTGTGATCTCCATTAAATCACCTAAGGACCCAGAGCTTCTGATTCTTATAAAAAGGGGCCATTACTCATCTCCTACAGTTGGCATACGCATCAAGTAAGACAATGTGTATGAAATCTATTTATAAACACTAAACCAGTTTGTATCATAATGTAACATAACTTCCTTGCTTAAAATCATCAGTTAGTGTTCATTATCTCATTTTAAAATATATCTTTTTGCTAGTTCATTTGGACAATACCTTATAAAACTCTGAATTCAGGCACTGAAAGTAGCAGTGGAGTCAATTTAGTTCACGATTGAAGTTGGTAGTCTCCTACTTTATAACTCATCAAGTCTTGTGGTCAGCAACTTGAAAGTTTAAAACTCACATCTTAGGTGATTATAAACTATTTAACCTTAAGGTAGTTGCTAGTTTCTGTAAACATGTTTTGAAAAACAATTTTGAATATATGAAGACAATCAAATTTGTTACGAATCTTTCCTGAAGCCAGCTGATATGGCACATCAAGATGGATTTCACAGTTATACATCTACAGGGGAATGTTTAGAGATAAGACGAAAGCACTCCTTATTAATCACACAGTGTACATTTGACTTCTGCTTTCTCCCTCAGCCTTTAAATCAACTACATCCGGTTCTTGCTACTTAAGTGTGTCATTACCTCTTGCATTAAAAGGCACTTTCTCCTAGAGAGAGAGGCACCATTTGATTTAAAAAAATAACTGTTGTTGTTAGATGTTGGTGAGTCGGTTCCAACTCATAGGGCCCTGTGTACAACAGAATGAAACACTGCCCAGTCCTGCACCATCCTCATAATTGTCGCTATGTTTGAGCCCATGGTTGCAGCCACTGTGTCAGTTCATCTCGTTGAGGGCTTTCTTCTCTTTCAGTGACCGTCTACTTTACCAAGCATGATATCCTTCTCCAGGGACTGATCCCTCCTGATAACGTGTCCAGTGTACGTGAGACTAGAGTTATATTTGTGCTACTCTTCATGGCAGCCCAAATGAGAATTTTAGTATAGGTTAGAGACCTACTTTATTTCTACAACAGGGTCAGCAGAGCTGGGAGGCTCTTTATGGTTATGATGAATGCTGGTATGAAGTAGTTATTTTGCTTTGCTGATGTTAACTTTTGCAGTTCAAAAAGTACAAAAACATAGAATGGTAGACATTTGACTGTAGAAAGATTCACAAATCTGGTGTAGTCAACTTATACCAGAGGATGTCATTCTCTATAGAGACCGGGGCACATGTTCAGGCTCTGGGAACAGATACCCGCTGACCAACTGCATAAGAAATTATGTAATCGTTAAGCAGATCCTGTAATGGAGTCCACCACTCAGTGAATACTCTGTCATGAGGGAAATCTATATAAGAAACCAAATTGTTATTTGAAATTTCTTGGTAAACAGAATCTGACATACTGGGTTATATTTGGTAGTCTAAATCAGTGCTATTCAAAGAAGTTGTTATCTTGCAGAAAGGTAAGAACTCACACTAGAAAGTAAACCAGTGCATTGCTTTCTTCACTGAGAAAGTCTTACTCCAAAAAGAAATATCAGGTGAATTAAACAGTTTGTGCTTAGTGACATGGATACTTTACATTGTGACACAGCCTCCTCATCTCATTGCAGGCTGTTAACAAGCAATTCTCAGATGGGCATTCAATCTACAGACCACACTTTCAGATGTACTGTGTCTTAGTCATCTAGTGCTGCTACAACAGAAATACCACAGGTGGATGGCTTTAACAAAGAGAAATTTATTTCCTCACAGTAAAGTAGGCTAAAAGTTCAAATTCAGGGCATCAGCTTCGGGGGAAGCCTTTCTCCCTCTGTCAGCCTTCTCATCAATGTTCCCCTGGACTAGAAGCTTTTTCACGTAGGGACCATGAGTCCAAAGGACACACTCTGCTCCCAGGGCTTCTTTCTTGGTGGTATGAAGTCCCCAACTCTCTGCTTGCTTCCCTTTCCTTTTACCTCTTGAGAGATAAAAGGTGGTGCAGGCCACACCCCAGGGAAACCCCCTTTACACTGGATCAGGGAGGTGACCTGAGTAAGGGTGGTGTTACAATCCCACTCTAATCCTCTTAACACAGAATTGCAATCACAGAATGGAAGACAACCACGCAATACTGGGAATCATGGCGTAACCAAGTTGACACATATTTTTGGGGGGACACAATTCAATCCATGAGGTACTGGTTCTTGAGAATTACATAGGGGAGCTTTTTAAAAATATATAGATTCTCAGTATATACCCCCTGAGATTCTGATTCAGAGTCCTGGTGTGTTATGCACTTATCTGCATTTTTAAAATGCTCCCCATGTGGTTTTGATGAACACCCAAGTTACCTAGTATTGATGTAACAGAAATACCGCAAGTGGGTACCTTTAAAGACCAGGAATTTATTTTCTCACAGTTCAGGAGGCTAGAAGTTCAAATTCAGGGATTGGCTCTAAGGGAAATTTCTTCTTGTCTATTTCAGCTTCTAGTAGCTGCCAGCAATCTTTGGCATGCCTGGGCTTGAAGATGCATCTATATTCATCACCTGTCCTTCTTGCCCCCAGTGTTTGTGTCTATTTTGGTCTTTTTACAACTCAGAAATGGTTAGGTTTAGGATCTACCCCTACACTGGTATGACCTCATTAACATAACAAAAGAAAACCTCTATTTCCATACAAGGTCATATTTACAGGTATAGAGGTTAGAATTCCAACACATGTGGCAGGAGACACAATTCAATCCATAATCAAGGTTTGGAAGCACATACTGAAATGTATAGCATAGTCAGGTAGTGTTGAGCTGAGTAAGTTAGAGGTTAAGGACATGGGTTTTAAAGTTGGAGGCTAAGTTCTTTTTTGACTTTGAGCAAGTTGTTTTGGGTTTTCTAAGCCTCAATATATTCATTTATAAAGTTGAAATATAAATAATATCTACCATATAAAGTTGTTATATGGTTTAAGTGAGGTCATAAAAAGAAAGCGATTAACTCAGTTCCTGCCACTTAGTAGGTAATCAGTAAATGCCAGCTATAAATGGCATGTAGCAACTCCAAGATGGAGACTTACCTGCCATTGTTGTATGGACATTCATATATAGCCCCATCTTCCCTCAAGCAGCAAGGTTTGCAAATGCTTGCCTCTCTTCTTTTGTTAAAAATTCATTAAATGTATTAGTCAAGACTCTTTTGGTTGTGTTAGAAACCTAAATCAATGTGGTTTAAAGAAAAAAAGAAAAAGGATGGATGGCTCAGGGGGAGATGATTAGATGATGCATCTTATAATTGAATGCCCAAGGGTATATCTGACTGAATGTATGGCTGGATCCACATGCTCAAAAAATCTCTTCAGGCAGCCTTCTACCTGCATCCCCTGGCTTGCTCTGTCTCTTTATGTATGTATGTATATAGCTACCTATTATCTATCTATCTATCTATCTATCTGTCTATCTGTCTATCTGTCTATCTGTCTATCTGTCTATCTGTCTATCTGTCTATCTGTCTATCTGTCTATCACCTATCTATCTATCTATCTATCTATCTATCTATCTATCTATCTATCTATCTATCTATCTATCTATCTATCTATCTATCTATCTATCTATCATCTATCACCTACCTATCTATCTGTCTATCAATCATCCATCCATCCATCTATCTATCTATCTATCTATCTATCTATCTATCTATCTATCTATCTATCTATCTATCTATCTATCTATCTATCTATCTATCTATCTATCTATCTATCTATCATCTATCTATCTATCCATCCATTATCTATTTATTATCTGGGTTGGCTTTATTCTCAGGCCAAGTAAGGTTTTGCAGTGGCAAAATGGGGCATCAACATTGTCAGGCATATATGTTACCAGCTTTCAAACCACTTCTTTTATAAAACATTTATGGCAAAATTCCAGAACCAAGGCTCAGTGGCCTTGCTTAGAGTGTGTTTCCATTCTTGAACAAGTCACTCTGGCTAAGTAAGTATAGAACATTCTGGTTGGCCAGGGCTCAAACATGTGCCCACTCCTGGAGCTAGGGTAGATAACTCCATGAAAGCATGGGTTCTGAAGGGGGAAAAGATAATTTTCTAAAAGAAAATTAAGGAATGTTATTAGGAAAAGGGGGAAATCATATGATGTGGTATCCAAAATATAGAGGTCCATGCCCTGACTTACCTTCCTTTCCTTACCCTTCCACTTTTGCTTAAATATCTTAGTTCAATTATATTAAAGTCAACATTTGTCCTAGAGACCTTCCGTTTTATTAAGATAATTTGCAGATATTCATTCTAATCTATTTTATACTTATCTTATAATTGAACTCCATTAGATAAATTTTTTATGGAGTCCTGGTGGCACAGTGGTTAAGAACTCACTGCTAACCAAAAGGTTGGCAGTTCAAATCCACCAGCTACTCCTTGGAAACCATATGGGGCAGGTCTACGCTGTCCTATAGGGTCACCATGAGTTGGAATTGACTTGATGATAATAGGTTTTAGGTAAATTTTAATAACTTTTTTTAATTTGGGAAATAAAAGAAGGATAATTACCTTATTTTGAGCAGGAATAAAGTCAGGAGTTGTTAATAACAATATGAGTTTGATTCTAACTTTTCTTTTCAGTACCTTGGGATAGATTCATGTTTAATACATAGAAATAAGCAAGAGTTTGTGTTTGAAATTGAACTGTCAGAGTTTCACAGAGGGGAATTTAGCTTTAGACTATATTTGTTACATGACAATAATGTTACTGTGGATTATAAAACAGTGAATGTACTATGGTTCACAAAGTCAGTGAAAATCACGTAGCTGTTAATGATTTGGAAACCAGCTTGTGAAGTACAACTTGGCAGAGCTATCAAGTGGTTAAGAGTGTTGGTATGAGAATTAAGGACCTCAGTGCTCAAATCCAAGTCTGACTGTTTTTGTGGTGTGTGGCCTTGGACTTGACTTCTCTGGGATGCAATTTCCCCATATATGTAATTGGGTAATGAAATGTAGTCACCACACAGTGGTGGGGACAATACAGTGCACTGGCAGGGAGGTGCGGTCTTCTCCTATATTTTTCAAGTAATGCGTATGCTCAGCTTTATTCTCCCAGGTACCTAACAGAATGCTTCTTGCCTCTATGAAACCATTTATTTCACAATGAGAGTCTACTCTAAGATGGCACCATAAATTATTAAGTGTTAGCCAAGGCCTCTCGAGAAGACAAAGTATTATAATGACATGTGCAAAGAGCTGGAGATGGAAAACCAAAAGGGAAGAACACACTCGGCATTTCTCAAGCTGAAAGAACTGAAGAAAAACTTCAAGCCTCGAGTTGCAATAGTGAAGGATTCCATGGGGAAAATATCAAACGACGCAGGAAGCATCAAAAGAAGATGGAAGGAATGCACAGAGTCATTATACCAAAAAGAATTAGTCAATATTCAGCCATTTCAAGAGGTGGCATATGGTCAGGAACCGATGGTACTGAAGGAAGAAGTCCATGCGGCTCTGAAGCCATTGGCAAAAAACAAGGTTCCAGGAATTGATGGAATATCAATTGAGATGTTTCAACAAACAGATGCAGTGCTGGAGGTGCTCACTGGTCTATGCCAAGAAATATAGAAGACAGCTTCCTGGCCAACTGACTGGAGGAGATCCATATTTATCCCTATTCCCAAGAAAGGTGATCCAACCAAATGTGGAAATTATAGAACAGTATCATTAATATCACACGCAAGCAAAATTTTGCTGAAGATTATTCAAAAATGGCTGCAGCAGTATATCGACAGGGAACTGCCAGAAATTCAGGCTGGCTTCAGAAGAGGAGGTGGAACCGGGGATATCATTGCTGATGTCAGATGGATCCTGGCTGAAAGCAGAGAATACCAGAAGGATGTTTACCTGTGTTTTATTGACTATGCAAAGGCATTCGACTGTGTGGATCATAACAAACTATGGATAACTGCAAAGAATGGGAATTCCAGAACACTTAATTGTGCTCATGAGGAAACTTTACATAGATCAGGAGGCAGCTGTTTGGACAGAACAAGAGGATACTGAGTGGTTTAAAGTCAGGAAAGGTGTGCGTCAGGGTTGTATTCTTTCACCATACCTATTTAATCTGTACGCTGAACAAATAATACGAGAAGCTGGACTATATGAAGAAGAACGGGGCGTCAGGATTGGAGGAAGACAGCCCGCGTTATGCAGATGACACAACCTGCTTGCTGAAAGTGAAGAGTACTTGAAGCACTTACTAATGAAGATCAAAGACCACAGCCTTCAGTATGGATTACATCTCAACCTAAAGAAAACAAAAATCCTCACAACTGGACCAATGAGCAACATCATGATAAATGGAGAAAAGATCGAAGTTGCAAAGGATTTCATTTTACTTGGATCCACAATCAACAGCCATGGAAGCAGCAGTCAAGAAATCAAAAGAAGCATTGCATTGGGCAAATCTGCTGTAAAGGACATCTTCAAAGTGTTGAAGAGCAAAGATGTCACACTGAAGACTAAGGTGTTCCTGACCCAAGCCGTGGTATTTTCAATCACATCATATGCATGTGAAAGCTGGACAATGAATAAGGAAGACCGAAGAAGAGTTGACGCCTTTGAATTGTGGTGTTGGCGAAGAATATTGAATATACCATGGACTGCCAAAAGAAGGAACAAATCTGTCTTGGAAGAAGTGCAGCCAGAATGCCCCTTAGAGGCAAGAATGGTGAGATTGCGTCTTACATACTTCGGACATGTTGTCAGGAGGGATGAGTCCTTGGAGAAGGACATCATGCTTGGCAGAGCACAGGGTCAGTGGAAACAAGGAAGACCCTCAACAAGGTGGACTGACACAGTGGCTGCAACAATGAGCTCAAGCATAACAACGATTGCAAGGATGGCGCAAGACCGGGCAGTGTTTCGTTCTGTTGTGCATAGGGTTGCTATGAGTCAGAACTGACTCAATGGCACCTAACAACAACAATAACATCAGCAAGGCAAGAAGGGCGAATGCCACTTTGGGGGCTGTACTTTCAGCACCTGTTTTTGAGCCAGCAAAAGAGCATAGAGACTGGCTTACCTAGCTTTCATGTTCTGCAGCTCATTTCATATACTATTCCCCATCTTGTAATATCCCCTTAAAGGCTCATGTTTTGGTCACCTGCCCCAATCCAGAATGATCTTTATCTTCACCAAGATGGAAGCTGGACACTGGATTTTTTTTCAGAGGTCACTATGGTGTAATGGAAAGCACCAAGGTTTAGTTTTAAGTTTTTGTGCTAGCTCTCCTGCATTCTTGCTGGGTGATGTTGGGCTCCTGGCTGACCCTCTCTGCTTCTGTTCCCTGAGTTATAAAATAAATGAAAAGAGCAGTGGAGCCTCCTGTGCCTAACTCACATCTTTACTGTGAGGGTTAAATGAGATGATGTCAAAAGTGGGAGAGCACTATCCCAGTGCAAATCCCCACTGTGACTGTGATTATTGTATATGTGTATCGGCATGGTAGGAGTTTGTTAGCATCTCGATTCCTGTGTGCTCTTCTCCTGTTTTCCCAAATATCAGAGACGCAGGGGATGCCTGCCAGATGGCCGATTTGCCAGCTGTGTCCCGTTTTGTCATTGTAAATATTACATGCTCCAACTGAGAAGCTTTGCTTACAATATGCTCTGTTTCGTCCTTTATCTCTTGCAGCTTGAGAATTACATTGTGGAAAATATGAAGTCGGAGATGGCCCAGATACAGCAGAATGCAGTTCAGAACCACACGGCCACCATGCTTGAGATAGGAACCAGCCTCCTGTCTCAGACTGCAGAGCAGACCAGAAAGCTGACAGATGTTGAGACCCAGGTATGCCCCTGGGGCCAGAGTCCACAAACTCTTAACTCTTTCCCCCCCACCCCCCCCCTTTAGCTTACTCCATAAACACAGAGCACATTTCTGCACTACAATTGGTGAAACGTATACATTTTTGTTTGTTGCTAATAACAGCCATGACTGCCTGACACGCTGTACATGTTTCTTTTGATTTAATGATGGTTGGAATACTTAGCTTTGTATGTGTTTGCAAAAACAGGCCTGGCAAAGGACCTAATCAGCATTTAAATTCAAATAAACACTGCAGCTACCAACTGTGATGTGATATGTGTCAAACAAAATAATCATTAGGGTCACATTGTAGCCTGTGATGTGCGTTTTTGATCCGCCTTGTTTTGTCCTTGGTAGTGCTCTAATCATGATGGCACTGTGCAGGTTCTATGTATTTAGTGGAGAGGAAGCAAAACCCCGATGGAATTTATCAGGAATGTATAGCATCTTTTATTTAGCATTATTTTATACTGAGAGGTCTATTTAAACACACGCACATACAGGCACACACCCACGTGTGTGTGTGTGTATAAAGCATTGGTAGTTCAGTGGAAGAATTCTAGCCCTCCGTGAGGAGACCTGGGTTCAATTCTCAGCCCATGTACCTCATTTGCAGCCGCCACCTGTTCGTCAGTGCAGGCTCGTGTATTGCTGTGATGCTGAACAGGCTTCAGGGGAGCTTCCAGACTGAAACAGACTAGGAAGAAAGACCTGGGAGTTTGCTTCTGAAAATTAGCCAATGGAAACCTAATGGATCACAATGGTTTCATCTGCAACTGAGATCATAGGGATGGCACAGGACTGCTATTGTTTCACCTAATGTGCGTGGGGTCACCACAAGTCGAGGGCCAACTCGACAGTAGCTAATGACTGTGTCTATATATGTATTTAACTGTTTGTACTTAAATTAGAAAACTATTGACCATGGTAGAGGAACACACACACACACACACACACGCACACACACACATATGGCTTTCTTAGTTAAGTACAAATATATATATATATTCCCCTACCATGGCCAATGGCTTTCTTATTTAAGTACAAATCAGTAAAAAACTAGGGATTCCCTTTAGTCATTACTGTCAGAAACCCACCATTAAAATGTATGATTTTAGATGAATAGAAGACAATCTCTTGGTCCACTTTTAGCCAACGATGGTTATTCCAGTGACCATTCTGAAACCTGGAAATCAATATGCTAGATTTCTAGAACCAAAACTGAACTATATAAATTCAAAAATAAGTGAAAAATGTATTTTATATTACTTTATTTGTTTTTTTGGCCTCACAGATCATATGTTGATATTTGAAGAGAAATAACATTGGTAATTTAAATGGATATAGCACGTTTTATACTACCAACCACTTGCATATATACAGTTAAATTTTATTAAAATGCTTTGTAGATAGAAGCTCAGAGAATTTAAATAATTTTTTTCATGTTGATAAAGCTGGTGAGTAGAATCCAGTACTCAAACTAAGCCGTCCTCATTTCTTTCCTTTTTTATCCCCCCTTATTAATACTAGTATTAATTCACTAATTGACTAAGAACTTAAATATTGATTACATTGGAGCAAAGCAGTAAATTTCATAGACCTTAGGAAATATTTTTTGCCTGACATTATGATTAGGTAACCATGAGGGATGGGGAGGGGGGATTTTATATTGTAACTAAAAAATTACAAGGCCTTGCTTAATTTTTTATCATCACAGTAAGCAAGCTTGATGATCTATGCACATTGACTTTTGTGGTACACATAATATGAGTGTATCTTCTCTTTTGTTAGGACAGAATGCTTGCCCTCTCTTTCAAAACATTCTCATATATTCAAAACTGAAGTTTATAATTTGCAAAAATACGCAATGAGCACTGTCCTCCTTGGTTGCCCTTTTGAAATTTGTATGTGCTCTGTCATCCTAAGTTTTATGACACATGGCAGGGTTTCCTTTATTTTTTCCAAACCCTCAGATAGCTTATCAAGTATTGTTTTTATTCTCTTTTCTCCTAGGAATTGGAGATGTGAAGAAAATTGCCTACTGTTAGCATGTTATTCTCCAAGCAGTTAAAATGCATGTTGTGTAAGGTTTTAAGAGATGACAACCATTTCTGTATCCCTATTAAGGCCAGGAGATATGCACTTTATGGAAACTATTACAGAAAATTAAAAAAAAAAACAAAAACAACCAACCAACCAACCAACCAACCAACCAACCAACCAACCAACCAACCAACCAACCAACCAACCAACCAACCAACCAACCACTACTGTCTATGTATAACAGTTAAAACCGAGTAGTCATTGAAGGCCAAAGAAAGTTTATTAAATGCAGCAATAATGATTTAAAATAGCTAAAACCTGGGAAATACCTCAAAAATCACAAATCCACCAGAACTAGCAATGAGAAGGATGTTGTGAAGGTAGACAGAGGCTCAGACAAACTGTGTCCCCCATTCAGAAGTGAAGCCTGTGTGTTCTTTTCTTCTTCATTTTAATTTCTTCCCTTTGTCTATGGTATGTGTAGCTGTGATGCACCAAACCTTTTTCCTGTGAATGTTTGCCCATGTGGTGCTCATCTGAACTCTTGCAACGAGACTGCTTGGATGCAACCACTCAAACGCATTCAAGCCCTGATACAAGATCAGGCTTACAACATGAATCACGAATTATTCCTTAACTTCAGTACTCTCTCATTATTTATAATCAGCATTTATAAACTGGAAGATCCCTGTCTACTGTATGGGTATGCGTCTATGGTTTTGCTCCTCTATCTTAAGACTGACTTCAGGTTCTCAGTAATCAGAGAACCATGGCAGTGATTTTGCAATACATTTTAGTGCCCTACGTTTCCCATGGTGATATCATAAATTATTGCTTTCTAGTCCTCTGCTGACCTTTTAAACTTACAACTTAGCAAGAGGTGGTAGAACCAAGGTTTTACGGCAGCAGCATTTTAAAATACTATTTTGCTCAGTATGATCAGAAAAGAGATAATGAGCGTATCTACACACCCCTCTTGGCCGTGGCGGTGGACTCAGGAACGAACACCATGCTCTTTCCTTTCTCTGTATGTGGCTTATGATGTCTTTCTCATTCTGTTATTAGTTTGTTCCAATAGCTCTTCTCCTTCATGTTCCTCTTTTCAAGAGTGCAATATGAAGGGGTTGGTTTCAGGGATTAATCATGTCCCTTCTTGTGCGATTCTATTTTTGACTTCCTCCTAAGGCTAATTTTGATTATGAATGAACTAACAGGCAAACGAACTGCATTAAAATTTAGCTTTAATAATATGTGCTCAGCTCTGTTCTAAACAATTTTATGCGTATCGACTAACAAAAAAAAAAAAATTCTATTTTTTCCTATTACCATTATCCCCTGTTTAAAAATGAGGGAACTGAACTACAGAGAGGTAAAGCAACTTGCCCAGACCAAAGAACTAGTAAATGGTAGAGCCAGGATTTGGACCCAGGCAGTGTGGGGTCAGAATCTGGATGCTCCCAGATCTCTATCTCTGTTGTCTCCCTAACGGTGCAGGACAGTAAATGGCTTTCAGATTCAGATTCACACCAACTCTACAAATGAATAATAACAGTTTAAACTTTTTCAAGTACAAATGCTCCATCTTGCCATTTCTCCCCACACCCCGCCCCCCAGCACAGCTGGAACTAGACTAGAGTGAGGGAGTGAGACCAAGTGGTGCAAGACATTATTTGCAATTTTCATAATCTGTTCATCGTGGATTTTTTTTGCATTAATTTCAGTTTTTTAGATGTTGCATGAAAATATTACTTACCCTGATTTCTGAGATTTTGGGGTGGGGGAATCCCCTTAAGTTTTGTGCCTCAAGTGAGTTCCTCTCTTGCCTCGCCCTGGTCCAGGCCCTGTCTCCTACCAAAACATTCCCCTCTCCTAAACCTCCTTTAGCCCAAACTCAGCCTTGGGCATATCAATATATCTTGGAAAGACTTCTAGGCACACTTGATACAGCCTCAGGTTTAGACCTGCTATGAAAAAGAGGCGTAAACTCCAATCCTGGTATTTTTATCCCTTTAGGTAGTTACGTACTTTATGGATGGTTTCCCAGGTCTCTTCCAGTAAGTGTTTCTAAAAAACGTGTAGCGATTGGGTTATAAAATTTTCAGAGTACCTAAATATACCTTCTTTCTCACCCTTTCTACCTCCCTTAAGGAGAAGGGGGAGGGAAGGGACAGGACAGAGAAAGGAACAAGATTATTGACATAGTCTAAAGGCATCTGAGAGAACTGGAGTGTGTGACTTTGCCTAAAGAATGGAAAGGTTTGCTTGCACAGCTCACAGACTTTGGTTGTAATGAGACTCATCAAAGTAACATAGGTCTTTGTGATTCAAAATAAGTTGTGACTTGAGAATTCACAGTTTCCTTAAGACCCAGTTTAACTCTATGGGGCAGTTCTACTCTGTCCTATAGGGTCCCTATGAGTCAGAATCAACTCAGTGGCAACGTGTTTGGTTTTTTTGATTTTTAGGACCCAGTTTGGTGGAGCAGAAAGGATAATGACAATCTGTCTTCAGCATAATCTGGGTTGTTGGTCACTTCATCTCCTTAGATTAAGACCCAGAATGTTTTGACTCTCTCTTTTTTTTTTTTTTTTTTGTGTTGGGGGTGCGGGGAGAGGAGAGGCATAAGACTCAGAGTCAAACTACCTCATTTATAAAGTGATGATAAAAATTCCTCCTCAACAGGTGGCTGTGAACATTAAATGACATGACATGTGGAAGGGCTGACGTGACCTAATATGCTGGGTGCTCAGTAAGGGTGTGATCATGAACATGTATAAACTGTGTCAATAGTTGTTTGCACATTTCTAATTGATCTTTGCAAAGTGATGAATTGAGGCAGGTGTATTTTACAATTCCTATTTCTCATCCTTAAGACCTTGTACTAATACTTACCTTGCACTTGTAAATATTAGAGAATATATGTCTAAAGCATCTAACATCATAGAGGGTTTCAGGACATGAAAATTGTTGTGACTAAAAAAATGGATTCAACAATCCGTTTCAACTTCAGCCTCAGCTCAAACCAATATAATGTTTAAGAGACATATAAAGCTTTACATAGTAGAAACTAGATGCCTGGGTCAGTTATCGTGTAAGAAATATCATTAAAAAAGAAAAAAACAACTAAATATAAAACCCAGAATAGTTGTTTTCTGTTCTTTGATTTGTGATTGTGTTTGAAATATTTTTATATTTATCTTAAGGTACTAAATCAAACTTCTCGACTTGAAATACAACTGCTGGAGAATTCATTATCAACATACAAGCTAGAGAAGCAGCTTCTTCAACAGACAAATGAAATCCTAAAGATTCATGAGAAAAACAGGTGAGAATTACCATATCCAAAAAATATTAGGTATATATTTATTTATATACTTTACCTCTCTGCCAACTATTTAAAAAAAAGGTTTGAAGTGGCATACAAAAAACACTTACAAAGCCAAATTTATTTTTAATGTAAAAAGAAAGGAGGGTTAAAGGTGAATACGGCAAGTATGTTAACAACAGATTTCATACTATTGCTCACATTCCTGAAATACTTGCTTTTTTTATAACATTTAACACTTTTTATAATGTTCAAATCCTACCATGTCCACTCAAATTACTTGATTCTGTAATTAAGTACAATGACACAAAATATTGACAATTTTCAGCAGAACAGAGAAGAGAGCCTCTTTGAAACTCTATACCTTGACTTAACCTATTTACCCTTGAGTTTGTACAAAGCTACAAAATTATAGAATTCTGATAATGGAAAGAAGTAACATTTATATTTTTTCAATAAAATTATTTACCTACATATAAAGCTGGCTCAAGAGATTTCTTTCTTTCTTTTTATTTAAAGCCGTTTCCTCTGGGCATAATAAATTACTTTGGTTAGCTATGTAGGTGCCATCACACCCATTGTGCTTTATAAACTATGAATCATCTCAGGTAAGTGCAGTGGGGCTTGGAGATCTTGAGAACTGGGCTAGCAAACATCTGTATTATTTTGAAATCATTAACTTAGAGGGTGGACATTCAATCAAAGTCATTTATGGTCACAGTAGTGATTTCTGTAGGACAACTGTCTTGATGGTTAACTTCCTTTTTCCTCTGGCTATTTGGACAACTTGAAGAAGATTTAGTTCTTTTTCATTATATTGAGTTAAAGACTATTGTGCCAGCAGGACTAGAGTTTCCACCATATTCCAAACCAGGAAGAGACCTAAAAGAATTGCCGGTTCTCCAAGGTCTTATTTTATAGAGGAGGGAACATAGACTCAGTAGATGTAAGTTGCCTGTCCAAGGTCACATAGCCTGCAAGTGGCAGAACAGGGCATGAAATCCAGGTTTCTTGGCTCCTGATCCTGCTCTTTCCACAATAACATAAGGCCTCTGAATACTATCTACAACCTAGAAGGATTTCCCAACTTCACGCTAAAAGTAGACCTTAATGGCACCAATTACAATTAAAATTTCGCACGAAGAAGATAAGCCTGCCTGTTGATTTAGTGTCCAAAAAGGGTCACCCATACTCTATGACTTGTATCTTCTAAGGTTTATGTTTATTTATCTTTGTACTGTGGCTTAAGGTAAACTGTGTAACTATAAATAAACTTGGTATGAGTTGACCCTGAACTGGTAGCATGTTGAAATGTTCTGGAATTGAAAACCCTGCTGAAAAGCACCATTTGTACTACTGAAGTTTCACACTAACCAGACACATACACATAACAGGTGTAATTTGCTTCAACTGACCTTGACTTAGGGCTCTCCACCTCATGCTTTAATTTTATCTTTTAAAGTAAACGTCGTTCACAGTTGCATATTGCAAGATGCTATCGTGAAAGGTTTTTCTAGGAATCATAATCAGTAAAACAATGACAGTTCCACCTTGTTTTCTATTTTGTTTTTATAATTATATAAACAGCACATTTATCGTTACCAGTCTGAGCCCATAAGAACTGGTCCATAGCGTTTCCAAGGAGTGGCTGGTGAATTTGAACTGCTGACCTTTTGGTTAGCAGCCTGGCTCTTAACCGCTGCACCACCGGAGCTCCATAATTATATGAATAGCACATTTATTGTAGAAAAAGGGTGAACAAAAGGAAATTTTAAAAATTCTATTTCCATCTCCCAGAGAGAGCTACATATGTTACTGCATATCCAAAAAAAAAAAAAAAAAAACCCAAACCCACTGCCGTTGAGTCGATTACCAACTCATAGCGACCCTATAGGACAGAGTAGAACTGCCCCATAGAGTTTCCAAGGAGCACCTGGCGGATTTGAACTGCTGACCTCTTGGTTAGCAGCCATAGCACTTAACCACTATGCCATCAGGGTTTCTGCATATTATATATGCAGAAATCTATTTTTCACAAAAAGTTGTTCATACTATACAGACTG
This sequence comes from Elephas maximus indicus, assembly GCF_024166365.1. Lineage (NCBI taxonomy): Eukaryota > Metazoa > Chordata > Mammalia > Proboscidea > Elephantidae > Elephas > Elephas maximus. Next base: position 34,885,730 of record NC_064833.1, read on the forward strand.
TATTACAGCCTGCTTTTTTTGAAGATAGACATCTTTTCATATCAGTAAATTTCTCTCTAATATCGTTTATAATAACTGCATGGTGTTTAATTTTATAGATATAACCCAGTGTGGGTTTAATCCATCTCTCATGAGATATGTTACCACATATGATTTATCTTTTAAAAAGTTGCCAGCATGAATTTATGTTCTTGAATTCTTCTGCTACTGATGCATCCATTATCTCTTGGTCTATATCTGACATGTTAGCTGTCAGGATACCACAAAATAAACCAGGGGGCCAGAAAGGGCTCACCCTTAAATACATAACCCAATTCTGTCCTTAAGGCTCTCACTCTCTCTCTCTTTTGCTCACTCTCTTCCCTTCTTTCTCTCTAGCTTTCCCTTTTCTTTCTCTTTATTCTTTCTTTTTTTTCCTCCCTTTCTTTTTAAAAAATAATTTATTTTATTTTGTTGTTGTTGTTGCTATAAATATTCACTGCAGTATATACACCAATTCAACAATTTCTACATGTATAATTCAGAACGTTGAATACATTTCAAGTTGTACAACCATTTTCACCCTCCTTTTCCAAATTGTTCCTCCTCCATTAATATGAATTCATTGCTCCCTGTGCTTTCTAACCTTTCAAGTTGCTATTGTCAATTTGATCCTGTGTGGATACCACCCTCTTAATTCCATATCATTTAGGATTTTTTTTTTCCCTTTCCATCCTGATTCTTAAGATGGGATCTGGTGTCTTTCCCCGCTTAAGAAATTTTTACTATAAAATGTCATTTTTAAAAGGCAAACTGCATAAAAGTTGTTCTCTCTTTCCATCAGTAAAGTGCAGGCAGGGTGCTAGCTCTCAAAATGGCTCCACTCTAGGTCAAGTAGAATAGAAGCCCTGGTGACACAATTCTTAAGAGGGTGGATGCTACAACTTGACCAAGGCAAAGTCATAGAAGTTTCCTAAACACATCCAAACACCTTGAGGGACCAAATTGCTGGGGCTGAGGGCTGGGAACCATAGTCTAGGTGGACATCTAGGTCAATTGACATAACACAGTTCATAAAGAAAATGTTCTACATCCCACTTTGGTGAGTAGCTTCTGGGGTCTTCAAAGCTTGCAAACGGCCGTCTAAGATACATCTACTGGTCCCATCCCATCCAGAGCAAAGGAGAATGAAGAAAACCAAAGACCTAAGGAAAATATTAGCCCAAAGGACTAAAGAACCACATGAATCACAGCCGTACCAGACAGAGCCCAGAAGAACTAGATCGTGACTGGCTACCACCATCAACTGCTCTGACAGGGATCACAATAGAGTGTCCTGGACAGAGCAGGAGATAGATGTGGAACAAAATTCAAATTCACAAAAAAAGACAAGACTTACTGGTCTGACAGGGACTAAAGGAACCCCCAAGACTGTGGCCCCTGGACACTGCTAACTCAGAACTGAAACAACTCCCAAAGCCCACTTTTCAGACAAAGATTAGACAGGCCTATAAATCAAGCAGTAACACACATGAGGCTCATGCTTTTTAGTTCAATCAAATACAAGAGACCAGATGGGCAACTCCTGCCTCTAAGCAAGATGAGAAGGCAGGAAGGGACAGGAAAATTGTACAAATGGACACAGAGAACCTGGGCTGAAAAGGGGGAGCATGCTGTCAGATTGTGGGGATTGCAAACAATGTCACAAAGCAATATGTGTATAAATTTTGAATGAAAAATTAACTTGAGCTGTAAGCTTTCACCTAAAGCACAATAAAATTAAAAAATAAAAAAAGAACTTGGCTGCTAACCGAAAGGTTGGCAGTTCGAACCCACCCAGCAGCTCTATGAAAGAAAGACCTCCTGATTTGCTGCCATGAAGATTGCAGCCTTGAAAACCCTACAGGGCAGTTCTGCTCTGTCACATGGAGTCACTATGAGTTGGAATTGACTCATGACTCACGGGCACTCAACAACAACAGATCAAGCAGAAGGGGCTTTCCCATTTCGCCACAGCCTCTCAGTGGACTCTGAGGACTAATCCCAAGCAGATATATATCTTGCTGCTGTTGCTGATGTTTTTATGTCATTAAATCCTAATTTCTAAGAAAAACTCAGGCTTTCTAAAATATCTAAGGCACTCCACTTATCACTAGTGATAATTTTTCAGGAGAACAGCAATTCCTTTTTCTAGCAATATGGGTATTTCACAGTGAATTCAGGGATCTGGGATTTAAATTTGAAATTCATTTTTATTCTCACATTGATAAAAACATGCATGGGTTTTATACTCCTACTCCATAATCCTTTCTTTTTTGACACATACCCTTTAAGTATGACGTTACCTCAACATGTGGTTCTTTGGGATATTTTTCTATCAACATGCTGTATCTCCTGGCATTGCCATATCACTGTAGTTATCTCTCTTCCTGTAGAAGGGCCCAGTGTGTGTAATAGAGTATTGGAACATCTATTCTTAAACCAGGCATGTTCTTCCATTAACCACTTAGAAAAACAATGTTTTTCTTTATACGAACTAAAAATACCCATTTGTGATACACAACATACTTTCCCTATTTTGTTTATTGTTATTGTTTATTTTCATATGTGCAATGGAATAAAAGGAACTCTGCCAAGCACTTTCTAGAGCAACAAAGAAATGTGCTACCCCCGTATAAGTGGATAGAAGGTCAAAGTCAACCATGATGCTGTTTATATTTTTTTAAATAGTTTATTGATCAACTCTACCTATTCCTGAAGTGAATCTTAATCCTCCAAATGCAACAAGAAGCTATTTCTACATTGAGGCATCTCTGAAATGTAAGAACAACATGCTTGTGGTCTGCCAGGTCTGGTTTGGATCAGCTAATACACTTTGCAAAGGGGATTATCTCAATTAAGCTTTGCTTCCTTCCCAAGGAATGTCAGGGGTTGTGTCTGGGTGTGTGACTTACCAGCTTTGAGTAGGATGGGGCCTCAGCTGGTAATCGGTGAGCTGGCCCTTAGGAGGCTTCACCACATCTTTGGCAGAGCAAGGTGAAATATTTTATGAGTAGGATTATAGTCCACAATCATGCTGAGATGTCCTGCTGATTTATATCCTGACAAATTAAATGCATCGCTTGTAAGGTTGAAAATGGATTTTTGCCCTCATTAGATTCACTCCTTTATCCCCTAGTGGCCAAAGGCACAAAGCAGGAATAGGATTAGCAACATTTGCTCCGCTGTTTATTTTCCTAACAATCTAGTCGGGGTGATGCTAAGAGGCTTCCAGTTTGCTTTGTTTAGTTTTTTTTTTTTTTTTTTGTGGGATGTTACCCTAATCTCAAAAATTGGCTTTGTTTTTTACCTCCAGGGAATAGTACTTGGAAGTAAGGGAACAATATCTGGCCCATATAATTGAAATTATACAACCAAGGACTCAAGTAAATGTTATTAGGTGCAATCGAGTCGATTCTGACTCATAGTAACCCCATGCACAACAGGGCGAAACACTGCCCTGTCCTGCGCCATCATCACAATTGTTGCTACGCTTGTGCCCATTGTTGCAGCCACTGTGGCAGTCCATCTCACCGAGGGTCTTCTTCTTTTTCCCCTACCCTCTACTTTATCAAGCATGATGTCCTTCTCCAGTGACTGATCCCTCCTGAGAACATGTCCAAAGTATGTGACAAGTAAATGGGAAGCATTAATACTTACCTTGCATGCAGGGGTTTAGGGGTTGGTATAAACACAATGTGGGACCATGTCATTGTTAACTTTTCCCTCCACTGTGTGTCCAGCTGCTTCTGCTAAAAACAAAGGAACAGAGAGGTGGGCAGAGAAAGACGTCATAGTGCAAATTCCTTCAGTGGAAGCTGGAGCCAAATATCAACTGGATTGTTGGTCTACAGCTTTGGTCAACTGACAGAGTTCCGAGGCATCTGCCTATCTCTGACGTAACCCTAACTTTCTCCAAGGTGGGAACACAGCCAAGTGACAGAATATTCCAGAAGAAATCCTTCTACCTCTCCAAAATGTACAGGAAGCGAAGTCAGAATCCCCTGTATACATAGATTGGAGCACCTGAGCTTTCTTGATAATGATCATGCAGATTGAAAATTAGGGAAATCTTCAATAAGACCATCCAGAGCAGAGTGATGGTCATTCCAACCCAGTTTTAGCAATACTATTTGCTGCCTAGCTACCTACTATCAAGTGCAAAAAATCGATGCCAGGTGCTTTTCATCCACTATTGCTAATGCTTTAACCAATCCTAGAAAGTGCGTATTATTATTTCCATTTTACAGATAAAGAAACTGAAGCTCACAGATAGCAAGTGACTTGCCTATGACCAAATATCTAGTGTATGGCAAACTTACAATCCAAGACCATGATGATTCTCTGTCTTAAGTATTATAAAGTTATTTTCCCAACATGATGCAACCTCAAGTATAATTGATGTGGTTGTCAAGTTATTCTCTTAACACAAACAAGTAATAAATGGAGAAAGGAAAATCTGGTGGTTTTTTGCCTATCCTTGTATAGATCATTATTTACCCTTTCTGATACTGGAGTAGGAGATATAAACTATTTATTTTACCTTGGGAATTCACCGAACTCACTTGACAAGCCTCATCTATCTTCTAGTTGGAGTTTATGGGAAGTTATTAAGTCAATTAGTTTTAAGTGATTGAAGTGTGTTTAATTTCAGGATTGCAATGTATGCCTTACAAATTACTGGAATAAAATAATAAAGTGTTGATGTTTTAATACTTAATAAACCTAAAGAAATGTAAAGTTAAATCACAATCTTTTAATTAAAGCTATCCTCCATTTGCTAAGTTCTTCACAAAATGTGAAGTACAACCTTGCTGACTTCTATCCTTAGACTAGGTAGAATTATGTTAGTTGTCTATTGCAAGGATTAAGGAAAAGTGTCAATTTGAATTTATACTACTCTATGAACCCCTGGTAGCACAGTGGTTAGGAGTTTGGCTGCTAACCAAAAGGCTGGCAGTTCGAATCGACCAGCTGCTCTTTGGAAACTCTATAGGGCAGTTCTACTCTGTCCTACAGGGTTGCTGTGAGTCAGAATTGACTCAATGACAACTTTTTTTTCATTCTATTCCTTGTAAATGAAACACATACAGACTGTTATTGAACTGAACATTTTTATTATTCCACTCTCATTTTTTTAAATAATGAATTGAATGGCATATAGCATTTTCTTTCTTTTAAATATCGTTAACCTCAATATCTTAGAGTGGAATAGAATTCTGAATCAAACTGAAAATGTAAAGAAAAGAAAAAAAAAGCCCACTGCCGTTGAGTCAATTCCAACTTATAGCAGCCCTATAGGACAGAGTAGAACTGCCCATAGGATTTCCAGAAGTGCAATTTTTACAAAAGCAGATTGTCACATCTTTCTGCTGTGCAGCCGCTGGGTGAGTTTGAACCACCAACCTTTTAGTTAGCAGCCAAATGCTTAACCACTGCTCCACCAGGGGTCCTTTTGGAGATGTCAGGAAAGATATCTTAATTCTTCCATTCCTCTGATCCCCCACAACTCTGTCAAAATGTTCTTTCTAAAATGCAAGTCAGGTTATTTTTCTCTTTACTTTAAGCCTCCACCCTGTTATGATTCTCTGTAACTGACTGAAGAAAGTAGCAGCTCTTTAGCACAGGACATGATCCTTGATCATTATAATCCTAAAATTTCTAGCCTCACTTCCTGCAAGTCTTCTTATATTTTATACAGTTTAGGCTAATAGCTAAGAGCACGGGCCCTGAGGACAGACCACCTGGGTTTGCAAACCCACTCTGCCACAAATTATTTGTGTGACTTTAGGCAAGTTACTTAAACTCTTTCTTCTTTCTTGTCCTAATTTGTAACACGGAGGTGATGATAATAGTATTCCATGGGGTTGATATGAGGAGCATTGGTGGCATAACGGTTAATCATTCAGCTGCTAACCAAAAGGTTGATGGTTCGAACCCACACAGGGACTCTGTGGGAAAAAGATCTGGTGATCTGCTTCTGTATAGATTACAGCCAAGAAAACCCTATGGGGCAGTTCTTCTCTGTCGCATGGGCCACTATGAGTCAAAAGCCAACCCCACAACACCCAACAACAGCAACAACATGGGGCTGATACGAGGATTGGCTGAGTTAGCACATATGAAGCACTGAGAACAGTGCTTGGTCCACAGCGCCAGCGTTTAGTCATGTTAATAATCATGCTAGTATCAAAAAGAACACATGGTGCTGTTTCAGACACTTTGATGTGTGCCTTTTCTGGAATGCCCTGTCCCTCATTCAATTCACAAACTCCTGTCCATCCTTGAAAAGTCAGTGCAGATGGCACTTCCTTCAAGAACTCTTCTCTGGTACAATTGCTCATTGTAAATTATGTGATAGCACTGTACCTTGTTCTTTCCCATTATTTCACTTGTCTCATCACGTAATTGTGTGTGTGAGTGTGTGCGTATTTATATTTACTTATCTCTCTCTCTACACTTAGGCTATGACCCCTCCGGAATCTAGAAACTGTGTTTTATCATTGTCTTTCTATTCCAGGACACAATTCTTTATAAATAGTTGAGGTAATAAAAAACTGTTTTTTGAGTATTGAATGAATGATGAATTGGCAAATATCCCAGTTGCTCTACCCCCCAAAATATCATTTATTTACACACATACACATTTACACATGCGTAACTAACAAAAATAATTTTAAAAGAAACGCAAGTCACATAATAATAATAACATAGTTTACGTTAAATACTGTATGTGCCTTAATTGCTCTTAACGTTCTTCTCCCCAGGAGTGCATGGGTTTTTCAGTTTTCCAAAACCTTGTTAACCATCTTACTAATCTTGTTTCCCCGAGAGGTCAGGTTGTACATATTTCATGTTTATTGACCATTTGCATTTCTTCCTCTGTGACTAGCCTATTTGTGTTGCAAATATCTGTTTCTCATTTTTCTAGTCAATTAATTGCCTTTGTTTTATTAACTTACATGAGCTCTTTAATGAACATGAAAACTCTGCCATAGGTTCTGTAAAGATTTTTCCAGTTTTTTTATTATTTATTATTTGACCTATTTTTTCACAGACATTAAATTTTTACATCATGAAATTTATCAGTCTTTTTTCTTCTTGGTTACTGGCTTTCACAACATATTTAGTTTACTCCTATTTATCCCAAATTTAAAAAAAAAAAAAGCCAGCATTTATTTGTAATATTTATACTTCTATCCAAATTTTAAATTACAAAAAAAAAAATTAATTTCAAATTTTGAGAGGATGTTTACTATGTTCAAATTAGAAACTTACAATATACACTGTAAAGGGTCCATAAAGTATACATTTAACCTGAGGTTACTCTAGCCTTGTTTGAATGTGGACAAAAAAAATGTACTCCCTGTAAACCCATATTTGCAACACACGCTTACATTCATATTAGAAATTGAAAATATTGAAACATCTGTAAGTAGGTCCAGACAGATAAAAATGAGAAGGTTTCTATATTTTCAACATCTTCCTCCTTGTCTGAAGGGTATATTTACACACGCAGAGCTTCGGCAACCGTCACCACTGTGAATTCATTGGCTGCTGTGTTAAGGACTCTATTGTGGGAAGAAATTTGAAAGCGAGAGCTTATTCTGTGAAAGCTTCAAGATGTGTTCAATGATTTGAAACGTTTCCAATAAGATTTGTTGGGGGAGATAGACTGAAAAACCGAAAGGGAAAAAAAAAAAAGCAACTAAAAACTTCAAATAGGGATTAGCGTACACTCATTTAAACCTTTTACTCAAGTTCAAGACCTTGATTATTTTGTTTATTTTATTCTTCATTAAAGTGCACCTCTGCCTCAGACTAAAAGTTAAGTACCAAAATTCTATGCATGTCTCTTCTCAAAGTGTTTCCAAAAAGACAGGAAAAAGGAAGTACCAAGTATCCTGTGAGAAACTCTAGATTTCTAGCTCAATTTGTATAGGTTTAGGCTTACAGTTTATGAATTATTTTGTGGAACACTAGTTCTAAAGGATGCATCTTAATGAAAATTGTTTATTTAATCTTGGGTTAGCAAAAACTTAATAATGGACCTCTTATTTTGCCTAATGATATACTGAATGTTCTCTAGAAAATAGTAGTGGAGTTTGAAATCAGCACCCGCGTTCCGGGTTATGCTTTTAAACCTGAGCTACACTTGTTGCTGATGGCCACCATCAATAAAATCTGACTATTTTTCCTGCCAAATTTTAGGACACTGGGACTATAACATTGTCCTTCAGATCAACCCCTATACATAGAGGTCACCATACCTAACTGAAGTGGCATCTCCCAACTGACCTGGAAAGGGAACATGGTAGAGAAACATGAAAGGCTTGGGGACAGAATGTGATATGCTCAGTATATTAGGTAAGAAAATTAAATTTAATGGCAGATGTGTTAAGGTAGAGTGCAGAGTGGCCCTGGAGGAAATCTCGGTTTGGGTAAAAGAAAACTGACTTGGGAAAGAGATTTTGTTTTTGTACAAGAGGAAAGCTAGATAGGGCCAAAGACTCTTGTGAAAGACAAGTTCTCAAATAACTAGATGGAGAACAGTGAATCCTAAGGGCATGTTAAGGTGAGATCTTCATTCCTGATATAAATGGATGGAAATAAGTAGAGATTATATTATACCAAAGTGAGGAGATGAAACTATGCGTTTCTAATTTTCACAGCAGTGGTCTGTCATGGGAAGTGTTCTAGTCTCACAGTTTAGGGGACATGGCTTTTTGTCCTTGTTCTGACACTCAATATCTGTACAATTTTAGATCAGACATTTAGGTTCTTACCTATAAATTGAGGCCTACAACATACACTCAGTCTGTAGCACAGTATTTCTTTAAGAATCAAAGCAGATAAGGATGTTAAGTAGAGATAGTACACGAATTTTTTCTGGCAAGAAACTCATGGATTCAAACCATTTTGGAAGTGGTGAGGAAGATGGGCTGAATTCCAAAGTAGAAAATAAAACAATAGATGAGAAGTATCAAAGACAAGAGAATGGTCTTTTGGAAGCCAAATATGAAGAAAAGATGGAAGAGACAGATAGTGGTGTCAAAGGAAATGAAAAAGTCAAGAGAGGGCGGTCTTCCCTGAAGAAATCTGAAAAGGAATCACAAAGTATATCCCTAAGAAATAAAGTTAATAGAGAATTACTAGAGTTGAAATGTTACCAAGTGAGGCAATGAGATGGTAAAATGACTGGAAGAGGTAATTAATTGGTAAGACCTGCAATTTGGAAAACAATGTGAATGTTTCCACTTTGCTTGTAGCTATCATGCACATTACTTGGATTTCCAAGTCCCATGAGGTATCTGAGATACAGAGAAAGTGTCTCACTTCCCTGAGCACACCCTTCTTCCCTTCACTTGAATATCTATTCTAAGACAATGGGCTATGTTGATGTTTTTTGATACCTGGTAGTCATGGAACAGGAAGGGATGTTTAGTGAATTATGATAATTAATGTTCTTTTTGGCATGCTAAGTGTATATTCCTTTTACTCAGGAAATGCAGGCCTGTTCTTCCACAGTCCAGTATCCAGAATTGTTTCTTTTGGCACCAGGACTTCTTTGATCAATTCTCCATTCTTAGCTCTTTCCAAATTATCCTGAACAACAACAAACCCCCAAAACTCCTTCATTGATATCTCACATAGTAGCCATCTTTAAGTATATGTCCTCTTGAACAAGGAACACATCAAATATAACCAAAAACACCAAATTTGTTGCCATCGAGTCAATTCTGACTCATAGCGACCCTATAGGACAGAGTAGAACTGCCCCACAGAGTTTCTAAGGAGTGCCTGGCAGATTTGAACTGCTGATATTTTGGTTAGCAGCCATAGCACTTAACCACTACATCGCCAGGGTTTCCCATCAAATATAGAAAGTGAAAAAACATTGATGCAATATATATATGTGTGTGTGTATATATACACACATACATGCATGTTTATGGAAACCCTGGTGGCGTAGCGATTGGCTGCTAACCAAAGGGCCAGCAGTTTGAATGCACCAGGCGCTTCTTGGAAACTCTGGGAGGCAGTTCTGCTCTGTCCTATAGGGTCTCTATGAGTCAGAATTGACACAACGGCAACGGGTTTGGTTTTCTTTGGTTTATAGATGTTTATATATACAGACATGTACATATTTGATATATATTAAATATAGATATATAAAATGTCTGAAACAAAAGTTTCTTTCACATGCTATTTTTCACATGAGGTTTTCTCTCTAAAAATAAATCCTTAGAGTAAGAATAGTGTCATTTTATAGTTTACACAGTGCTGAGTGCACTGTTGGCATTCAGCGACTAATAAATACAAGTTACAACTATAACAGGATGTTTTCCAAACCAGGATGTTACCTACTGGTTAGGAAAACTGAAAGTCCAATGTTCATCATATTTCAGGGACAAAAGGGTAATTCGGGATTTTTATCCAGCCTTGTATGACTATGACATCCAAATTTTGATCTTTATATTCTTATCTCTGTTGCAGTTCATTATAAGTTTTCTTGGTAGTATACTACCAGTACTGTGAATTTAAAAGACATATTTCTTATATATTGAATGACCCTAAATTATGGGCATCTTGTGCCTGATCGTTAGCCCAGGAATAAGAACAAAAGTATCAGAATGAAAACTGCGAATGAGCTAAGACATTGGCTGTGGTTAATCCTCAGATCTGAAGGCCAGCACTTAATGACACAGAGCAAACCTCCTCTGATATCCACAGCAAGTACATTAATCACTTAGCCTGTAGATGGGATCATTTTTTTTTTAACCAATACAGCTGGATTTGTTATTGTCAACTTCTCCAGCAGCAAGTTATTGGCGTAGAAGAAAATACTAAAAGATGATGAATGAAGACTGCCTCTTATAGACACTGTCTTTCATCTTACTGACTTCCTTGCCTAAGTTTTCACTTCCAAAAATGTTTAAAAAGTATAAGTGACTATATGTTTTCCCCAAATCATTAACAAAATCTGTTGAAATTGCATTTCCTTTATGATCAGCACAGAGCAGGGCCTTTTCTCTATTGGGGTCCCGTAGAGTGAATACAACTCAAAAGAAAAACTCGGCACGTTTTATCTTGCAGATACCACACAGAGCTGTCCCTAAACGGTCTCAGCATGAAAATGTCATATGTGAATTTGGGCACACTACCGAAGATGTGTTAAATTAGTAGGGTCTTAAACATAGAAGGGTCCAGGTATTTTTCAGACTTGACTCAGCAGGCACATTTTCTGCCACATGCTGGGCTGCACACTCTTGGAGGACAAGTTTGTTGGTAAGCATTGGAATGCCCATGAGCAATTCCGACTCATCTACACACTTCTTAACCTGTGTAAACGATAATCAGATATTCCAGCTTGTTCCACAATACAGGGAACTGAAAATTTCGGCTCTTCAAACATGCTGTATTTTATAATTTAAATGTTACATTTAACACACTCCCTAGTGTCTCCTTTGTGAAAACGTAGACAATGATTTTGTGCTACATGTCTCCAGAGTAAATGAAGTGCCTAGACTAGTGTGTTACATTTGAGTAACACCTTGTAAACTAAGGACTGGTTGAGCCTTCTGAAAATGGAACTGAGAAAACTGAATAAGGCTTAACCCTGAGGCATACTACTATATTAAAATTAGACACCCTATAAAATGTAAATGTTTTTTATTCCTAATCAGTTGCTCGGATCTAAGCGTGCTTCTGCATTTTCTATCATTTTTAATGTGCAATATGCAAAGGGAGTATCTTTTGAAGAATTCTGAGAGAAGAAAGTTTCCTGGTTAAAGGTTTCATCAGCTGGAGCAAAGCAACCCAAAACCTTGTGTGAGACTGTGCCACCAGCCTGATGGAGCCTTCATTTTTTTTTTCTTTTTTTTTGAGAGATTTTGTTTATTTTTTTCAAAATTCAAAACATTTTTGACACATGTGATTTCTATTTTTTGTGCACAGAAATAAAACACATTTAGTTTGTTTTAGCCAATCCCTTGTTGTTGGATGCTTAAATTGTTCCTACGAATATCCAGTGTCTTAATTTGTCAATGCTGCTATAACAGAAATACCGTAAGTGAATGTATTCAATGAACAGAAATTTATTTTCTCACAATTTAGGAAGCTAGAAGTCCAAATTCAGGGCAGTGGATCTAGGGGAAGGCTTTCTCTCTCTCTCTCAGCTCTGGGAGACGATTCTTGTCTATTTTCAGCTTCTGTTCCTCTGTGGAGCCTTCATTTTATAAACCATATCCCATTATTTGTGGTACCTTTAAGCCTCCTCCTTAACCTCCTTTTGAGAGATAAACTACTGGTTAGAATACAGGATCAGATGTCAAAAATCCAAATAATTCTAATTCATTATGACTTTAGATAAGTTAATCCCTGCTTCCGTGGTTTCTATATAAACATTATTTCATGAGCCCACAGAACTATTGTGAAAATTAATCAACTCTTTTTAACGTTTTGAGAATCCCAAATGAATGAAACAAAGTAAATAAAAATAGTTTCTATATGTTGTTCTTTTTTTTTTTTTTTTCTGAACTATCCTGTTTCTTGGAAACCCTGGTAGCTTAATGGTTAAGACCTAGGGCTGCTAACCAAAAGGTCAGCAGTTCGAATCCACCAGGTGCTCCTTGGAAACCCTATGAGGCAGTTCGGCTCACGGCCCCCTCACTCCTGTCCCCTGCAGACGGCACGGAGGTGGCGAGCGCAGCGGCCGCTCCTGGCCCGCAGCGGCAGCTGGTGGAGGAGCTGCAGAGCCGCTACAGGCAGATGGAGGAGCGCATCACCTGTCCCATCTGCATGGACAGCCACATCCGCCTAGTGTTTCAGTGTGGCCACGGCGCGTGTCCTATAGGACTGAGTTAATGGCAAAGGGTTTGGATTTTTAGGTTTGTTTTGTTTCTTATTGGACTCATTTCCTTAATGAAAGTTATACTATAAGTCCTCGAGACTATAACTAAGTCCAGGTCAGCTACTCCTTGGGTATAAGATACACTCCGGGAAATACATTATATTTAGGAAACAAACATTACTCTGACAACCAAAAACCCAAATCCGTTGCCACTGAGTGGATTCCAACTCACAGCAACCCCATAGGGCAGGGTAGAACTGCCCCACAGGGTTTCCAAGGCTGTAGCCTTTATGGAAGCAAGGTGCCACATCTTTCTTCTGAGGAACAGCAGAGGTGCTAGAAGTGCCGATTTTTTCGGTTAGCAGCCAGCCAATTAACCACTGCACCACCAGAGCTCCACTCTGACAACGTTTGATCTAGTAACTTTTCATGAGACATGTTATGCAGTTATATACTACATAACCTCCCTTCAGGTAATGTCCAACCAAATATAGGTCTGTGGTCCTATAAGTTCAGAAATCTGTTCAGAATGGGATGTAGTTGACATAATCGAACTAGTGAGCTTAACAGCTTCCTGCACACAACACGTGTATCTCACGTCTCTTCTCTACAAAGGGATTGCACTGCTAGACACTCGTTTGTTACTACAAACCATTATATGTACCTTGAATTTTTTAGTATAATAGGCTTTACAGGGTTGGTTGGTAACTACAGGTTGTACTTAAGTCACATGTTCGTAACCCGGGACTGCCTGTATATAATATTGTGTTCACACAATGTTCGAATCACATAATGTCCTATATCATAGAACTTATCGTGGCTGTTAAGTGTCATATGACTGTATATGTAACTCCTATTTAAAAAAAAAAAAAAAACTATATTCTTGAGTCCTCACTTAAAAAAATATTTCCTTGGTGAAATAGCTATTAAAATTTCTAATCTTAAATAAATTCAGGAACTGGCTGAATCGCAATTTCTGTATAGCTTGTTCTAAACTAAGTCTTATTTTCACTTCCTTGTAGTTTATTAGAACACAAAATCTTAGAAATGGAGGGAAAACACAAGGCAGAGTTGGACGCATTAAAGGAAGAGAAAGAGAACCTTCAAGGCTTGGTTACTCGTCAAACCTACATAATCCAGGAGCTAGAGAAACAATTAAACAGAGCCACCACTAACAACAGTGTCCTTCAGAAGCAGCAGCTGGAGCTCATGGACACAGTCCATAACCTCGTCAACCTCTGCACTAAAGAAGGTGGTAAGAGTTTCTTCCTCACTTCGGTATTGCAAATACATTATTTAACATGCGGCGAGTATAAATTCAGTTTAACTCTATACTTTGTATTGGTTTCTATGTAAAAACAGCCAAAAGAGCTTTATACTTAGAAGTTTTCATTGACACTTGCCAATTTCATGAAATTGGCACTAACAATTGTTTCATATTTTAACTTCAGAGAGTGCATTTATAAATTTGAATTGGTTATTATACTGTCATAAATCAATATTTGGTGTTAGACACCTAACCATATAGGACAGAAGTTAGCCAATGTTACAGTTTTGTTAAGAGTTCTGAGAAGAGTTGCAGGAGGCTTCCCATTTTAAAATGAATATTAGTTTGTTTTTAATTTGTGAGGAGGAGTAGAAGGAGAGTTGCTTGCAGGAAAATGGTGATAAAGACAGTTCCCATCAGCTGTCGTGGATGAGATAAAAAAAAATAAATAAATAAAATTTTTTTTTTTTTTGATGAGATAGAATTTGTTATTTTTAAAAGTACTTACTGGGATAGCTTGTACTTAGGCCTATGCAGAGAAAATTTAAAAAGGGCATCTAAGCACACTTTTCTTTTGTGTCTTCAAGACAGTGGAAAAATGAGAAAATTTTGATACTATTAAAATTTTTGTGAAATATTTCACTACTGGAAATACCTGAAAGCCTGTGTCTCTTTATAAGACACTCACCCATCTATTCATCTATCCAGCTAACAATTATTTAACCAGTGCCTCCCTGTGCACCTGCCCACTTCAAAGAGAATTTCAGTAGAGCTCTTAAAAGTTTAGACCTTGGTGTCATCTTCTGTAGTTCCACTCTCTAATCAACCTTTAACTGAATGAAAATGGAATTGTAAATGGTGATGAACACACCAGTTATATCTGAAGCGATGGTTGTCATTGAGCTGTGGCTTATGAGGCCACTCATGTAATTGTTCAGTGTTCATAGGAAATGGACATATGGGGAGGCTCCGTTAATTTAACGTTGGACTTGAGTTACATGAAAAATTAGTTCAATTCCATACTTTCATGTATAGATATGAATAAAGATGATAATTCCACATTAAGTGATTTTGTTTTAAAGACATTTCACATTTCTCTATTACACTCCATTACCTTGAATTACATCTCCTTTAGATAGTCTAAACAAGTTTGTAATATACTTTGTAAAGTAGTATTTTTTTTAAACAGTGAGTTCCCAGAGCTCCATTTGGGTGTGCTCAATAATGTGATTGAGAAGGAAAAAACCTGCTAATCAGTCAGAGTCTGCCAAAACCTTGAATTAGAGTCCACTGGAAGGAAAGCATGGTAGAATTTTGCCAGAGAATTTTAATAGCGCTCATGAGTATTTAGAAATTAAGTATTAATATGAGACGTATCTGTTCTCAAATAGGGCTGAATATATTCAGGGAAAAATTGAAAACACATTTTTCTTATCATCCTGAGACTTAAAGCACATGGGGTTGAGTATTTTTTTCCTTGATTTTAGAGATATCAAGTGCTAGTGATTCTCACAGAGCTCATATGTCCTCTTACTTATCATTCTTTAGCTTTTTTCGGAGTATGTGCCTAATAAATGTGTCCGTAGACTTTAAAGGCAGAGGATGTGACTTTAAAATTTAGATATTTGATTAAGTTTGGGGTTTGAGTGTGACATCAATCAAGCATCTGTTCAATTTGCCTCTCATGAAGTTGTAAAATAAAAATAGCGTGCAGTCACTAAAATGACTTTTTTTTTCTTTCTAATAGCACACCCGTAAAACCTTTGCCTACTTCTCTGACCAAAAATTCATTTTTCACAGGAATTTATTATTTACCAAAGAATTATATGTGACTATTTTACTTTTAGATTTACATATGTGCAAATATTCCAAAATCAATAAACCACAATAAATGCATCAAATTTTCTAACATGTGTATTTTAAAAACTCAAAGAGTGGACTTCTGCAAGATTTTCCAAGGATATTATGGGCCATGTCGTCAAGCAAAAACCTGAAAATTTTAATTAACACTGAAGGTCATCTGGTTTCAACTTGTCCTGATCATTCGTGGAGACAGCCAGAATGTAATACTATAGCACAAGAGAAGAATTTTTTTAGTGAGTTTACTTTGTCATTAGCAATTCATTTAACCTTTATAAAGCCGTCTCATCATTTATAAAATCAGGATAATTGTATCAACTACACAGTGATCAAGAAAGGGTTAAATTAGATGCTGCATATAAAATAACACAATACTGAAGACATAGTATTTTTCCTCCAAGTGACATAATGCAATCAAACACACATTTATTAAGTGTTATATATAAGCAAAGGAAACTGTGGTTGCATAGTGGTTAAGAACTATGGCTACGAACCAAAGGGTCAGCAGTTCGAATCCACCAGGAGCTGCTTGGAAACTGTATGGGGCAGCTCTGCTCTGACCTATAGGGTCGCTATGAGTCAGAATCGACTCAACAGAAATGGGTTTGGTTTTTTTAGTTTTCATATAAGCAAAACTTCTTTCATGGAAAATATATGAATACAGTGCCCTAGAATGTCTGATTGTTGACAATCATCCAAGCAGCTTCCTTTAATCTCAATTTTCCTATCTCTAAAATGGGATTATTATATTTACCTAATTGTTTTGTAGCAGAAGTTAAAGGGAATTTGTATAAAACACTTAACATCTATGCCTATCCATAATACTTGCTCAATAAATTGTAGTTGTTTTTATTTTTATGCCTTCTACAGTGTTTATAACAAATTCAGGGTATATGATAAAAGTATTTCTAGAAAATGTTGGCTAGAAATTTACCTTTTCTCCAAACATTTGTTTGGATCAGGAACTGTAAATTCATCTTTGCATGCTGGGGGTATTTTTGTTTCATTTCACAGGACTTTCCTACTAAAACATCTGATATCGTGAGATACATTTAAGCTAAGCATAATTAATAAACATATTTTCTGAAATCATTCACCAAATTTTCCTCTTCTTGTTCTGAGTAGGCAATAGTGATGTCTTAGGCAAATAATTATTTCAATCTTAACTGGCACCCATTTTGAAAGACTTCCAGTAACACATTTATTTTTGTTTAACTTTTGTTTGCAGACATTTGGTCACATTTATTCTTAGAAACATTACCCACTAAAGAAATATTACCCTCAGTATTATCACAGCATCAAAACTGAGCTGACTTCTTCATGTTTTTGGCAATTTATACTTATTACAGGAAATAAATTGTTTATATTAATAAAGGCATGGGAACAAGGTTTGGATTTCCTTTGGGGAGAGCAATTAGGATACCTCAGAAGGCGTGACTATCAAACTTTCGCCTGTCATCTATGTTCAGCATTGAATTAAAACATTGTCACATATGTTGTACACATGAGGTCAATGTCATGTTATATGGCAAAGAATTTATTTACTGGCAAAGCATACAAAAGTTAAAGGAAAGCCAAATTCAAGACAAAAAAAGAAAGCAGAAAGAAAATAGGCTCCATCATAAAATTACTCAGGGTTTTTTTTTTTTTAACAGCCTTGCTCTCCAAATCAGCTTGGAGCACATTCCTACTGTCCTGAGATGTGATTCATGGATTTACCCATTCATTCAAAAACAAACTGTTATAAAACAACTACTCTGTTTTAAATGATCTTCTGGGAGATAAGGATATTCATCCATTTTAATTTAATAAACATTTTTCTGGTTCCTCTAATGTGCCAGATACTGTCCAAATCACTGAGGAAAGAATAAAGACATAATTCAGTCTGTGGCTCCAAGGAACCTAGAGTTTAGTGAGGAGAGAGACAGGTATACAGACAACTCTATTCCAGGATAGGTTGCTAGAGGTGAGCCCAGGGCACTGGGGCACTAGCAACGCACACAGGAGGGATATTAAAATCATGACAGGGACAGAAAGATGAGGGCAGAATCCAGCTTTTGCGGAATTTTCTTGGGGACTCTACTGAACGCTTCCTATGAGTCAGGCATTGTTCACGCTTCACATATATTAACTTAGTTCTTACAACAGCATATGAAGGAGCTACTATGTTTACTCCCATTTTTTAACTTCCCTAAGGAACTTGAGTAGTTTTCCCAAGGCTATGTAGCTGGAAAAAGTTGACGCAGGATTACAACATAGACAGGTTGATTCTAATGGGGGAGGTAATGACTAAATCTCCAAAATAAAGAAAATGGAGGATGCTCCAGAGAGTGAAAACACGTTTACATGTCAGGAGTCATGGGAGTGTGGGAGGGGGGTCATATGGTGTGCATATATCCATAAGTCAAAAGCTCAGAATAAAAAGCAGGAGACAGTGAAAGATGATGTTAGATAGGTAAATTGAGGCAGAACAAGTTGGTGGCATTTTTTTTTTCTGATAACGATGAGTTGTAGACAATATAATCATGATGACATTTATATTTTAGAAAAATCACCCTAGTCACAATATAGGAGAATGTATTGGAAGCTGACAAGCCTGGAAGTAGGGGGCCAGATGGGTTTTTTGTCATTATTACAATTTTAGCAAATAGCTGGAGAACATGTGCAATGTGCGAGCCTTCTGAGTGCTCTGCATATATTAATGCATTTAACTTTGACAGGTCCACAAGGTAGATGTTGCTATTAACTTCATATGACAGATAAAGAAACTAAGCACAGAGAGATAAATAATCTCCAAAAACTAAACTGCTAACAAGTGAGGAAACTAACTGAAACCCAGGGAGTCTGGTTCTGGAGTCTGTACTATGATGGGGAGGGAAGGTAGAATTGATGGTTTTCATCAGATTCTCAAAGGATCTCTTAGCAGGGAAATGATGAGGTCAGGATCAAGCAGAGGCAAATGGAAAGGCAGGTAGAAGGGAAAATTGTGAAAAAAAATTAGAATCAATAGGAAATAATGACTTATTAGAAGTAGAGCCAAGTATAACTTCTAAGTTTCTGGGCTAACTTATGGCATTCCTTCAATCAGCAACATGAGGGGAAAGCATGTTTAAGGGAAGGTAATGAGTTTTTTTTTTTGTTGTTGTTTTAATGAGTTTAGTTTTGGACATATTGACTGAGGTGCCTGTGGGACATTTGAGCCTGGTAAGTAGAGGAATACAAACCAAAAAAAATTAAAATAAAAAAATAAAACTATTGCTGTCAAGCCGATTCCAACTCATAGCACCCTATAGTACAGAGTAGAACTGCCCCATAGGGTTTCCCGGGAGTGGCTGGTGGATTTGAACTGCCGACCTTCTTGGTTAGCAGCCAAACACTATCACCCTGCCACCAGGGGAGAGAAATCTGAATGACCATGTAGACTGAGAAGAAAAGTAGTTGAAGCCATAAGAGTGAATGAAATCATTGAAAGTACATATAAAGTAATGACCCTTAACCACTTTGGGGTCATAGATCCATTTGCGAATCTGATGAAAACTACTTATTCTGTCTTCCTCCCCACTTACTCCCCCAATAGTGAAAGTACACAGGCACAATTTTATGTACAAAAAAAGTAAAAATAATTTACATACTCAAGGTGTTGAATCCATTTTATAAAATAAAGAGAATGTAAAATCAAAGACAGAAAATTGGAAGTTCTTTAAGAGACAAATAAAAGCCTTTTAAGAGGATTCGCAAAGGAAAGCCCGGAATTAGAAGGAAAAAACAGTAGTGAGCAGTATCAGGAAGGGAGAAAAAAACTATTATGAAAGGTGTTATATTCGGCATCAAATAAGTAGAAAGATCAGATAATAATAATAACAAAAGGCTGAAAAGTGAATTTTGGCACTGGGACGTGACCTTCCATGGGTAGAGTTTCAATGAAGCATATGACTAAAACGACTGAGAGGAAGTATAAACAGAAAGCGTCGCCTACCCATATTCAGGAAACTTGAACGTGAAAGACATAAAAATTGTAGCTAGGGAGCCATAATCAAAGAAACCTAAAAACAAATATTAAGAGACATGAACATGTTCATATACTTAGTTCCCTAATATAAAGTCCAAACTTCAATTCATAGAGTTTTTCATGAAGTTCATTTAAAAAAAAAAAAACAGCTTTCACATTATCTGAAAAACGTAATGACTGATACTACTAATTCTTCAGTGATCTAAATTATTTGGGCTAAAGCCTCTTTCCCAGAGACTGACTGCAGTGGTACGGAACGTTTGATCATTACTTTCGGTCCTCTGGCCTTCTTAAAAGAGGAAATGAGGCATTTGCTTCCTTCCCAGTGCTGAGAAGTCATTGGCTCTGTTCTCAGAATAATTCTGCCATCTGAAAGGAATTTACCTCCTGTGCAGTACCTATTGCATTTGTAAAGTAAATCGTTCAGTCAAGGGATGAGATAGTTTGAACTCCTGCAGTCCTTTGAGTTAACAAAGACTCTAAAAACATCACAAGTGCTAGGAGGAAATTAAAACTTTTTGAATGTCACTCATATAAACATTGATTAAAAACAGCAAATATTATTTTCCTTGACTGAGTAAAATATTTGCCTTTTTAGTTGACTACTTGTAATGCACAAATTAACCTTAGGTAGAAAGAAAAAGAAAAATACAGGAAGTCATCTGCTGAATGCTACAGTGAGCACTTGTTTCCTTTTAATGAAGGAAATGCTTTATCTTGACAGAAAATTATATGTCAAACATTTACAATTTCCTTCAAATGAACCACACTGTCTCTCTAGCACTTCCTTTCATAAAACCCAATGGCTTAAGGGGAAAGTGATTGTTTATTTTTGGAAATGGTATATTTCTCCTTTTTGATGGAGCATGTTATCTGCCTTTTTAAAAGTCGTAATTCCTGTAAAAAAAAAAAAATCGTATGAATACTGGATAGCCAAACTAATGATAACAAAATAAAAAATAATATAGTCCTTGACCTCTCCCATGAACTATTTCTAAACCACATCTTTTGGGGGAGATTGAAATTTTGTGGTTAATTTTCTTCTGGAATTAGAGTTTCAACTTCAGAAACTAGACTATGTGAAAAGGGATATCTCTTGGTTCCAGCTGGGCCTGGAAGTTACCAGGGTGAAAGGCCACCAAAAAAGGGTCTTTCCTTGGTATTCTAGGATTGTTATGAGCAAACTCCATTCCTTCTTCTCTTGTGCTTTCATGGCCTGGTTGGCTAAAGCAAAGAAGCACAAAATAGTTTTCAAGTAAGTCATTTCCTGGACTCATCCACACTCAAGTCAAATTCAGCAGATATTTTCTATATCTGGGTACAAAATGGGACAGTGGACATTATTTAAGGATAAGATATGGCACTTCATACTAAGCCAAATGACATCTCTAATCACTCTGAGAGAAAGTAAGAAAAAAATATTTTATTAACATCATTTAAGTATGTATGTATCACATCAATCATAGAGTGAAACGTCCATAGAGAGTCTTACGCTGTACGAAAGGATAGAAAGGAAATAGGACCTGAGAAATGTTGCAACCGTGTGTTTAGGCTTAAATGCATATAGGCAAAATACTGATTTTTGCATAAGATTTTTCTAAAGTCAATTGCAAAGAACCTTTATAACTAATGATAAAAACATATTTAGTGTTCTATGAGGCTTCATAATTTATTTTTAACTAAAGAATGCCAATATCATAACTAATTCTAAATATACTGGAGTCTCACCCTAGTGCTGGCTTGGGTGTTCTCATTCTGAGTGAGACCACCTCAGATAAGGTGTCATGCTAATATGTGACCTACCAAGGATGCCCCACCTTTTCAATGAATTTATTAAGAAGTCAAGTGATTAAATGTAATATCAATTAAATCAAACATTTTTAATGCAAGTATTTGATCATGGCTTTGCATGCACTCATAATTATTTTCAGGTGTGAATGTTCTTTTTTCACAGCCACTGTGAGTTCCTTGAGAAGAATGCATTTAAACCTTGGGTTTAATTTTAAGTGGAGATTTGGTTCTAAAGGAAGGTTTTGCCAGTTGTTAGGTCCATCTACCCACTTAGAAAAATGCACACACACACACACACACACACACACGAACACACACCTCAAATCTTAACCATAATTAATCTACCAGTCCATCTCCACAGAGCTAGGGCTTCACCTGAGATGGTCTCCTCACCAGCATCTTGGAAGAGCCATGTACGTGCCATATAGAAGGCAGTGCATGGTGATTTTGAAGGAAAGGAATCAGAACGCTTGGGTTCTGATTCCCTATAAATACCATATACCTGATGTCCTAGACAAACCCACACATTTCATGATCAAATACTTCCATGTCTTCTCTTTGTTTTGTATCATTCTTAGTGACTGGGGAAGCCCTAAGTCCAGAGTAGAACCTCATGCAAAATCCCTATTGGTAGTCAAATACTGTTCTTCAAGTATATTTCACCACAAAAGTAAGAATCAATGTGACAAACCTGTGGTGGCAGTCAGCATTTAATTATTTATTTAAAACTTCAACGTGAAGATTTTTGTTTTGTCAGTTTTCAAAAGCACCTAGCAGCTACTTTCTATTAATTTCCATGACATTGCGCAATGACTTTAATTCCGTTTTTAATGACTTTTGCAGAAATTGATTCTTTGTCTCCTCATAACAGGGCACAAAAGATGCCCTTTAAGCTTTCCCACATGCATGGGAAATCTTTGGTGCAAAATCAGTATATTCCAGACAGGTTGAAAGCATTACATGGGAAATTAACACACATGAAACACCTGAAATATCTTTGTTAATGAAGTGACCTTCTGAACAAACAGCAAGGGTCATGTGGCACTCGTATCTGCCCATCAGGGTTCCCAAAGGGAAAACACAGAAATGAATTTTATGAAAAATGGATGGTCATTCAATTAAACAAAAGTGTGTACAAATCCATTTTCAACTTTTAGCCAATTTTTTTTCATTGTTGACTACTTCGAGCAGTAACTAATATCATATGTCAATTCAGTTATATACAGAGGAGTCATTTCACATTAGAAGAGCATTAGAAAATGTATTTAAATACAGTAATCAAACTAAGGTGGGTAAAATAAATAGAATTATTTGATGATTCATTATTCTTCCAAAACAAAATTATTCTTCTACATTAAAAAAAATCCTACTGTAAAATCAGAGATCCATTTGTGTCATAAAGTACTTTGCATGTCCATATAGTTTTAACAATTCATATACCATATGAATGTATCTCAATTATTAAAAATGTGTATACTTACAATTATACATCATGGGTAATAAATTCTCTAGATAATTAAAATTTATCTCTTTAGAAGTAGTAGAGATTTAAGAAAAATTTGCAATAGCATGAGGGTATTTCTACATTGTATTTATCCTCACCTCTTTTTCATAAATAATTGAATAAAATTGATTTTCCTAGTAATTTAAGGTCATTATCATTAAGATAAATTAATTTTCATCATAATACCATAATGCCGTGGAGAATGCATAGAAAATAAATTTTCTTATACTAAATAATACCCAAACTACTATCATTTCTTAAGGTTGCCTAGTTTTTTATATTTTCTTTTTCTCTCAGAGCTTTAAATGACCAATTTTTCTATTGTCATCTTGACTAACTCTAGAAAAAGAACACACACACACACCCTCACTCCATCCTCCCCACCAGCTCTTTCTCTAAATTTGTAGCTTCTAGTAAATAATCCGTAGGCTGAGATACCATGTAACTAGCTTGTAAGAATAATATCTAAAACTAATGATGGTAAATCAAGGGTAATGAGCATGGCTTTCAGGATATCTACCTTATGAAATCCAATATGGCTACGTAGAGGCCTCGTTTAGCTCTTGAAGTTGTGTGCCATCACTGCTTCATATTTCTGCCGAGGCTCTAGTGCCACAGAGAGTTCTATTGCCTGCAACTCTCTTCTACCCTCATCTCATTATTTTTCTTCTTTCCTGTCGTTTCTGACTCCTTTCACTTTCCCCACATTTCTTTGCTTCCATGAGAAGGGCTTGTGCCCTGTGTCTACATTCAGAATTAAGACCTGTCCTGATTCACTCAGGACCCTGGATGTGACCTTCTCAGTGGAGATAAGTATTGCTGATGATTCTGACATAGAGGTTGTATTTAGGTTTGATTTTACTCCAAAGACTAGTAAGAAATAGTTAAGACTCTTAGCTTTATTGTCAGCAATTTCCACTTCTTACAAGTTCTTCATAGCATCTCTGAGCCTCAGTTTCCTCATATACAAAACAATATATTGATAAACCCACCTCATATTTATGAGGGTCAAATGATAATGAAGTATGTAAAACACACTTGGTATATCAAGTTCAGATTTTTAACACTTAGTAAGTGTTCAAATAATGGTTGTTTTTATTATGATCATGATTATTATAGTCCCACCAATTAACTACAAAATATGTACATACAAAGAATTTAAATGAGAGTAAAACAGTTCTTAAAAAAAACTTTTAGTTAAGATAATATTGTTACAGATAAATGATGTTCCCTTTTACTAGGGTGAGTGGGTGGATCAAACCAAAAACCAAACCGGCTGCTGTTGAGTGGATTCTGACTCATAGCGACCCTATCGGCAGAGTAGAACTGCCCCACAGGGTTCCCACAGAGCAGCTGGTGGACTCAAACTGCCGACCTTTTGGTTAGCTGCCTGAGCTCTTAACCACTGTGCCACCAGAGCTGTTTAATTAAAGATTTCAGATTAAGAGTGTTTAAGACTAGAATACATGCATTTGTTAGATTGAATAGCATGTAGTTTGCCATTTTTGTAGGTTAAAAACAGTCACGTTCAGAAATCAGTGCACAAATATCTAAATATTTGTGCACTTGTTTTATATGTGATGAAATACCAACCTTGATTTTTTTCAATTTAGAAGCATAAAGCTTTTTTTTTTTTTAACTATGCATTTATAAAATCATGGGCAAGCTTCCCTCACACTCACACTCACTCACAAAAACATTAGAACTTAGACTGCTTGCACACATTCTTTTGCTTTTTCTACTCTATCGAGATGCAAGATATTGTCCTCTTTCGTGAATATTATCTCAAAATCCTTTCCAGTACACTAGAATTCTAGGGAGTGTCTTTAAAATGGCCTTTCTATAAAATGTCCACACACCTGGCTGAAATGCACAGAATCTAATTAATTGGTTGTTTGCACCTTATCAGATGTGCTGTTTTACTTAACCGTATACTCAGTTAGCTTTGGTCACCTGTTGTGTTGAAATCACAGACAGGATCAATTCCTTGTGTTATGGCCTTCTTAATGATGACAGCCCCAAAAGCTCCACAATGATTATCCTTAAGCAAATAATTTGATCCACATACATTCTGATGTGTATTAATTACTGGAAAGATATGAACCATTAGCCACATTTGAAGACTGAAAACAAATGTTTGAGGAATTGATCCTTTAACACAACTTATTAGAAATGGGTAGGAACAACGGCTTTGGATTTTTTCATGTCTCTAGGGCAATGCGGAACCCTGGTGGCACAGTACTTGAAAGCTCGGCTATACCCAAAAGGTCCATAGTTCAAATCCACCAGCCGCTCCTTGAAAACCTTATGGGGCAGTTCTACTCTGTCCTACAGGGTGGCTATGAGTTGGAATTCACTCAGTGGCAACGGCTTTGGTTTTGGTTTTTGGCAGAGATGCTAATTTTCCCTGTGTTCTCTGCTAGGGTTGCTGAGACTCAGAATTCGAAATCCTAAATTCCAGGAAGTTTCCTCTTGAGGGTTCATTTGAATTGAAGTGACCCTGTGCCTCAGTTTTCATAGTCTTTCACTGAACTCAGTGTGGTGGCGGATACACAGTCTGGATGTAATTGGTTGGGCAGGTGAAGGGAGAAGCCAGGTAAAGTAAACAGCTGCTGGGGTTGGGGTTTCAGGTTGTTTATTGGGACCGAATGTTGAATAATGAAAGACCATGCACCTGCTTGTGTCCCTATTCTTCCCTTTTAGATCACAAAGATTTGGTTGTACAGATAAGGATAAATGAAAAGAATGAATGATTTTTTTCCTAAGACTTTCTAGATTTATTTGCTGATGTTGGTGTGGGTGAAGTCTCTGAGTTCACATTCTAGGCTCTTAAAGTTTAGCTCAGATAAACTTTTCCTACCTGTTTTATTCTTTCAGGTATTATCTCTTCTAGGCAGCCTTCTCTAAGTCCACCTGGTAGATGAAGGTTATCCCCCCTGAAAGCTCCCACTGTACCTGGTACATTGTGGCAATTGTCTGCATTTTCTCTCTTTGTTGCTGTATTTAAACCTGAAAGATTATACTCCTAAAAGCTGTTGGCATCCGTTTTACTACCAGGTGTTGTTGTTGTTGTGGTTAGGTGCTGTCGAGTTGGTTCTGACTCATAGCAACCTTATGCACAACAGAACGAAACACTGCCCGGTCCTGCGCCATCCTCAAAATCGTTGTTATGCTTGAGCTCATTGTTGCAGCCACCATGTCAATCCACCTCGTTGAGGGTCTTCCTCTTTTCTGCTGGCCCTGTACTCTGCCAAGCATGATGTCCTTCTCCAGGGACTCATCCCTCCTGACAACATGTCCAAAGTATGTAAGACGCAGTCTCACCATCCTTGCCTTTAAGGAGCATTCTGGCTGTACTTCTTCCAAGACAGATTTGTTCGTTCTTTTGGCAGTCAATATTCTTTGCCAACACCACAATTCAAAGGTGTCAACTCTTCTTCAGTCTTCCTTATTCATTGTCCAGCTTTCACAAGCATATGATGTGATTGAAAATACCATGGCTTGGGTCAGGTGCACCTCAGTCTTCAGGGAGACATCTTTGCTCTTCAACACTTTGAAGAGGTCCTTTGCACCATATTTACCCAATGCAATGCGTCTTTTGATTTCTTGACTGCTGCTTCCATGGTAGTAAGCCAATAACAAGTGAATGAAAAAAAGAAAGAAAGAAACCAATTTCTAATCAGTTTTTTAATTGTGTGAAGCCTGATTATGCCTTACCTAAATCTCTACCCTAGGTCGTTCAATTATATGGTCCAATAAATTATATTTTTTGCTTAGGCCAGCTCGAGTTGGGTTTTCTCTCATCATGGAAGATGTCCTAACTAATAGAACAAGTCTTTCTCTCATTAGACTGTGATCACATAGAGGGCGCGATCTAGGTTTTCTCAAATTTGTATCTTCAGTGCCTAGGAAAAGTTTTGTAAATACCCAAACCCAGTGCCATTGAGTCGATTCAGACTCATAGAGACCCTACAGAGCAAACGTTGAATTAATATTTGTTGAAGTAATTGATATAGTATGGATTGAAATAAGAAGGAACAGGAGGCAGAGATATCAATAAAAAAAACCTCAGTACAATAATTTTATATTTAGATTTTCGTTAATGTTTAACTATGACAACTGGGGGAAGATAGTGGGCCAGTAAGAGAAATAGAGAATACAGAATTTGGAAGGAAAGATTAGGTAACAGTAAACAGATTGAAGTTGGGGTAGGAGTAGGAAATGCCCAAAGGACAAGTAGAAATATAGATCTGGAGGTCAAGAGAGAGGCATATGCTACTCATGCGTTAAGCACCAGCTCAGATCTCATCTCTTCAAGGAAGATTTCCCTGAAGCTGCAGGTTATGTTGTGTGCTCCTCTATAATTAAACAAACAACATTATTTGAAAATTATTATTCCATGACCTCTGTTCAATTTTTCTCATGTATCTTTGTATTCCCAGAGCAGTGTCTGTTACAGTGTTCAAAAAAGTTTATATATTGTAGGAATCTTCTGTGTGGAGGTTTGAAGCCATGCTACATAATTTGCTGAAAGAGCAGATGTATAAAGCATAGAGGGTCAAGAGTGGAATTGTCTATGAGCCCAAGAGACAGAAAGGGCCGCATAAAGACTACATCAGCCTGAGACCAGAAGAACTAGATGGTGCCCGACTACAACCAATGACTGCCCTGACAGAGAACACAACAAAAAAACCCTGAGGGAGCAGGAGAGCAGTGGGATGCAGACCCCAAATTCTCATAAAAAGACTAGACTTACTGGCCTGACTGAGACTGGAATGACCCCGGAGGTCATGATCCCCAGACCTTCTATTAGCCCAAGACAGGAACCATTTACTAAAGGTAACTCTTCAGACAGGGATTGGACTGGACTATGAGATAGACAATGATACTGGTGAAGAATGAGCTTCTTGGGTGAAGCAGACACATGAGATTATATTGGCATCCCCTGTCTGAAGGGGAGATGAGAGGGTAGAGAGGGCCAGAAGCTGGCTGAATGAACATGAAAAAAGAGAGTAGAGGGGAGGAGTCTGCTCTCTCATTAGGGGGAGAGCAATTAGGAGTATATAGCAAGGTATTTATAAATTTTTGTATGAGAGTCAAACTTGATTTGTAAACTTTCATTTAAAGCACAATAAAAATGTAAAAAAAAAAAGAGAGAGAGACTAAAGGGGCATAACAGCCCAGAGGCAAGGATTAGAAGGCAGGAGGGGACAGGAAACCTGGTAATAGGGAACTCAAGGTCGAGAAGGGAGAGCGTTGACGTGTTGTTGGGTTGTTAACCAATGTTGTAAAACAATATGTATACTAACTATTTAAGGAGAAACTAGTTTGTTCTGTAAACTTTCATCTAAAGTACAATAAAAAAAAGATGGAAACAAAATAAAAGTTGAAATAAGAATCAAAAACTTCTAAAAAAAGAAAAAGAACAGAATTATCAAAACTTCTACATTGTGGTGAGGAGAGGAAGAGGAGCCAATCAAGACGAAAGAGAAAGGACAATTAGAGAAGTGGAAAAGGGATTAGGAGAGGTCAACTTGGAAGGCAGGAGAAATATAGGCAAAGAGAATGTCTTGGTTATCTAGTGCTGCTATAACAGAAATAACACAAGTGGGTGGCTTTCACAAAGAGAAGTTTATTCTCTCACAGTCTAATAGGCAACAAGTCCAAATTCAGGGCATCAGTTATAGGGGAAGGTTTCCTCTTCTCTGGCAGCTCTGGAGGAAGGTCCTTGTCATCAATCTTCCTGTGGTCTAGGAGCTTCTCTGCACAGGAACTTCAGATCCAAAGGACACGATCTGCTACCATCGTTGCTTTCTTGGTGGTATAAAGTCCCCTCCTCACTGCTCGCTTCTCTTGCCTTTTATGTCTTGTAAGATAAAAGGTGGTGCAGAGCACACCCCAGGGAAACTCCCTTTATATTGCATCAGGGAGGTAACCTTAGTAAGGGAGTTACAATCCCAACCTAATCCTCTTTAATGTAAAGTACAATCACAAAATTGAGGACAACCACACAATACTGAGAAGCAAGGCCTAACCAAGTTGGCACATATCTTGGGGGAACACAATTCAATCCATGACAGAGAACTTCTGTACTATAGAGGAAAGGAGTGGAGAAGACATATTAAATGGCTTTGATCTTCATAGTAAAAAATAAAACAAGGTCTACAAGAGAAAGAGAAGAAAGGAGTGGGATTTAGTCTTGGAAATATTGAAAAGATTTGAAGTAGGTTCTGCTGGAATTGTGGTAGAAAGTCCATTAGAGATGACCAAAGGTTTGACTAAACAGCATGGAGAACCTAGTGAGGCTTAGAAAGCATACATTTGGATGACATCAAATAGCTTCACTTTAATGTTTGAATAAATGCCCTTCCTAGGGTCTGGATTTACCTTGTTTGTTCCATGAAAGGACAATGGATCAAGAATACCATGAATGTTACCTGAACCATTCCTAAATGTCTGGCCCTGAGGTAGAGACTAGCAAAAAAGGAAAGGAAGTCTAGAAAGTGGCTGCTAGTAATGGCAGAGATCTAGACCCTCAAATAATAATAATAATAATAATAATAATAATAAAAGACAAATTTAGTAGGAATTAAAGAATGGGAGAGTAAAAGGTAAGAGTATGTCGCCAAAGAAGGGTCTTTTAGATGTAAAGATCCATTTATTAATTTATGCTTTTAAACCAGTCTAATATTACCAAAGATCTAAGCCACTTTTACAGACAGGTGAAGTGTTCTATCAGGTATCCACATCCCTCTTCCCAGCTGTCCAGTTCACGCTTCTTGTATCTTCCATCAGGTCTTTCATATCCCTGTTTCTTGTCATTTACCACACATTCCCCTAGCCGTTACCTTCCATCCTATTGAATTTAAAGATTTTGGAAAAAAAAAAAAAAACTATCATTATTGTTGATACTTGTACGTTCAGTGAATTCATCTTTGTTATTGGTTTTCTGTGTTTTGAAATGTTTACCACACCTTCAGTTTTACACTACCTAAGCATGACGACACTGGCCTTCTCTCTTTAAGCATGACATCGAAACTCAGAACTGTCAGGGATTTAACAGAGAAAATAATTAGCCATGTAAACTAAAGTTAGGAGATCAAAATCCTCTACAACCAACATGCTGATATATATACATCATATGTAATTTCATCTGAGCCTGAGTCCAAGCCCATTGCTGTCAAGTTGATTCCTACTCATAGCTACCCTATAGGACAGAGTAGAACTGCCCCATAGAGTTTCCAAGGAGTGGCTGGTGGATTCCAACTTCTCACCTTTTGGTTAGCAGCCAAGTATTTAACCACTGTACCACCAGTGCTACAATTTCATCTGAAATAATCTTAAAATCTTATTCAGGCAAAGCTTACAATATACAACATTACTTTACCTGTTTCTTTTAGACTTAATGATGGTATGACCTGATTTAGTCAACCAATGAAATAAACTAATTAGCCAACATTGACAAGGAGAGGCCAGCCAGTTCAATATAATCCTAAATATAACCAGCCAACTGTAACTGCCCTAGTTTCAGCCACATACAATATTTGCATTTGAGGGTGAAAAACAACAATATCCACCACTCCATTGATGGGAATTGGCTGGCCTTCACACCCAACCAGCATCCCTTCTAGAGGAAAGAATAATAATATAATGTTGCTATTAATAATATTATTATAACAACAGTAGTAACTACGATTTCTTGAGTACCCATTATATTTTAGTCACTCTGCTCTATGTTAACGAATTTATAAATCTGTCTCAAAAACTCATTGCCCTTCAGATGATTTCAAGTCATAGCGACCCTATAGGACAGAATAGAACTCCCCCATAGGGTTTAACTCCTGACGTTTTGGTTAACACCTAACTTCTTAACCACTTTGCCGCCAGGGCTCCCAGATCTGCCTCAGAGCTAGTTATAATTAACCCACTTTATAAATTAAAACAATAAGAACACCAACAGATATGAAAATCAGTCTTCCTTTATACTGAGAAAGGCCTTTGACAAACCATAGCTTAATTAACTTTTAAGCATAATGTTTACTAATTAATAAGTAATTAAAAATAAGCAGTCTAATCACTGTGGAAGTAAAAGAACTGAAGAGAAGATTTCAAAGGGTGGCTCGAAAAGGCCAAGTCAAGCATGATAATGACATGCAAAGACCTGGATACAGGAAACCAAAAGGGAGGAACACACTCGGCATTTCTCAAGCTGAAAGAACTGAAAAAAAATTCAAGCCTCGAGTTGCAGTATGGAAGGATTCTACCAGAAAAATACTAAATGACACAGGAAGCATCAAAAGAAGATGGAAGGAATACACAGAGACACTATACCAAAAAGAATTGGTTAACTTTCAACCATTTCAGGAGGTAGCATATGATCAGGAACTGCTGGTACTAAAGGAAGAAGTCCAAGGTGCTCTAAAGGCATTGGCGAAAAACGGCTCCAGGAATTGATGGAATACCAGTTGAGAAGTTTCAACAAATGCATGCAGCACTGGAAGTGCCCACTTGTCTCTGCCAAGAAATTTGGAAGACAGCCACTTGGCCAACTGACTGGAAGAGATCCATATTTATGCCTATTGCCAAGAAAGGTGACCCAGCGGGATGATGAAATAATCCAACAATATCACTAATATCACAAGCAAGTAAGATTTTGCTGAAGATCATTCAAAAGCGGCTGCAGCAGCACGTCGACAGGGAACTGCCAGAAAATCAGGCTGGATTCAGAAGAGGACTCAGAACCAGGGATATCATAGCTGATGTCATGTGTATCCTGGCTGAAAGCAGAGAATACCAGAAAGATGTTTACTTGTGTTTTACTGACCATGCAAAGGCATTCAACTGTGTGGATCATAACAAATTACAGATAACATTGCAAAGAATGGGAATTCGAGAACACTTAATTGTGCTCACGAGGAACATGTACATAGATCAAGCGGAGTTGTTCAAAAAGAACGGGGTGATACTGTAGGGTTTAAAGTCAGGAAAGGTGTGTGTCAGGGTTGTATCCTTTCACCATACCTATCCAATCTGTATGCTGAGCAGATAATCTGAGAAGCTGGACTATATGAAGAAGAACTGGGCATCAGGATTGCAGGAAAATTCATTAACAACCTGCGTTACGCAGATGACACAACGTTGTTTGCTGAAAGTGAAGAGGACTTGAAGCACTTACTGATGAAGATAAAAGATCACAGCCTTCAGTATGGATTACACTTAAATATAAAGAAAACAAGAATCCTCACAATTGGACTAATAAGCAACATCATGATAAATGGAGAAAAGATCGAAGTTGTCAAGGATTTCATTTTACTTGGATCTACAATCAATACCCATGGAAGCAGTAGCCAAGAAATCAAAAGATGCATTGCATTAGGCAAATCTGCTGCAAAAGACCTCCTTACTAAAAAGCAAAGATGTCACCTTGAAGACTAAAGTGAGCCTGACACAAGCCATGGTGTTTTCAATTGCCCCATATGCATATGAAAGCTGGACGATGAAGAAGGAAGACTGAAGAAGAATTGATGCCTTCAAATTGTGGTGTTGGCAAAGAATATTGAATATACCATGGACTGCCAAAAGAACTGACAAATACATCTTGGAAGAAATACAAGCAGAATGCTCTTTAGAAGCAAGGATGGCGAGACTATGTCTCACATACTTTGGACATGTTATCAGGAGGAATCAGTCTCTGGAGAAGAATATAATGCTTGGTAAAGTAGCGGGTCAATGGAAAAGAGGAAGACTGTCAAGGAGATGGACTGGCACAGTGGCTGCAACAATAGGCTCAAGCATAATAATTGTTGCGAGGATGGCGCAGGACCGGGCAGTGCTGTACCTAGGGTTGCTATGAATCAGAACTGATTAAATGGCACCTAACAACAAAAACAAGAATCACTGTGGAAAGAATGAGTATCTCAATGTAAATGTTTGGAATTTTCAGAGATACAAGATTATGTTTCAAAAAATGAAATGTACATTCAGATATGCTGCCATAACAACAATAATGAAAACGGCAACAACAACACAAACCCTATTGTGTAACCATCATGTATTGTTACTTATGCTTCTTATGGTAAAATCGTCAAACCATTCTTCCAGGTTTAGGATTTGTATTCATGGTTTGTACAGCATTTTTGTAAAATTAGCTTCCAGAAAAATAATTTAATACCCCAATTTTTTCCTTTCTTTTCTCTTACTGAAATGTGTGGTAGAGAAGTGGGAAGAGAATGTGTTCTCTTTATATAAGGAAGATAAGGTAGGGCACCCACTAAACCGCTACTGTCGAGTCGATTCCGACTCATAGCGACCCTATAGGACAGAGTAGAACTGCCCCACAGAGCTTCCAAGGAGGGCCTGGCGGATTCGAACTGCTGACCTCTTGGTTAGCAGCCGTAGGTAGGGCAGGAAGTGGTATATGCAAGAGAAGCATTGCCTCCCTAGATAAAGGATTTTCCCCATCTAACACTCGAAAAAAGAAAAGTGGGTTTACTGTTGGATTCCTGTTGACCGCATTTTCCTATTTTGTTCATAGTCTCAAGGGCTCATAAATTTTAACTGGCATTTCTTTACATCCCCTTTTTATGCATCAAAGTTAGTCATTTTTGTCTTTTCAACAGAAGAAGGGATCAAGCTTTTAGAATTTAGGAAGCTTTTGTCTTAGAAAAATAAAAGTCCACTAGGTTAAAATTAGCAGGCACATGTGAACTACATTACTGTTTTTGAAAATTATACCTATATATTTTCATGTCCACTACTATTAAAGATGGCTTTTGAGCAAGCATTTATATATTAATTTTTGAATTGCTATTTTATAACATTCTATATACTAATTCTTCTTTATTATATGAGCCCTTAGCACTCTTTAATCAGTTTACTTATTCCCTGTTAATATTGCGATTGTGATGGTGGTGTTTAGACTTAATTATTATTAATATAAGTTGGCAAGATCATTAACTCAAGGATGTGAGCCATATAGAATACTGTGATGCTATTAAATGCCACATTATTTTTGTTTGTTATGGAAAAATATCCAGCATGGATATTTCATTTTCTCGAAACATTGTTTAGTATTTGTAAAAATTTGAAACATTTATGTTGAGACAATCATTCTTTCCACAAAGCTGCGAGTTTTTAATTGCTGATAAATTAGTAAACATTATGTATCTCTAGTTTAAATCAGCCTAACGTTTTAAATTATTAGAACATTTAGAATCAACTTAAAAGCACTGATTTGAAGTTTGTCTTTGATATTTCTGTTATAAAAGATCATTTTCACAAAGTCATTGAAAGCAGGTAATTTATTAAATAACAGATTTTAAGATATTCTTAATTCTAGAAGTTTAAATGAAATCAATTACTAAAATAAGTTGTATACTTATTAGAAGAAAGTATTAAATCATAAATATTTTATAAATGTATCCTACATATCTTTAGCTAAGAACTGCTAAACATGAGGCATTTTCCTATTTTGATTTCACTTATTAAGAATTAACTCAGTGAATAAAATAAGGTTCTTTTCAATACAGACTAGCTATGATTAAATTTCCCATCTTCACATGACTCCCACTCTTTTCTGTGACTCTTCCCCTTACGTAACTTAGTTTCAAAGTCTTACTTGTTTTTTCTTTTGTTTATTATCTGCCTGGTGGTTTAACTTCAGGACGTTAAATTTAAAAAAAAAGTTCAGTTCTATTTTCTTTCTGGTTTAATCAAGCCAGAGACTCTTTTTTAACTTTGCCAATCTAATCACTTTGAAAGTTGTGGGGGCTTTGTGTAAAAATTTCTAGGAGCTTTTTTTTTTTTCTCAATCTAAAGCCACAGAAAAACAATAGTATGTGCTTTCAGTGTGTTAAACCACTGTATATAGTCTTTGTGTTTGAATTTGTTATCCTTGCCACTGCCTCCTCTAAAAAATGCTTTAGCCCTCTTATTTATTTTCCTATGAAAGGCATATAAGAATGTTTTAGAAATTTTACAGGAATTGTGGACAAAATTGGTGCCAGGTGGGAGCATCACATGATGAGATCATCTGTCCCTTGAGTTGATGTTCTGATAAAGGTAAACCAAAAATCAAAACTGATAGAATACAAAAAGTATTTAGTTAGGAATTGCTCTAATCCTTTTTCTTCAGTTTTGTAATTTTATAAGTCACCTCAAAATCAAGTATTGCTTTTATGATTGATTTTTTTAGTAAATGCAATATTGACATTTGTTTGGTGAAAATGAAGACATGGTTGGATATGCTCAGAGTCCATTTGGTTACTAACAGTAGTGACGTTCTTACTCACATATTTCAACTCTTTTTTTTCTTTTTGCAGTTTTACTAAAGGGAGGAAAAAGAGAGGAAGAGAAACCATTTAGAGACTGTGCAGATGTATATCAAGCTGGTTTTAATAAAAGTGGAATCTACACTATTTATATTAATAATATGCCAGAACCCAAAAAGGTAAAGCCAGAAGTGTTTGTTTATGAGATGTAAAGCAGATCCTAGTTGAATTGCTGAACAATCAGATTGATTTGTGAGCTTGGTAAACCAGAAACGTATATTCCTGAGTGCTTTCTCCCCAGCTTCCCAGGTCTCTAGTGGATGAAAACCCTCTTGTATAGACTTCCCTGCCCCTCTCTCACACACACAGTTTTTTATGTATTTTCTGCTCATTCCTGGGATGTCTCGTACCTAAGTGCTTGCCACGTACATATTACATGTCCAGGTTACATGTACCTTGAATGCACAATGAAGAGTTAGAGCCATCTCCAAAGTCCTGAGAATCCAGAGGCCATACATCCTCTACAATTCAGATACTGTGGGGAGGGAGTGGGGAACACATTGCTATTTGTGGAACCATGCTTCTGTTCAGCCAAGTAAAACCAAATCCATTGCTGTGGAGTTGATGCTGACTCATGACAACCGGATGG
This sequence comes from Elephas maximus indicus, assembly GCF_024166365.1. Taxonomy (NCBI): domain Eukaryota; kingdom Metazoa; phylum Chordata; class Mammalia; order Proboscidea; family Elephantidae; genus Elephas; species Elephas maximus. Next base: position 34,921,950 of record NC_064833.1, read on the forward strand.
GACAGAGTAGAATGTCCCATAGGATTTCTGAGGCTGTAAATATTTACAGAAGCAGATTGCCTTACCGTTCTCCTGCAGAGCAGCTGGTGGGTTCAAAAAACTAACCTTTCTATTAGCAGCCGAACACTTAACCACTGCACCACCAGGGCTCCTTCTGCTCCTTTTAGGGTAGGAGAAACATATGCTATTCCCACAGATAATCTTGAAAGAATTCTTTTTTCTTATTTACCTAAAATACTGGGTTGAAGGATCAGATTCATCAGAATGTTGAACAGGACCCAATGTAAACTTTGAAGTAAGCAAACATCGTCTTCTCTCTGTCACCTCTCCTTTCTTTACTCTCACGTTTATTCATTATATCATCTATCCATGCCTTCATTCATAAATATTAAGTGGGTGTCATTCAGTTGTCACTGGCTAGGGACACAAATATGAAACAAACAATACCAAGTATAGTAACGAAGACAACTACACAGATAATTATAAAACAATGTGGAGGAGGTAGAGATAAGGCAGTCTGTTTAAAGCAGGGTAATTTTTTTTTATATGGGGAACCTTGAGAGGAGACATTCAAGGAGAGTAGGATAAGAGACCAACACCCTGATTTTTGACATGCAAAAGCCCTAGCTAGATGTTCAAGACCTGAAAGGACCACCTGCCCTGAAGAGATGGAACAATTTTCCTCTTCTCTCTGTTGCACCTAAATAACCTATCCTTTGCTATAGGGTCACTGTGAGTTGGATTTGACTTGCCAGCAATGGATTTCATTTTGTTTTTTGATCTAAATTTCTCCTGGGTCCTATGCAAATGCTCTTGGAAGGTCTTCCTTGATTTCCCCATGCAACTTTGCATGATTTTCTCACTACCAGGCTTCTACAAGGAGAGACTGTGCTTTTTATGCTTGATACCCTGGGACCTAGTGTAGTCTCTGGTACATAATAGGTCCTCCATAAATATGTGTTGGGATGAATGAATGAATAAATGACCTGTTGATGATAATATCAACATTTCTGTATAGCATATGGCAAGCGAGCTTAACTTACTCCTCTTGATTGTTAGTCTCCTTTGGTAGGTGAGAAAATGAATCCTGAGATCAGTTGGCCAGGTATCACATAATTGCCAAGAGGAGGAGTGTGATCTCTAATCCAGATCTTCTGATCAAATTCTAGTTCCCTTTCGAACAGGTCTTCTTCTTCTCTTGATTTCAACTAAGTACAGTGAAACCTGTGAGAGCTGGACTTTGACAGGACTGCCTTGGTTTTCTGGGTCTCGCAAGTTTTACACCTTTGTCAGGGTGCGGTCTTACTATTTTCCTATGCCTCTCTATTAGTGGAAAATATTTGAGTTTTCCTTCTAAGATCAGTTTCTGCCTTACACAGGTTCCAGCTTTTGAAGGTTTTAATGCATAAGTGATTTATAATGGCTCATGTTTTCCCCTCTTCTGGAATACAATTTTTCTTAAAAAGAGGCTTTCAGTGCTCTTACATAAAGAGGGGGACAGGGCAGAGTAAGAGCAGGAAGGAAGAAAGACAGCAGGCAGTTTTCTAGATGCTGCTACCTCTTCTACCTACCAGACAAGCTTTGTTGTCAGCTATTTTTTATTTTGGGCTTCTGTGCAAGATCTTATTGAATCAAGTGTTCTATGGCATTAAAAAAACCAAACAACCGAAAAAGTAACTGTAAAGGCACAACAATAGCTAGGGTGGGAATGAGGGGGGGAAGTAACTTATTTTAGGGAAGACCCCTTAAATCACTCATATCAAATGACAGGAAGCTTTCTTACTTTGCTTGATATTCTAAATTCATATTTAAGGATTATATTTAATGCACACACACACACACACTCACTCATACCCACACTTACACACCATACACATAATATAGAAAATATGTCAGAAACTGCCCTGGGGAAGGGGATTGGAGCCAAACTAAACAGTGGTTATGAGCTACGGCTGCTAACTAGAAAGGTCAGCAGTTCAAATCCTCTCTTTGGAAACCCTTTGGGGCAGTTCTACTCTGTCCTGTAGGGTCACTTTGAGTCGGAATCGGCTCGACGGCAGCAGGTATGGTTTTTGGTTTATCACTTACCTAGGAGTCCCTGGGTGGTGCAAATAGTTAAGAGCTAAGCTGCGAACTGAAAGTTTAGAGATTTGAGTACACCTATAGGCACCTCTATGAGTCAGAATCGACTCGACAGCACTGGGTTTTTTTTTTTTTTCTGGTATAGGCACCTCAGAAGAAAGGTCTAGCAATCTATTTCTGAAAAATCAGCCATTGAAAACCCTCTGGAGCACAGTTCTACCCTCACACACACATGGGGAGGCAATGAGTTAAAATCAACTCGAGGGCAACTGGTTTGGGTTTTTTATTTTAGTTTTTATAACTTACCTACAGTGCCATCTAGGACCTGTAAAAAAAAAAAAAAAAAAAAAAACCTAAATTATTGTCAGTTCTTCCTTAGCTTATATCTTGAGTATAAAAATAAAGCTAATGAGAAATATTAAGTGACTTCCTCCTTTTAGAGACCTAATGGTTCTATGGATCTAAAAATAAAAAAAAAAAAAAAATTCAAGTTTTCAAATTGAGAACGTTTATACTCTTAATTTCCTTTTCTCTCTATCACCAGTACAACACTTGGCTTTCCTCAGGTGGGAGACATTTTTCCCCAAATAAAGTTTTGATCATTCCATGAGTGTTGATTCAGGTATAATTATTACTCTATTTCAAAACGTTTCGAGATGCAGATGCTGTGTCGTCCCTAGTAAGGTGACTCCCCGCTGCGTGGGTCTTATCAAGATAGCACAATTTAAATCTACACCTTGGTAAAATTAGATTTTGTATATCATGGAGCTTCAGAGTTGTTTTTTGAATAAATTAAATTTAAAATATTAAATCAACAAATGTCAAGTATCTACTGGATTAAATGTTCAAAATTTGGGCCTGAACACATTAACAGTCATATCAGTACAGGCCTGTAAGAGGCAAATTTTACCACTATGGAAGTAGCCCCCACGGCTCTGCAGAGGGAAGATGGAGAAGTTCACAGGTCATCTCATCAGGACTATCATTAGATATAGTTTTGTTCAGAATAGTAGCAGAGCATGGTGAGAAGAGAAATGATTAGAGAGCTAAAGGGGGAAAAACTTTGTTCTTCTTTTGGACTTTGATGCCTGTATTCTTGTTTTATTTATTTACTGTTTATTTATGTAGTATTAAGTGGTAATTATTATTTATTAAAGGAAAATTTTATGATCATGGATTCTCTCACAGGTAGTAATATTTTTCTATTATGAAGAAAGATCTTTAGACTTTTTCTGTCAAATTCCTTATTATAATCATGTAGCATGGCATTAGTAAGAACCAAAGCTGTACTGATTCCCCGAAGTAAATCAGAGACTGATTAATTCAGCAGTTCACATATATTGAGCCTTTACATTTTGCCAGGTTCTATCCCAAGCACTTTAGATGTACCCATGCTTTTACTCTTTCCAAAAACCCTGTAAGATAGGTGCTCCCATTAACCCTATTTTAGAAAAGTAACTTGCCCTAGTCACGTCATTAATGATATTGAAGACAGAATTTGACCCCAAGTAGTCTAGATCTAGACAACACCTTCTTAATCAGGGGGGCTAAACAGGATAATTATACTAGTGATGGTTGAAACGGCACCATTCATAATTTTTGAATACACACCTGTTGCCCATGGAGCAGAAAACACATGTGGAATACATGAGTAACACAGGCAAAGGCTTACTCTCAGAAAATCATGTAAAATCAGTTCGCGTTCTCATTATACTCCATCCTACTCTCTTCCATCCCTGTAATCTCATTACTTCCCCCATTTTGAGATGAATCATTCCTATTCTCTCAATCTTATAAAAAGGAAAATAAGACCTCCAAGTAAATTGTGTTTCCTAGATAATAAAGTTTGGTGCTACCCTTGGATTTGCTTAGCAAAAGCTTTGGTCATTGTAATGTTTTCGGAAGTTCTAGGAAGTATAAGAGACTGGAGGTAAGCCTACAAACAAAGGAACAAATACATAAATAAAATCAAATATCTCTGATTTGGGATGTGGACCAATTAATTAAATTGGATTATTTAAGACAACTGGCAAAAACTAAATACTAATGGGAAAACATTGATTTTTTAGGCAGAGTTGCAGGTAGAACGGAATTGTTAAACAATTATTGTCCTGACTGACATTGTTACATGTCAAAAAAGCAATGTCTGCAAAAGTTATAGAAGTGTTATCTTTTCAAATGTGATTTGGAAGTCAGAGGCAGTTTTCTAGGATTATTTAATTTTTTAAGCAGTTAGAAAATGAGAATTGAGTCATTTGTATATTTATGTTTTATTTTTTATGTTATAGTTATATTCTTCCCTGAATTCCCTTCAATGCATGGTGGTAGGAAACAATACTTTTTATTTTATTTCATAAGTGTCTAAAACCAAATGCCCTGTAGGTAAGCATAGTTTCATCCAAAAAGATAAACCATTAAATCCTAACTCTTCTTACTGTAAAGTATTAAAAATGTATTACTGAACACGTAATTCCTCTAATTCTTGGAAAAAAACCTATAACGTATTGAGCCTTTTTCATTTAAAGTTATGGAAAAACAACATCCGCAAGCCTAATCACTCCAGCTTGTATAGAACATAAAAGCATAAGAGCAATGTGAATCAAGTTTCCCCTTTTTGTTTGGGTTTAAACCTCCGTATTATGTTAAAAGGTGTTTAATGCTTGAAAGCTTTGACCTTGCCTGGGATAGGAGCCAGTTCAGTCTTTTCTTGGATAGAGTTAAGCCCAAGTCATGGGATCAATAAATGTAACAGGCATAGAAAATGTAGTGAGGCCTTTGCCCACAGGAAGGATACCGCCAGATATCACAGACCATACAATATTGGCAAAGAACTTTTCAAATCCTTTCATGTCTCAAATCTTTCTGAAAATGACCATTTATTTTCTTGAACTTTCTTCATCTACTAGGCATAGGCTTTTTGTTTTTCTTCTCACTAGAATCAACAGTGTTTTGTTTTTTCTATTTTTTTTTTTTGCTAGCATAAACCCAACTTTTTAAACGTAAATACATAAAAAAAAAAAAACTAGGGTGCCAAAAGATTAGTGATGTTAATATTATTAACTAGAAGTTTGTAATATTTACAAAAAGGGAAAATTTATTGTACTTCTACATATTTTTGGTTTTACATATTCCATATTATTTGTAATAAATTGTAAATAGCATAAGCTATACGCAGTGCCTGTGGCATAGTGGTTAAGAGATATGGCTGCTAAGCAAAAGGTCAGCAGTTTGAATCCACCAGCTGCTCCTTGGCAACTGTATCGGGCGATTCCACTCTGTCTTATAGGGTTACTGTGTATCGGAATTGATTCAATAGCAACAGGTTTTGGTTTGATATACAATGCCATATATAAAAATGAATTATAATATATTACATGAGATATTGTAATATATGCATGCAGTAAATAGTGCATAATATAAATACATATAATCTCACCTATATAGCTAAGAGATGAGGAAACTGAGGCATCAACAGGCAAAATATTTCTTGTGGAGTTACTTCATTAACACAGCCAGCAAGTGGCTAATCGGCCACACAAGTGCCCCTCATTACATAGCCCATTCTTTTTTCTATTATGCCTTGCTGCAACCCCTAACCAGCAGTTAGATAAATACCATACAAATCATAATAAAATGAGGGAGAAAAAGATGCCTTGAAGAAAATTAAGTCATATAGATATGTGCCCCCCCCCCAAATCTTAGTACTTAGACTTAATAGACTCTTAGAAAATATCTTGTCATTTTATTTTACAGAAGTCAGAGGTATCTTTCTTTTATTATAATCTACCTCACTCTTCCATGTTTAAGTCACTGGATATTGAGGTGATTTTCACAGACACCCGTTATAAAGTACTAGAGGGTTACATTGAAACTCATAGCTATAATTGAGCAAACTGATTTGATTCCTTATTAACCCAAATCTCTTTAAAAATACTGATTATTGAAAAATTCAGAAAATAGCCATTTTTTATTATTAAAAATTAAGCCCCATCTACTATCATGTTAACAAACCTAGAAAGTACTGATCATAAAATGCGATTCCATATCGAAGTCTCTCTGCCACTTATACTGTTCAGTTGACTTTAACTACACTTTCAGGCCATGCAGTCTGATAAGCCCTTACACAGCCTCTCTCCTTCAGCATAGTGCTAAGGGTTAGAGAGACATTCTAGTGCATTCCCAGGTTGGCCATTTACTAGCTGTGTGAACTTGGCTCGCCATTCAGAACCTAAATTTATTCTCTTATAATATAGGAGCTCTCTTATCTCCCTTATAAAGTTGCTGAAGAAATTTATGTCTCATGTATAACAAAGTAATGAGAATATTTATTAAGTGTTGGACACTATTCTAAAAACTGTACACTCAACATAGTAATTTAATCTCTATAAGAACCTTAAAAGGTAGAGTCAGAGAGAAGACATAGGATTTGAACCCAGGCAGTCTAGCACCCAAGTCCACACTCCTAACCAATATACTATTCAGCTCAATTGTGTCCATGTTTTACAAATGGCAGCTGTTATTCTTGCTCTTATTATTGAGTCTTATTAAGAAATGTTGAGTAACTGTCAACCCTTTAACATCTCTGTGCCTTCAGTTTCCAGCCTGGGTAATTTCTGTTATGTAACTCTGACTTTCTCTGAGTTTCTATTTAAGATGCACTCTCAGCACATCTTAACGTTTACAAGTCATGGATGGCTCTATCTGAAAGGAACTTTGTCATTCTTGTGTGTGTGTGTGTGTGTGTGTGTGTGTGTGAGTGACTTTAAAACTTTAAATGCACAGAATTTTAATAACATAGATAACAATAATAATAATAATAAAACTGTACGGCATGGTTTTCTCCACATCCTCTATATTCACAAATGTGGTGAGTCCTTTCCCTGAGTATTTAACTGGACTTTATAGCTTTCCAAACGCAGTTCGGCAAACTTTGAGGCAATCAGTGTCCATTAGGAAATGAAAATCTGGAAAAAAAAAAAAAAGTATTCTGAATTAACTAGTCAAGTCAGGATAAAATGTTTTATCAGGGTAAAATGTTTTATCAGGATAAAATGATTTACACAAAATGTTTTCTTGGCATTTTCACTTCCCGTGCATCGATTTAAACGTCCCCAGTGAATGTCCCACCTGGGCCACTTCTCCTGCTTCACCACCACCTATGTCTGCTTCAAGCTGCACCATCTGGATTTTATTCACAGAACAAACCTTCACCTTCTTTCCTCAAGGTCACTAATGGCTCCTTCTCTTCAGATATAAGTGGGCATTTTCTTAATCTTTATTCATCTGGACTTCTCTGGAACATTTGATTAAGTTAATCATTTCCCCAACTTAAAATCCATCTCCAACTTTCCTTGAACTCCATTAGTCTAGTTTTTCTACTTCAGATTTCCTTATTCCATCTCTATTCATCAGACACATGTTTATTTAGTAGCTACCATTGGCTAGGCATCATTCTAGGCACTAGGGACAGTAGCAAATAAAGTCCCTGCCTACATAAAAGTTACTGATGGGTTTTGTCTCTATCAGTTGTTCGCTAAACTTCGTTCTGGAATCCACCCACTCTTTCTACTTTTGTCTTTACTTCTTTAAATAATTCTTCCATTTTCAATTTCATCAAATACTGCTTTCAAATATGTGAATCTGGAATTAGGTAGACATGAAGTTCAAATCGTGGATCCAATACTTATTTTAAGGGTAACCGTTAGTGAATTACTGTAATAATCTCAGGTTTTTCACCTGTAAAATGGGAATAATAATCATACCTAGGGATGTTGAGATTAAATTAGAAAATGCTTGTTAATAATTGAAATTATTTGGCATTTAGCAAGCATAGCATTGATAATGGCTCTTCCTTTTTTATTCTCTTATTCTCCCATCCAGATTCTTACTCTTGGTCTACCTCCAAGATCCTCTGTAACTGCTCAATAAATAATAATAATGATAAGCCACTTGATTCAAACTCGTAGGGATCCCTTGCATCTTAGAGTAGAACTATGCTTCATAAACATCCCCTTTTATGGGTGTGTGCTACCCCAAACTCTAAACCCATTGCCATCGACTCAATACCAACTCATAGCAAACCTATAGGACAGAGTAGAACTGCCCCATAGGGTTTCTGAGGAGTGTCCGGTGGGTTTGAACTCCTAACCTTTTTGTTGGTAGTATGAGCTCTTAACCACTGTGCCACCAGGGCTCCACCTTGAACTCTAAGTGTCCAAAACCATGGTCAACCATGGTCTGTCACGTGTTAGCGCTCTTTAATTTCTCCTTTAGATCACTGTCTCTATCACTCTTCAGATCACTGGAGTTGAAAATTGTGGACTCCTTTGTCTCTTTAATGTTGCAGAAACAATTAGTATTGAAACATTTAAGCTTTTGAGGACATGATCCATATTTTACTCATCATAATATCTCCAGTTGTAATGCAGAATACCAAAAAAAAAAAAAAAAAAAAAACCATTGCTGTCCAGTCAATTCCAACTCATATCGACCCTATAGGACAGAGTAGGACTGCCCCATGTGGTCCAAGAGCGGCTGGTAGATTTGAACTGCCAACCTTTTGGCTAGCAGCCATGTTTTTAACTACTGCTCTTAACCACCAATTCCATAATACAGAATAGGTACCAGAAAGTGCTTGTCGAGTGAAAAAAAAAAAAAAAATGGATGAATAAGTTAAAATTTAGAAAGACCAAAGACTAGCCAGAGGTTAAGTTGAGGACAAAAAGAGGAGGAAGCTTGGGACAGGGAGGGGAATTGCAAATTTATAATCTCAGAGGTGGGGCAATTCCTAGGAATGATGAAGACATACTGGTGAGTGGCTGTTGTTAAATTAGAGGAGAGCCCTCAGGCGATCATCTGGCCTGTTTTATATGTTCACAAATAGGCATGTATCTCATAGTTCCTTTCAATCTGAGGCAGCATGTGGACAATTTGTCCTTTGAGTGACAGTTCTTGCCACTGCTTTAGCCAATTGTGCTCCAGATATAGTGCCTCAGGGAGAACATTTGAGATTTTTCCTTTAATTAGTGCTTAGCTCTGTGCCTGCTGTTATTGCCTGACATCCATGCCTTTAGCCAACTTCCAAAATGCTGGAGTATTCATTTGCCTGGGGAACGGTGTTCCCCATAGCCAGGCCCTTGAATAATCAAGCTGCCACATCCTGCTACATCGGTTACAGTGATTGTTTTCTGAAGATAATCCCATTATAGATATGTTTCTCTCCTTGGGTGGACTCTGGGGGAAATGGCTCCATTTCTAAATAAATACTATTGTATTTAGGGTAATTGAAATAAGCATAAGTCTTTAAAAGATTTGGATAACTTTCCCATACGGGAAAGAAATGTCACAGTCAGAAGAAACACAGTATGTCATATTCTCTTATTGCTCATGACTAAAATTCGTGCAACTAATGTGTTCCCCATATGCTGGGGACCAAGTTTTGCCTCTAATGCAATGCTGAGCATCAAGAATAACTATTGTAATATGTAAGTGTATAGGAAGTAATTTGCTATGAAATATATAGTATAGTCACATGTGATTTTTAAAAATATTATTTTCCAAAATCCTTATTGTATTGCCATTTCAATTTATTAAATATTTTAACATCTCTAGTCTTACGTTTTGGCAATAAAATGACCTGTAATTATGGCAACTTTAGTAGCACTTTTTTTTAATTGAGCATACACAAGTGCCTATTTCCATTTGACTACATTTGCACTGGGTTACTGGGTACATTTTTTAAGTGTTTTACAGTCTGAGACTTAAATTTCAGCTGACTGACTTAAAATTTTATAGTTTATGCACCATAGATGGAATTTAATCAGAAATAACTCAAATGTGAGTCTAAGAAGAAATAACCAGTAAGATGTCTAAATTAACATTTTGCAACATAGTACTTTTATTCTTTTTTTTTTAATCTAATTGCCTTGCTACCTATTTCTATTTTGAAATGTATCTAATGCATATTTCTTTAAAATAGACATAATTGCCACTTGCCTTTATTTTCCCTTTGTCTGCTAGGTATTTTGCAATATGGATGTTAGTGGGGGAGGTTGGACTGTAATACAACATCGCGAGGATGGAAGTCTGGATTTCCAAAGAGGCTGGAAGGAATATAAAATGGTAAGATGGAAGAATTTATAGTAGTTTTTGATGTTTTATCATAAAGTTATCTTTACCACACTATATGATAAACTCTTGTAATTTTAGGTGTCTTTGAGTTATTTTAAACATAAAATGATACATTAGTGGCATTATTTTCATTAGACACACAACACTCATAAATCATTTTCAGTAAATTATTTCCATATGAGCATCAGAAAGAAAAACGTAGTACTGAAATTATTTGGTGAACTGTGGTGTATTGTTTGGACTTGGTTCCTAGTTGAATGGGGGTGGAGGCAGCTAGAACTCAGATCCAAGCCCTGGTGCAAGAACAGGGCTGTTCAGGGCTGCAGGCTGTGGTGCAGAGAGGGTACTAAAAGTTGCCTTACTCACATAACTGGCAAGTTGTTGTTGGCTCTTCCATGTGGCCTTTCCATGTGACTTTTCCACATGACTAGGTTGGGCTTCTCACAGTATGGTGATACAAGGTAGTCAGATTTCTTACATGGAACCTAGCACAGAAGCAGAAACTCCCAGGTCTAAGAGGCTTATTAGACCCAGAAATGGCACAGTGTCATGCCCACTGCATTGATGAAAGTTGATCACAGGGCCAGCCCAGATTGAAGGTGAGAAGACAAGAGTGTGAACTGGGAGACATGGTTCATTAGGGGGTCCCCAAAAAACAATAGATGTCATCATCATCAACATCATCATCATAGGAAACATTTTTAATACTTAAAAAAAATTTTTAATACTTAAGATGTGACAAATCCTGTGCTAAGTACCCTATACATAAACTCTTAAATGTGTGTGTGTATATATATATATATATATATATATATATATACATATATATGAAATAACAGATCTATGCAGTAGCTAATACTATTATCATTTTAAGAGGAAACTGAGATTAGGGAAATTGGCTTTTCTAAGAAAATACCTGATGGATGAAATAATCCCACAGCATAGTTAATGACTATGATTGTTGTTGTTGTTGGGTGCCATCGAGTCAATTCCAACTCATAGCCACCCCCATGTAACAGAGTAGAACTGCCCCAGAGGATTTTCTTGGCCGTTATCTTTATGGAAGCAGATGACGGGGTCTTTCTCCCGCAGAGCTGCTGGATGGATTTGAACTGCCAACCTTTTGGTTAGCAGCCAAGCTACTTAACTGTTGCACCACTATCACTCCTTGATATTAACTATTAAAACCTGCTGACAATGCCAAGGCATCGTAATGGAGCAGGATCTCCATTTCTGGACTAATTTTCATTCTTTAAGTCAAAAGCTTCTGTATGATTCCTTATTGGCTTTTTGACAAATTCCACATTCAGAAAGCAAACAAAAAGGTGAAGAGAAGTGCTGTACTAGCCCAAGTTCTATCTTGGTTATTTTGGAAACAGCATCTAAAAATTTTGGTTGGCCAGCATCACAGTTCACCCATCAGTAGATTCTGAGTTGATTGAACAACAGTAAACAGCAGGTTTTAATAGATGAATGAACATCTTTCATGGTGCTTCTGCCTCTACATTTTTGTCAGATACTTAGTTGAATACTCTGAAAGCAGATTAGTAAAGTTTAGAGTTACACAAAATTGGAATCTTGATGTGTTTAATAAAGCATTAACATAGACAGGTAGCCAACAAAATAGAATTCAACAGAGATCAATGTCAAGTATTTCACCTAGATAAAAAATATAGAAAATTAACTGTGGCAATACAGGATAAAGGTGACAAACTAGCTCAAGAACCTAGTATTTGAAAGATAGAAAGATTTATTTGACGATAAGCTCATTTCATGTTTTGGCTACTAAAAAACAAGGGCTAGTGCACTCAATCTACATTAATCGTAGTTTTTAGGTCACAAAAATGCACAACTCACTGGCCTTTGCCATGGTCTGGCTACATCAATATGCTTTCAGTTTGGGGGTTTTCAACCAAGTGAACTCATCCTAGAGAGTACAAGCAGAATGGGAGGAATCTGGAAACCATATCTGAAGGAGTGAATAATTGAAGCTATTTAACCTGGAGAAAAACTAATTCAGGCATGAACTTGTCTGGTAGCTATTTGAATTGATTGAGTGGAAGTGGGCGCTACTAAAAGTATAGTCCAGGGACGAGCACCATCTGGGAGCTTATTAAACAGGCAGGTTCTCAAGCTCAGCCTCAGGCTTACTGAGTCAGTATCTGCGTCTTAACAAGATCCCCAAGTGACTCATGGGTGTATTAAAGTTTGAGAACCATTGCTTTGGAGGGCAGATTCATAATGAACGGAGAAATGTTCCAGAGGCAAAATTTGACTAAGTCTGTAGATAACTCTCTAATGATTAATTCTGTCCAACCAGGAAATGAACATTAGGTGGTAAGGCCCTTGCTTCAGTGCATATACCTTAGTAGAAGCCAAATCACCATCTTTTAGGAATATTATAGAGAACCAGAAAGTTAGAATTGATTCTAAGGCCTCTTTCTACATACATGATTCTAATATATATAGAAAAAGATAATCCAAATTCTAAAAGAGGACCTTGAATGATGTCTGTATTAGCAGTTAGAGTCTTCACTCTGCCATTTACTAGTGGAATGATCTTTGGCAAATTACTTAACCCATACTTCAGCGTTCTGCTAGTTAAAAGTGGATGGTAACACCTTGCCTGCCTTGCAGGGATGTTGCGAGGATTAGAAATAAGTAAAGTACTTGGCACACAGTGAGTTTTTTTTATTATTATTATCCAAGATTAAAACATCAAAGACTGAAAAAGTTTTACTTAACTCTGCAAGAAAAAATTGTTTTTGTGAACCACCTTAACTTATGGTTATTTTCACTATTAAAATAGGATGTAAAGAGGCCATCTGAGAATCAAGTCACAGGTATAGATCCAGGCAAACCTGCGATACATTATTATTACTACTAATGATAACAGAAAAACAAATGTAAAGTTGTCATTATGGTGAATTTTCAAAATGGTGAATTATTAGCTATAAACATCTGCTGCCTTGGCTAGCAAGGCACATTAAGTAAGAGAGACTAACATGTGAAATATGGAAGTGATTCATGTCTTTTAAGTGTTTACCAAATACATCTATTTTTAAACAGTTCTTTTTATGTTATTGAAACAGAACTGGCATTATTTTTTAATCATAGCTCTTATGGACCCTATTCCTCCCTTTTTTAAATAAGAAAGACTCTAAAATTCTGAAACATTATGGCAAAAATGAGTCCAGTGATTTTTTAATTAAAAGAATTTGTCATATGCTACAACAATGTTTACCAAAACACATGGTAGAAAGTGTTTCAGTTGTTTCCTCCAGAGCTTTTCTTTCACCTAAACACAAAATACCATAACTCCACCAAGAGTGGACATGGACTTCCTGTGCCATTTCTTATCAATCACTTTCACTTCTGTTCCCTGTGTCAGAAGAGCTGGTTCTCACTGTTCAGTTTAGGGTGCACATTCTTTGGGAAAACAAGAACTTCTTGGCATATACCACTTCCTTCTCAATCTTGACTAATCTACTATGATATACACCAATACACTATAGTCCCTGGGTGTGGCAAATGGTTAAGCCCTCGACTATTAGGTGAGAGGTTGGTGGTTTGAACCCACCCAGAGGCACCTTGGAAGGCAGGCCTGGCAATCTGTTCCTGAGAGTTGACAGCTTTGAAAACCCTATGAAGTAATTCTACTCTGCACATGGTCACCATAAGTCAGAATTAACTCAACAGCAACTAACAAGAGTAAGACACTATACTTCTTCATCAGGCATCGAGTATAGTTTCATCTCTCCCTCTCTGCCTTTCCTCTCTCCTTTCCTTTATACTGGTTAGTGTCTATGCACTGCCTCTTACCTCATAAGGTTTCCAGAAATTACAAATATATATTATACTTACTATTTTTATACCTTTCTGAGTGTGAAAAGTTTGCAATTTATTTGATTCCTAACATTGCCTTCTAGCCGGTAGAGTCTTTCACCTGATCTTTGTTTTCACTTAACTTTCCTCATGAGGAAATTCAAGAAAATCTAGTTTATGGATTTATAAAGATGTTTGCTGAAAGGGAAGTCTGCAGTGGGCTCTTTAATGAGGCACTTAGGAACTATATTAGCTCCTTCAAGCCAAGAGAATACCATTTAGTGGTCTCCAGCAATAACACTTAGCAGTACTTAAACATATAAAGCCCAATGAAGCTAGGCCTTTCAAATAGTACCCTAATGGTCCAACTTTATAGTAGGCAGTGACTAATGCCCTGTAGACAATCTGGCTTTGTTTTGGAAACAATTACCCTCATAAACAGAACTTCCTATTGACACAAATGTTTCAATCTAAGCACCATACTTCTAGGAGTCTTTCATTTCTAAGTGAAATTAAGAGCAAACTTTCAACTGCATTTTAATATCTTCTTATTAAAAGGAGAAAAATATACAAGAAACTAAAAATGCTGAAGTAAATAACTGTTTCAATATTTCTTGTATTGAGTCTCTCAGCAGTTACTGGAGATTAGGAATTTAATTGTCTCTTAAAGCACCTTTGGAAAGCCACATCTCAGTAACACTGACTTTTTATCTGTTTTCTTTAATCATTTGTATGAAAAGAGATGAAACCCATGGGACACATGGACTGTGTCTGCTTTCAATTTTATTTCATCTATAAAAGACAACACCTTCTACGAGCGTTATCAGACAAAATAAATGAAGTATCGGAGATAATCATTTTATTCACTTGGAAAAACATAAACTGAAATTGAAGATTTCTTTAGGTTTTGGGAAAAAAACTTATGAATAGTAGTCTTTCTCTGCGTGCATTTTTTTTTCAGTAAAATGTAGCTTTTAAAGCTGATTTTAAGTCAGTGTTAGGTTAAGTTAAATTTCAGTGTTTTGCTTTGTTATTAAAGAACCAGTAAAAACGCGTTGCCATTGAGTTGACTCCAACTCATAGTGACCCTATAGGACACAGTAGAACTGCCCCACAGGGTTTCCAAGGAATATCTGGTAGATTTGAACTGCCAGCCTTTTGGTTAGCAGCTGAACTCTTAACCTCTACTCTGCCAGGGTTTCCATATTAAAAAAACAGAGGAGAAAAATATGGTTAACAATGTGTCTAAATTATGGTATCAAAATCTTTCCTTTGAACGTGATTGTAAAAAGTAAACATGGTAGTTTTCAGGAAAATTACTATGTATTGTGATATGTCCTCTGTAATAATAACTGGATTTTTGTCAAGTGCTTTTCATGTATCAGCCTTCACCTAAGTGCTTTAGGTATATTATCTCGTTTCATACTCACAGCACCATATATGGCAGCTACTTTCTAAATCCTTGTTTTGTAGATAAGGAAACTGAGGTTTAGAAGTAAAGTAGAAGGTTCCACAGCAAATATGTGCAGAGCAAGGTTCAAATTGGAGCAGATATCAGGGGCAGAGACTAACCCAAGTCAAGCCTTTGGTCCTTTGCTTCAGATTCATGGTTTTGCTTGAGAAACTACCCAAAAGGCAGTTTACTAATGTGGGAACCCATTTCCCCTTCTTTCACTTTTTTGTCATCTTTATGATGAAACATTTGTTTCTGCATCACGGCACTTGGTATTAGAAGGTTTCCTCCCTCCACTACCTCTCTGACAGCCATTTTGATTCATTGTAGTCAGACGTTTTGCTCCCACAGTAGAGCCTGCATGGGCAGCATTTTGGGAAGGTGCATGAAACAGAATCTTGATTTCTTAAGGAAGATTCCATTGCTTTCTTTTCAGTTGCTTCTTTCTCTGTTTTCAGTCAGATAAAGAAAACTGTTTGGGAAGGGATGTTTATCTCCACTCAGGGGAGGTACAGGCTGCTTGCTGGGATGGGATGAGTCTCTGATCGAAATGACGCTGATGCTCGTCCATTTCAAAGTTTCGTTGGAGATGCTCCACTTTTCCTTGGGGAAGCCGGAAAGCTTTATCCATACAACGCTTTCAACAGCATGGAAATATGTGACCTAAAACTTAACACTTCATCATTCTCAGCCTTACTCACAATTTAGTATAATAGTTGAATCCCTTCTCACTAACTACCCAGAAGTGGGAATTGTCAAGTAGCTGGAGGGAGCGCTGTGACGTCTGAACTGAGAAGAAATGCCGGGAAAAGCCTAGCACTCTTTTTTCTTCCCAATGGCTTCTTCTGCAACTGAGAAAGTACTAATTGTTTGGCTTTCAGACCACTGTAACTTTGGTTTTTTGCTTATGCATTGGAGAAGGTAAGGTCCGTTCTTCTCCCTAGTATATAGCATGAGGCTGCCTTAACAATGTGTAAAATTCTTAGCACATCCTTAAAATTGTAATAATATTTCCTGTCACTGTGAAACTTTTGCAAAGTGTGACTTGAGCATCTCAGGAATAGAAAAGCAAGGATCCACTGGGGTACTAATTTAAATGAGTCTTATCTTTTGGTGGCGTAATGGTTAAGTGGTATGGCTGCTAACCAAAAGGTCGGCAGTTCGAATCCGCCGGGCACTCCTTGGAAACTCTATGGGGAGGTTCTACTCTGTCATATAGGGTCGCTATGAGTTGGAATCGACTCGACGGCAGTGGGTTTTGGGTCTTATCTTTTTGCTCTGAGCTACAGGTAGATGGTCTTCAGAGGAATATATCCCCAGTGCAATTGCTATCAAGGGTGTTAACATAATTAAAAAAAAAAAGCTAAGTTAAATGGGGGCATAATTTTTAAGTATGACTACATATATTATATACGTTTCATTTTAACTTTAAATGTAAAATTACACATTTTTTTAATATAGGGCCAAGGCCTGGAATTCTGGGTCAGTGGTTCTTGCATAAGCCTTTTTCCCATAATGAAAGGCATTCAATGTCTAGTTTGAGGTTTTTTAAAACAGAGAACATGCTTAAAGAGACATGCAAAACAATCTAACAAAAGAATCTTCTAGAACTGCATTATTTTCCCCAGTCTTTTAGAGTTGTCTCAATAACACCTAATTCAAAAGCATCATTTTTCTTTTAGTGATTTGCTTTTACTGAGCTAAACTAAACACTTAAGTTAGATTTTATAAAAATACCATCTTTCCCCACTAATATTTAACTTACTTACTAAGGTATTATAAATGTTATCATTACAATAACAGAAGTGGCATAAACAAGTTTGGGACAAACATATCTTGCCGTTGGTAAACATGCAATTGAGTTGGCCAAGGCAATATTTAATGTACTTTTAGTATGTTCTGGCCATCAACATAATTTACAGAAGGAATGGAAAGGACTTGCTCATTTGTTAACTTGGATAAAGGAAAAAGCAGGTGAGAGAGCTTCTACTGTAGTGATAATTCTAAGTATACATTTAAATTTGAAAGAAAGCATAGATTTTCCAAAGTTTTATCACCTGCGTTAAGAAAACAAGGGCTGTTTTTGTGATTGTTTTAGTGCTTTCCTAATAATTCTTCTTAATTGAGATATAATAAAACCTTGGTTAGTGAGAACCTCAAATAATCAGCATTTCTTCTTTCCAATACATCAGTCTATCCTGTGATTAAAAAAAACAACAAAAAAACAGGGCAAATTGGGGAGCTTGTTCGAATGCAGATTCATGAGGCTGTTCTCAGATATTCTGATTTAGTGCAGCGCCAGGAACATTTGCTTTCAACCCAAATTCCAGTGATTATGATTCAGTTGAGCACTTTCAGAAACACTTCCCTTAGACTCATCCAGATCGCCTACAAGAATTGTGGTTTGAGGTTACTTCTCTGAGTGTTAATTGCAAAGTGTTATATCATTTTGCTTCTTCCCTCCGTCCCTCCGTCTGTCCCTTCCTTCCTTGCTTCCTTGCTCTGCTCTTCTTTTTTCTTTGAACTTCCAATAAACACTTATACAGTGCTCAGTGTATTCCAGCAGTCTAGTCTATGAGGATTTACAAATACAACATGGCGTCTATCATCAGGGAGCCCATAGTCAGTAAGAAAACATGTAGACCAAGAATTATCTTGAAGGTCAAGTATTTTCAATGAATACTTTCCGAAGCCATTGTGCATATCCAAAGTCTAGTATGCCAGCAGTTTCTTAGAGTTCTTTATTTTTCTATCATTAACATAGCCAACACTGAGAGTTATCTTTCTTTTGGGGACTACTTTTTTCCCCTCCACAAACTGTTTTGAATACTTAGAGAGAACAACAAAGCCATATTGATACTCTGATGCAGAGCAGCCAGCTGGATTCACTTACTAGCTCTTTCATGCAAGCCTTTTGCCTCAAAATTCAAATCCATGCCAGTGAAACATTATAAATGATTATAGTCATGGATATTCATATTTGTCTATTAATATTTAAAAATGAGAATGCTAAAACTGCAAAAGTCAAGGGTCTGCTAACAAATATAAGTTATTTTTAGAGTATAATTGTACTCCCAAATAATAATAATAACAGTGGCAGCAACAATAGTAGTAATAATATTAATAAATAACTGGCCTGATACTATCCTGGTAATATTTATTGAAAAATGTTTAAATTATATTCAAAATATCCCATCAACCAGTATTTTAGAAATATTTTCAGAAGCAGTTAATTGAGACATATTTCCTGATTAAAAGTATTAACCGGATTCATTTAATCCAAATATATCTCATTTACAAGCACTTAAATCACAGAGGTTTAGCTAGAGTAAGAATTGGGCTTAGCCTTAGTGGAAGGAAACATAACAGAAAAATATTGAAAGAAGTCAGTAATTGAAAAAAAATACGTAAAAATGAATTGCACACCATGAGAAATTGTTAAATGCTAACCATGAAAAGAGCTTCTCTTCAAACTAATGGCTGCATTTCTGTCTTCTTCCCCAGGGCTTTGGAAATCCTTCTGGTGAATACTGGCTGGGGAATGAATTTATTTTTGCCATAACCAGTCAGAGGCAGTACACACTGAGAATTGAGTTAATGGACTGGGAAGGAAACCGAGCCTATTCACAGTATGACAGATTCCACATAGGAAATGAAAAGCAAAACTATAGGTAAGCGATGTTTTGATGTCGTGCTCTAGTGCCTTTGATCTAGCCACTGTATAGCTTTAGTGGAACATAGTGTGAAAAAAAAAGAAATGATGAAATTTCTCCTTCAAAATGAAAATCAAGTTGACTATGCCTATGTCAGTTTTCACAGACTGAGTGGTGATGTTGGCTCAGTTTCTAAAGGATGATGAATGAAATCAAGCATTGTATATTGTTGTTAAAGAGGTGTGGTGAATTCATACATATAAAACTGAACCCACAGAAATGATTCAAACTCAATCACTTGAAATAATCTCTCTCTTTTACCAAAGCAGTTTCTTTTACTACTTTCTTCTTTATTTACCTTTCTTAAATTATGTTTTTTCAAATTATCAAGAAGATGACAAAACAGAGTAAATTTTTGTTTTTGAATGATTTACATAAAAGAAAGGAGTGGCATAATTTTGAGCTTTCTATAACCTAAAAGCCAAAAATTAGTCTAAATAATGGCATTTACATATATATATGTACATATGTATAGTAAGTTTTTACAGATATAAAAATAGACAAACTATGCAATTTTTTTTATGCGATTAACTGTAAAAGTCTCTGATGTTTTGGTTTTTCAAAGAGCAGCTTGTATCCTAGAAAAAAATGAACGTATACCTAAAGACATTATGGAAACCCTGGTGGCATAGTGGTTAAGAGCTACGGCTGCTAACCAAAAGGTCGGCAGTTCAAATCCACGAGGCACTCCTTGGAAACCCTATGAGAAAGTTCTACAGGGTCAACATGAGTTGGAATTGACAGCAATGGGTTTGGTTTTTGCTTTTAAAGACATCATGTGGTGTGACAAATTCATTCTGTAAACACATATTGTGTTACTTCTGTGTTCCGCTACAAAACCCCATTGCCATCAAGTCAATCCATACTCATAGCAACCCTATAGGACAGAGAAGAACTGCCCTGTAGGGTTTCCAAGGAGCAGCTGGTGGATTCAAACTGCCGACCTTTTGGTTAGCAGCCAAGCTTTTAACCAGTGCACCATCAGGGATTCATGTTCCACTAAACCAAAAAAAAAAAAAAAAAAAACCCATTGCAGTTGAGTTGACTGTGACTCATAGCAACCCTATAGGATAGGGTAGAACTGTCCCGTAGAGTTTCCAAGAAGCATCTGGTGGATTCAAACTACCAAACTCTTGGTTAGCAGCCATAGCACTTAACCACTATGCCACCAGGGCTTCCCCATGTTCCACTAACCCATTGCCATCCAGTTGATTCCAACTCACAGAGACCCTATAGGATAAAGTGGA
Source organism: Elephas maximus indicus (assembly GCF_024166365.1). Lineage (NCBI taxonomy): Eukaryota > Metazoa > Chordata > Mammalia > Proboscidea > Elephantidae > Elephas > Elephas maximus. The sequence continues at coordinate 34,942,400 of NC_064833.1, forward strand.
CCTGCCCTATAGGGTTTCCAAGTTGTTGCTGACCTTTTGGTTAGCAGCCTGAGCTCTTAACCGTTGCACCACCAAGGCTTCTCATGTTCTACCAGGCACTGGCAATTTAGCAGTCAGTGATAAGATCTCTTAGACCTCACAGCCCACTTTTGTTACAAAATAGGTTGCTAAGTTACTGGTAGGCATTCCTTGAGAATAGAGGATATCTTTTAGTTACTTCTATATCATTATCCATTAATAAAATACTTGACACATGACAAGTTCTCATAATTGTGTGTTTCATAACTGGCATACTTTTCTAGAAACATGATTCTGTACTTTAGAGGGTTGGCACATTGCTTCAAGCAAAACGCAGTGATAGCAACCAGTCTTATACTTGTTTCCAGCCTGTGTGACTATCACATCATAGTTCAACTGTTTCTGATGCTTATTTGTCTTTTCGAGTTGCACTATTCTTTAGGGGTTTGGACCTGCATCTCTTTCATGGGCACACTCATTTTATTTTAATGGGTCACATATGGGATTGAACCCTTAGAGGCATCATAATCATTTTCTTAGCAAATAATGATGATGTCATTCCAACAGAGGATGAGAACTGGATCTAAGAGTTGATGAACTCATAGGGAGGGGAATGTACTTAAAGGTAACTCAAGAAACAAAAGAAGAGACATTTATAAAATGCAATGGAGTCCAAGAAGAAATGTTTCCAAGGAGGTCAATATTTTGAGAGTTTTATAAGAAGAAAAACCACTGTAAAACATCAGGGGTACTCTTATGTAAATGAAACTTGAAACTACATGAAACTTGGCTAATGTCAGACAGCCGGACAATAGGACTAGCAAGTAATTAGTCAAGTCTTTTTCTAGGCTCCTGAAGAATTTGTTTTGGTTCCTTTTCAAAATGTCTCAGTTCTTCATAGGTGGTTGTGTGTGTGTGGCTGGGGTCATGCTAGGGGGAAGAGTGTTTGAGCAGGTTTAGAAGGATTGTTGGCCTCTGCAGCAGGCTTCAGGGTGCATAGTATGAATGTTGGCCTTTCTGGCATTGCACGAAGAAGGAGCACTTATCTCCTTTTAGAGTGCCCCAGAGCCTATGACCAAAAAATAAGTCTAGGATAAGACTTCTACTCTGGGATTCTGATTCTTCTTTCTTGAGATATTTTTGAACCTTGGGAATCAGAACTATAAAGCCAGACCAAAAAACCAACCCCGTTGCTGTCAAGTGGATTCTGACTTATAGCGACCTCATAGGACAGAGTAGACCTGCCCCATAGGGTTTCCAAGGAGTGGCTGGTAGATTTGAACTGCTGACCTTTTGGTTAGCAGCCGAGCTCTTAACCACCATGCCACCAGGGCTCCATAAAGCCAGAAGGAACTTAATAATTTAATTCCAAACCTTTGGTTTTAAGGGAAGGGAAGGTGAGGTCCAGAAATATACAACAGTTTGCCCCAGGAGAGAGAAAGGCTGAAATATGGGACATTCGACTCTGTCTACTCTGTCATGCTGCCCTAATTGCGCTAGTGGCTCTGGCTCCTCCCTTCTGCCAGTGCCTGGAAGAAATGAGCCTGTCATCATCACCTACTCATGCAATTAGGTCTATGATTCACGTTGGCTTCAAATGGGAAATTAGAACTCATTAAAACATAGCGCCTACTCTGGTGAAAGCTTAAAACAACCACACCATATAAGTGTTATTCATGCTGTCAAAGGAACTGAACCAGAAGCTTGAAAAGATTTCCTGCATTCTCTTATGTTATCACTCATGCCCAGTACTAGTTCTCCAAGTCCAGCAATTCCATGTGTGGCCTGAAGAACTCTAGATATCTAGCGTTACCTCACAGTGTTTTTCTTCCACTCAGTTCTTTCCTCTCTGAGTAAGGATACTTCTTTCTGATAAATTATTAAAAGTTTTACTACTAACATGTGTATAGTATTTTATAAGTTGTGGAATGATTCTAACCACATTGATCCTTTAATCCCTCAATGACTTTTTGAGATAGGTATTATTAAGCACAATTTACGGATGAAGAAACTGAGTTTGATCAATTGACCTGCCCCAAGTCCTAGAGTTACTGAATTTCCCATTGAAATTAAAAACAATGGAATTCATGACAGGTTTTGTTTTGTAATTTTACATTTTCTGTATTTTTCCTCTTTCGAGTTGAACTAAGAATTCTTGGGAGAAATTTCTTAAAAAATTTCTATCTTAACAGAAATTTTGTTTTAAAAACTCTTACAATAGCTGTGGTCATAGTGTATCAGCCTAATGTTAAAAAAAAAAAAATTCTTGTGCTCTAGACACATGCTGATTAAAAGTGAATGTTGAGAATAGATAGATGAGCTAAAACATATATGTGTAATACACATATTTTCCTTTTATCCTCTAAGGAAACTCCAAATGATTTTCTCAGATAGAAAGTTAAATCTATAGAACCCAGGAGAATATAAATAAGAAAAAAACAATAATGTGAGAGTGTTGTGATAAACACATCATGTAAAATAACACACCATCATTATGAAATTGTTACCTCTAGGGAGGTAGTATTATCCAGGCCTTTGTCACCTGACACCCAGATATTATAAGGCCTTCTTGCCTCCAGTCCCGATGTTCTCAAATATATCTTCCACACTCTTGTTGGGATGTTTTCGCTAAAAGATAATCTGACTTAGTCTCTCCTCTCCTTCATACATTTCAATGGCATTTAGGAGAATACATACTCTATTGCGAAAACAAAACCTTAGCCAGTGAATCAAACCTAGGATAACAAATATGGGACAATTTGACTTTCTGTGACTTCTGGTATGATAAAATGGGTGTACCATTTATATAGCATTCTTGTCAAAAAGGTTTAATTTATAGCTAATCATGAAGAACTAATCAGATAAGTCTGGAAGGTGAAACATTTCTGAGGAAAACTGGCCTGAACTTTTCAAAAATTTGAATGGGTAGTGGGTTAGAAGACTGTTTCAGGTAAAAGATGATTAAAGAGACATGACCACAAGTGTAATGGGTGAACTTGGAGTGGATCATGAGTCCAATCAATACTTACTAATCATCTACAAAGGACATTTTGGGACAATGTGGGAAATTTCAATATCGAACATATAACTAGGTTTTCAAATTGAATTAGTAATAAGTTTCTTGGTCGTGGTAAAAATTTAATTCAAAAACCCTATATATCATTCACATTTGTATGACATTTATTCACCAAATACATTCACACATTCTTTCTGATAGAATCTTTATAACAAAATGGCAAGGATGTTGGGAAGATTTTATTCTCACTTAAAAATAAGAATACTGAGGTATAGGAGTAAAAGATGACTTGTCGAAGATGTAGCTGGATTGTGCTGTGTTCAACCTGGTTAATGTGGGAACTGTATTTCCCAGGATCCTCTTCCTTGTGTAGTTCCCTTTAAGTGTTAGCCAAAAGGAAACCCTCTCTGAGATTTAGAAGGTGAAAGCGAAGCAGCAGCCACACTCTCAGAACATCATCGCATACAGTGATGCTTAGAGGCATAGGTGGCTGGAAGTTCACAGCTTGCCCTCTCTCTCTTCTTTCTACTTTGCAACCAGCTTTTCTTCCTGATGCTGGCACTGCTGAACAATAGCTGCCCTAGTCCCAACACCGGATGCTTGCTGCACCGCCACGATGACATAGCTACACAGAAGAAACAGCTGCCTGTAGATCTCCTAGAAGCTCCCGCTTTGTGGTCCCACTTTTGTGGCTAGAAGTGCTTGGTTTCTCAAATTGCCTGCAAGTTCTGGCTTGTCCACCCCAGCAGGATGTCAGGTGTCCATGTTAATGACCCCTCTGTTGATCTTCCACCTCCTCCTTCCAGACCTGTACTTCTCCAGCTCATCCCACTTTTGTGTAAGGTCTAATTTGTATAATGAGCCCCTTATTTCCATAATACTCATCATGGTTCTGTTCCTCTGAGTGGACCCTGACTGATAAAACCATGTTGGCTTTACAGATGGTGAAGTCGGACTTCTTCACAACCTGCACACCTTCTGATTCCTATTCCTATTCACGAGCTCTTTCCAGGAGACCCTGGCACCTCCTCAGCCCCATAATTAATCTGCTATTTTTTAAAGCATTATGGTTTTTATTTTATTTTGTTTTTTAAAACATTATGGTTGTAGTGGTGCTTTATTTGTTTATTTATTTAACTCTATGTATTGGGACTAGGAAAGCTTTTGTGAGAATAAAAAGTTATTAAGTATTTATTAGGGAGATTAAAGTTTAATCATTTTTCAAAGAATTGAAAAGCCAGAAAAATGAAAAACAAGTGCATACGTAAAGACAGTTTTATTCTAGAAAATCTTTTTTTTTGAGCTGCTCTGAACTTTATAAATACTTTAATTCATGGGGCACACACAGTTATTTAATAATATTTCATTTAATGACTTATATAGAATATGGATATCAGATCCGTAGATCTATGGGAGCAGAGAGAAAGGGCATCCAAATTGTCCTGAGAGTGAGGATGATGCATTTTCCTGGGAAATCATTGTAGGGAGATTTCTAAGGGGGCAGCGCTGTTAGGATCGATCCTCGTGGCCAAGTAAAGGAAGCAAGACTGGGCTGAGGGAGAAGTGGGATTCTGGTGCAGTCATAATGGAGAACTCAGTCAGTCTGCAGGCGAGCTCGGGACCCGGGATAGCCCTTTTAAAGTGTCCTCAGTTCGGGCAGAGCGGGAAAGAAACCAGCTGCCACAGAGTCGATTTCGACTCTTGGCACCCCCACGTGTGTCAGAGTAAAACTGTGCTTTATAGGGTTTTTAGCCTGCAAACTTCCAAACGTAGATCATCAGGCCTTTTTCTGAAGCACCTCTGGGTAGATTTGAAGCGCCAACCTTTTGATTAGTAGCCGAGCACTTAACAGTTTATACCATCCCAAAAAACCCAAAACCAAACCCATTACCATCAAGTTGATTCTGACTCGTAGCAATTCTATAGGACAGAGTAGAATTGCCCCCATAGAGTTTCCAAGGAATAGCCTGGTGGATTTGAACTGCCAACCTTTTGGTTAGCAGCCATAGCACTAAACCACTATGCCACCACCCAGAGCCTACTGAATTGAGCCAAGGGGTCCTTTATACCCCTGTGTTGACCGGTCACTGGATTGCAAACTGCCTGCAGGAAGCAGCAGTGACCTTGGATGATGTGATCCTTTTAATCACAATGCCTGGAAAAGGGACCTCAGTTTAGAGCCATTAGCCATCAACACCCCCAGGAGATTGGGGAAGGAGTGCGTCAGTCCTGAAGGGGGGCATCTGGTTGTGCATCACATCATCTACAGTCAGTATCAGGAAAGACTCCCTGGAATAAGGAAGAATCTTAAAGATTTAGAAGATGTAACCAAGTGATAAAGTTGGGTTTATGTGTTTAGGGTAAAGATACACTATAAACAAACCTTGGAGGACTTAGAGGTAGTTACTGAAATGTAATTACAATGAGGGTGGTATCTTGTTGGGAGGAGGTTGGAGAAAGAGCATGGTAGCAATAACTGGAGAATTAGGTAGTTTATCTGCTAGATTGAATCTAGTTAAATCTGCTAGATTTTAACTAGTAGATGATTTAAAGAAAATTCTTCCAAAGGATCCTAATATATACATGGAGCTCATGTAGTTTGGTTGAAGTGGTTGTGGGGATGTAGTACAATGTCCCTTTAGCCCTCTCCTTACTAATAATTCAAACATTTATAGAGCACAGTCTAAAAATTGTAATATATTGTAACTAATCTGAAAACCCATTGCAGTTGAGTCAATTCCAACTCATAGGGACCCTATAGGACAGAGTAGTGCTGCCCCATAAGGTTAAAGTACCAGCTGTAAATAAATTTAGTGTACTATTTCAAGTATAGAAAGAAAAACTAGATAAAGTTTCCCAGTCTTTATGTTAAGAGGGCATAGTTTTAGTGAACATATTTCTTTAAATAAAGCAATTTCACATGTGAATTTTTCTGGATCTTGGGAACAGTTTTCTCCCTAAAGTTTTTTTTTTTTTTATGGTGTTAAGTTTATTAGTAAATCTTTTATCACAGATAGTATAATGATAAGCTTAAGGATAGCCCCTCTTCGAGCCAATGGAAACCTTGTATTAGTTCAGTCTGAATGATAATATTTAGCAATTGATAGGTTAATGTACATCTCATGGGTATTCTCCATATGTTATTATCTTTATGTTATTTGTTGGGGAGGAATGATATGTCAGGTTGGAAATGACTTATTGTTGGCCCATCATAAAGCCTTGTTCTGGAAAACATTCCACAAGAATGTTTAAAACAAAACTGCAACAAATAAAAATAAAACAAACTGAAAATCACTTGGCCATTAAACATATTTTTGCAAAAGTCTTATTTCTGTCCAAGATCTTTATTGGGAAGCAGTTCGATGTAATGGGTAAAACCTTATATCGGGAACCAAGAGACCTGAACTCTAGATTTGGATCTGTGATTATTTTTCTGAATGACCTTGGATGAGTTAGTGTACTTTCCCAAGTCACAGGTCCTCACAAGTAAATCGAGGAGGTAAGGATGTAGTTCTTTCAATGCCACAATCCTTTTTTTTTTTTTAAGTCACCGTTAAAATACTTTCATGTCATATATGTATTTCAAGGACAAAACAAATTAGCGTGGATTGAAAAGAATTCTCTTGAGCCTCCCACATAAATTCGAGCCTTGCATTTTTATAGGTATTGCAAAACTTGCTTCACTTTTTTTAGTGAAATATTTCTCATTTCTCTGATCCTCTGGGCTACATGATCCTGACTGGAACCAGTAGCAGATGTGTTGAAGTACTAAGAGGAAATTTTTTTTTTCTTACAGTACTTCTGGACTGAATGAGGTAAGAAAAAAAAAAAAAATTATGTGTGTGTGTATACACACACACACACACACACATATATACATAGAATCTCCTGGTAGTTTTTACCTTCTTGAGTTTCTAGTCTAGGTACTCAAACTCAAGGTTTTAAGTAATTTTATTTGTGTTTTCAAATAATTCCTCCAACTTAGCAGGAGCGTGTTACTTTTATTTAGACTGCGATTTTAGTTACCATTACTTCCAAAGACAGAGAAGGCATTATTTTGTTACAAAAAATTTTGTATTTTTATACTCCTTGACTGGGTTGAAATATTCAAGAGTAAGACAGCTTTCTAGGTCTTCAGAGGCACAGACTGTGTCAGAGACTCCAAAACTTTGTACCTTCTTCAGGTCTTCTAAGACCTGGAAAGGAAAACCTCTTGACTTTAATGGAGATTCATGACAGTCTCTATAGTCTTGGATTTTTCTAAGCCAACAAACAAAAATGTTTCAGTGCATTTAGGTCTAGAGATTCCTAGAGGATTCCTCCTATAGAATGAGTAATGCCTGGACTCAGACAACTGTTGGCCTAGAAACTTACAGGTTGGCAAATCTTGCTAGAATAACTGGCCCTGACTCCATGGAACAGTCGAAGGAGGTATGCTGGGGCTTACTGCTCTGGGTCTTCCTAGTGCTGTCCACCACTGAAAAGTTTGAAGCTGTAACTTCAATGAAAGAATTGTTATGTATATATTATTCTAGGATAAAATGTCCACAGAGATTTCAGTCAAGTTGTGTATGTGTGTGTTTACACATGCACATACATGTATGTGGTGGCGATAAAGGAGAGAGTGGATTGTAGACAACCAAACAGGCAATTACAATGCCACGAACACAATCAATTTGCTAATAGAGACAAGTGGCATGGATAGGGGGACCTATTCTAATTTGGGAGATCAAGGACAACTTCCAAGGATTAGTCTAAATTGACATAAAAATGGCAAATTTGAATTAACTGAGGAATAGTCCACAATTGGGAATGGAAGATGAAATAGCATATGTGAGGCTTCTGAAGTGAGAGAAAACATGTCTGGTTATAGGGCTGCAAATGGTTAGGTATTCCTTAAGCACAGACTATAAGCAGGTAATGACCAGTCATGGTGCTAAGAGCAAAAAAGGACCAGACAACTAGCAACATATGGAAGACCCGGGCCTGGCAAGTAGTGATGGCCCCTGAGTGAAGCCCATTTTTTCACACACTGATCAATTTTTTTCACTCAATATTTTGATTACTCTGTTCATTAAATATGAATGACAACATTGTGCAAGACAAAACCCTACAGAATTCAACCCTTCTCCTTCGAGAGCTTAACCTCTTTGCTTAACTTGCTTCCACGCCCCCCTTTAAGTGTTAGCCCAGTCCGTAGTCTCTTTTTTAGATTGGTCAAGAAGCCTCTTTTATATGCCCCCTCTGTCCCTGTGCATATCCTTATCACAGTCCTTATCACACTGGGTTGTCATTGGCTGTCCCCTGGTATTAAACTGCCTCCTGTAGGAGGGCAGAGACCTCTCCACAGTGCTTGGCATGTGCCTGGAAAGGAAGCACTTTGTAATAAATACAAGAAAGACATACAAACAAAGATATTCTTTTGTGCGTTCAATAAACACAGCTGTCTACTCTCTGTCAAATATTGATTCATATGCTGGAGATTCAGAGAACAAGAAGTAAAAATTCCTGCCACCAGAGTTTTATGGTATGGAATGACAGCAGATTTTTAAATAAAGGGCTATATCTTTTAGTTTTTTGGATTGCTTCTTGGATGAGATTCATTGCCCTAATCCATTCAACTTCAGGCCCTTCTGTTCCACAAGAATTTCTAGATTGCACAGTGACAATAAAATAAAATAAATTATTAATAAGATAGACATGAAACGTATCTTGTTCCCTAGGCCAACTTATCCTGGAATAGGATGATATATTGCTGTCACTAATAAATACTTTGTGGGTTACAAGGACCAGGTACTTTGCCTGCAATTTTGATAGTTTCCACTAAACTAAAAACAAAAACCAAACCCAGTGTTGTCAAGTTGATTCTAACTTGCAGTAATCTTATAGGACAGCCCACAGGGTTTCCAAGGAACAGCTGGTGGATTTGAACGACCAACCTTTTGGTTAGCAGCTGTAGCTCTTAGCCACTACACCACCAGGGTTTCCTGTGATAGTAAACTGATTTTCTAAGACTCAGACCCATTGCTGTGGAGTTGATTCTGACTCAGAGCAACCCTAAAGGACACAGTGGAACTGCCCTCATAGGGCTTCCAAGGCTGTAACCTTTACGGGAGCAGATTGCCACATCTTTCTCCTATAGAACCTCTGGTGGATTCGAACTGCAGACCTTTTGGTTAGCAGCCGAGAGCTTAACCACTGCACTACCAGGTCTCCTTATAAGACTCATAATGGGTGAATAACTGAGAGTTTAATAAATAGTACAAGGTTTAGTTACAATTTTTTGAGTAAAATTTTTAAAATTATGAAAATGACAATATAAAATATTATCTTGTAGCTTATGCAGTGCTTTTTCTCTCTAGCAAATTTATTCATTTTACAGGAGGCTTTTTTTTTTTTACCCGTTGCAATCATAAATACTATAAAACCATTTAAAATAACCATGCCAGCATTACATGCCTCAATGGCAAACCCTCTGTTGACAGTAGCATTATAACATTAACTTCAAGCATTATTAATTGAGTACTCACTCCATGCCAAGTGCTTGCAAAATGCTTAGATATGTCTTTTTTGGTGCTTGTCATGGATTGAATTATGCTCCCCAAAAAATGTGTATCTGTTGGGCTGGGCCATGATTTCCTGTATCCTGTGATTTTCCTACATGTTGTAAATCCTGCCTCTATGATGTTAATGAGGGAGGATGGGCGGCAGTTGTGTCAGTGAGGCACGACTCAGCCTACAAGACTGGATTGTGTTTTGAGGCAATCTCTTGAGATATAAAAAAAAGAAGCAAGCAGAGAGACAAAGAAGCAACAGGAGCAGAGCTAGTTTTTTGGAACTGGGGTCCCTGCGCAAAGAAGCTCCTAGACCAGGGGAACATTGATAAGAAGGCTGACAGAGAAAGAATGTCTTCCCCTGGGGCTGATGCCCTGAATCTGAGCTTTTAGCCTACTTTACTGTGAGGAAATAAATTTCTCTTTGTTAAACCCCTTCACTTGGTGGTATTTCTGTTATAGCAGCACTAGATGTCATAAATGCTAATGATTATACTGGTCTTTTCATTCTCTATGGAAAGACTCAAAGGAGCTATTTTATTAACCGGTTCAGTTAGAAACTGGTTAAATATCTGAGTGAAAAAGAGTTTCAGAGTTATGTCTCATTCTTTAGGATGCAAAGGACAAGCAACTACCTTTCCCTTCACACACCCTAAAGATCCATTCTAGAGATATCTTCCCAGTCCTGAAGACCAGAGGAATTGACCCTAATCATTATATAAACAATTAGAGATCACACCATTTTTATAAAAGTAATTATTTTAATGAATTATATTTAAAAATAATAGATATCATTAAGGATCGAGTGACTAGCTTATACCTCTTTATAATCTGATTTTTAAAGTATACACAAAGGTCTTAGCAAAAGAATTATATCTGAAAATTGTATGCTTCCTTAACATCTGTTAACCTAGAAGATGTGCTAATAATTAAACACATTAAGTCAATATTTTCTTGGTGTGTTAAAAAACAATAATTATTAAATATGTAATTTACGACATCCATAATTATTTTATTTTTCTTTTAACTTGGTTTAGTTTTGCTTTCATCTACATAAGTCCACGAAAATTACTCTCATAAAAGTTGTTATAATTCTTTTGAAATCAGAATCTGCAGTTATTCATTTATCCAGCCAGCCAGCCATCATTTATCATTTTGATATTATTTCCCTGGCACTATGCCAGTTATTCCTAAACTCGAGCATGCATAAAGATCAGCTACAGTGTTTGCTTAAAGTGTGTATTTCTGGGTCCCAGATCCAGAGATTCTGATCCTGGATGTCTCAGTCCTACCACGTGCACCTAGGCGATGCTGATGTAGGAATAACACTTTAGTGACACTAAGACATCTCGCTTACTGCCTTGTGGGGCTAATAGTTTAAGAGAAAGAAGCAAATATGGTGCCATTGCCTTAAACACAAGTTTTAGAGGCAATATGCTTTAGTGTTTTGTTTTGTTAATCACAGAATTTTGAACATTTTTAAAAATCTGATAGTGCTATGGAACTTCTCCCCAGAATAATGCAGAAACGCAAAATTTTGCTCTATATGTGATTAAAATTCATGTTCACAACCCCTCTTAGAATTCTTAGAATTAGACTACTGTTGGGTACTAAAGAAAAGTGATCAGTTCTACTGAGGCTGAGAATGGATGGGGTAGACATTGGCAGAGATCAGAGGGGACCAGGAGCTCCTCAAAGAGGCATTCCATGGTGATTTGGGAAATACGTGCAAAGGTTCATGAGGCAAGTATGGAGGATGGTGGCAGGAGAAGAGATGTTGAGATTCCAGACAGAGGGAGCAATGTGGGCAAAGACACAAAAGTACATATAATTTGAGAGAGAGCCTGCCTTATTTAGAGAAGTGTAAGCATCTCGTTTGTGAGGGTCCATTATGCTAGATAATGGAGAAGCCATATATTCCATGCTGAGGAGTTTGAACTCTATCCTATAGCTAACTGTGGAGAGAAATAAGCACAGTGGTGATTTTGGTCAGCAGAAGAATCTGTTTATGCACTCTGGAGCCTTATTTGCAGACGTTATAGCAACACATTGTCCAAGTACAACAAGAGAAGTATTTCCTCTTTGCAAAAAACCTCAGACAATGCCTCTCAATGGTTTTCAACATTCTACTCACCCTTTCCAATCTCTGTCTTCCCCTAGGGGATGCTGCTCTTTAAAAAGAAATAAAAATGAGAACAAACCAACTTTCCTTGAACTTTTTTATGCTAAAAAATCACCAATTTCAAGAGCAATTTTTATAAGGTCCCAACTTAATTTTTGGTAAAAGTAAAACCCATAAACTTCCTGAGATGGCTGTTGGCCTGGTCTGTTAGGCACCAGAAGAGGGTCTGGTCAGTGAGCCACTGGCTCAGAGCTGACCCTTTATCACCCACACATGACGCCAAAGGAATTGAACTATGTTTAAAGGACTGTTTGTGTTACTTACAGGAATCTACGTACCACATGAAGGACCCTGGTGGTGCAATGATTAAATGCTTGGCTACTAAACAAAAGGTCGGCAGATCAAACCCACCAGCAGCTCCGTGGGAGAAAAGACCTGGCGATCTGTTCCAGTAAAGATTATAGCATAGGAAACCCTATGCAGTTCTACTCTGTCCGATAGGTTCGTGATGAGATGGAATTGACTCAACACCTCCTAACAACAAAAAAAAAACCAAACCCATTGCCATGGAGTCTATTCCAACTCATTGTGACCCTATAGGACAGTGTAGAACTGCCCCATAGAGTTTCCAAGGACACCTGGTGAATTAGAACTGCCGAGCTCTTGGTCAGCAGCCAAAGCACTTAACCACTATTCCACCAGGATTTCCTCCTAACAACAAGTGCCAAATCATTTTGGCGCTCAAATTTTGATATTTTCTTAGGGAAGGGGAGGAATTAAGAAATAATGATTTATTTTGAACTAAAAGCAGTGAATCACGGCAGTGCATATTTCTGAACTTTGGGAAATGTGATTTCATTGTCACAGATCTCATGAAAATTGTTTCTCTATAGAATAAAGTGTGCTCTCTCAGCACTGTGCAAAGGCACCCAAAGATAACAGTATGTGGGTTCACTATTTTCTTTGGAGGAAAAATTTATCATGAGTTTTTAACATGTTTTCATTTCTTAGTGCTGCTATAACAGAAACACCGCAAGTGGGTGGCTTTAGCGAAAGGAAATTTGTTTTCTCACAGTTTAGGAGTCTAGAAATCCGAATTCAAGGCATAGGCTCTAGGGGTGGGCTTTTTTCTTGTTTGCTCTGTGGGTGAAGATCCCTGTCTCTTTTCAGCTTCTTCTCCTCCGTTCCTTAGCAGTCTTCATGTGGAATGTATCTTCCCTCCATTCGTGCTTCCTTGTCTATGCCTAATCTGCTCTTTTTATATCTCCAAAGTGATTGGCTTAAGGCACACCCTACACTGAGAGGGTCTTACTAACATAACAAAGGAAGTCCTATTCCCAAATGGGACTACATCCACAGCTATAGGGGTTTAGGATTTACAACACATATTTTGGGGGGATACAATTCAGTCCATAACAATATCCAAGCTTCAAATCATTGAGAAACACTGAAGACTGTATTTTACTGAGATTTTGAACAGAGTCCCTAGTAACAATGTTCCTAGTGTTAAGAGCTTGAGAAAACCTGGGTGGCTGACAAACTCATTTTTATCAAAGTTCTACATTATATTAATGAGAGGCAAAACCAAACTTTTCTGACACCAAATGTGTAGATCAAATCAATGCAATCTATCATCAATTCTGTTCCCCTCTGATCCACTTCTTTTTCTGACACCAAGTTTCTCTTACCCTAACCATTCAGAGCTAGGTCAAACCTCAAAACTTAATGAGGGCACAATCCTAAGGCCTATCAAGTTGGCCAAAGACCTCAGATGCCAACTACAAGCTTGGAATCTGACCTGCTGGTTACAAATTTGGAGTTTTCCCTCTGTCCCCTCAGGATATCAGCCATTAGCTGAGGGGTCCCTCGGCTCCCCATCACTTCTGACCTGCTGACTCCCACTGTTCCCTCAGGTGCAATAATTTGCTAGAATGATTCACAAGACTCACAAAAAGCACTGTATTTATGATTACAATTTTATTATAGGAAAAAAGAATACAAATGAAGAGACACATAGGGTGAGTTCTGGGAGGTTTCTCACCTAGGAGCTTCCATGTTCCAAAAAGGGATACGCTACTCTTTCATGTAAGGAGCCCTGATGGTGCAAAGATTAATAGCTCAGCTGCTAACCAAAAAGTTGGGGGTTAGAACTTACCCAGCAGCTCTGTGGCAATCTGCTTCTGTAAAGATTACAGGCTAGGAAACCCCACGGGGCAGTTCTGCTTGTCACGTGGGGTCGCCATGAGTCAGAACCAACTGGATGGCACCTCACAACAGGATCCTGTCTGGGACATTGATGTGTTTTACCGGTCAGGAAGCCCATGGACTCTTTACTGGGGCCTCATTAAGTAGGCATGGTTGATTGAACCATGCCCTACCTCCTGAGGTTGGCTGATATCAAAAAATGGTCTTTCTATCTTGTTCAGCCCCTACCTGAGTCATCTCGTTAGCTTAAACCCTCAGGTGTGGTCTGGAGGCCTCATGAAAGACACTAATCACTGGGGAAATTCCAAGGGTTTAGAAGTTATTTCTCAGGAACTAAGGACAAAGACCCAATGATACGGACCCACAATTAATAATTGTAAGTCAAGGGAGAAATATTTAAATTTAAATTGTCAAAAGTTAAATAGATTTTTAAAAAGTGTACAATTTATATATGTAAAATGAAAACAAATACCTAAAATGATCATATTAGAATCCGGAGAATAAATGGAATTGGATTTTCTGAAGTTTCTCATTTCAGCTGATTATTTTCTCTAACTCTGGAAATGTACCTTTCTTAATCACAGCACAGATTGCACATCTTTCGCTACCCATGTTTAAAGATAAATAACATATCTACTTCAGGGCACCTGAAGCTTAGGAAACAGATAAGATAATGCCCTCCTCTGGGCATAACGTTTAAGTGAATCACAAATTCTAGTGATTCTCCATGACCCAATCAATCTGAGAATAAAGGATAACAAAATCAGGAAAATTTAATGCCCTGGTGACACAAGAGTTGAGTGCTTGGTAAATCAATTCTGACTTATAGTGACCCTGTAGGGCAGAGTAGAACTGCCCCATAGGGTTTTCAAAGGGCAGGTGGTAGATTTGAGCTGCCAATCTTTTGGCTAGCAGCCTGAGCTCTTAACCACTGAACCACCAGGGTTCCCCTGTGATGATTACAGCCAAGAAATCCCCATGGAGCAGTTCTACTCTGTAATGCATGAGGTTTCCATGAGTCAGAATCAACTCCACGGCAATGGGTTTGTTTTTTGGGGGTTTAATGTGATAAAGAAAACACTGAGGAAACAAAGATGAGAACTGAAGATTAGCACCAGCAATCTTTGCAAGGATTTTTCCAAGAATCATTTATGACTAAAAAAAGGATAAAAACATGTGCTGGTGTCAGCCACTAAAGAGTCTTATTATATGGCAAGAAAAACTAAGGATTCTCAAAAGATTGGAATTTTGAATTATTAATAAATAAGCATTTGAATTAAAGGATTGTTATTCAGGCCACCTGGGTTCAAAATAAGGCAGGTAGTCAGTGAGCAAAGCAATTCTGGGTTCTTATTCTTTGTAATTAGTATTCTGCTTGCTATAAATAAACTGAGAAAAATCTCAAAGGAAATGGGACCTATGGATTTGAGAAGATAGGTCTTTTAATCTTCCGCTTCTCCAGCATATTGCTCACATGCATGTCTTTATCAGCTATGCCTCTACCTCATTATTTTCATCACTCTCAGTGTGCTTTTATAAACCAAAATCTGTTGCCATCAAGTCAATTCTGACTCATAGTGACCCTATAGGACAGAGGAGAACTGCCCCATAGAGTTTCCAAGAAGTGCCTGGTGGATTTGAACTGCCAGCCTTTGGATTAGCAGCCATAGTTCTTAACCACTAAGCCACCAGGGTTTCCATATGCTTATATATGTCTATCAAAATCATACGAGCTTATACTCATTTAATTTAGACTTAGTCATTTGTATAACTCATCTTCACTAAGCTACCGTGCATTTTATGATTATTGGTTAGGGAGATTGGGTTTCTTTGAATATTTATTATCATTCTTCAAGTGCTGACTCTACATAAGACAATGTTTTTATGGGCTTTACCTCATGTAATCTTCACAACATTAGAAGAATGTTGCTGTTAATGGAATCCCTGGACGGTGCTGCTAACTGAAAGGTTGGAGGCTCAAGTCCACCTAGAGTTACCACAGAAGAAAGCCGTGGTGATTGTCTTAGTTATCTATTGCTGCTATAACAGAAATACCACAAGTGGATGGTTTTAACAAAGAGAAGTTAACTCTCTTACAGTTTAGGAGGCTAGAAGTCTAAATTCAGGGTGCCAGCTCCAGGGAAAGAGTTTCTTTCTCTGTTAGCTCTGGGGGAAGGTCCTTGTCATCAATATTCCCCTGGTCTAGGAGCTGCTTACCTGTTTTTTATTGACTATGCAAAGGCATTTGACTGTGTGGATCATAACAAATTATGGATAACATTGCAAAGAATGGGAATTCCAGAACACTTAATTGTGCTCATGAGGAACCTTTACATAGATCAAGAGGCAGTTGTTCAGACAGAACAAGGGGATACTGATTGGTTTAAAGTCAGGAAAGGTGTGCGTCAGGGTTGTATTCTTTCACAATACCTAATGAATCTGTATGCTGAGCAAATAATCCGAGAAGCTGGACTATATGAAGAAGAACTGGGCTTCAGGATTGGAGGAAGACTCATTAACAACCTGCTTTATGCAGATGACACCATCTTGCTTGCTGAAAGTGAAGAGGTCTTGAAGCACTTACTAATGAAGATCAAAGACCACAGCCTTCAGTATGGATTGCACCTCAACATAAAGAAAATAAAAATCCTCACAACTGGACCAATGAGCAACATGATGATAAATGGAGAAAAGATTGAAGTTGTCAAGGATTTCGTTTTACTAGGATCCACAATGAACAGCCATGGAAGCAGCAGTCAAGAAATCAAAAGATAGATTGCATTGGGCAAATCTGCTGCAAAGGACCTCTTCAAAGTGTTAAAGAGCAAAGATGTCACCTTGAAGATTAAGGTGTGCCTGACCCAAGCCATGCTATTTTCAATGGCATCATATGCATGTGAAAGCTGGACAATGAATAAGGAAGACCGAAGAAGAATTGATGCCTTTGAATTGTGGTATTGGCGAAGAATATTGACTATGCCATGGACTGCCAGAAGAACGAACAAATCTGTCTTTGAAGAAGTACAACCAGAATGCTCCTTAGAGGCAAGGATGGTGAAACTGCATCTTACATACTTTGGAGATGTTGTCAGGAGGGATCAGTCTCTGGAGAAGGATACCATGCTTGGCAGAGTACAGGGTCAGCAGAAAAGAGGAAGACCCTCAACAAGGTGGATTGACACAGCAGCTGCAACAACGAGCTAAAGCATAACAACAATTGTAAGGATGGCGCAGGACCGGGCAGTGTTTTGCTCTGTTGCGTATAGGGTCGCTATGAGTCAGAACTGACTCGACAGCACCTAACAACAACAACAACAACAGGAGTTGCTGAACACAGGGACCATGGGTCCAAAGAACACGCTCTACTCCTGGCTCTTTTTGCTTAGGGGTAATGAAGTCCCTCGCCTTTCTGCTTGATTCCATCTTTTATATTTCAAAAGAGATTGTCTCAAGATACAACCTACTCCTGTAGATTGTCCCCTGCATCATTAACATAACTGCCTCTAATCCTGCCTCATTAACATCATAGAAGTTAGGATTTATAACACATAGGAAAATTACATTAGATCACAAACCGGAGGACAAAACACAATACTGAGAATCATGGCGTAGCCAAGTTGACACTCATTTTGGGGGGATACAATTCAATTCGTAACAGTAGTCTACTTCTAAAAAAATCAGTTATTAAAAATCATATGGAGTAGAGTTCTATTCTGACACACATGGGGTCACCGTGAATTGGAATTGACTCAATGGCAACTGGTTTTACTGGTACTGTTTACAGAGCCAATTTACAGGTAAAGCCACAGGGAAACAGGATAATAGCCATGTTGTAAACTAGATTATTAAACTCCAAGTTCTGTTATGTTTCCTCTCAAGACACTAGTGTGCATGGCACAGTTAGCTTTAGAAGCTATTGGGGTGGGGAGGGGAGAATTGTTTTTGTTTGCTTGATTGATTGTCTTTGTTGTTTTGGTGGAGACTAGGAAGGAAGAAAAGAAGGTAAAATTTTGATTAATGACTCTATGGTCAGTTCTTTCTTCATTCATATTAATTTCATACCAAACCACCTATATCTGCTTGATCTTAATGTTTAAATACTTGTAAATATTTTATCATATCCTCAATTCTTGATTAGTCAAACTGTACATTATTAGTTCTGTTAATCTCCCTATTTATACTATCTGTTCTTTTGCAAGTTCTTTGGAACTTTTCATTCTACTTATAGATTTATATCTATGAATGTAGACCATTGCCATCTGACCGTATATCTTAAGCATATATTCACAACTTTTTCATAGATGCATTGATATATATTGCTTAATATATTTTCCTACCATTTTCTCACATTCTCATGGACAGGTTCTTCAAAATAAGCCAACAATTCTCATTTTTAGGCAACAAAGTAATAGAATATTATCTCCTAGTGACATGCTAAGATGTGAAAAATAGTGTTACACCTTATGAGACCCTATTGACAGAGCCTTTTCTAACCAGGGCTTCAAGCCAGTTCTTTTGTGTTCAAACTACTGCTGAGAATTTACATTTCTAATAAGTTCCCTGATGAGAATTTGAATTTCTAATAAATTCCCAGGAAATTATACATAAGAATCACTTGGGGATCTTGTTAAAATGTAGAGTCTGATTCAGTATGTCTAGGAATGGAAGCCCTGGTGGCATAGTGGTTAAGTGCTACAACTGCTAAACAAAAGGTCAGCAGTTTGAATTCACCAGGCGCTCCTTGGAAACTCTATGGGGCTGTTCTCCTTTGTCCTATAGGGTTGCTTTCAGTCGGAATTGACTCAACAGTGATGGGTTTGGGTTTTGGTTTATGTCTGGGATGGAAATGCAAATTTTCGGCATGGGTTCAAACCAGAATGAACCAGTTTGCAGCTCTGTTTGCAAGATGCATCAGAGTCCTAAGACCTGACTTTGAAAAACAAACCCTCTAGCCTCTAATAAGGAGCCCTAGGTAGCAGCCCAAGGGTGAAACACTTGGCTGCTAACTGAAAGGCTGGCAATTTAAACCCACCCTGTGCCTCCACAGAAGAAGGACCTGGTGATCTGCTATTATAAAGATGACTGCCTAGAAAACCCTACAGGGCAGTTCTACTCTGTCACATGGAGTCGCTATGAATCCAAATTGACCCAGTGACTCTTAACAACAACAACAACAACATCCTCTGTTAAAGAAGACAAAGCTTTAGAAACAGATTCCAAAAATGGATGCTTAGGTTCCAGAAGGAATGATCCAATAAAGTGAACTCATCTAAAGATATAGGTCCCTTTTGTAAAACTCGATGTTCTCATTTCTCATTTGGACTCTCAAGACTTATTTTATTGGGTTATTCCATGAGTTATTTCTTCAAAGCTTTGTCTGTTGGCAGACACAAACTAATTCCATTCTCATTTTAGCAGTGCACCAGTATGATTTGAGCAGACCATTAGGTCATTAACATTGGACAAGTTTCGATTAAGAAAAAAAAAATGCTCATGAGACTTGAATTGTAAAGTAGAATTACATTGTTAGAGTTAAAATGTTACTAGTATATGTAAGCCACCTCTTAAGATGAATAAAACTTAAACTCTAGACAATTTCAACTCTTAGTTCATAATTGACTCAGCAAATATTTATTTAATTTCTGCAATAAGTGAGAATCAAATTGACAGCAACAGATTTTTTTTTTTTGGTTGTTTTTATTTGTTTTATGTGTATAGTATATAAAGGTTACAGAAATAGCTAAGACATGAGTACTTAGGAGCTTACGGTCTGATGAGGAAGACAAGGCACGTATGTAAGTTATAGCACTACACAAGACAAAATGAGATGAGCCACAAAAGGAAAAAATTTATCTGTGCAATGACAGTTTAGAGGAGAAGGAAGAGAAAAGGGTTCCTGGGTGATACAACGTTTGTGCTGGCATTGAAGGATGGTTGATTTTGGACTAGTGTAGATAGGGGGAAAGAGATGGATTTGGGAAAG
The DNA here is from genome assembly GCF_024166365.1 of Elephas maximus indicus. Lineage (NCBI taxonomy): Eukaryota > Metazoa > Chordata > Mammalia > Proboscidea > Elephantidae > Elephas > Elephas maximus. Next base: position 34,962,298 of record NC_064833.1, read on the forward strand.
CTCTAGTCATTTATAAGTACAGGATGCACTTGGACCATCCTGAACTAAAGAGAATAAAAGATGACCTCACTGATACTATTTTGGGAGAAGAATTAGAAAATGTTATTTAGCTAGAGATAATTTTACTATATTAGTAGGGTTAACACAGAGCTCAAGGCTCCTCTTGTGTCTTATGCTAAGATGATGGACCTTATATTCTTTTCTTTCTGTCACTCATAGTAATTTTTTCAGTCTTAGTAATTTTCACTGTGGCAGATTTAATGATTTGAACTCTATATACTTGACAAAAAGGGTATTTTGTGAAAAATTAAAGTATTTTAATTTCAAATACTAATAGGAGAAATGAAAATATACTATCTTAAACATTTTTCACTTGGTACTTGCAGCACATTCAAATGACTGATGGAATCACTTTTGTTTCTTATCTTTTTTGGATGTTACATAATCAAAAAACTTAATTGTGATACCAATTTCACAACCCTTTCTTTTGCAAATGTCCTCAGAAAAATGTAGAACAAAATTCTAACTTACAAAAAACATTTGACTTACTGGTCTGACAGAGACTGGAGAAACCCCAAGAGTATGGCCCCCGTACACCCTTTTAGCTCTGTAATGAAGTCACTACTGACATTAACCCTTCAGCCAAAGATTAGACAGGCCCATAAGACAAAACAAGACTAAAGGGACACACCAGCCCAGGGGCAAGGACTAGAAGGCAAGAGAGGAGAGGAAAGCTGGTAATAAGGAACCCCAGGTCGAGAAGGGAGAGTGTTGTTATGTCGTGGGGTTGCTAAACAATGTCACAAAACAATATGTGTACTTACTAGTCAATGAGAAGCTAGTTTGTTCTGTAAACCTTCATCTAAAATACAGTTTTAAAAAAGAAAATATCCTTCTCATCCTTCTTCAAAAATCCATGTCCTACACAGTTTCCAAAGAAATGTCCAAAAAACATTTTCAGCAGTCCAGTATCTCCTGAAATTTTCCCTTACCAGTTTCCTACAATGCTAATTATTTGTATACTTCCCAATGAAGTCTTCATAATGCCAAACAAATGCCTTTCTTACCAGAAGCCTACAGTAAGGCAAACACTATTTTCCCTTTCTCAATAGATTCGCAAGAGAAATGCTGTCTTTATTTTCAGCCAAAGATAACACCAGTGTCATTTAATCTCAGGGCTAAAAGACATTCTGTGAAATCCCTCTTTGCTCCTGGTGCCTTTCAATGGGGTGGGAGGAGATGGCTTAAAGAAGAGACAGCCCTGGAGCAGCATCCAGAAGGCATAGCCGTGTTGGAAAACTCAGTTAGATTGAGTCATTGCTACCAAGCTCTGAAAGAGAACCATGGGGGTCATTCGGGATTTTCTTCAAGTAATTGTGAGAAAGACAAACTAGTTCCATATGTTGGCCAGGGGAGAGCTCAGAGCCAAAAGAAAAATCTGCTCAGCTTGTCAGTACCTAAGACTTTAAAGTTCAGATATCTGAGAGTCTGTCTACTTACTGTTTAAAAGAGTGGAGGCCAAACTTCAATTGTCATGGGTACAACTCCCACTCCCTTGGGTAATCAAAGAGACTCTTGCCTCTCTGAATACAGTGAAGATGGAACAATGTGAAGAGTATGACAATTTCTTAAGTAGACAAAATAGTGTGAAAATGGATTCATGAAACTAGCCTGACTAATTTAAAGAAAGTTATATAATCATTCAAATAATACATGGACATAATTTGGATGCTTGTTCTTCAAAGATAGAATTCACCATTATCCTATTTTCCTTAAATATGGTGATTTATCATTTCTAGTTATTCAAACTTCAGAAAGTTAAAGAAAAGAGGCAACTATTTTTTAATCAACGATGACTGGAGAATTATGACCAATTTCAATGCACATCTATCTTTTTTTGTTTTCCTTTAAGATGATGGTTGAAAAAAAATGCTGACTTCCTTTAGAGTCATTGCCTCAACACTACTCATAATTTCTTTTTTACCTTCATTAGGAAAAAATAGGTTGAAAGAGATGAATACCATGATTCGACTGTGTGGCTATCTTTTGGTCACATCTAATTGTATCCTCTGCAGTTTTTTGGCAGCGTCTTTGTTTCTGTCCCTACGCCAAATGTTTTGTCCTGGCGGGAGCATTTGGTTTTTATCTCCTAACACATCATTCTTCATGCAGGCCACATCTACACTAGCTGAACACAAGAAATACGTGCGCAGGATTCCCGTGGTGTTACCTTGGGGAAAGTATTTTCTGTAATGATTCACACTTCATGTTCCTTTCAGACAGAATCAGTTGACTTTGACTATCTGTATATTGAAAGTCCATTTGCAACAACTATTAACTGAACAGAGAAAACCATGGATAATTAATTATCCACGAGAATTTTAGAAAACAGCCAGAACCACTATTCAAAAGAACCACCTAAATATTCTGTTTGAGCCTCAATTCAAATAAGTTTTCTTATCTAATTATAAGAATGTTGTTAGGTGCCATCAATCAATTTTGACTCAGAGTGACCCCATGTGACAGAGTAAAACTGCCCCACGGGGTTTTTTTAACTGTAGCTTTTACAGAAGCAGGTCATCAGGTCCTTGTGCTATGGAGCCACTGGGTTGCTTTGAACCGCTAACCTTTCAGTTAGCAGCCGAGTGCTTAACCATTGTGCCACCAGTGTTCTTCAATCACAAGAATATGTGACATTAATGAGTGGTCTGCCCTTAGTTTACCTGAATCAAATTCCCAGCTACAGTTGTTAGTTTTGAATAAACAGTTAACTCAATGCTAGCAAAATAGCTGAATTGCCTGCAAAAGTCACTGTAGAAAATCATTGTGTCCTGGAAGGTCTATCTCTATTAATGAGCTTTCCCTATTAAGGAAAATGATATAACGACTTGTCTCAGGATGGAACAAGAAAGGTCATCACTTACTATGGAGAACCTAGGAATCAGAGCGTTAGCATTTCTCCTCCAAGGCCTCTTGTGGGCTGAGCTCACCCCAGGTCCACAGAGCAGATTTCAGTAGCAGAGTCTGCAGAGACTTAATTTTGGAATCGCTCATCTTACTCCCCCTACCCTGATTCTGTGTTCACCAAAAAAGCATCTTTCTGATTATAATTTGGCTTCCTGTGTGAAATTATCTCTAAGGAGATCATGACACTGGGCCCCCATAATACTTCTATTTTGACAGTAAATGGAGACCTGACAAAAGTTTTCTGGAAGTTTTTAAGCGTGGTTGCTTCTGAGAGGCTGAGGACTTCTGAGGAAAACTTCAAATTATAACTTCAGACCAGATCTGGAAGGTGGTGAACTCATTTAGGTAACATGCCTAGGGGCTCCTTTTGGTTGCCTGGCACCTAACTTTCCCCTGGTGAATCCCACCTCCACGTGGGCTGGCTGCAACCTAAAATGTGAATCAGCACTTAAAAATTCTACAATTTTTGTATCACCAGTAAGTTTTAGCCTACCTGTCAGAATTTGGGCATATAAACCTGTATGTGACAATTCAGCATTAGAGGCTTATTCGTACTCCTCATAACTAGAAGTTCTATTAATGATTTAAAACCGACAAAATTAAGTAGGGTCTAATTTTGTATCTTGCTCTGGCTCAAAAATCTTATCAGACTATTCAAAAAGTTTTTGACACAAACATGTAATGGTACTGTTCCTCAATGAAAATATCAAGCCGCGCAAACATATACTTACGTGCAAACACAAGTCAAATATATATCCAAATGTTAACTGATCTTTATCATTTCTGCGTAATAAATAATGAAAAATTTTGATCAAAGCTGGCCCAGATCCTACAACTGTCTCATTCATACAAAGATATCAATCAACCATTAACTATACGGTGGCTATGGATTTATAAATAAGTCACTGGCACAGAAATGGTGATGCTGGGTTTTGAAGGGAGTATTGACAGATGATTTTGGCGAGAACATGGTGTTGGTACAAAGGAGCAATATCAAATGGAAAGTGACAACTTCAGGACAGCTGCTTTAAGTCCTTAGAAGCCATCAGAGGACCTGAACAAATCTACGTTATTCAAAATGCTACAGTGCCCAAATGAACAGGAAAGCAGAGTATGATTGATCAGATGGCTAGGAAACGTGCAGACTTCAGACAGAGTGCTCCTTAGGCAACTAGGGCATTTGCTCAGTCACTTTTGAATTCTAAGAATGGCATTCTCCAAAATGTTATCTTTGGGCAGCCTGCAAAGAGTCATCTGAGATGCTAGTTGAAAACACAGTCTCCTGGGCCCCACTGCAAACATCCAAACGAGAGTGCCTGAGATTGGAACCCAGGAATAAGCCTTTTTTCCCAGATCAGAAGCTTTGTTATATGTTCAGTCATGTGACTGCCACTAAACTAGGTTAATATAAATTGTATATAAGAAACACTTCTAAAGTAGGTTCTTTGAGGAATATCATATATGAGATTAAAAAGTTGAGATTTCTAATTTAATTTTAGGGAAACCACTAAAATGCAAGCCCTTCGAGGACAGGGATTTTTGTCTATTTTGTATGCTTGATATATCTTAAGTCCTTAGGACAATATCTGGTATATAGTATTTGCTCAACAAACATTTGCCTAGGGATTGTATGATTTAGAGATGGGATTTTGGAGTCAAACATAGCTAAATTGCAACTTGCTTAGCCTTTCAAAGACTGTTGTTGTTGTGTGCCATTGAGTCAGTTCCGACTCATAGTGACCCTATAGTACAGAATAGAACTGCCCCATATGGTTTCCCAGGAGGTGGTGGATTTGAGCTGCCAATCTTTGGATAGCAGCTGAGCTCTTAACCACTACACCACTGCCTAGGTATCTATGAATGCAAACTGGTTGCCATCAAGTTGATTCCAACTCATAGCGACCCTCTAGGACAGCGCAGAACTGCCCCATAAGGTTTCCAAGGCTATAAATCTTTACAGAAGCAGACTGCCACATGTTTCTCCCACAGAGTGCCTGGTGGATTTGAACTGCCGACTTTCATTTAGCAGTGGAACACTTAAGCACTGTGCCATCGAGGTTCCTGACAAGTCGAAAAGGGGGATATAAGTGTCTGCATCACAGATGTACCATAAAAGTAAATGAAATAACAGTTGGAAAGCATTTAGTAGAGTGCCTGGCACAGAGCAAGTCCCCAAGCAACAAGACTTACCATTGGTATTGCTATTAATAATGTTTAGCGTATCATCAGTATTAAATATTAACTGTCTGATTTATGCTGTATTGGCGCTCTACAAGTCACTTTGGTTTAAAGATTAATATGGATAATAAGAAAATAAACCCACGCTCCTTCTTTTGTGAATCTTGTACTTTCAGACAACTGTATGAGTTTGAGCAAGCATAGTGAAATAAACACCAAGCACACAGGCCATAGAAAATTTTACCTCTTTTTTATTCAGAGTCTTTTGTTCTTTTTTTCTTCTTCTTCTTCTTCTTTCTTGCTTGCTTCCTTCCTTTCCTTCCTTCTCTCTCTGTCATTTCTTTTTTCTGACTTTTGGTTCCTAGAGTGTGAATCTTAGTTTTTTGGAAGGGCTGAATTCAAAGAAGGGAGAAAATGATGAAAAAGATCAACATTCAATGAGTCAGTCTTCTGGACTCTGTTATTTTGTTGAATGGCTTATCTTTTTATTTTTTTTTTTTAACTTCAGGTTGTATTTAAAGGGTCACACTGGGACAGCAGGAAAACAGAGCAGCCTGATTTTACATGGTGCTGATTTCAGCACTAAAGATGCTGATAATGACAACTGTATGTGCAAATGTGCCCTCATGCTAACAGGAGGTAAGTCTTGTGGGGTTAGTCTCTAAGTTATGTTTTACTGGTTTGAGGCTTGAGGTTTCTTATCTATGAGAAAGGGATATGATCTTCTGGTCAGGAACTTAAGAACAAGTCCCTAGAGATAATTTTGTTCTGCCCACAAATTTACCATGTGTTCTTGTGCAAGACATTGCTAGCATACTTAGAGGTTTGCGTCCTCCCCCAGCATCTATGGGGCAGTAGGCTTAGCTTGATCTGAATAATTCCTTTATCCTCTTGAAGTCCCTGTTATTTTACCTCCTAAATAATCATCAAGATACCATAGTAAAGTGAACAACACATTGGGATTTCAACATATACAACAGTTGCTATTTATAAAAAACTTTGCAAATGTGTAGTAGAGTTCACTGATGAATCTATTGAAATGGAATAAGAAGGATAAAGAGCTGTAGTTAGACTTAAAGTCACACAATTCAGAACAGCTGTACCAGGGTTTTACATTATATTGGACTGACCTCTGCAAGATATTTTTAGGTGGTATAGGAGTACAAAATAAATATTGTATCACACAGTAGCAATGTTAATCCTTTTCACACCTTTTCAGTATTTTTTCCAACCTGCTGATTATGTCAAAGAGAAATTCTCAGTTTGGTGCTAGCATATCTGTAACACTTTTCTGTCATTTACTAATCACCCTTCTTAGTAAAGAGCAGCACCCCCAGCCCCAGGCTCAGGGCCCTGGTTAGGCAATGAAATCTACCGAGAATTAAATAATGTTATTTTGCTCTAATTTGAGTTAGCTCGTATCTACCTTCTACAAGAGCAAGTGGGATGGGTTTCCTCTCCAAAGGAATAATACAAACTTTGCATTTTTAAGTACATTCACAATATTTGATATTTAACTAATCATTGATTTAAAGAAAAAATATTAATTAATGTTTAATAAAAAATTTAACAGGATATGGCAAAAACTGTGAGATTGACACACGAGTAATGAAAGTTTTGGATAAAGCTAAAACCTGGCTTTCAGATGATTGAGCCCATGAATATTATAGGTCCTGTGAAGAGGCATACAAAGAGATCAGGAGTTGGTACCAAGTAAAATTGTAAAGGAAACCTCTTTCTCAGTGTTTTTACTCTCCCAGTTTTATGATTGCTTTCCTCTCTTAGTGGAATAGCAGTCATTCTCACTTTCAACTGTTCTGATTCTCTCTCTGTGTTATTCTATAACAAAACATGTTTTCATGCTAGTAAGGAAAGAACTGTTCAAATATAAAATCCTCCCCCCCCACAAACTATTTATGTATAACCAGTTGCCATCAAGTTGATTCCAACTCATGGCAACCCCGTGTGTACAAAGTAGAACTGTACTCCAAAGAGTTTTCAAGGCTGTGACCTTTCAGATGTAGATCACCAGGCCTTTCTTCCAAGGAGCCTCTCATTGGGTTCAAACTGCCAGCCTTTAAGTTCGTAGTCAGGTCACTGTTTGCTCCGCTCAAAGACTTTGTATTTATTACTATCATTATATTATACATTATTATACATGACTTCACATGTGGTACCATTTTACTTAAACTCCAAATCAGCACTGTGAAATGAGCAGGGAGAAAAACTCTAATCTCCACTTCATACGTAAGGAAGACTAAAGTAAGTTAATGTTCACTACTTTATTCTTAGTATCTAGTGAAATAGACTGTGGCACATAGGGCTCAATACAAAATATGATGCATGAATAAATGACTACAACTTTCTGACTGGTTGTAACCTGGTAACCCTCGAAATCACTCTCAAATTTCGAACCAATTAAATGAATCTGTAGGTTGAAATTTCCCTCATCAATTAACAAAGCATAGAAGAGTATGGGTTTTGGGTAGAAGAGTATGGAGGAAGGTTTTAGAGAAAATCTTTCTACCTTCCTCCCCTATACCCCACCCTTCAATTACTACCACCACCTAAACAGAGTCTATTGACCCCAAAACACAGCCCACTGACCCCACTCCATCTATATTGCCACCTTCCAGCGACTCGATGGCACTAGACAACTACGTGAGACCAGCTTCAGAATTATCAAAGCCATCTTGCTATTATTTTGCCTCCACTGTATCCTTCTTCTTAAACTTTGAACATATCATTTTAGCATCAAATATTTAGAAGTCTCCCATATGTAATTTTAGGACCCCATCCCCATTAAACAAACAAACAAAAACCCAGCTGTTACAAACTTAGAGTGTTTTTTAAAAAAATGGTACCCACAGGTCAATTCTTAAACTTTTTTCCTGGAAGAAAAGCTTTTCATTACCTCCCTCATTGCATAAATGAAATTGTCAGCAACTTTATGCAAAGTCAAAAGGACTTTGATTTTCCAGTTCCCTGCCCATTTTATTATTAAAACACGGTTCATTTTCTCCATGTCTATTTTTACAGATAACTTTTTTTACCAAATAGATACAACACATGAAAGACTAACAGTAAAATATCTTCCAATTGTTTCCTTAGAAGTGTGTTCCAATATGTTCATATTCCTGTCATAATAATGAAAATATGAACCAAAGTGAAGAGGAAAAAGTACCTCTTGGTTGTCAATGAGAAACTTTCATTGCTTAGATTTATGATTTTATTTCTGCTTCACATGATTGAATTTTGTCATCTTCTTTCATCCGTAATCATTCTTGGACCCACTTCTTACTGACCAATAAACACATATGTTAGGGAGAAAAAAAAAATTCTGCTTATTGCTTGGGTTGCAATAGTCTAAGTAAATGTGTTTTTGTAATAAACACTATTACCCTATCAAATATCCTTTTGAAAGAATCCAGGCCTGCAAAGCTATTCACTTTGCAAAACTAAAATGTGGAATTTAGATAGTTAAGAACTGGAGAACATAAGGATGAATGTCAATGACAGTCCATGTAACTGGAGTGCTGCTTGGAACCTACTGAGCTACTCCACACCACCACCATTTAATCTGTGTCAGTTTTTCCCTGAGAACCATTTTTTCTCTAATGATTTTTCCTTTCGTCTCTTTTTAAAGTTGTATTTGAGCTTATTGCTTATATAGTCTCTTTTAAGCAGTGATGTTTCATTCTCTTTGGAGCTAATAGTTCTCTGTCATCATCGATTAAAACTTTGTTTTATCTCATTTATTTATGTATTTTTACCTTTGTTCTTCTAAAAGGAATTAATGCTAAATTGAGACGTATTGCCCGCCAACTGTCCTAAGTAGTTTTCTTTAAGTACACGGAAGGATTTTAGTTGGAGAATATCATTGTTACCTTCATCTGTCAAAGACTGAACAACAGGAGATAGGCTTAATTGAAAGCAGAAGGTATTTCAGCTAGACATAAGGTAGAACATTTTAATCTTCCTTCCTTTCTAATGTCTTAAAATTCCTTCTGTCAAGTTAATATATTTTAATGAGTATGCATGGGGTTGCGGGGTTGCCATGAGCTGGAATAGACTCAACAGGAGCTAACAACAATACCCACTAGAGCCAGTTACTGAGCAAGACAGAAAGTTTCCTGCCTTCATAGAGCTTGCACCTATTGGGAAGACTGTCAACAAAAAGTAAACAATAAATAATACAATTATGAACCATAACAAGTTCTGTAGGCGGCAAAGATAGTTGTTGGAGGAAGGGGGAAGAGACTTTAGACTGACACTCCCAGGATCAAAGACTGGAATGAGTTACCAGGCAGCATCATGCATGTCTAGTTATGGACATTTTTAATAAGAAAACAGAGCTATTTATTTGAGAGAGTTTAGTTATACACTTCCCTGTAGTTATGGGTCTGGATTTAGATAGTCTCTCAAGTTTTTTTGAGGTTCTGTGATTCTCTTGTTTAATGTACCCATTGCAGCTGCTATTAGAGAAAAACAAAATATTTATTTTTTATGCTGTAAGTCATGGTACTTTATTAAGTTGAAAGCAACACAGTGGGCTGGGAAAGCACCACAAGTTTATAAAAATAGATACCGCAACATTTTATTCCCCCTTTGCCAGAGGTATGTATACATATTTCTACCTTACTTGGAAGCCAGCAATTCTTCTACTTGGTTTAAATACTGAATAATCTTCATGTTTTATTACATTTTTCTTCTGCAACCAGAGCATATATTTCAAGGTCAAAATTTCCACACACATTTTCTATGGAACTGACCCCTTAATTAATCGTTAAATAGAGATGACTTGTCAGCATAGATTTGTAAGCCAGAAATATCTGTACTCTGTAACTGCCAATGACCTTGGAAAAGTGTCAGTTTTCTGCTCAGGTCTCCCCATTTATATAGGCTATTATTATAAATCTATATATTTCTTTACTAGAAGGAATAAAGTTAAAAAGGCGATTGCAGGAAATATTTTCTTGGTCCCCCAGGAGAGTACCTATTGTGCCCTCCGACCTCAAAGAAAGGAACCAGTTTCATTAAAACAGTTTAAACTGCAGTTTAACATTAGGGAAATGAAGGTGCAAATTCATTCAATATGTGGTTTTGTTTATACTGATTTGCTCTCTATAAAATAAATATGCAAAAAATGCCTTTCTCTAGAATTATGAAAATGAAAAACATTATTTATTATCAGATCATCACATTCAAAGCAAACTTACATTCAAAGCAAACATGATCTTGGGTACTAAATTAGGATTCTTCAAAATAAGTATTTTTCAAAGCCTATTAGAAATTTTTATTAGAAATTGCAGTTATTAAAGTTTGCTAGCAACAACAAAAAAAAATGGCATTGTTTTACATTCCTTTTCTTACCTTACTTTTCTTTTGACACAATTTCCATATTTTGTACATAATATAAAAGCTGTGTAAAATGTGGTCTAACCTTCTGAAGAAAGAGTCTGCTGTGGTAGAAACTCCGATCTCTTTTCCCACGCATAAACTATGTCAGCTGACAGACAAGGCTTCCTAAAGCCAACAAAGGGTATTTCTCAGTTCAGCCCTAAAAGAAGGGGTAAAGCCATATACATCAATTTCTTAGTGTACCCTAGAACTTACCAGATGCTAACAACAGAGAATTGATAAATACTTCCTTGCCTGCTATTTAGTCTTGAAGATGACAAATAAAATTAAAAAAAAAAAAAAAACCTAGTGGCTTCTCCAACTGGTGGATGATGTTGAAGTGACAAGCTTTTTGGACAATATAATCATCTTAGAGTTTGTAATAACCCAGGATGGACAGGCCAGGCATTGTCAGATAACTGGCATTCCCTAGGTTTTAAGGCAAAAATGTTTCAGGAAAATATCCATATGGATATTTTAAAGTTGACCATAGAAATCTACATTGTGTTACTTTTATTTCAGCATAACTTACATATTTAGTATATAGTATGAAAGCTTAGTCCACAAAAAATGTGTGTTCCTTGAAAGCAGAGACTTCGTGCTGTCCACAATGTATCCTCAGTGCCTAACACATGCCTGGAACATAGTATGTGCTCAATAAACATTGATTACATGAATGCACATGTTCCCAGAGACTCTGAAAGGACTTTGTAAAATCACAAGTGATCCTGATGAGAACACATGTAAAGAACTCAATGTGAGTATGAATGTGACCCTAACATGAACTTGGGTTTTAAATATGTAAATACATGTATGTACTTCCATGTACAAACATGGAACAAAGGGATCAATATCAAGGATTGAGTCTGACTTTTAAGAATATTTAAACCCCAGAAGACTGAACTCCAGAAATGGAAGAATTTGAAGTTAGATTCCTGGCTTTCAAATAATTTCAACTCTTGAGCGCAAAGTTAAGAATTAAATTTCTATTTTCTGGGCAAAGTGTCATATATTGGAAAAAGAATGAAGGGTATCAGAAAATGTCTTTGAAAAGATACATTTGGAAAAAGGTGAACCAGAAACTGATTGGTCTAGAGCACAAGGCTGCAGTAAACTGTTAGTAATTGACTGTGGATGTGGAATAAGCAAACACTGAATTTTGTTTATATTTTCCTCCAATATTTATTTAGCTCTAACAGTCTGCTGGCATTTTTGCATTATTCTAAATGTTTTATATTTAATATCCTATATGCACTTCCGAAACGCTTTTTGAGGTAGGCATCACAATAATACCTTGGGCCAGAACTGAGATACAGAAAGCTTAGATAATTTGCCAGAGGTCAGACAATCAAGTGTCAGAGCTAGGATTTTTGAATGCAGGTACTCAGCTTCTAGAGGCCGTGACCTTATCTCCTCCTTTTACTGACTCTTTTGAAAGGAATGGCATTCAGAGAGAATTTTGAGCCCAGTTTTATTGTTTGCAGCACATTTTCATGAGCATTTTCTCACTTAAACACAGTTAAAAGTGACACGAGGCCCATGAGAAAGGACAGACAGTAAGAGAATACCTAGAAGTTTTAAATGAATTCAGGATTACTGGCCAGGATAAATAACTTTTCATCCTTGGAACAAAAAGAAGAGCAAGGAAAAAAAAAAAAAGTTATTGGCCTTAAGGGCTATAGTAGGAGATGACAGAAGGAATGCAGACCTCTGCAAAGGTCCTTAGCCCCCCGTACAGAAGATCCACACAGCTGCTCCTCGAAGCTAGCTAAGGCTAGGGCCGACTTTGTACACGCGAACCCAGGGAGTAGCTTTTCATGAGGAGCCCACTGATAATGATGGCACCAATCAGCTTAATTCGGGCTTATCCTTACTTAGTGATAAGAGAATAAAAGCACTTCTGCGCATTACTAATTAGAATGCGTGCATTCAAAATGAATGCAAGAAGTGCGCACAAATAGATCCACTTTTTGATTTTGCCATACTTTCTGCCTTCTTTTCTAAGGTTTTGAGAGACATTTTTGTTTAAGATCAGAAGAATTTGAGAGTTAGGTTTCCTGACTTTAAATCCGTTTGAACTTCCAGCATGCAAAGCTCAAATCGAATTCCTATTTTCTGGACAAAGTTTCACTTATTGGTGACAAAATGTGAATTTTCTGCTTCAAAGATAAAAGACTCAAATGATTTCTAAAGGCCTGGGAAGCCCGGGATAGTTATTACAAAACTAAGTTTTAATGAGTTTAGTGTAAATGAATTAGAAAGTATGCATCTCGGGTTTCTTATTAAAATATACATGAGGTTACAGGTTATGAAGAAGAATGCTTGGCGAAGTACTTCTTGGCAGTTGCCAACCTTAAAACCTTTGAGACATTTCATCAGTCCTCCAACAAGCTGCTTTCACCCATCATTTGCTTGCATCACTGAGTCCTCTTGGGCTGAAAGTGCCTTCCCTAGAATACTTCAGCATGTTTCTCATTTACCATTCCCAGGCACGCACAGAACAAAGTGTAAAGTGAGTCTTTCCCTAAGATTGCAGAGGATGTATAATCTGGTCATTTGGTATCTTGTCAGAGAGCGCCTACAAACCACACAGACGCACCCTCCCCGAAATGGCCATGGAGAATACTTCCGGCCCGTGCACCCTTACGTACCGAGCAGCCGAGGTTACCTGTCAACACCAGGTGGTACAGATGAGTGACCCGGAGTCTGCCATGTGGTACAGATGAGTGACCCGGAGTCTGCCATGTGGTACAGATGAGTGACCCGGAGTCTGCCATGTGGTACAGATGAGTGACCCGGAGTCTGCCATGCTTTTGCCTGCTTTATATAAATCTAGTTTAAAACCACATTGTTCTAGATTCCTACAAAGTGGGTGGCTTTAAAGAACAGAAATTTATTTTCGCACAGCTCTGGCAGCTAGAAATCCAAATGCAGGGCATCAGCGGGGCTCCAACGCTTTCTTTGTGGGCTCTCAGGGAAGATCCTTCTTTACCTCTTTCAGCTTTAGTTTAACCACTTGCCGTCCAGTTTACTCGAATCACGAGGACCTCATGTGGGTCAGAGCAGAACTGGGCTCCGTAGAGTTTTCAATGGCTGATTTTTCAGAAGCAGATTGCCAGGCCTTTCTTCTGAGGCACCTCCAGGTGGACTTGAACCTCCAATCTTTTTTTTTTTACATTGGTTACGTTCTTCAAGTTGTGTCATCTTTTTTTTTTTCTGTTTTGAATTTTTTATTTTTTTATTGTACTTCAGAAGAAGGTTTACAGAACAAACTAGTTTTTCATTAAACAGTTAGTATACATATTGTTTTATGACATTGGTTAACATCCCCACAACATGTCAACACTTTCTCTTCTCAACCTTGGGTCCCTATTACCGACTTTCCTGTCCCCTCTTGCCTTCTAGTCCTTGCCCCTGGGCTATTGTGCCCCTTTAGTCTCATATTGTTTAATAGGCCTGTCTAATCTTTGACTGAAGGGTGAATGTCAGGAGTGGCCTCCTTACTGAGCTAAAAGGGTGTCCGAGGGCTGTACCCTCAGGGTTTCTTCGGTCTCTGTCAGGCCAGTAAGTCTAGTCTTTTTTTGTAGTTAGAATTTTTTTCTACATTTTTCTCCAGCTCTGTCTGGGACCCTTTATTGTGATCCCTGTCAGAGCAGTCAGTGGGGGTAGCCAGGCACCACCTAGTTGTACTGGACTCAGTCTGGTGGAGGCCGTGGTAGTTGTAGTCCCTTAGTCCTTTGGACTAATCTTTCCTTTGTATCTCTAGTTTTCCTCATTGTCCCTTGCTCCCGAAGGGTTAAGACCAGTGGTGTATCTTAGATGGCTGTTCACAGGCTTTTAAGACCCCAGACACTACTCACCAAAGTAGAATGTAGGACATTTTCTTTACAAACTATGTTATACGAACTGGAACCTCCAGTCTTTTGGTTAGCAGCCAAGTTAGCCCTGAGTATTTTTTGGCATTCCTTGACTTGTAGACTGATTCTCACAGGCTCTCTATTCTTTGTGTATTACTTTGTTTCCATGTCCATCCTCCCCTTTTATAAGATACTACTCAAAAGGGATTAGGCTAGGCTGTACCCTACTCCAAACAAACAAGCAAAAAAAACCCAAACCCGTTGCCATCTACTCGATTCCAACTCATAGTGACCCTAACGGATGGAGTAGAACTGCCCCCTAGGGTTTACAAGGAACGCAGGGTAGGTTTGAACTGCCGACCTTTTGGTTAGCAGCTGTAGCTCTTAACCACTATGCAACCAGCATTTCCAACTCCAGTATAACTTAATTGGTTATATCTTCAAAGGAAAACTCTATTTCCCCAAACAAGGTCAGATTCACAGGTACAAAACTCAGAACTTCAACATATCTTTTTGGGGAACACAATTCAATCCATAACGCTTGTCTCTTCAGGATTCATTTTTAAAATACTCGGTATGCTTTAATTTTTTTTTCAAGGAAATGCAGAAATGGACAAATTAATACAAAGAAATGCCTTTGTTTTTATGCATGTGTCAGAGACAGCATAGAAAATAACTTACCTGTGCAAAAATAATTGTTTTTGCTACCTTGGAATTCAGAATATTCTGTAAAAGACACTACAACTGAAATTGTCATGAGAAAGAATTGCCTTTAAATTTCATTTTCTGCCATCTTAATTTGTTGTCTTTATTATCACCAATCACTGTCTAATAGTCCACAGTGTGCCTGGCCCACTGGTCTCAAGATACGCAGATAATGACATACCTTAAGCCCTTGATTTTGTCATGAAATCCAAACAAAACATTGAAAACAAAACCATATCAATTCTTAAAGGCCATGTCTTCAGAAGGCAAACATTTTACAACTATAGTGTATCATTTAGGTGCAAATTATTTTCATGTTTCTCTAATAAACCCTATCAAGTAAATAAGGAAATATGTTGGCACTTATGACCTTGTCTTCATTAGCAAATCCCTATGGCCCACAAGATCCAGTCTGTTCTGTCCCTGCCCTAAACCCTGTGCTTTCCCAGGTAACTTACCCCAAGCACTGTGGATAGGATTATTCAGGCCCTGATAGTGCATCATCTTATTTGATCCTTACAACTGTGCTGTGAAATTGGATAATCAAGTATAAAAAATACTCCATGTTTTCCAAATGAGGAGCCTAAATGGCTATGTGGCCTTACATAAGTTCCTTAAACCCTCTGTGTATCAGTGTTTTTGTCATGGTACCTGCCACACCACACAGAGCTATTCTAAGAATAAATGCCATCAACAAGCCAATGCATGTAAAGATCTTAGCACAGTCCTTGACACGTATTAACTATTCAATAAATATTATATATCACTTATGGCCTAGAATCTCTTGGTTATTAACTGGTAAAGTCAAACAGTCTGGATCTTCTGACTTCTGCTCTGGTACTCTCCAAGTTCCTATCACCCTTCTAAAAATATTTTTTAAAAACTCTGTGTCCTCCCTCTTGCTTATCTTTCTGGCCCTGTGTTGTACAACCTCTTACCCACTGGCACTCCGGCCAAGCCAAGCTGCTGGCAGATGCTCTCTCTGTTCTTGCAGTACACATACTATGTTTATGTTTCTCTGTGTTACCGTCCCACCTGCCCAGTGAGCTCTTCTGCATCCTTCAGGACCCAGCACAGGTGAAAAATGAAGTAACCTTGCTGCCCACAGGCAGTTGGGACCTTCTGCCTCTCTTTTCCATAGATGTTCATGTCTTTATCTGATGTTTATCCTCTTGTTAACAGTTTGCTTGTCTCCTTCAGGAAACAATGCACCCTTTGAAGTCGGGAATTCATTTTACTCAACTTTGCGCCCTATGTCTGGCCTTTGGTTAATATTTGTTTACTTGATTATGAATTCAATTTTCTCCCTCCTTCATGCTGCCACACATATTCAGGATGGCTTTGGCAGACCATAGTTATAGAATGAGAGCTCAAAATAATGCACGATGCAACATTTAATGGGCAGATCTGGTTCCCCTGGTTAAATATTGGTTCCCATTCTCACACAATGTTTTCTTTGTTCACCTGATGATGGACAAGGCAGCTGGCTGAAGTAGGAATCTTTCCACAAACATTGTTCAACTTTCCACCAAGACCGCCTACTTCTCCAGCTTCATTTCCTGCAATTCTCTCCCCTGTTCGCTATTTACATGCTGACTTTCTTTTACTCTTTAAATACACCAAGCTTTTCTGCCTCGTGGCATTGCATATGCTGAACTCTGCTTGGAAGAATCTTCCCCTCATCCTGTCTCCCTCTTATCCTTCCTGTCTCAATAAATGTCTTCTTCCGTGAACACCAAAACCTAAGTAGGTTTCCTGTTATTCTCCTTTATAACTCCTTGATTGTTTTCTTCATGGCATTTGGTCATAATTTGTATCTATTTTATTTGCTTACTTTCTTTTTGTCTATTTCTCACATTGGATCTAAATTCCATGAGGTCAGGAACTCTGTTTAACAGCCCTTCACAATAATTACATATTGAATTAATAAAGACAAATATTAGCACAATGAGCTTGGATGTTATATACTGGGGTGGCTATCAAATATAGCTTTTTGGTAAACTACTTCAGACAATAGAGACTTTATAAGGAACCAGCCAGTCAGAGTCAGTCAATCAGTCAATAAGCCTGTAGTCACTCACCAAGCATTTGCTAAGCAAACTCTGTTAGGTATAATGCTCAGTAAGAGAGATGGGCCGGTAAATAAACCATAGCTTTCCATTGCTCTTAGGATAATGAAGGAAAGCTGTGTGTGATTTAGCCTTCAGACTCTCTCACTTTCAAGTGATTTTCCTTGTTGACGAGTCCCTGGCTGTTGCAAATAGGTAAGCACTCAACTACTAACAGAAAAGTTAAAGGTTTAAACCTACCCAAAGGCATCTTGGAAGAAAAGCCCGGCAATCTCTTTCCAAAAGGTCACAGCCTTGAATACCCTATGGAGTGCAGTTGTACTCTGTTCACATGGGGGTTGCCCTGGATCTGAATTGACTGGACAGCAACTGGTCACCAGTACCTCTTGTTGACTATGACCAGCCATGCTGGCCTTCTTTCAAAGTCTCCAAAGTGCCTTCTCCTTACCACAAACATTACACCACTTAGCTCATTAGAAAGAAATACAAGATCAATTTATTTGACTCTCCCACAGGCTCCCACTGTTTTGTGTCCCCTAAGCTCATCCAGAGTTTCCCAATGAATGTGTCCATTAGCCCGTGCCCTTTATTGCCAGGCTGTTGTTGCAAAAGAGCCCTCACTTCCCACACTTTTCCAGGACTCTTGTGACTTTCTATAAACCAAACAGACAAAAATACACATTTTTACCACGAGTACCCTAATGCAGCTTAGAAGCTCTTTCTATGAACTGTAGGAGTTCTCAACAATAGAGTAAGTGTGTTTGCTTCAGAGACTGTAGTGGATGTTTGAAAGGCTTTTAAAGGGCTCTTTAACGTGATGGAAGAGTGCCTTGAAGAAGGTCATAGAAAAGAGGAGAAAAGTTAAAACACTGAAGCAATAAAGTTGGGTTTATTTTGTCCTTTAGAAAGAGCCTTCTGGGTAAATAAACTCCTTGATATTGGAATGACTTTTGTAATATAAGTAACGTATTTTTACCAGTTGTACTTATCAAAAATTAAAGGAATTAATCTTAAGAAAAAAAGATGGGATTTTACAGCAGCTCCTCCTTGTTATTTAACTAAGAGCCTTCTTGTCCCTCTCATTTTGATTATATTAACATTTATGCTGTTTGCATACAGTTAGTAAAACAGCATTAAATACTTGTCTTTCCAAATTTATCAAGAGATACCTTACCATTCTCCAGTATAAATTGGTGATTAATGCAGTCTGCTATTCCTCTGGTTTGACTTTATAAACACAACCCAGCTGTATTCCTCTTCCAAATTTGAAAAATGAGGACTAGCTTTTCTCCACTTAGCTTTTGCTAAAATTTCTGCAAGATGATACTCATGTTACAGCTAAACATCAGCTGTACAGCTTTCTCTTTGTTTAGCTATTAGTCCCTTAGGTATAAATCTGTAATCAAAGGGAGGTCAACTGTATCCAAATAAAAGTATGCCAGAATGTCTCTGGAATAAATCTTTCCCTTAAGATTTCAGTCATGTTACTTCAAGAAAGAGAGAAAAAGTACTGTTTTATCTAAAAATCTGAGAACTTAATTCATTAAAAAAATAAAGCACTGATTATCCTTACAGAGAACTGTGCAAGCATGGGTTCTCCATGTTAATCATCATAGGTTTGTCTTGTTTGTTTTGTTTTTTATAACTAAGTTTAGAAAGCACTTGAACAATCACAGACAAAATATTGCTATACAGGAACTACAAGTAGTCCCCGACTTACAATGTGGTTCCATTCCAAATACTCCATTGTAAGTCAGTTCTGACGTAAGTTGAATACTTCATTTTTTTGTTTTAGTTTTCATTATTATTGCCTTTTATTAGTAGTAGTATCTTTATAAAAATGATCTTTATTTGTCTTTGGAGGTTGGAAACATTACATATAAACTTAGAGATGTATCTTAGTACAATAATACATACATAAAGAAATATACGAATCATAAAATTTACTCCAATGGTGAAGACGACTTGGACGATGTTGGCATTTTGTCAGTTGTGGTAATAACTCTACTAGTAGAAGGTTCTGGATCATCTGGATTATCCCTGGGAATGGGGATGGCATTTCTAGTCAGAAAGGTTGTCTGAGAGTTGTCTGTATGGGTCTTCTCTTTCTTCATGTACCAAAAAACCAAACCAAACTCGTTGTCCTGGGTTCAATTGTGACTCATAGCTACTCTATAGGACAGAGTAGAACTGTCCTATAGAGTGTTCAGAGAGCACCTGGTGGATTTGAACTGCTGACCTTTTGGTTAGCAGCTGTAGCTCTGAACTACTACACCACCAGGGTTTCCTTTTTTTAATATATTTCATGTTAACATCTCACTGCTTCCCGAATCTTCCTATGGACTTTTGCAAAGTTTGGATCCATGTTTTCAAGCAACTGAAGCCCCTGATTTAGTTGGGAAAACTAAATCTATATGGTAGCGTTTTGAACAGTAAATCATAAAATTGAACATCTGTGAGGAACATCTGAGAATGAAAACATCAGCACATTACATGCTGCCACATTGTATGTGGTACATATTAGTAACGATTTTTAGTACAAAAATACTCCAAAAAAATGGAGGACTGTAAGTGCTGCTCAAGGTAACTCAAATCATCATAAGCCTGGTACTACCTGTAATATGGCTGCTACTGATAAATACTTCCCATTTTGCTATAAACCCTAGAGAGGACATATAAAGTAAAACTCATTTTGGACGTTATACTGATTTCCCAGTGTCCAGTTAATTTCAAAAGCAACTCGGGACCAGTTCTTGGCAAAACTATGAAATAGATGGGGGATATCTCTTTGTGTCTATTTTGATCTCAATTGGCTAAGCTTCTGAACATTTTTACTAATACTTAATTGTTCTATTCCCAGTAACAGGCTTAAAATGAAATGCTTCTTAAGGGTATCTGTATTTTACTTGATTTTTTATGTGTAAAGCCAGACCTGACAGCTATTGTCTTGAAGCCCAGAGGCTACCCATCATTACAGTGGAAATGAGTCTGAACGGAGTCATACTGAAAGCTGGTTTCCATGAGGGCATTCTTCTCTGATTGTTCATACACTGCCTAAATCAGATGTCATTTAAAACAATTCCACTACTGAGCAGACATTTACCGAATGCTTTCTATGTGCAAATAACCATAAGAAGTATGAACAATTTCCGCTTCAGTTGATGCATCAATTTCCAAATGTTTGACTTACTTATCATTGTTTCTTCTCCTTCTCTCTTTTCATTTTTAACTAATATTTCAGGCTGGTGGTTTGATGCTTGTGGCCCCTCCAATCTAAATGGAATGTTCTATACTGCTGGACAAAACCATGGAAAACTGAATGGGATAAAGTGGCACTACTTCAAAGGGCCCAGTTACTCCTTACGTTCCACAACTATGATGATTCGACCGTTGGACTTTTGAAAGAACAATGTCAGAAGCAATTATGAAAACAACAAAGAAATTTGGGACTGCTACCAGATGAGAAACTTCTTGAAAATGTCTGAAGCAAACAATATTGTCTCCCTTTCAGCAACAAGTGGTAGTTATGTGAAGTCACCAAGGTTCTTGACTGTGGATTTGGGGCCTTTTGAGTTCACAGAAGTCTCTATGTGGGGTCACTGTGTTCACATGGCATGAATATAGGGAATGCCACTTCCTGTCATGCTTTGAAAAGGGAAGAAACTGCTCAGCTCACTGTGCTTCAAACTACTACTGGATCTTATTTTGGAACTGTGGTAGCCAGATGATAAATATGGTTTATTTCATGTAAAACTGAAGAAGGAGAAAGAAAAGATATACATGAAGAATAAAAACAGGCCTTCCATAATCCTTTGGAAAAGATGTGTTGCACCAGGGACATGGTGTTATTTCTATGCAAACCCACTAACAAATAAATTTATACCGTTGCACAATTTTAATAAAAGTCCAGGAAGAGCGGCAATGTCCCCTGAGTTGATTAAATGGGTTTCAGAAGCCTAATTCCGTTACCATACTCATTAGTTGATTTCAGTTAACCCATCTTCAAGTTCAACTCCATTTTGCTAAACCATAATGAACTATGTAGTGCATGAAGAATAACAGTGTGAGATAAAAACACACTCCATTATTTTTTATTTTTATACATTTTTTTCATTTTAAAAATGTATATAAGTAAGGATATCTGAGGTAAAACAAATTAACTAACCCTCCCATGTTGCAGTTTTCATTTACTGTAAAAACTGATTGACTGATATATAAATATATTTATAGCCTGAGGAAATTTTAAAGAATGTGAAATATATCATTGTGTTTTTTTTAAATAATATACATGCATTTAATATTTCCTTTGCTACTATACAGGAAAGCAGTATTTCTGAGTGTATTAAATTGAAGTAAAACCATGGTAAACTGGAACAGTTCATTTTGCAGTATCTTCTTGCATGTGTTCATTTAAGTCTAACTTCATTATTTTAAAAATGGTTTTAGATCTTCAATTCTTCACTCTGTTATTTCATGCTAATTTAATTTTTGTTAATTAACTGAAACATGCTTACCAGATCCACCCTGTTCCAGTGTCTATAAAAGATACACTTTGAAGTCTATGAAAAATAAAAGAAGAATTATGCCAATCATTGTACATAGCATGTTTATATCCATGGTAAGCCTAGTAGCTGTTTAATCTGGAATATGCAACATTATCCTTAATTGATGCAAATAAACACAACTTTTCAAAGAAATCTACTATATTTCTTTATGAAATACATTTCTCTTTATGTTTTTCTCCTTCAGGTGCTCTTTTCTTAGGTTATTTCTGATTTTTAAAATTATTAGTGGAGAAAATTACCAGAACTATCTCTGTTACCTGTAGGAGAAACCCATGTAAGAAAAAAAATCAGTTACCCAACTAATTGATAAAATTATGAATGCTAACTGCTATAAATCTCTTAATGAAAGTATTCCTCCGGGATAATCCATTTTGAGCAAATATTTGGGCACACGTTTTTTGTGGCAATTTGAAATCACTACAGTTTGTGATCAAGAAGCGCTCTCTGCCTCCAAGTTCTCGGGGCTGCAATAGCGAAGATTTATCTAAACATGGGCTATTACGAGATAATTGAAATAAATATTGGGTCTGTTTTCTTTAAAAAAAATGTTCGAGGCAACAATACTAATCGCAGAATCAGCGATTGGACTCATTTGTGCTTAGTGGCTTTCCTCCATTTGAGAAAATAAAGTTATTCAAAATTCTAAGAAAATATTTACCATCAAGTTTTTATATTTTTTGTATCTTTATACAACCCCATTTTGCAGGTACTACACAATTTTTCTATTCTCGGTGGCTCCTTTATAGCCTCTGCTTCTAAAAACCTTGTTTTCATTTGAGTAAAAGCAAATTAAGTGTTTTCTTCTTTTGTGTTCCTACAGAATTTAAAAAAAAATTTTTTTTACCCGTTTGGATAAGGCAGACAATTTCCCGACTTATATTAAAAAAAAATGTGAGAGAGAGAAAGCATGATATTTACTGCTTTGTTAGCTGGGTTTGAAAAATGAAATACTGTTTTCAATTATTTATTATAAAGCAGTATAAAATGTTTTATGACTCCATGACGTGCATTGTGTGAGGCCTACATGCCTGTGGCTATTTGACGTGTATATCCTTCGCATTTAATTATTTCAGGATAATTAGGTATTAGAATTTTGTCTTTAAATTTTTATTTCAATGAAATTCCTGTGCTGTCTATGGAAATTTCTTCATATCAATCACAACATGATTTGATTTAAATAAAATTGAAAATAAGGTATTTGTGAAACTTTATCTCATTTTAAATAAATTTTTTACAAACTTAGAATCTATGGAAGTATGCAATCCCTGAGGGGGAAGGGGACTAAATAAGCTAAAGCTTCAATCTTTGAAAAACTTCCAGTCTAGGATGGGATAAGAAAGCTTAGCCCCCATTATTATGGTAGACCCAAGCAGTAGGTTCGAGTCCCTACTATATGTATGGTTTTCTGTCCTCCCAATTCTTAAATGCTATAATATCATATAAGAATAAATTCTGCAAACTCTGAATGTGGAACTAGAGAATGTGTGTTGAACACATGAGTTTGGCATGAAAGGAGAAAGGGAAATCATAAAGGAGTCACTACCCACCTCTCCTGCCTCAAATCCCATCAGTGGTCTTTGTTTAGTCCTTGTAAGGAACTTGCCTTTATCCCATCGATTCTGCTCCCACCGCCACCATGTTAATCCAAACTGATTAACGTCCACCTAGATGATCAGGAAAGTACTCTTTCTCCTGTCTCTTTCTGCTCCTATTCACCTCATAAACATGGCCAGCTTATTCTTCCAAACGGCAGACTACTAAACATGTTTCTTCCCTGCTCAACCGTGTCAGTGTTTTGTCACGACTTCTTGAATGTGAAAAAAACGTGTCAGGTTGACCCTACCCTACATCCCTGCACCACTCCCTTCCACCCACTCGGTGTTCCAGTCAAGACGAAAAAGCCCCTGTAGTGGACTGATTGCAAAATATTCTTCGCCTTTCTGTATCCATGCCCCTTATACTGTGACTTTGCAACTCCTCCCATAAAGACCCAAACCCCATTGCCGTTGAGTCAATACCGACTCACAGCAACTCTATAGGACAGAGCAGAACTGCACCCTAGGGTTTCCAAGGCTTAATCTTTAGGAAGCAGACTTCCCCATCTTTCTCCCATGGAGCAGCTGGTGGATTTCAACCTGCCAACCTTTCGGTTAGCAGCCAAGTGCTTAACCACTGTGCCACCAGGGCTCCTTATCATAAAGAAGTGAAGTCTATTTTCCCCTGAACCTGGGCTGGCTTGGAACTTGCTTTTAGCCAACTAGACAGAAGTGTTGGTGTGCTATTTCTGACTTGGCCCTCAAGGTCTCTTTAGCTCTGCCCTGCCTCTGCCATGAGAAAAATCTGACAGCTACCTACTGGAGGATCAGCAAGCCCACGGAGCAAAGCTGAGCTGACCAGCTGGGACCATCCCAGACCAGCCAGCCCCCAGCTGACCTGCCAGATGACTCCAGATAACATGGGTAAGCCCAGCTGAGATCAGCAGAGCCTGGCTCTGCTCAGCAGAACCGCCCAGCTAACATGCATAAGCATGAAAACAATAAATAGTGGTGGTGGTTATTTTAGACTACTATGTTTTGGGGTGTCTTGTTAGCATTATTGTAGCAATAGTTCACTGATACAAAATGCCACAGTCCTTACAATTTCTTGTCCATCTGCCATTTTGTATATTGTCCCTTTGACCCAGAACAGTGTTTCTCAAATTGTGGAGTAACCACATTTTGAATTAGAATTTCTAGGAATAACCCAGCACCCAGGACTAGGAATAAGGCCTAGGAATTTGCATTTTTCCTAGTCTCCACCCCTATCTCAGCGATTTTTATGTATCCTAAAGTTTCATAATAGTTGTTCTCGTCCTTCACCTCAGATGGGCAAAAATTCTAGTACTCTTCTGATGTTGTTGTTGTTCTTATATATATTTACATAATTTTAAAATTAAAAGAAGCATCTAGGCTTCCCTCAACTTATGCAATAAGTTTCCATATAAGATAGCATCTGACTTTTATTTTGAAAGACTATTGGGAGTTTGCAGGGAGACAGAAGAAAGGGTGCAAAGGCATAAAGATGTCAGAAAGCATGGAGTTATGGGGAATTTTAAGTCATTCAGTATGAATGGAGAGTAAACTTTATTCAAGAGGGAGGCATCAGAAGATGAGGGTGGAGATGGGCCAGATAAAGATGGATTTTAAGTCATGTTCCTAAGTTAGGCTTTAGCTTCTTGTTAAAGAGAGACAATGAAGGGTTTTACAGACTTTAGAAAGACTCTACTTGCTTCATTTAGAAGGTACACCGGAAAGGGGTAAGACTAGAGAAGTGTGGACCAGTGAGGAGACTATTGCACAGGGCAGTTATAGTGAGGACTTGATCTATACAGCAGTAGCAGAAGCAATGGAGCAGAGAAGGCTGGATTTTAAGAGAGATTAAAAAAAAAAAAAAATCTAAAAAACATAATGATTCAATGGGAGGTAGGAAAGGGATCAAGATCAACCCAGATTGTTGTCTTGCTTAATTAATGGTGCAAATGACCAAAATAGAGAACATAGGTTTGGGGGAATATCTAAAGAGTTAAGTTTTACATGCTGACTTTGAGGTACTTGTGATTCAAGTTTGCCATTGAATATAGGTATCTGAGCTGAAGCAGGTCTAAAGTGGAAGACTTGGGACCCTAAAGAATCTAGGCTGATGTAAAAATTACTAGATGAGATTATTGCAAAAGAAAGTATAGACTGAAATATATCTCAGTGAAAAACTCAATGGGACACAAAAATTTTAAGGAGCAGGTGAAGAGAATTAAAAAAGGAAATGAGAAATTATGGCTAGACAAGAAAACGAGGAGGGGAGGAGTCATAGAAGTCAGGTAAGTAGGTGATATCAAGAAGCAGGGATACAGGGATATCTAATTCACCAGCTGGCTGGTGGCTTTATGATTGCAAAGTGGCCATTGCATTCAGCATTCAAGAGACCACTGGTTACTTTAATGAGAGCAGCAATAGAGATACCAGAGTTAGAAACCAGATGGTAAAAAGGTTATAACTAAACGGGAGGTAATAACATGAGGAGGATAAAAGTTTAGACCCTTGCTATTCAGAGTATGAACTTGTTAGAAATGCAACAGTATCTTGACCCTACCTCAGGCCTTATTTTAGTTATCTAGTGCTGCTATAACAGAAATACCACAAGTGGATGGCTTTAACAAAAAGAATACTCTCACAGTCCAGTAGGCTATAAATCCAAAATCAGGATGCCGGCTCCAGGGGAAGGCTTTCTTTCTCTGTCCACTCTGGAGGAAGGTCCTTGTCATCAGTCTTTCCTTGGTCTGGAAGCATCTCAGTGCAGGAACCTCAGGTCCAAAGAACATACTCTGCTCCTGGCACTGCTTTCTTGGTGGTATGAGGTCCCCCAGTCTCTCTGCTTGCTTCTTTCTTTTATATCTCAAAGGAGATTGGCTTAAGATACTATCTAACCTTGTAAATATTATCTATATAACTCCCAGTAATCCATCTCATTACATCATAGTGATAGGACTTAAAACACATGGGGCAATCACATCAGATGAGAAAATGGTAGACAATCATACAATACTGGGAATCACGACCTAGCCAAGTCGACAGATATTTTGGGGGAACACAATTCAGTCCATGACAGGCCTATTGAATCAGAGTCTTTATTTTAACAAGATCCCCAGATGACTGTTATGGACATTAAAGTTTGAAAAGTACTGGTTTAGATGATAATTCCAAGAACATGACCATGAATAGAAAGAGAGAGGGAGAGAACAACAGAAACAGGATCAAGTATAGGGATAGCTTTTAGAATGAGAGATGTTTGGACATATTTTCAGATTAATGAAAAGGAGGTTTTAGAAGAGCAGAAAGGAGCCCCAGTGGTACAACGGTTAAGTGTTTGACTGCTAAGCAAAAGATTGGTGGTTTGAACCCATCCAGCTGCTCTGTGGGAGAAGGACCTGGCAATCTGCTTCTGTAAAGATTACAGCCAAGAAAACCCTATGGGCAGTCTTACTGACACATGAGACGGCCATGAGTTGGAACATACTCGATGGCACCTAACAACAAGAGCACAGAGGGTGAAAGGAGCAACCGAGAGGTTCTTGATGGAACAAGTATTTTGAGGTGGCTGGGTGGTGCAAGCAATTTGCACTTGGCTGCTAACCTAAAGGTTGGTGGTTCAAACCTACCCAGCAGGAAAAAAAAAAAAAAAAAAAAAAAACATTACAGCTAAGAAAATCCTATGGACCAGTTCTACTCTCATGGGGTCGCCATGAGTCAGGGTCAACTCCACAGCATGGTGTTTTGTTTTGGTTTCTTTGAGATGATGAGGTTAAATAGAAGGGTTATTAGTTTGAATAGGAGGAGAAACATCTCTTATTCTGAGACAAGAGGCAATAAGAGAAGGAAAATATCATAGATGAAACAGCTACATAATGGGCTGTACAGTATAAAGGAAAAGAAGACAGCCTTATGAGAGTGTAGGCAGCTCTATTAGTGTTTGAATTAGGCTAGTATATCTCCTGAAGGTAATGGGAAAACTAGATGCCCAGAGGAGTTAGGATTTTACTAAGTGCTAATCATGAATATAAATAGACCAACCTACTCTTTCCAAAGATTCTCATATTTGTGAAAATAATTCAATGAACAGCACCAACTAGCTTAAAAACTTCACTCTGTCATGCCCTAGTCACTTAATAGTATTTAGTTTTTTTTCAGCCTACAACAGTTCTATCTGCAAATTGTTGGTCATACCCTGGGAAAATTTCCTCCCATTTGGAAAAAAAAAAAAAAAAGCCTTCTCTAAATCCCCTAAACTCAATCACTCATCCTTCTTCTTTGTTCCTATGGCGTTTTACTTCTACTTATATGACAGAATTTTCACAGCCTGACTGGTATTCTCATCAACTGTTAGCATTCTTGTCCTCCATCCAAATAATGAACTCTTTCAGTCAGGGATCAAATTTAATTAATTTTTGTAGCCTTAGAACTTAATGTTGTATCTGGCACATTCTAGAATCTCAGGTGACTTTCTCAGTCCTTTTCCTTTCAAGATGATAAACTCTTGAAGTTCTTGTTTGTCTTATTTTTCTTTGTATTACCAGGACCTGGCATAATATCAACATAGTTTAGGTGATAAATAAATCTTGGTTGGCTGGGTGAGTGAATGATTCGATGGGTAAACAGATGCACAAATCAATGAAAACAGCAGGGCCTCAAAGTATTTACCTAGGCAATTTATTTTTTTTCCTGAGAGTTTATTTTTTTTTTATGAAAAACGCCTTCCTGCTTTTAAGAAAAAAACTATAAAGACACATTTTTTTTCAAACATCAAACAGCTCATTTAAAAAAGTACATCACATTATCTGTATACTAATGAGAGTCATGTAGATTACATTTCCTCAAAATTCAGGATTTTTTTTTTTTTTTAAGTATGAGGAAAACAAGCACTGAACCTTAGCATAACAAAGCCATCAGACCGTATTTGAGATGTTTGTGGCCTAACTGTTGATTAACATAGCGAGTCTAGTACTTAGAGAGCACCAGGCCTGGCCCAGGCCCCACATCAAGAGGGGAGGCTCCAGAGGCCAGGATGATGGCATTTCTTGGAGCACTGGAGTGGCAAAGGGAGACATGGAAGTTTACATTGTTGTACAAAAAGATAAAAGACTCCACTGTCTTTCTTAGAATATTAGGTCCTGATATTTTTGCTTTTGTGGAGATACAGGTTAAGGGTAGAGTCCCTGGGTGATGCAAACAGTTAAGCACTTGACTACTAGCTGAAAGATTGGCAGTTGGAATCCATCCAGCGGCACCTCAGAAGACAGGCCTGGAGATCTGCTGCTGAAAGATCGCAGCCATTGAAAATCCTGTGGAGCAGCTCTACTCAACACACACAGGGTCACCAGGAGTCAGAAGCAACTTGACAACAGCTAAAACAGCAGCAGGTCAAGGATAGCAATGGGCCATTTGAAGAAGTTGCTTTTTATATGGAGAAGGATCAATGAAGTTTTGTCTCTGGGTCTCACTATCTTGGATCTTGACTCTGAGAAGTGTCATAGCAGACCTGTTGTTGCCAGTGGCCATTTACCTCCACACAGAAAGACTACTTAATGAGAAAACCTGCAATTCTTTATTGAGAATTTGTTTTTGGCCAGGAGGGTGTGCTCAGTTTCTACACAGGACAAGCTAGAAGCACTAGACAGTCAATGTCCCAAAAAACAGTCTTTAACACGTGATAGATATTTGTAGATAAATACCTCAGCTTCTTTGCCCCATGGCTGAGATAACTTTGGGGGTATTCTACACTCTCTCCCAGATTTCCCAGCAGAAAGGAGCTTCAATTGCTCACATTGGTAACTAGCTTGATAGAACACACCTTACTAGCTTTCTTTTCTTACCTGTTTTATCCCCACTCCTCTGCCAGTGTTTCCTGGGATTATCTCCCAAATAAACTAATGCAAACCCATTGCCTTTGAGTTGATTTCGACTCATAGTGACCCCACAGGACAAAGTAGAACTGCCCCATAGGGCTGTCAAGGCTGGAAATCTTTATGGAAGTAGGCTGCCACAACTTTCTTCAGCAGAGCAGCTAGTGGGTTCGAACCACTGACCTTTCAGTTAGCAGCCAAGCCCTTTAACCACTGCACCACCAGAGCTCCTTCCAAATAAACTACTTGCCCTTAAATCCTTTTCTTGTGGTCTACTTCTGGCAGAAGAAGAAGGATTTAAGAGAAGGCTATGCGTGTCAAGGCACATTCTTAGCTATTGAGGAAAAGAGTGATGGCTCTGATAAGAGATGAAGGCCAGCAGAATAATATCCCCAGAGGAGACTCTATGAGAACAGATGTAGCCTGTGGTCTCTCCGAGTGTCATCAAATACCAATTGTACATTATGATTCATTTCCATATGCCTCTGTTTATTAAGTTTTGTCAAGTGTGCCAGGATGAACTCAAAGGTATTATAGACAAATGATAGAATGGTTTGTGTCCACCTTGTGCTAGAGTAGGAGAGGAAAAAATAATCCTCTTTGAGACAGTTTTGGGAGTGGTTGTGGGAATTAAGGAGTTCTCCAAGGAAGAGATATACTTGGGATGACATGAATTAGTCAGGTCATACCCCCCTTCTTCACAAATGTATGTTTCCACCATTGTACACCCTTGGAAGATATAAGTGTTAAGGGAGACACCAGATTTTTGTAGAGGAGCCTCAATTTAAATACATCCTATGTGCAAGCAGTTGCACTGGTCCAGACCCAAGTCAGTGGCTGACTTCCACACTACTTCCTGGCTCTTTCATATCTGCATTCTTCTCACTGCCCAGCACCCATTTCTCTGCTACCTTTCTACTGCTCTGTCTTAGTTGTCTAGTGCTGCTCTAACAGAAATAATACAAGTGGATGGCTTTAACAAGTAGAAATCTATACTTTCACAGTCTAGGAGGCTAGAAGTCCGAATTCAGAGTGCCAGCTCCAGGGGAAGGCCTTCTCTCTCTGTCAGCTCTGGAGGAAGATCTTTGCCACCAATATTCCCCTGGTCTAGGAGCTTCTCAGCACAGGGACCCTGGGTCCAAAGGACACACTATTCTCCTGACTCTTGTTTCTTGGTGGCATGAGGTTCCCATGTCTCTGTGCTCGCTTCTCCCTTTTATATCTCCAAAGAGAGTGACTTAAAACACAACCTAATCTTGTAGATTTAGTCCTGCCTCATTAACATAACTGACACTAATCCCATTTCATTAACATCATAGAGGTGGAATTTACAACCTATAGGAAAATCACCTCAGATGACAAAATAGCAGACAATCACACAATACTGGGAATCATGGCCTAGCCAAGTTGACACACATTTTGGGGGAACACAATCCAATCCATAACATGCTCGCACCTCATTCCTTCCTGATAATATAGGCCCAAAACATTGTTAGTCCTATAAACCACATAACTCAGTCTTTCATGTTCATAAGAGTGATTTAACGCAATATCAAGCTGGTTTTCAGCCTTACTATTTTTATGGGAAATATTTATTTGGTTTAAAATATTTAGGTATGTTGTATTGTTTTCTGGTATAAAAACTGTATCTGTTCTAAGGCACATTTTATCAAAATATTTATTTCAAATGGTCATGTTCTTTTGTATTACTGTATTAGCTACCAATACTACACTGTGTGTTCCATCATTATGTGTAGTATTTTATTTCTTAAAGTATATTCCATAGATAACCTACAGGAGAATCACTTGGGGTGTTTGTTGTATATGCAGACAATTTGTTTCTACTCTGGGTCTACTGAACTGAATATTTGGGATGGATTCAGGTAATCTACATTTTATATAAACTTTCAGGTGGTTTTCTGCATACTAAAGTTTGAAAATTCTTGTTCCAATGGGATACCTCCCTCCATTTTTATATCTAGCACCCTGCCTCAAATTATACTTCTGCTCAGTTACTTCAAAAAGCCCAGTTAGTGTTTCTTATGTCATCCAATTCCTCTCCACTGTGTACACTGTCACAAGATCGATCTCCCTAAAACATCCTGTCTGAAAGCAGGAAGTTCTTAC
The DNA here is from genome assembly GCF_024166365.1 of Elephas maximus indicus. Classification (NCBI taxonomy): domain Eukaryota; kingdom Metazoa; phylum Chordata; class Mammalia; order Proboscidea; family Elephantidae; genus Elephas; species Elephas maximus. The sequence goes on from NC_064833.1 coordinate 34,993,598, forward strand.
CATGAAAAGCTTGATGGCTGATAGGAGAGTAGGAGCCCCTGAGTAACACCAAAGTTTAAGGGCCCCGCTACTAACCAAAAGGTTGGTGTTTGGAACACACCCAGAGGCGCCTGAGGAGAAAAGCTTGGTGGTCTGCTTCCGAAAGGTCATAGCCTTGAAAACCCTGTGGAGTACTATTCTATTCTGCAACACACGGGGGCGCCATGAGTCAGAATAGGCTCCACAGTGGCTGGCTAATAGGAGTGCTGCAAAAGACCTCTTTAAAGTGTTAAAAAACCAAAGTGGTCACTTTGAGGACTAGAGTGTGCCTAACCCAAGCCACAGTATTTTCAATCATCTCACGTGCATGCAAAAGCTGCACAATGAATGAGCAAGATCAAAGAAGAATTGACGCTTTTGAATTATGGTGTTGGTGAAGAATATTGAATATACCATGGAATGCCAGAAGAAGTAACAAGTCCCTCTCGGAAGAAGTACAACCACAATGCTCCTTAGAAGAGAGGATGGCACGAGTTTGTCTCATGTACTTTGGACATGTTATCAGAAGGGACCAACCCCTGGAGAAGTACATAATGCTTGGCAAAGTAGAGGGTCAGCGAAAAAGAGGAAGACCCTCCATGAGATGGATTAACACATTGGGTGCAGTAACGGGCTCATACATAGCAATGAACGTGAAGGATGGCTCAGGACTGGGCAGTATTTCCTTCTGCTGTACATAGGGTTGCTCTGAGTTGGAACTGGCTCAATGGCACCTAACAACAACAACAACAAAATGGTTCTGTTAGTGACTTGTCATGTAGCTTCAAGCAAGTCTCTTTATCTCTTTGCTAACTGCTTCACTTATGTGCATTGTATGACTGTCTTCTCCACTTTTTGGTAAGACATTCAGTTACTTGAGGGAAAGGAATTGTGTTTGATGCTGCTTTTATATCTCCAATATATAACACTCTTGGCCGTTTGCAATAGCTTAATAAACAGTTTCTTATTCAACTTAACTGAATCATGGTTTCCCTCATTTTATACATGAATAATCTAGACTTCAGAATTTTTTTTTTTTTAAAGTCCTTTAAGGAACAAAGTAAATAGATGGGTTATTAGTTTTCTACTGATACATAACAAATTACCAAAGACTTCCAGCTTACAGCAACACCCTTTTATTTGTTAGCTCACAGTTGCTTTGGGCAGAGATCTGAGCCTGGCATGACTAGGCTGTCCATAGCCTCACAAGGCTGACATCAAGGTGTTGGCAGGCTGCATGCTCATCTGGAGCTTGGGGTCATTTTGCGAACTCATCATGACCAGAACTCAGTTCTTTAGGGTTGTAGAAATGGACTCCCCATGTTCTTGCTGAATCATCCAGTCTCTGCTCTCAGCTCTCGGATTCCTTCCATGTGGTCCCCTCCATTTTCAAAGCCAGCAGAGTTTCTCTTGTGTCCAATCCCTGTCATGCTTTGCACCTCTGACTTCGAAGACTTCTGAGTTCTAAGACTCTGATCTTCAGATTTAAAGGGCTCATATGCTTAGACTAAAAATATAAAAGCAGTTGCCATCAAGTTGATTCTGACTCATGGCGTCCTCATGTGTTGCAGAGTAGAACTGCACTTCATAGGATTTCCATGGTTGTGACCTTTAGGAAGCAGATCACCAGGTCTCCCTTCCAATGCACCTCTGGGTAGGTTCTGATAGTGCTAAACCATTTCTGCCACGTGGGATGACCCAAATAATCCTCCTTTCTTAAAGGCAACTGTACCATATAACCTTACCTAATCACGGGAGTGAAATCCCTCTTTCACAGTCCTGGAGATTATACAGGGTGTGTCCAGCAGGTAGCGGAGGATCTTGCCAGCCATTTTAGAATTCTGCCCACCGTGGATGACAAACCAGGGGTATAATAATGCTCTACCAAACAATAAAAAGATCTAGGCTTTTTAAAAAGGTCCATGTGAAGTGAAAACATGGTCTATTTTATACGTATAAAATCAGGAGACCTATGTCAGTGACCTAGCTCTGATATTTACCCTGAAAAATCTCTCTCAAACTTTCTGAAATACTTTCTTCAGTTATTACATGTTGTTACACTTTACCTGCTTTCTTCCTTCTCTTAATTTTCAGGATCAAATGTGATCATTAAAAATATCTACTGTGGGTATAAATCTCATTTCACAAGCCCAGATGAGCAAAGAATGTCACAGCATTCAGCAAGTACAGGACTGCCCAAGGTTATCTTTTTTTCTTTCTTTTTTTTAAATTGTACTTCAGATGAAGGTTTCTCATTAAACAGTTGGTACACATATTGTTTTGTGACATTGGTTACCTATACTTTGACATGTAAATACTCTCCCTTCTCAACATTGGGGTCCATATTACCAGCTTTCCTGTCCCCTCCTGCCTTCTAGTCTTCGCCCCTGGGCTGGTGTGGCCCTTTAGTCTTGTTTTGTTTCATGGGCCTGTCTAATCTTTGGCTGAAGGCAGAACCTCAGGACTGACTTCAGTACTGAGCTAAAAGAGTGTCTGGGGGGCATACTGTAGAGTTTCTCCAGGCTCTGTCAGGCCAATAAGTCTGGTCTTTTTTTTTTTTTTTTTTGAGTTAGGATTTTGTCCTATGTTTTTCTCTAGTTCTGTCTGAGATGCTCTATTGTGACCCCTGTCAGAGCAGTTGGTGATAATAGCCAGGCAAGATAATCACTCTTGAAAAGGAGGCCTCTTTCACAGGATCTTGAGATACTGCTAAAGAGAGAAATTTTAGAATTAAATTTTATCGAGTTAAGAAAAGAGGAGTAAGGAACAGTTCTCTACAGGCCCACCCACCCCATGCCCCAGGGTCCAGGCCAATTACTCCAGTCACTCTACCTAAGGACTGGGTCTGCTCAGAGGCACACCCTGCTGGATCATTCTCCAGGGACCCTAGCATAACCACAATAGCCTTAGGTTCTTGGACACAACGTCTAGTAAAAAAAAATTCTTTAAGTTAATTTCTAACTTTCTTTTAAGAACAACATCCCCAAGGTTAGGGAGCAAAGAGGCAGGCTGCCTCTTGAATGGGGAAAAGAAAAGAGAAAAATACAAGGAGAAAAATACACATCAATATCTCAGGAGTTATTCTGCTGCACCCAGTTTTGAAAATTGTATGATTAACTTCTTGGGGGCAAAGCCTGTTTAAGTCTCATTTAAATAGGTAGACTCCATCCTGTTCCTGAGTCAATTCTAGAAAGTTGGGAGTATGCTAGGAACCAGGAGAGCTGAAGTTAACCTTCATACCCTCAATTTGATAGCCTATCTATGTGTGTCAAGCCCCTTGGCATTCAGATGCCCACCAAGTCCAAATTTCCCTAACTTCTATTACTTATGCCGGTTGATAAATGCAGACTTCAAACCTGATACCTGATTTTCACCACTTTTTCCCCCAAGGGGGCTGAGACCCTGGCCTGAATAACAGACTATTTGGCTGAGGACTTGACAGCACACCTGAACCATGCCAACTGCCTCTTCCTGAGGCTTGAACCTTACCCTCATATACTCTAGTTGAGATACTTCTTACAAAATGGACCCTGCAACCCCTTGGAAATCTCATGACTTACCTCTGACCTGAGAGAAGTATTACAGTGCTCTACCTAGCAGATGAAGAAACCCTGGTGGCACAGTGGTTTAGCACTTGGCTGCTAACAAAAAGGTTGATGGTTTGAATCCACCACCTGCTCCCAGGGAGAAAGATGTGGAAGTCTGCTTCCATAAATATTTATAGCCTTGAAAACCCTGTGCTGTGGTTCTACTCTGTCCTGTAGGGTCTCTATGAGTCAGAATTGACTTGATGGCAATGGGTTGGAGGGTCTAATTAGCAGACATGGAGTCCCTGGGTGGTCTGAGGAGTTAACATGCTCAGCTGCTAGCCAAAAGGTTGGAGGTTCGAGTTCACACAGTGGCACCTCAGAAGAAAGGCCTGGTGTTCTACATCTGAATAAATCAGCCATTAAAAACCCTATGGAGCACAATTCTACTCTACATAGAGTGGCTTATGAGTTGGAATTGACACCAATTGGTACTGGGGAACCCATCAGACTGGACCATTTGCATGATGATGGCAATGATGCTGATGTTGGTCATGGTAGGGATAATTTAACAATTGTAACTACAGTTGTGGTAGTTAGAACCTATCTTGAATAAATACTGATATTATTATTATTTCAGTACTACTACCATTAATAGTTAACGTTTATTTAGCATTTCCTTATGACACCATGATCAGTCTATTATTATTATTACAGCCTTCATATATATGAGAAAACAAAAGAACAGAGAAAGTAAGTGACTTGTCCAGGATAACACAGTCAGTAAGTAGTGGTGCTGGAATTGAACCCAGGAGTCTGACTCCAAAGCTCCACTGTCTACTTCTTAAAGCTACTTGCCACTTGTGGCTACTGAGTACTTGAAAGTGGCTCATCAAAAATGAGATGTGTGGTAATGTCAATAGAAGACTTTATATTAAAAAAAGATGTAAAATATCTCATTAATAATTTTACATTACAGGTATTTCCTGACTTAGGGTGTATTCGAGTTACAATGAACCACACTTATGACTGTCTGTTTTTCTTCATCTTCTTGTTTGTAATATGTTGCAGCATGTAATTTGCTGATGCCATCATTCTCAGACGTTCACTTGCAGATGCTCAATTTTACGATTTCAGTGTTTCAAAATGTTCTGGGTTTTTAAAGATACTGATAAGAAAAGGCAATAACCATGAAAACTAAAAAAGAAAAAAAAATGACTTATTTGACCAACATCAGAACCGACTGATGACAAAGTCGTCAGAATGAAACCCCATTGTAAGTCGGGGACTACTTGTAATTATGTGTTGAAATGTTAGCTTTTTGGACACAATGGGTTAAGTGAAACATTAATGAAGTCAATTTCACCTGTTTCTTTTCGCTGTTTTTAATGTAGCAAGTAGAACATTTTAAATTACACACGTGGTGTGCATTTTTTCTCTATTGGACAGTGCTGCTCCAGAGAGCATGAGCTTAAATACTGCACCCTAACATAGCATCAGTGACAGCACTAACTTTGTTGTACACGCTAGTTCATTTAGGCTTCTAATAACCTTGAAAGATGGGTATTGCATTTCCTTTTCACCAATTGAAAAAAGAATTGAGATGCCAATCAGTTAATAAGGCCCCTGCCAAAGACCACACAGTAAATAAACTTTGGCCTCATGATTTCTGGCCCAGTGCTCTTTATTCTGCATTTGTGAAAAATTCATATAACCTGTAACCATGCTAAAGGGTTTCTTTAATACTTTAATATTTCATGCTTTCTAGCTTTCCAAGCTAACCTCAAAAGGAGTTTAGCATTCAATCTCCTAAAGAAACAACTTTACAAGATCAGTCATAAAATGCTTTTATCAACTTAACATACCGTATCAATTCACAATTGAATTACAGGGCCCTTCTTTCCTCTTTGTGCACAAAGACCTCCTGGTTCATGCCCTAGGACATGTAGTCTCTGTTTGCAAATTCTCAAAAACAAACAAAAATGCCTTCCTTACACCACTTTTTCATGTGAATGTCATTAAATATGAACATTCATTTATTTTTTACTCTACTGAATGCCCACTTAAGGATTGGAAGAAATTCGATATAATTTTATATAACCGTAAGTTGAGAAAAGCAAAGGAATTAAAATTTTTTGAGTCCTTTTTGATATGCAGTATACGATGACTTTGTTTTATGATTTGGGTAACTTCTGCTACTCTGAAGAGCTCTAATTTTGCCTTATATCTTTCACCATTTCAAATAAATTATACTAAGTAATGTTCTATTCCTACCCTGTCCTCTGCCCAAAGTGGCCATCAGAAAAATGGCTCCAGAATGCTGAAGGGCCGAGAGCTAGAACAGAAACTTGTAACAGACAGGCTTTTCTAAATGTTATTTCTAAAACACAAAAGACTTTATTTTTTTCCTAATCCTGCATCTTTTTATATTTGATTCCCACCGCCTGGAATGCCTTTCATTTCCCACTCTATGCCCAGGGCTGTTGGTAAAGTCCAAAATATACTTCAAGACTTATTGAAACACTACCTCTTGTTACACTTTCTGTGATCCACAGTGACCTCACCACCATGCATATGAGTCCATAATATTCCTGGTGGTGCAAAGATTAGGAGCTTAGCTGCTAACCAAAAGGTCAGCAGTTGGAATTTACCAACCGCTCCTTGGAAACCCTATGGGGGCAGTTCTACTCTGTCCTATAGGGTCGTTATGAGTCCGAATTGCCTGGAAGGCTAATGGGTTTGGTTTTGCTTTTACAGAAATATCTCAGACCAGGTATTGTAGTTACTTGTTTACGACTGTCTTTCTTCCACACTAGACCATGAGTATCCTGGCAGAAAGGACTCTGTTAATTAATTGTTGTATTTTTTTAATCTTATCACAAAACCCAGCCTGTTAGACATGATGCATCAAAATAAACATTTGTGGAAAGAGTCCCATTCTTTTCTCTTGTTCTTTTGAGCTCAATATTCCATTTCTAAGGAGCTCTGGTGGCGTAGTGGTTACTTATTCTTCCTTTGGAAAGTTTTCCTTACTCTTGGCCAAAATAGTTTTCCCTTCTGTAGGTCTCATGGCTCCTTGTACCTTCCCCAACATGACACTCTGCACACCTTGATGAAAATCAGTGACCTGGGGCAGAGGCCTGATCTGCCTTGTTTCCCACTACATCCCCTATGCCTAGGACCTTCGTGACAGAAAGTGGATATTCAATAAATATTTCTAGAATAAATGGATGAATGGATTTTCTTTAAAAACAGGCTTGGCATTTTTATACTCGGTTTAGCACTTCAATATGTTTTCAGTCTATTATTTAGATTCATTTGGAGAGATAATATAGTGCTAGGAACTCCAGGAGCCAAACATAACATAGCTAGAAATGCTTTCCTAAGGTGTTCATTTTCCAGTGATAGAACTTGTAGCTATCAACATGGCTATGCCTGTATGTTTACATACACAGAGTAGAGCTTAGGACTAGCTGGCCTGCCCGTGTGGCTTCTCTTATATCCCCCTTGATCTTGAATAATGAATCCTCCATCATATCCAAGCATTCAAACCAGAATCTGAGAGTTCCCCTTCTCTTCCCTCTTCTTCTCATTCCACCTTCATGACTAATCACCAGGTCTTGCTGATTTTACCTCTTGAATAACTCTTAAATCCATCCCCTCCTTTTGTGTCCAGGTCCTCATCATCTACCACCTACACTATTGCAATGTCACCCTAGCCATTCTCCAGGCTCCAGCTTTGTCCTTCTCAAATCTACCTACCCATTGCCATAAGAGTGAGTCATTAGAATTGGAATGTGGCACTCCATTCTTAAAACACTTCAGTGGGTAGCTGCTTGTCACCTTCAGCATAAAGTTCACCCTCCTCAGCATGGCAAACAAGACCCTCTATGACCTGGACCCTACATATCCTCTAATCTCTTCTCCTTGGACTTTATGCCCTAATAATAGAGGATCATTTATAATTTCACCCACAAATCATGAAGTTTCCACCTCTATACTTCTGTTCATCTTGTTCGCTCTTCCTTATGTACTTCTCTTTCATATTCACTCCCAAAAATCCTTGCTAACCCCTTAAAACCAAAATAGAGGGCCATTTTGTTCAAAATCTTCTTCCAAATCCCATATTTGGCTAAACATATCTAGATTTATGCATCATTTTGCCTAAATAGCTTGCTTATGAAGGATTCGGGAAAGATGTTTTCTCAACATTTCCATGGAATCCTCTTGAAAAGTTCCAGTGAAGAGCAGCAGCCTCACCAGTGGTTACATGTCACAGTTATTTCTGGAGAACATTGTTTTTATTAAGAAAGTCATTTTCTGTTGAGACTATATCATCTCTGGTACATCTTTCCTTGAGTGGTAAGTAGTTCTTCATGTATTCCATTACTGAAACAGAATCAAGCAAATACCACGTTAGTAACGTTAATAACTGAGACATGTTAGTAACATCAATAACTGAGACACGTTAGTAACATCCGTGCCTTCCTCCAAATGCATCGCAAAATTCCCACATTCGGTGGCTGCTTTCTAGCATTCATTTCTACTCATCTCTGTCAATCTTGTGCATCTTTCATGATTTAAACATGTATTTCGGACATTTAAACATGTAACTACATTGTTGATATTGTTTTCTGTGTATTATTTTAGCCGTGTTTTGTTTTTTTGTGGTGGCAGGAAAAATAAGCATTTCCCCAAAAGTATTTGGCCTTCTGTTTTTCATCATTAAGTAACAAACCTCAAAAAAGGTTTTAAACATTGATCAGAGCTAGTAAAATTGTGCCTTCATGATTTCTTATCTACTAAATTTGAGAAAGTTAGGGCACCAGGGTCCATTTGGATGGTTAGTAAGTCTTGAATTCTTTGCACTAGCCATGATTGCATTTCATATTTTATTCACTTTTTTGTTTTATAAAAATAAACAGAAGCAGAAATTTTAGTATTTTCTCCCTGTAACTAAAGACTTGTCTTGCAGACACCCTTCCCCCAGTGTAGAAGCCCCCCTTGGAAGCCACTCTTCCAAGATAAAATAACTAAAATCCAAACCCGCTGCCATCACGTCAATTCTGACTCATAGCAACCTTATATGACAGAGTAGAACTGCCCCGTAGGATTTCCAAGGAACATGTGGTGGATTAGAACTGCCTACCTTTTGGTTAGTAGTGGAACTCTTAACCACTACGCCACCAGGGTCTCCCTTCCAAGATAGGGACCATGTTTAATTCCTATTTATAAACCTAAATCCTAGTTCAGTACTTGGCACATGCTAAATAATTGTGGAGCTATAAAGAACTGAAATACTAGATCTTGAGTAAATTATGAATTTTCTTATTTTTTAAAAGGGGGGTAATTTTTTCTGATTTACTGTATTTATTATACAAGGTTCACTTTTTTTGACACTGATTGTAGATATATCAGTGTTTAACAATAAAGCCAATTTCATTAATGTGAGCTATATTCCATCATGGTTCTTAAAAATGGACTCTCATCAAGTATCTGTAATCTGCTTCAGAATGTGAAAAATATGCGCCATCTTTAAAAGGTAAGCTTTAAGGCTAAAAAAGTTATTGTACTATTCTCAGTGCCATTTCCTACCTTAAGAAAGCAAGAGTCAAACCACAAAACCATTACTGAGGCATGATATGTGTGCTTCTCTTAGATATTTAATGACTATGACCAAAACAAATAGTATTTCTTTGCCTCCACTTAATGATATTATTAGATTTAGTCTCTAAAAACATGCCCGAAATTTAAGACTTTTCCATTATTAACCACTATTTCTTGGCCTTAAATAATAGACTTGAAGCTATAAAAAAGGATAATTATTGCCTTGAGGTTTTGCTGTGTTACTTAGACCAGAAGCTCAATGGAAATGTTTTAAGGTAGACATCCAATTTTAGCTGTATTTGTAGTTCACAAAGGCAATTATAAGGAGTCAATACCCCCTAAGTTATGATACTGGGAATGCCAAATTCCAACCAGTCAATATTTACGGAGCACCCACTGTGTGGAAAATGCTCTAGTGGCACCATGCATGGCTAAAAACAAAATAAGCATTTTATTCCAAAGAATGAGCAATTCAGTTGGGACACCACTGTGCCAAAATCTCAATATCATGCTAGTCACTCTGATATGAATAATTTGAATAATTGAACTCATTCAAAGATTTTGTTTGTTTGTTTCTACAATACTAAGACCTTGTCAAGAAGCCCTGATGGTGCAGTGGTTAAGAGCTTGGCTGCTAACTGAAAGAAAGTTTGGCAGTTCAAACCCACCAGCTGCTCCAATGGGAGAAAGATGTGGCAGTCTACTACCATAAAGATTACAGCCTTGGAAACCCTACTGGGCAGTTCTGCTCTGTCCTATAGGGTCGCTATGAGTCAGAATCAAATTGACAACTCCCAACGACAACAATATGGCCTTGTCCACGACTATGTCATCCATACTGTGAACGTTGAAGAAGCGGCATTGTACTGTATTGAACACCCAAATAGTACTTCTTTATCATTTTCACCACAGGTCGTTGAGTTACTAAAGCAAGTTTCCCAGGTTCTATTTGTATGAAGGCTCTTAGTTCCCCTGTATAAAACAGCGGATGGGAATTAGTCATGAATCCCAAAGAGCAGACTGAAACATTTACGGAAATGGAAAGGAATGGTATGCCAACATTTTGGAAAGGGTACCTCAGAAATAAAAGGAATACCCACTGACGGGTAAAAGCGTTACCCCCAAATAGGGGTTAACATGCATGGATGAGCAGCAAATACCACTAACAGGTATGCTCAGAATAATGGATGTCCCTGTTGAGTTGGCATTCTCAGGTGGGAGATTCATTAAGTGAGTGCCTAACCAACTTAACCAGTTACCACTGAGTCAACTCCCACTTGCAGTGACCCCATATGGGTCAAGAGTAGACCTGTGCTCCATAGGGATTTCAATGGCTGATTTTTCAGAAATAAATCACCAAACCTTTTTACAAAGGCACCTCTGAGTGGATTCCAACCTTCAACCTTTGAGTTAGCAGCTGAGGGAGTTAACCATCTGCACAACCCAGGGACTCCCAAGTCAGTATATAAATAAATTAATAATACAGATTCAGGTAACAAAAGATGCTATTAAGAAAATAAAGTAAGAATGAAAGAGTAGTTCTCATCAGGGACACAGTAGAGGGTCTGGATAGGATGGGAGAAAAATGTATAATAAAACTCAAGTTCTGAAAAAAGGCCAGACTTACGGGACTGATAGAGACTAGGGAAACCCCCGAAACTATTGCCTTAAGATGCTCTTTGCACTTGGAATTGAAGTCAATGCTGGAGATCATATTTCATCTAAATAATAGATCCAAAACCAAAACCAAACCCAGTGCTGTCAAGTCGATTCCGACTCATAGCGACCCTATAGGACAGAGTAGAGCTGCCCCATAGAGTTTCCAAGCAGTGCCTGGTGGATTCTAACTGCCGACCTCTTGGTTAGCAGCCATAGTACTTAACCACTACGCTACCGGGGTTTCCAAATAATAGATAGGCCTATAAAATAAACAATAGCACCTGGGAGTACTGTATTTTTACACAAATAATGCATGCCTTCTGGTTTGTTTGCTGGCCATGCCCAGCCCCTCAAAACACCCTCACAGGTGAGGCCATGCCGATCCTCTTCCACAGGTTGCTGTAAAAAAAAAAAAAAAATTGCGTAGCATCCTTGGGAAAATACCTCGAGGGAGGAGGGCACAGCCAGCAAACAAATGCATAAGGCACACATTATTTTCATAAAATATGGTACTATGCTCCTTCAGATAATTAATTATATGAGGCCAAATGGTCAACATTTACCCTAAAGTAAAGATGAAATGGTAAGGAGGGGCAGGGAAGCTAGATTAATGGAAATAGGACAAACAGAATAGAAATAATGAGAATGCTGACACATTGTGAAAAATGTGACCAATGTTACAGAACAATTTGTATAAAAACTATTAAATAATAGGAGCCTATAATTTTTGGTATAATACAATAAAATATTATTTTAAAAAATGAAAGGGTAGGGAATGTAGGGGCCATTTTAGGGAAAGTGGTCAGACAATAGTGAGAAGATGACTTTGAGGGGGACTAGCATCATGTGACTCATCTCATAAGTGAACCATGCAAAAGCTCAGGTAACAGAAACGAGAAAGCAAGTGAAAAGCTCTGCAGGCAGGCATGAATTTGGTGCGCTGGGGACAGAGAGACGGTCAGAGTGCAGGGAGTCAAGTCAGAAGCGGTCAAGAGGCGGCAGAGGTTGGCAGGGACCATGTCACGTAGGGCCTCATAGGATATTTTAAGGATTAAGATTTTGTTGCACGTGCTATGGGAAGAAGTGAGGGTTTTGAGCGGGGACACAATGTGATCTGATTTGGCTTTTTAAAGTATCTCAATTTTTCTGCATTTCCATAGGAGCTGTTATTTTTACGAAAATAACATGCGTATTATGCATTCGTTTGCCAGCTGCTCCAACAGCAACGACATAACCAAGCCAAACCAAACCTGTTGCCATCTAGTCAGTTCTGACTCATAGAGACCAGGATAAACAGAATCGCTTTGGAAGACAGTTTTTCCACAGTCTTAGAAAGGGTCGAATCCCTCCGACTTAAAGCTGTGTGACTTTGTGCATAAGACCTAATATGTCTGGAACTCAGTTTCCTCACGGGGCAAATTCCTACCTCATAGAGCTATTCCAAAATCCAAACCTATTGAGGTCAAGTCCGTTCCAACTCATAGCGACCCTACAGGACAGAGTAGAACAAGGCTGTAATCTACAGACAAGGAGCCCTGGTGGTGCCCTGGTTAAAGCACTGGGCTGCTAACTGAAAGAAATGTCGGCAGTTGGAACCTACCAGCAGCTCTGTGGGAGAAAGATATGGCAGTCTGCTTCCATAAAGATTTATACCCTTGGAACCCCTGTGGGGCAGTTCTACTCTGTCCTATAGCATCACTCTAAGTTGGAATCCATTCCATGGCAGTGGGTTTGGTTTTGGTTAATCTTTACAGAAGCAGACTGTCACATCCTTCTCCAGAGGAGGAACAGCTGAGTGCTTAACCACTGCACCATTGTTGTTGTTGTTAGGTGCCATCGAGTTGGTTCTGACTCATAGTGACCCTATGCACAACAGAACAAAACACTGCCCGGTCCTGCGCCATCTTTACAATCATTGTTATGCTTGAGCTCACTGTTGCAGCCACTGTGTCAATCCACCTCGTTGAGGGTCTTCCTCTTTTCTGCTGACCCTGTACTCTGCAAAGCACGATGTCCTTCTCAAGGGACTGATCCCTCCTGACAACATGTCCAAAGTATGTAAGACGCAGTCTCGCCATCCTTGCCTCTAAGGAGCATTCTAGCCGCACTTCTTCCAAGACGGATTTGTTTGTTCTTTTGGCAGTCCATGATATATTCAACATTCTTTGCCAACATCACAATTCAAAGGTGTCAACTCTTCTTCAGTCTTCCTTATTCATTGTCCAGCTTTCACATGCATATGATGTGACTGAAAATACCATGGCTGGGTCAGGAACACCTTAGTCTTCAGGGTGACATCTTTGCTCTTCAACACTTTGAAGCTGTCCTTTGCAGCAGATTTGCCCAATGCAATGTGTCTTCTGATTTCTTGACTGCTGCTTCCATGGCTGTTGATTGTGGATCCAAGTAAAATGAAATCCTTTGCAACTTTGATCTTTTCTCCGTTTATCATGATGTTGCTCATTGGTCCAGTTGTGAGGATTTTTGTTTTCTTTATGTTGAGGTGTAATCCATACTAAAGGCTGTGGTCTTTGATCTTCATTAGTAAGTGCTTCAAGTCCTCTCCACTTTCAGCAAGCAAGGCTGTGTCATCTGCATAACGCAGGTTGTTAATGAGTCCTCCTCCAATCCTGATGCCCCATTCTTCTTCATATAGTCCAACTTCTCAGATTATTTGTGCAGCGTACAGATTAAATAGGTATGGTGAAAGAATACAACCCTGACGCACACCTTTCCTGACTTTAAACCAATCAGTATCCCCTTGTTCTGTCTGAACAACTGCCTCTTGATCTATGTACAGGTTCCTCATGAGCCACAATTAAGTGTTCTGGAATTCCCATTCTCCGCAATGTTATCCATAGTTTGTTATGATCCACACAGTTGAATGTGTTTGCATAGTCAATAAAACACAGGTAAACATCCTTCTGGTATTCTCTGCTTTCTGCCAGGATCCATCTGACATCAGCAATGATATCAGTTTGTCTTGCTGTGGGGGCTTGTGTGTTGCTGTGATGCTGGAAGCTATGCCACTGGTATTCATATACCAGCAGGGTCACCCATGGAGGACGGGTTTCGGCTGAGCTTCCAGACTAAGACAGACTAGGAAGAAGGACCCAGCAGTCTACTTCTAAAAAGGATTAGCCAGTGAAAACCTTATGAATAGCAGCGGAACATTGTCTGATATAGCACTGGAAGATGAGCTCCCCAGATTGGAAGGCTCTCAAAAGATGACTGGGGAAGAGCTGCCTCCTCAAAGTAGGGTTGACCTTAATGACGTGGATCAAGTAAAGCTTCTGGGACCTTCATTTGCTGATGTGGCATGACTCAAAATGAGAAGAAACAGCTGCAAACATCCATTAATAATCTGAACCTGGAATGTACGAAGTATGAATCTAGGAAAATTGGAAATCATCAAAAATAAAATGGAATGCATAAACATTGATATCCTAGGCATTAGTGAGCTGCAATGGACTGGTATTAGCCATTTTGAATTGGACAATCATATAGTTTACTATGCTGGGAATGACAACTCGAAGAGGGATGGTGTTGCATTCATCGTCAAAAAGAGCGTTTCAAGATCTATCCTGAAATACAACACTGTCAGTGATAGAATAATATCCATATGCCTGCAAGGAAGACCAGTTAATACGACTATTATTCAAATGTATGCACCAACCACTAGGGCCAAAGATGAAGAAATAGAAGATTTTTATCAGCTGCTCCAGTCTGAAATTGATCGAACATACAGTCAAGATGCATTGATAATTACTGGCGATTGGAATGTGAAAGTCGGAAACAAAGAAGAAGGATCAGTAGTTGGAAAATATGGCCTTGGTGACAGAAACAATGCTGGGGATCGAATGATAGAATTTTGCGAGACCAACGACTTCTTCATTGCAAATACCTTCTTTCACCAACATAAACGGTGACTATACACATGGACCTCGCCAGATGGAACACACAGAAATCAAATTGACTACATCTGTGGAAAGAGACGATGGAAAAGCTCAATATCATCGGTCAGAACAAGGCCAGGGGCCGATTGTAGAACAGACCATCAATTGCCCTTATGCAAGTTAAAGCTGAAACTGAAGAAAATTAGAGCAAGTCCACGAGAGCCAACATATGACCTTGAATATATCCCACCTGAATTTAGAGACCATCTCAAGAATAGATTTGACGCACTGAACACTAGTGACAGCCAGACGAGTTATGGAATGACATCAAGGACATCATCCATGAAGAAAGCAAGAAGTCACTGAAAAGACAGGAAAGAAAGAAAAGACCAAGATGGATGTCAGAGGAGACTCTGAAACTTGCTCTTGAGCGACGAGCAGCTAAAGCAAAAGGAAGACTTGATGAAGTAAAAGAACTGAACAGAAGATTTCAAAGGGCGGCTTGAGAAGACAAAGTAAAGTATTATAATGACATGTGCAAAGAGCTGGAGATGGAAAACCAAAAGGGAAGAACATACTTGGCTTTTCTCAAGCTGAAAGAACTGAAGAAAAAATTCAAGCCTCGAGTTGCAATAGTGGAGGATTCTATGGGGAAAATATTAAACGACGCAGGAAGCATCAAAAGAAGATGGAAGGAATACACAGAGTCATTATACCAAAAAGAATTAGTTAATATTCAACCATTTCAAGAGGTGGGATATGATCAGGAACTGATGGTACTGAAGGAAGAAGTCCAAGCTGCTCTGAAGGCATTGGCGAAAAACAAGGCTCCACAAATTGACGGAATATCAATTGAGATGTTTCAACAAACAGATGCAGCACTGGAGGTGCTCACTCGTCTATGCCAAGAAATATGGAAGACAGCTTCCTGGCCAACTGACTGGAAGAGATCCATATTTATGCTTTTCCCAAGGAAGGTGATCCAACCGAATGTGGAAATTATAGAACAATATCATTACTATCACACACAAGCAAAATTTTGCTGAAGATCATTCAAAAATGGCTGCAGCAGTATATTGACAGGGAACTGCCAGAAATTCAGGCCGGTTTCAGAAGAGGAACTGCACCATTAAACCATTAGGAGAGTTATATTAGAAAATGTATAAATGTATTTCATAATCCAACACAATGCCCAGGGTAGATACAACAAATTGTAGCTTTTGTTATTAAAATGATTTAAATGACAATTGCCAGTGCAGTGTAGTATTTTTATTTAAAGAAAGTAAGCAGGGGTCTTACAGTCATTTCTGTTCCCTTAACTGCCTAAACAAATGCAGACAAGCACATTAGAGGGACTTGTAAGAAAGGTCAAGAAGTTAGATGAACATGTAAATAACTTTAAATGAACTTTATATAATTTACCACATAATAGCTCAATTTCTAAATATATGTCTGAAGAGTTAAACAAAAATGTAAAATAATAACATAAAGTAATATAATTAAATTTTTATAAAAGAGAACCTCTCACAAAGATTTCTCTGACTACCATTTTTACTCACTTTCCTTTCTGGGTACCCTTAAGAAAAACCCTGGGATATTCAATAGATGATTTTTCCAAGGGTTGGCATCCAGATTTAAAAAAAATGATCTTTCTTATTTTTCGAAAGAAATTCATTTATTTTTCCAGAGTTGTAAAGCAGTTTCTTGGCTTTCATCTCTGAACTCTCACCTTCCCAAAAGGCATCTCCAACCATCTACGAACCCCTCCATATGGAATGATTTAATTTGGCAAAGGACAAAAATACCAATTAACTTTATTTTAATTGACTCAACTGTGTGATGTCTGCAAAAGTTGATGACTCAAAAGAAAATCTGACAAGACTGTTTTCAGATCAGAGGGAAATTGCAAAACTTTGGCTGTGCACCAAATAGGCAAACTTTGGCAACATCCTGTAATAAACACCAGGAGAAAATTGTTAGGTATGCAGCAATTTATTTGGGAAAATTTTTAAACGGTTTCCATTGGACGAAACCTTTTTTTCATTTAATTTCGAGTGCCTGTCTGTGTTTAGTATTTGTCACAATGAACTACTAATTAGAACCAGACCTAGCATAGGCGTCTGAAATTCTCCTCAGCTCACCGTTGACCTGTAACACCCTTATGATTTCTACTGGGGGCTATTATTATGCAGGCACTTGTCTTAAGGTGCCTAGTGGCGCAGTGGATAAGAGCTTAGGCTGCTAATCAAAAGGCCAGCAGTTCGAATCTATCAGCTGCTCCTTGGAAACCCTAAGGGGCAGTTCTACTCTGTTCTACAGGGTCCGTAAGAGTCGGAATTGACTTGACAGCAATGGGTTTTGTCTTAAGGGAAAAACAAAGAAAGCTTCCTACATCAGTTATTAGGAATGAATTGCAGACTTGACTTTTTCCTTAGTATGCAGTTTCCAGAGTGTGTTACTTTGTTAGCTACCCTCCAATCAGCCCTGACTCATGGTGACTGTACACACAATGGGATCTGACCATAGGGTTTTCACTGGTTGATTTTTTGGAAGTAGATCACCAGGCCTTTCTTCCTAGTCTTTCTTAATCTGGAAGCTCTGCCAAAACCTCTTCAGCATCATAGCAACATGTAAGCTTCCACTGAGGGATGGGTAGTGGGCTGCACATTAAATGTGTTAGCTAGGAATTGAACTTAGGTCTCCCCCACGGAAACTGAGAATTCTACTATTAAACTACCACTTCCCCTTCCAAAGTGTAGTGGGTATCACACGCACCTCACATATGAAAGATGGGAACACTAAGATGCTCTTTAGTACGGTGGTTCTGCTCTTAGACTCTCACACTCATCTAGGCCTCCATTTTCACTACAAATTTTTCACTTGCTGGCTGCGTGACCTTGGGTCTGTTAGATAACCTTTTCAAGCCTCAGTTTTTCATCTGCAAAATGGAGCTAACAATATTAGTTTCTCTAACGTAGAGCTATATTGAAGATAAAATAAAATGCCATGTAAAATGATTAGGCACGGTACTCAAACAACGGACATAATTAAATTAAGCTTTACAGCCTTGTCAATTTAGAAAGAAAAAAACTGCTGATTTATTTATACATATTGGGGTCAGATATACAACCAGATCAATGCTTTTAATCACTTGACAGGTTAGCCTAGCTCAAAAAATCTATCCCTCTGGCAAACGCAGGTCAGTTTGAATTTGTGTAATTAATGTGAATATAGTTTTAGTTCTCAAATCAGTTAAAATGACTGGACCAGTCCTATATGTAAACATTACCTCAGGCTGACTTGATTCAGAAACCATATAATTCTGTCTTTGTTTCTGAAGTCAAGAGTTAGGGAGCCGTGACCTACCAACTATAAGAAAAATAATATAACATTAATTTCTATTTAGGCTCCTTTTGTTAATTTTATCTGGCGATACTAGGTTATTATATAATCCCCTCCCCCTAAAAATGACTAATTGATTTGTAAAGAGTTCCCGTGTCTTGAGAAATACATTTGAAAAGACACAAAGCAAATAAAACCACACTTGTGAAAAGAAACGAACTCTCTGCACTTCCTAGACACAAAAACCAAACCCAATGCCATCGAGTCGATTCATAGCGACCATATAGGTCAGAGTAGAATTGCCCCATAGGGTTTCCAAGGAGCGGCTGGTGGATTCAAACTGCTGACCTTTTGGTTAGCAGTCAAGGTCTTAACCACTGTGCCACCAGAGACAGGTAATCTTTAATGATGTGCTCACTGTATTCTGAAAGTCAACCAGGGGACTCCAAAGTACGAAACCCTCAGTCCAGACCTTCCACAATAGTTTAACCCAATTGGGATGAGCTCAATGATTAATCTTCATGGAATGTGGGGGAGGAGCAGAAATGATCCCAAAGGTAACAAACAAGTTACAACAACATAATGATGTGCAGATTCAAACCGCCGTCTTGCATAGCGTTTAGGAATGCACAGAATCAACATGAAGGTGGCGCAAAAGAAAAAAAAAAATTGTCCCATTTTGATCCAGGAATGTCACAGAAAAGTTGTAGGAGGCATCAAACTTCTGGGTGGTCCCCCGGGGACCTTCATCAGTATCCCACAAGGCTTGCAGAGCTTTGGAGATGTTACAGGCCTCAAAATGTGAACTAACTGAAGAATTACTTTTAATCTTCTCGACTCTTCAGGGATCTTGTCGAAATGTGTTCAGAAGCAACGTCACTGAAGGGAAAATTGAATTTAATCACTAGAGGAAACTCTTATTTCCTAGCAATCATTTTCATTTCTCCCTTCAGATCTGACAAAATTCAGTTCAGATTTTGTCTTTAATTTGAGCTCTTAACTTGATGATACACTGAGAAAGCATGACATGGAAGGAAAGGCTCAAAGCAAAGACTTTATGTGGTTCTTAGCATCAGTACTCCTCAATTCAAGACAGTTTCCTCGCCTAGCTTTCCATCTTAGCATTTATGAGGATCAAACAGTAAAAAAAATTAAGAAATGAGGCCCATGATGCTTTTGTAACTGGACACAATAAGAGATACTTAAAAGTTTTGATAAGTGATCAAGAAATTGATGCTGCAATTCAGTAATCCCACATAATTTTTGATAGTACAGGAAAGATGAGGATAGATATTCTGATACACAGGAAATAAGTATGCTAATATTTTAAATTTGTCTAAAAGAAGTAAATATGCTTGTTTGATAGTATAGGAAAGATGGGGGTAGATTTTTTGATACAAAGAAATGGATATGCCAATGTTTTCATATTTACAGTTTGTCTAAAAGAAGCAAATATGCTTGACACAGTGCTTGGCATATATTATATGTGTGTGTATGTACATGTGTGTATATGAGTGTGTATATGTGTGTAAGAATTTAATGAAAGAAAAAGAGAAGATGAATGAAAGAAAGAAGGAAGGGAGGGAGGAAGGGAGGAAGGCAAGAAAATGTGGATTCTTTAAAATTAGGTCATTTTCCTTTGTGCCAGTGTCACCAGATGATAAAACTCCCTGGAAGGAGGTTTCTAAAGGGCATTGCGAAGTTCTACCAATGACTGATGATGTTACAGATTTCGTGTTTAGCCAATTTTCAGATGACCCCAAGTAGAGGAGGCTATCTAACCTATTGACCATCTGTCAGAATCCCATCCCTCGCCCCCCAAAAGATAAATGGAGTGAGGAGATGAATTTAATAGGATATTTTAAGTTGTATTTTTAATTATGTAAGAACATGCTTGCTGTAAAGAAATAAATTAGAAAAAAAATAAAACAGAACAGAGGCTATCAAGTGAAAATTACAAGATTCTATACCTCGGATGTAAAATCATTGTTCAGTGTTTCTTGACTATCCTTTTAGACATTTTCTATGCATATATAAGTATATATAGAGAGCTATTTTATATATACTTCTTAGATGTTTACATAAAAGGATCAAGCTATAGATGTAATTTTACAACTTGTTTTCCCTTAATAACATCTCTTGGAAATCTTTCTCTCTTTCTCTGTCTCTGTGTGTATGTGTGCACATAATTTTTAATAGTTGTGTAACAAACAACCCATTATATGATGTAGTATTTAACTTCCTATAAATTGAAATTCATATTGTTCACATATAAAGCTGAAATAAGCATCCTTACACACATCCTTACACAAGTGCATTAACGTCTATACATACTTGTAGGAGTCTTCAAAAATGGAATTATTGGGTTAAATGTAAAAATATACACAAACTTTTGTTAACTACTAGAAAACCCTTAGAAATGTCCAAACTCAAACTCAGCTCAAAGCCAAACAAACAAAAAAACTCTCAATGGAACAAGTATAGACCTGAATAAAGTGCTCAGACTACAACACAGCACAGAGGAATAATATTATACAGGCAATAGAGGCTATGAAACATGGAGGATATAATGCAATGATCTAATAAGTCTTATTGGAGAATCAGAAACAGGAAATTCAGAGAATATGGGAGAGGTAAACTTTGAAAAGAACTGCTGGTTAATTTACAGATCTAATAAAAGATACGAATCCTTAGGTTCATAACAGACAACAAATCCACACCTACACTTATAATAAAACTACAGATCACTACAAATAAGGATATTTTAAAAAGCAACTAGAGAGATAATGTAGACAAAGAGGAATATTAGACTGACAGTAAGAATCTAAACAGCTACCTTGAAGGTAGTGCTGTGGATTGAAGACAGCATATGTAACATAAAGCGTAGGGGTTTGAGTTGAGAGTAACTCAGTGTCAGCCAACAACAAGACATGATTTCCAAAATAAATTTATATGAACTTAGGCCTTATTTATAGAACTATAGTGGCTATATTAGAATGGGGGGGGGGTTAGACATGATTACTACTTACTTGTCAAATTACATTTGGAATATGGGATTTATTTCCAGGTACCACCTTTGTTTCAGGTGAAGAAACTCAAAGTTCTGTTGTCCCAGAAACAGGTAAAGGAAACAGAGTGAAGTAACATTTAGGGATCATGATAGCTATTTTTAAATAGTCTTAAAATTTAAATGATTGCTGCATTGGAAAGAAATTAAATATGTTCTCTAGAGAAGCAAAACTAGTAAAACGTACAAATGCACATAGAGAGAGATTTACATCAAGGAAACGGCTCACGGGATTGTAGAGGCTGGAATGTCCCAAGTCTGTGATTCGGGATAGAGGCTTCTCTTGATTAGTGTAGCCGCAGGGGCTGGCAAATCCAAGATCGGCAGGTCAGAGAGCAGGGCTTTTGTTCATAGGTTGTGAAGATCGACAAATCCCAAGGTTTGCAGATAAGCTGTGAGCTCAAGACCCAAGAACCAGAGGTCAGACGAAGAGGAGGCAGCTGCAGGATCCAGGGAGGGCAAAAGCTAGAAAGTCCACTTATGTTCGGATGTAGGCCACATCCCCAGTAAACCCCCTTTCAACTTATTGGCTACTCACAGCAGATCCCATCATGGGGGGGTACATACAAGCACTAAGAATCATGGCCCAGCCAAGCTGACACACAATCTTAACCATCATCACATGTTCTGTGTGGGATAAATGTGAATGACTGTTATGCTGGATAGGTAATATATATGCTGTATATCTGGGAACTATGTGGAAGGGGTTGTTATATTTTGAGGGAAAATGGTCTGATTATCAGAATTATTGGAAGTTGGAATGAGATCCTTCAAAAGGTTAGTGAGCTTCCCATCATTGGAGATATTCAAAAGGAAGACTAGAAGACATTTAGCAAGTATGTTAGAGAGGCAATTCAGTAAGTATACTATACCTTAACAGAAGCTACATTTTCTTATGTTCAAATGTAAGGGGTCAAATACTCAATAGGACAACTTCTTAGGACAGGCCAAATCCCCAAGTGTCCTAACATCTGACTTTGTGACCAACAAAAGCTGCCTTTTAAGTGTGTGTACTTGTAGATGTCATTAAAAAACTCAACTACCCATTTCAGCATAAGAATCAAGAACCACATTTTCAGCAAAATCCATCTGATTTGCATTTTATTTCAGAATTCAAAACCAGGTGTCTTTCATGTGTGTTTAATTTTAAAGGAAAGAAGTACCACAAGGCATGAAATGATTTGAACTGGTTTAATAATACAGATAAAGGATATGCTGACCTTGTATTGCCAGAATGCAATCACTTGTTATTGCTGTGCTCTTGTTTTGGTTAGTATGTCAAACCAAAAACCAAACCAATTGTCTTCAAGTCGATTCTGACTCAGAGCAACACTATAGGATAGATTAGAACTACCCCATGGGGTTTCCAATGCTGTAATCTTTACAGAAGCAAATGCCACATCTTTCTCCTGTGGAGCAGCTGGTGGGTTTCAACCGCTGACCTTTTAGTTAGCAGCCAAGAGCTTTAACCAATGCACCACCAGGGCACTGAATTAAAATTTTCTTTCAAATTGTAGACTTGGAATGTCAAACGATAAGCCTGATTTTAAGTATACATTGAGCTCACAAACATTCGTAGATGAACACGGTCTACACTCAAAGAGAATTTCAGAAACTTGGCAAAAATAAAAACTAAAAGGGGAAGGGAGAGAAGATCCTTCACTAAAATCTCTACCAAACAATTAGTCATTCTTGGGAAATGTGGCTGTTTCTTTGATAGTGTGAAATTTAAACAAAAGAATAATTATTTTACTAGTTATGGAATCTAAGCTGTCGTGCTGTCTTTAGGGAAAACTTTGTGATAAAAGACACATTCATCTCTTTGTGCACAGAGTGCTACAAAATGATTTCCATTGGGAGAATAAGTCTACTTTTAATTTAAGAGAATTGATGCTATGAGTTCATACATAGTCTGTTATCCCCTAGTCATCAGAAAATGGCCACTCATACACAACTCTCTGGGTATTAAAAGGGCATCTGAAGTTTATATGCTAAAACCAGTAAATACCACTAAATACATGAATTTCAGAGAGAAACTCCTTACACTGAAGAATCACTAATACTGAGACAGAAACAATTTTTCTTGAAAAAAATTAGTTGATAATGATTTTTCTCGAATATCTAAAATATTAGTTGACCTGACATTACAAGGTGGTAAACTTTGTGGAATCAAGACAATAAATAATAAGTTTACATTAATTAAATAATTAACTAATATATGCAAGAAAGACTAAATGTGTAATTTATTAAAGGGTATGAGCCTTGCCGGCACAATGGTTAAGAACTAGAGCTGCTAACCCAAAAGTTGGCAGTTTTAATCCACCAGCCACTCCTTGGAAATCCCATGGGGTAGTTCTACTCTGTCCTGTAGGGTCACTATGAGTGAGCATCAACTCAATAGCAACGGGTTTTAACCAACTCTGAATCTAAAATTTCCTATCAAAATTTACTTGAAGCCATTATGTTGCAGTGGTGAACTTTCAACAAACACAGTCTTTAGTTGTTAGTCATAAACCTGTCTTTGTTTCTTAATTGAACAGTGATTCTTTCCAGACTGCAAAAGATACACAGGTCAAGTTAACCAGGTATAAGGATTAGTATATGTCTGAAAAAACATCTGTTTTTACTACAACAGAAATTTATATATGTTTTAAAAACCCTATCGCTTTATCCATTTTGTTACATACTTTGTAATATCTTGGTTCAAAATATTTGTGCCAGAAAACTCACACACCTTGCATCAGATGGCTGACGGTCACGGAATGTACCTTGAGAACTCTCTGTGTTCACCTCCTGAGTGTATTCAGCATTCAGGAGTTCACATCCATAGGTTCAGGTGCGGCAGCATGATGTTTTTGTGCACCACTTAAATATCTGGCAGCCTTTCAGGAAGCTCAACTTTGTGTTCAAATCATTCATGTGATGCTGGCTACATAGCTTAGTAAGTGGGTGATGCTAAGAAATGATTTCACCTCTTTGAACAGCTGGAATCAACTCAGTGGCAATGGTTTGGTTTTGGGTTTTAGTAGGTATAAAAAAATACATTAGATGCATCTAGCTCATTGCGTGTTCTACAGTAGGTGTCTTGGTTATCTAGTGCTGCTATAACAGAAATAACACATGGATAGCTTTAACAAAGAGAAGTTTATTCTCTCACAGTCCAATAGGCTAGAAGTTCTAATTCAGGCACTGGCTCCAGGGAAGTCTTTCTCTTTCTGTCAGCTTTGGAGGAAAGTCCTTGTCATTTGTCTTCCCTTGGTCTGGGAGCATCTAAGGGCAGGAACCTCAAGTCCAAAGCACACATTCTGCTCCCAGCATTGCTTTCTTGGTGGTATGAGGTCTCCCTGTCTCTCTGCTCGTTTCTCTTCTATATCTCAAAAGAGACTGGCTTAAGACACTATCTAATCTTGTACATCTCATCAATATAACTGTCATTAATCCATCTCATTACATTATAGTGATAGGATTTAAAACACACAGGGAAATCACATCAGATAACAAAAAGGTAGACAATTATACAATACTGGGAATCGTGACCTAGCCAAGTTAATAGATATTTTTAGGGAACACAATTCAATCCATGACAAGTAGGCAATCAATAACTATTACTATTATTATTACTATTATCTTTATTAACCCCAACCCAAGAGGAGGACTACTATTTAATGGGGCCTTTTCAAAGAATGGAAGTCCCTGGGTGGCATAAACGGCTAAGTGCTAGAGTAATAACCAAAAGGTGAGAAGTTTGAGTCCACTCGGAGGCACTTCAGAAGAAATGGCTGGTGATCTACCTGCAAAAAAATCACAGCCATTGAAAACCCTGTGGAGCATAGTTCTAATTTAAAACACATGGGGTCACCATTAGTCAGAATCAACTTGAAGGCAACTGGCTGGTTATCACAGAGTGCAGACAGTCAAATGTAAGGACTGTCAAACAAAAACGCAGACATTTTCAGTTATGTTGGAAATATAGAATAAAGAAACATACTCCCGCAAGCTAATTAAGATTAAGGATCACATTTTCCCTTAGGAAAAGC